>NC_091471.1:77567539-78167539 GCF_036971445.1 Narcine bancroftii
TACCCTCAAGGCTGATACTCAGGTAGATGGTGTGGTGAAGAAGGCATTTGGAATTTTGGCCTTCATAAATCGGAGTATTGAATTCAAGAGTAGGGAGGTTATGATGAAATTGTACAAGGCATTGGTGAAGCAAAATTTGGAGTACTGTGTACAGTTTTGGTCACCAAATTATAGGAAAGATATAAACAAAATAGAGAGAGTGCAGAGAAGGTTCACGAGAATGTTGACAGGATTTCAGGGTCTGAGTTACAGGGAAAGGTTGCGCAGACTGGGGCTTTTTTCTCTGGAGCGTAGAAGATTGAGAGGGGACTTGATAGAGGTGTTTAAGATTTTAAAAGGGACAGACAGAGTAAATGTGGATAGGCTTTTTCAATTAAGAACGGGGGAAGATTCAAACTAGAGGACATGGTTTAAGATTGAAGGGGGAAAATTATAAGGGGAACATGAGGGGAAATTTCTTTACGCAGAGGGTGGTGGGGATGTGCAATGAGCTTCCGGCAGACATGGTCGAGGCGAGATCATTGGTTACATTTAAGGAAAGACTGGATCGTTACATGGATAGGAGGGGACTAGAGGGGTATGGACCGGGTGCTGGTCAGTGGGACTAGGAGGGTGGGGATTTGCTGCGGCATGGACTAGTAGGGCCGAACTGGCCTGTTCTGTGCTGTAAGTGGTTATATGGTTATATGGTTGCATCAGTTACATTGATCTCCAGTGGCCACCTGCTCTCTCTCTCTCTTTATGATTATACACACGTTGTAATATTCAGTAACTAACATACTCCCAATTCCCTGTATCAACAGGGTGTGGCTCATTGTGAAGTATTCTCACACAATCCTATGGTCTCTCTCTAAGTGTAGTGCATGCCTTACTAACGACTCCTCCAGTAATGTCCACTATTCATGACCTGGTGTAGAGCAGCATTCATAGTCAAGACCAAGGATCAAAGAGAATAATCTGCTGCATGGGGTGGGCTTTTAAAGTGCAGTAAGCTAGGGAGTCCAGTCCAGGTAATCAGTAACTGCTTTAAAGAGGCCAATGATCAGGTGTGCACTAATGGGTGGACAGAGTCCAACCTGGATTGGCAGATGATGTGACTTCCGACTAGGTCCCAGACGAAGAGGCTATATGACTCTCCACAATCCACATTCCCACCAGGTTCCAGATGGAAAGGCCACATAATCTTTCACAATCCACACTACAGTACCTCTTTGTTTGGCCTAACCGGTTTGCATCATAGCTTTAAGAAAATATATTTTTTTTTTTTGCAAGACCGTTTGGTTGTTTATAATTTTCTTCCAGAAATCTCATAATTTTTCTCTCAGGCAACTTCCCTGTGTTTGTGAATGAAAATATACATCTGTATTTTCCTCAAGCTTTGTACCCATCAGATCTCCAGATAGGATGGAACTTGCCACCTTCTTCTCTCTTGTTTTGGTCTAACAATTCTTCTCCATCCCAGACATAACTGGTAACTTCCTCAATATTCAGCAGAATAGCCCAAACAAAGAGATGGTAAGACAACAACTTCCACCCTCTCTAATTAAAAATTGATGAGAGAGACCATAGATTCTGGCTGGTCTGATAACACATTGAGCTGATGCTGCTCTTCGCCACCGATGACCTGCACTCATTGCGCCCAGCAGGATCAGCTCATAGCCACCACATCTCAATGCTGAGTGGATAGATTCACCCTGGTTTACCGAACACCAGCCCTCATGGTTAGGAGGTGATCCTTTGCTATGGGAATGCTAATAAAATGCAGGGACATACAACTTGAGTTTCTTAACAGGTTCTCAGTTAGCCAGAACTTGAGCAGGTTTGTTAGGATGTGAAATATAAAAATTTCTCACCTTGGGAAGAGCTTCCTGTTGTTTTCAGTTTTCTCCTGTTTCTGTTGTCATCATTAGGAATCTCATCCTCCTCCTCTCAGATAATTTCATTGAATCAATAAAACATTATGTCATCCATGGGCAAGATTGAACTATTTCTAAATGGTAAATGTTGATAAGTTTCAAACTCTAATAATTCTTAACTCGTTTTGCTGTCTTTCAACGCTTTACATAGCAGTGTTTCAACTCACAGAATCAAGTTGTGTTTTTCCAAGTCCTTAACATAAATACTCCCAATATCTCTTGGAACTCATTGCCCTGAGGCAAAAGGGAATAGGTACTGAGACAGAGAAATTTTCGATGATCATTTTGAAGTCTATCTTTTAATCGGCAGGAAAGTGTTCCACCAGCTTGTAGGTTACGTGAGCGTTAATTGCAATAGTTGAGAGGAAAAATATGAAGTTTTTAATTGTGTAACTGTATTTTACAAGATTTGGCATACTGTATATCAAAACCTGTAAAACATAAAGCAGAAAGAACAACTCTGAAATAGTTAATAGTCCAAAGGCGAGCATATTCTATTCTCTAAGGATTATCCCCGCACCTTAAGCACTTCAAGAAAAGTTTCTCATAAGGATTTTTATCTTTTCATAATCTAATCTATTGTAGTTTTTAATCAATTTTGTATTTTATGGAGCTGAACATCATCATATTTCTTATCCCCAATATCAATCTTTTTGCCTTCTTGTACTCCATAATTTGAACAAATGAAAGGAAAGGCTTGAAGAATTTATTGTATCCAGGGGTTTTCTAAGAGCTGGAATTCTTTACTGGAAACAAAGGTAGATGCAGAATCCATGGCAACTTTTAAAAGGGAATTAAATAAATATGAAATGTATTATTTTGACCTTTTGCTTGAGACTTAAAAGATATGTTTAAAATATTCAAATAAGGTTTGATAAATGCAAATAAATATTTCTGCACAAACAGATGGCAAAAAGGATTCCTTCAAATGGACATGAGCTTAAGGTATGTGTACCATCTAAAAAGGTTGATTTTAACACAATGTCAAACCAGAATTTATTTGTAAATATAAGGGCAGCACAACATCCTCAACAATAAACTCAATCAAGGACTCATTTAAGGAATCTTACTTGTGCACTTTATTGATATTTTTATTCTCTCTGTATTACACAGTTTCTTTACTTTTATTTATCAGTTTACAGTTCTTTATATGTTTACATGTATACGTTGTGTAGAGGTTTTTTTTTGCACTACCAATAAGTGGTAATTCTGCCTAAGAATCTTAGGGTTGTATGTGATGTCATGTACAGCATGTACTCTGACAATAAGTATGAAATCAGAAATTTGTTAGTGTAGCGGTTAACCCAGCACTGTAACATCGCCAGTAATCGGAACTTGGGTTCGAATCCCATGCTGTCTGTAAGGATGTTCTCCTTATATCTGTGTGGGTTTTCCCAGGGGCTCAAGTTTCCTCCCATCCTTCAAAACATACCAGGTCAATTGGGTGTAATTGGGTGGCATGGGCGCGTGGGCTGTAATGGCCTGTTACCATGATGTATGTCTAAATTTATAATCTTTTATATGGATATGAGTTCAGCACCGAGCAACCTTCATTAGATACCTACTCGGCATGTTTTCTTACAAGTTAGTGAATTTTGATGAGGAGTGAAAAGGTAATTGATTTATTTTACGGTTAAAAAAATCCTATGACAGAGTGCGAGTGCAAAGACCTACAGCTGAAGCTATGATTGAATACCATAAAATATTTACTAACTCAGTCACCAGGGAGCTACAACCAAATCTGGCAACTTGTATAGTTTGTATCTGCACATCAGAAGAAATTCATGATGCAGTATCTGTGAAGCAATGTAGCCACATTGTGTTTGGAATGTGAACAAAATGGTGACAATGAAGCATGCAAGATATAATTTAATATAATTGGACATAATTTCTAGAGTGCTCCATTAAAAAAAACCTTCTCAGAACTCTATTACACTGCTGTTTCTGTGCAAGGAAAATAAATGAATGATTATAAGAAGTAGCAATCATTGCTAATAATTGCTTTAGAAAATAGTCCAGTGCTGATCAAAAGTGATTGACAGCCAGAGAATGTTTTGGTTTTTTTTTGTACTTATAAATCCTGCTCAACTTCACAAAAGAGGACAATATTTCTGTTTGTTTATACTTCAGTGAACTCAGAGAATTTATTTATTGTTTAAAGCCGGGCTGCTTTATATTTCAGAAGCTTAAATTATATGTCATGAAATTAATGCAGCATTCACCAATCCCTGAGAAAATTGATTAAAATATTTCACATCTGTGGATGAATTCATAGTGTTTACCAAAGTATCAGCTGAATAATTTTGAAGTAAAAATTATCAAGATAATAATTAAAATATTGTGAACACCCTGGAATGATTATCCACCAATACCGGTTTAATGTTCGCATTTCATCAACTTCATGTTCATATTTTCTGGACTACAAGTGATGGGGTTATTACATTATATGCTATTGCAACAGGTCTTGCTTCTGCAAAAGGACTTGTTTACAATAGATGTTAAGAGAGCCATAGAGGTTCCCAGAACTCAGTTCTGGCTTGTCATATTAATCCCCGACTATAATGGTTTAGTATTCATTTATGAATCTATGGCAACGTTTTGCCTCTGTGAATCAAATGATTCTGGAGTACACAACTATTCTCAGGGTGCTAAAATTTCAAGAGTTGCCATTTGTCTCATTTAAATACGGCAAATTTGCTCTTTTATTCTTCCCTCTTTCACTGATTTTTCAAACAGCCCTATTTGAACCAGCTGTATTGTGCAACTTTGAATTTGCTAGAGCAAAAATTGTGATTATTTTTGGTATGTGATATTATAGTTGCTGAGTAACTCATGATTTCCATCTGTTCCAAAAGGCACAGTTAGTACATGGTGCAATTCTACAACAGTGCCAGGAACCCGGTTTGAATTTGTACTGACTGTAAGGAGTTTATATCTTTTCCCCATGACCTGCATGACTTTCCTCCAGGTGCTCTGGTTTCTTCCCACTCTTCAAAAAAAAACAGGGTTTGTAGGTTAATTGGTGTATTTGGGCAGGAAATGCCTGTTACTGTCCTTTATCACTAAATTTAAAAAAATATATAATTAATTTGCAATTATTTGTAAACATTCTTACTGCTCAAAACAGGCAGTTCAAATAGTTGTCTTTGTTTTGTTAATAATGAATAACAAATTAAAATATGTAAAGGAGGACTGGCTGGTGCATTGACCTTTCAGCTCAGGTTGTAAGTCCCAATCACTTCAGAGTAATGAGATGAAAGTCTGTGTTGGCTAGTACATGTTGTATTTGAAATTAGTTTAGGTAATTTCAATTCAGTTTGTGGTGGACGAGAATCCTTGACAATTTAATGCCAGACCAATTAGCAAGCTCGTTCAGAGATACACAAGACAGCTTGTGCGGAAAAGTGGATAATGCCACGTAGTGAACCAGTCAAATGAGACAGTGCACAAGATATGTGATTGGGCTTTGCCTCTGTGGAAATATGTTCCGAAATAGCCCAGCTCAACTCCCAAAGCATCAGTGAATTTTTTTTTTTAAATTGACAGGCAAGATTTAACTTTCATCACGGACCTCTTGATTATAGAATGTATAGTTACACAACCCATTTAAATCAGTACTTCAGGATCACACAACGATTTGCATGTAAACATTTGCTAGATGTTTCTACAGATTTTTTTCTGATCCAATGCTGAAACTTTGTGTGAGATCAGTTGACTCCTTGGAAAATAGTCTTAAGATGCCTTTCTACTTAATACATCAAAGTCAATCACCTTAGATCTTTCCTTTCATTAACTAAGTTTAAAAATAAGGTCTGAGTTGGAAATTGCCAAACCATATGAGCAGAAGGAACACATTCTAGCAGTCGTATCAATTTAATTTTCATCTTACTTTACCTTGTGTAAAATTAATATTACAAGTATGACAAGAACAATATCTTAATTTTTAAAAGAACAAGCTTTCAGACTTCCAAAAGAAGTGGTTAAGATTGTCTTTCTTTGTTCAGTGCAAAAGACAAACAAGCTTTCAGACTTCCAAAAGAAGTGGTTAAGATTGTCTTTCTTTGTTCAGTGCAAAAGACAACTAATCCCATTTTTTTAATGTTATACCTCCTGAGTCTCTCCAGCATTGAGTAAGCTTGAAACATTGGTTATGTATCTTTATCTTTGGTATATAATTGTTTGACCTGTTAAGTTTCTCCATGTCGCGCAAGCATCCTAACCTGGACAGCCGCCTCCTGCTTCATCTAATTGAATAATGCCATTTTCGGAACAGACACCCTTATTTGAGTGTGAACATTTGCTTCGAACAATGTATAATGAGCTGTTGTTGCCTTGTGAAGTCCTACCAGAATGCTAACCCATCACCATTGTGCCATGCTTGGGTATGGTAGCATTGTCAGAACTCAGTGGCTTGATTCATTGAAAAATTTCCAACTAGAAATTAGATCCTTGCATATCATGGTTGAAAAAGATGTACTGATATCAACAAATTTATATTAATTCTATATAAGGGAAGAGTAGAAAATTGTTAATCAAGATGTTAATGAAAAATTAGATTTTATCATGTGAATTTAATGGGATTTGAGAGCTGTTCAGGTTGGTTCATGAAAATAATTAAAGCAGAGAGACAGGAGAGTGATTAAAAAAATGATGGACATACCCGATTTATTGGTGCCTATATTTAGTCATAGAGTGAGTTGGGTAGTGTTAGGTCTGCTTTGTTCATGAATGAGTGAGTCAGACACCAGACTGAGTCGAAATCAAGGTTCTTTGTTCTTTATTACCGGATTGTAACACTTGCAACTAACAGTGTTAGTTGGAGAAGGCGCATTCTGCCGTTATCAGCAAGTGGTGTTTTTTTTATACCTCAGGATACGTACTTAGTAAATGATCATACCATGACATTGTCCAATGAATAAACTGTTGCTATCCTTCTCTGTTAGTCTGCTGCACATCATTCTTGTTAGTGCAAAGCTTATCTTGAGTGTACAAGGTCACACCTGCATTCTGTTACTCCTTAGTACTGGGTGACTCCTTCTCCGGTCCCATCTCATGATGTTTTTACCTTACAGTAGCATAGAAACTGGCCATGTGCTCCACCTCATCGATATTGACCGTCATGCTCTTCTATTCTAATCTCACTTGCCTGCATTATCCTTCTTACCTTGCTGATTCATGTACTTTCCCAGATGCCTCTTAAATGTTATTACTGTTCCTACCTTTACTACCTAACTCTGGCAGTTTTATTCTAGATGCCACTACCTTTCAGGTGACAATCTTACCCCTTGGATTTGATTTTTTTCATCTACCCTCTCACCATAAGCCTATCCCCTCTAGTCTCAGATACCCCCACTGCAGGAAACAGACACTGGTTATGCACCCTACCATGCTTCAGAATGTTATATCTGAAATGTCTGTATTATGTTTTTTCCCTACTCAGATAAGTGAAAGTCATGTATTATTTTTGCAACACCATCCAAATAATTTTCAGTGATTATATTTGTAACAAAATTATTTTGATGGGTCGTGAAATATTATTTCAAGGAAGGGTAATTCTTACCATTATTTTTATTTTTGAAATAGCAGGAGATTTAATGAATAACTGTCCTTACGAATGTGAATACTGTATTCAGATTTTTTTTTCTCTTGGATACTGCATATAAATAACAAATAACACACTTTACCGAAAGATAAGGTTTTATCTTGGTACTTAAGATTGAATAACCTTGATGTGAACTCCACTTAAACAAACTTCCAAAGCTTTTATCCAGCATTTTGGCACACCTACTACTGAGGTAAATGGAAAACCAAACTGTACCTGTCACAGATCAATGCAGGTTAATATAATTGGGAAGTCAGGCATATACAGTAGAGCTCTGTTTCAGATTTCCAGATTAACTCAAACTAAACTGATCCAACCACAACACACCCAACCACCATAAGACATAAGTAACCAGGCCAATGAGATAAAACCTGTTTTGGCTTATGCACAAAACTAGGTCAGAGCCAGTTTTCTCAATCAGTATGAATCTCTTGCTTTTACAAATGCTGTCAGGCCAATCTTGAAGTAATTTGAATAGAAAGCATGCTTATTTAGGTTCTATTCTAAAAAGGGAAACTAAAAGTGGAATACAATAGAATGAAGTCACTAGCATAATTTAATTCTAAATAGTACCATCAACTGTTAATTTAGAGATGTGATGCACTACTGACATTATTCTATAATGTGTATCTAATGGGAAGGAATTTGATTAACTAAATGAGACTGTCACAAAAGCCATCGATGAGGAGTTGTGGTAGATATAAATCATCCAAATATAGTCTGAGAATATAATAAGAGAATAGAAATAGAAGTGAAAGAGGGAGTAAGAGTTTCTGAATGCTATTCAAAGGAATCTGTATGTTTCTGCCGCAATAAGGAAGACTGATTTGCAGGACTTGATTCTAGGAAATGACTCACACTAAGTGAGGGAATACTTAGGAAACAAGGATCACCATCTCAAAAGTCTCAGAATAGCTATAGAAAAGAATAGTCAATTGGAGAAGGGTTAGGTTGAGAACTGAGCTTAGCAAAATAATCTGGAATCTAAGGCTCGGCAAACAGAACTGGATTAGAATAATGGGTGGCCAACAAGATGGTGTTTCAGTTTTGGTTTGGGTAGATTCCAATAAGAGAGAAGGATTGGAAAATTTATCCAGAGCTCTGTGGATTTAAAAAAAAATGAGAGTGTGAAGGAAAGTAGGGAGAAATAAAGAAGATCAGATGACAGGTTGTTAACACAATGAGGATCAGGTTCATACCAGAAAATTCTGAAAAGTGTGTAAAAGAAGGTTAAAAATAAGCGGAGGAGTAAAAACTGGCAGTGCTCCTGAAAAGGAACAAAAGAGTATTCTGTAGACATGTGAACAAGAGTTGTAAGATGACAGTGATCTAATCAGGGACAGAAATAGAATCTACTCAAGGAGAAAGTAGACACAGCTGCGTTGCAAAATGAATACATTACATCAGTCCTGAGCAAGGTAGAAGATGCTAAAATTTAAAAAACACTGCAAGAAATCAGCAAACAAAAAGCCAGTAAGTAATGGAAACACTCCTTCTTCTTCATGACCAGACCCTTGCATCCATGCAAGAGAAACAATCATCATTGCAAGTCTGCGACAATTTTTTCCAGATCTGGTAAAGAAGAAAACAAATATACAGATATCATATATTTATAAACAGTGTGCATGCAAAAAAAATCCCAGACCATTACAGATTCTGCCCAATATACAAAAAGAGAAAAATCCCCAAACAAACCCAAGTCAGTCAGTCAAGAAAGTCAGTTCAAAAACAGTCCACAGAATTCAAACTCAGAGCTCAATGTCCAAATTCGTTTTTTTAACTAAATAACAAAAGGACATCGTATTGAACATTGGAGAGAGAGAAATGACTGATGTTGCCGTAAGCTTATGAAACATTTCTCAGGGCTTCCTTAGATGACTTCCCTCGGTTCTCAAATTGTGGTTTTTAATCCTTCATTCACTTATGAGGCACAGCTCTCCAGATGGTCTCTGCCACTCCAATTGCAGCTCTGAACGTTCCATTCTCTCTCTGTCTGCACAGTCGACTCAGCTGGCACCACAAGTCACACAGAGCTCCCAGCAGAATTCCATCCTTTATGTTGACAGTCTACAGTCCACAGTCCAAAAGGTCAGTCCATGGTCCATAAAAGAGCCTGATAAATGTTGGAAAGAGCTGTTCTTGAATCTAAAGGTACTGGACTTCAGAGCCTGTGATGTTCTGAACTATGCTTGTTACCTTCTGGAGCTTTCTATAATCCTGGGCACTCAAATTCCAAACCAAGCTGTGATGAAACCAAACAGTATACAGCAATAATTTTGGTAATTTCTCAAAAAAACACGATCACATTTGTGACACGTGATTTCCCGCACATAAAGCTATGCTATCTCTCCCTAATCAGTTGTTGCCTTTCCAAATGAAAAAAAAATTCTCATTCTAAGAATAATTTCCAATAAATTTCCCAGCACTGATATAAGGTCCACCAGTTTGTAATTCATTGGCTTATCACTCCAGTCCTTCTTAAATAAAACAGGTCATTAGTAACTTCTCCACTCTACTAGCTCTTCACTTGTGGCTAATGAAAATATAAAAATCCCTGACAAAGCTCCAGCAATCTTCACCCTGCCTCCGTTCCATCCAAGGTTACATTTGGTCAGGTCCCAGGGATTTATCTACCTTTATGCATTTCAAGACTCCAATATGGGAGGTCTTTGTAATAGGATATTATTGCTTCCCACTCCCTCTGATCTCAGTAGTTTTCAAGTCCTGCTCCACATTCATAACAGACCAGGTCTTCATTTGAGGTCTCGCCCAACTCTTGTAGTTCCACAAAGAGGAAGCCACACTGACTTGATCTCTTAATGGGACCTTCTCTCATCCTAATTACCCATTTGCTCTGAACCTTGTAGGATTCTCCTTTATCTTGTCACCCAAGGATGTTCCATGGCTCATTTTTGTCTTCACAATTTATTTTTGAAGTGTAGACCTGCATTTTCCGTACTTCTCAAGTGACTGGCTTGATCTCAACTGCCTTCACTCGATATATGTCATATATGTCTCCTTCTTCTTCATGACCAGACCCATAAATTTCCTTGTTAATCAAGGTTCACTAATTAATTGTTTCTCATTGTCCACAAGACTTAAAGAATACAATGAGAATCAAAGGATCAACATTCTCTCAGGTTCTCCATCCCACCTGCATTGTTTCTGCCTGTGCTACCTTCTATATCAATGTTTCTTTTCTACTTCTTCAGAGGGTTTGTGTTTGATCACTTGCACTCACTTACCCTAATTCATGGCTGTTCCTTTTGCCCTGATACATCACCATTTCAGTAGATGGGGCCTGCAATCCAGCATTTTCTGTACAGCAGCAGTCCCTTTGTACTTCAGTAGATTTTTTGTGCTCATTTCTAGATTGAGTCTTGAACCAATAAACTTTTGACAAATAGGAATGAACAATAAAACAAATCCACAGCTGAGTTAAGACCATTAAAAATAGGAGCAAAAATAAGCGATTCAAACCATCAAGTCTATCCCACTATTTAATCATAAGGCAGAACTATTTTCCCACTCAGACCCACTCCCTAAAATATTCACAGCTGCTGACATGTAAAAACAGTACTGTTTAAAATCTGCAGAAAGGTCTTTCGTAGTCTTGGAGCAGTGTTATAGCTAGGATAATATGAAGAGATGTAAGAACTTGATAGTAAACACAGAATGTATAGGGGCTTGTGGCTCATGCTCTTGAAAGATGATGGGGAAAAAAAAAACCTATTCTTGAACCCAGGGCTGCTGGTGTTCAGATTTCTCTACTTTCTGCCTGAATGTAGCAGTGAAAAGAAAGTATGACCAGGGTGAAGGGATCTATTATAATGTTAGCTGCCTTCTTGAGACATTACTTCATGTAGACGGCTTCAATGGATTGAAGATTGGTAACTGTGATGGATTTGGCAACGTTTCCCACTTTCTGCATTCATGGGCATTTGAATTTCCAAATGAGGCTGTGATACAATGAGGTAGTATACTTTCTACAGTAGTTCAATGGAGGATCCAATGACAAGCCAAATCTCTTCACTCCCCCTAGAAAATAGAAAAGGTGGTGTACCTTCTTCACAGTTACAAAATAAAACAGAACATTATGTTTTACTTTCTTTAGTTTTCAGCTTGAAAACAAAACCCTAGAATTCCTAATGAACAGACATATAGTAGTGTGAATAAAAGCTCTCATGACTGGAGGGAGAACAAATGCTTTTATTAGCTTATAACTATGGCTAGGATTTCACAGTAGTCTTCAGAAGGGTTCTGGTTTTAGGCGGGAAACCAGGGTTATAAGTGAGCAGATGGGAGAAAAGCCAGGAAGTGGGGCCAGCCATCAGCACAACACCCTACCAGTGAATCCCAGTTCACTGCATTCAGCCCTTCCTGTAGAATTTAGTGTCTGTGAATGAAGAGGGAGTACATGGGTTCAGAAAAAAAATGGTTGAAAAATATAGTTATTTACAAATTTACAGATTTTAGTGGTCTGGAGATCCTGGTGGAACACCTTAGCACTGGGGGCCTTGGACTTCTTGGGTCTCCTGGACTCCTTGTGAAGGAGGAGAGGTGGGCTGGGTCTCCGGCTCAAAGGTTAAGAGAGATGCACTTTTCTCCTGAACTGGATCCCGCGAGGCCCTGACTGGGGGTGGTGAGAATGAGCTCCATGGCTCGCAGGGCACCTGAGGCAACAGACCCTCTGTTCTGCAGGTGCCAGGTCCCTGATGGAGACAGTGCCCTCACTGCCATCCAGGTACTACACATATGTGTACATGGGATTGGCGTGGAGAGATTTCACCCTTCCCACCAGGGGGTTGGTCTTGCTTCTGCTTACGTGTTTCCATTGGAGGACTGAACCAGGAGTGATGAGCCAGATTGGAAGTGTAGTTCCTGATGCTGAAATTCTTTTGAAAGTGAATAGGAGATCATGAGGTCGTGACCGGATGGAGTGGAGCACCATATGGAGGACTTCCTGCCAGCGTGAGACTGGAAAGCCTTTTGACTTCAGGTCCAGTTTGACAGCCTTCCAGACCGTGGAGTTCTCTTTTTCAACCTGCCCGTTCTCCCAAGGGGTTGTAGCTGGTAGACCTGCTGGACACAATGACCCTCACCAGCAGTTACTGGCGTAGCTCGTCACTCATAAAGGATTAGCCCCGGTCACTATGAACATAGCTGGGATACCGGAACAGGGCAAAAAGGAGTCTTGGGCCTTTATGACTGACGAAGTAGACATGTCTGGACATGGAATGGTGAAAGGGAAGCGAGAGTACTCATCAATGATAGAGAGGAAGAAGGTGTTCCCATTCGTGGAGGGGAGAGGTCCCTTAAAATCGACACTGAGCTGTTTGAAGGGTCTGGATAACTTGATCAGGTGTGCCTTCATGGGGTAGTATAAATTTTGCTTGCGTTCCGCACAGACCTGGCACCACCTGGTCACTTACCTGTCATCCTCCATGGAGTAGGGAAGATTGCGTGCCTTAACAAAATGAGCCATACGGGTGATCCGTGGATGCCAGAGCTCATTATGCATTAACCGCAGTTGGCCGGTGGGTGCAGAGGCACAGCTTCCACTGGATAAGGCATCTGGAGGGTGATTAAGGGTTCCTGGCTAACAGGCAATGTCATAATTGTAGGTGGAGAGCTCATCCTCCACCTAGCAATCTTAACATTTTTGATTTTCCCTCTCTTGGCATTATTGAACATGAATGCGACAGAGCCCTGGTCAGTGAGGAGCATAAATCTTCTACCAGCCAGGTAGTGTCTCCAGTGTCTTACGGCTTCTACAATGGCTTGAGTCTCCTTTTCCACAGAGGGATTCTGGAGCTCATGGCCTTGTAATGTCCACGAAAAAAATGCAACTGCATGCATGGCGGCTTTCACTATGTGGTTCTGGAGGTAGTTAAAAGCTGTTTGGGCTTCAGTCGAGAGGCGGAAATTAGTGGCTTTTAAGAGAGGGCAAACCTTATCAGCGTATCGAATGATCCACTGGGCATAATATGAGGAAAACCACAGGCATCTCTTCAAAGCCTTTGAGGTCCTGGAGATGGGGAGCTCTAACAGGGGTCGCATCCTATCAGGATCAAGGCCAATGATGTCATTCTCCATCACATAGCCAAGGATAGCCAGACGTTTAGACCTAAACACGCACTTGTCAGAGTTATAAATGAGGTTCAGGGCTTTCGCTGTGTGGATAAAACTGGAAGTTGGCATCATGGTCTTAAAGGTGTGGCCACAGGTGGTGACATTATCAAGTTAGGGTAAGGTAACCTTCAACCTTTCTGTCCATCTGCCTCTGGAGGATAGAAACCCCATTGGTAATATCAAAAGGGACCCTCCAGAATTGAAAAAGATGACCTTTAGCCTCAATTGCCTTATATGGATGGTCTTCATGAACGGATTGGCAGCTGGTGATAGGCAGCTTTCAGGTCGATGGTCGAATAGACTTGATACTGCGTGATATCATTCACCATGTCCGAAATTCAATGGAGGGGGGTATGCATCCAGGAATTTGTACCATTAATAGTTTGGCTGTAGTCAATTACTAGCCTGGACTTGTTTTCCCCTTTTACCACTACCATTTGTGCTTCCACAGGCTAGTGCTAGGTTCGATGATACCTTCATTGAGCAGATGTTGTGTCTCAGACTTTATGAAATCTCGGTCTGCTGCACTGTATCTCCTGTTCTTGGTAGGGATAAGTTTGCAGTCTGAGGACAGATTCAGGAAGAGAGGAGGAGGGTTAATATTCAGTGTGGAGAGGCTGCATATGGGTTCTGATTTTAGGGACCCTCCATTCTGAATCATTAAAGAGGGGAGGGGACCAGAATATTCCAAGGTCACACTTAGGAAGTCTAGATCCAACAACACCAGAACACAGAATTCATCAAGTATATACAAGCAAAATTTACAGAATCCCTCCCCTTCAAATGACAGATGTACTATGCAATTTTGTTGAACATGCGTAGAAGCGAATGAGATGTGAGAAATGTGCGGTAATTAGAAGTATACATCTTCAGGTTGTATTTTTGCAAAGTCTATGAGTCTATGAAGCTTTCATTAGAGCCCATGTCAATTAGGCGTTTAGTGGAATGTCACTATGAAGTTGCTGAGCAGGTGAGGACTGTCCTAATCTAGGACCATCGAGGCTAGGTCCCTGGAGAATCCATCCTCCTCACTCGAGTGGCCCCCACCATCCTGGGTTGCCCTGCATGGGTAAGATGGCATCAACCTTGTAGCACAGCAAGATAGCTGCCCTCCAACAATGGTGGCACTGAGTTTGAATTTTAAGAGAGGGTGAATCTTATGTCGCCCAGAAAGTGGGTTCAGGTGAATTTGGGGAAGACAGCTTGGGGGTAGAAATGGTCCTCACTAGGACCTCGCTTTGTGACTTCTGGTACCTGGTCTTTGATGCCTTGACAGCAGCATCATAGAGCAGTCCCTGATGACCGCATACCCTTTCATTCCTACCCTCAAAATGAGTGCAGACCTCCTGAGTTCTTCGGTGTGGAAGACATCTCTGGACATGTTCAGATAGGCCTGGAAGAAATCTAGCCATTACGTGAACTCCTCAGCCACAGTGGGGGACAGAGGGTCCATTAGTAGCATACCTGGCTTGAGTAGGGAATTATTCGGGAATAAGCTAATAAAATTGTAGTGCGAATAAAAGCTCTCACGACTGAAGGGAGAACAAATGCTTTTATTAGCTTATAACCAAGGGTAGGGTCTCATAGTAGTCTTCAGAAAGGTTCTGGGTCAAGGTGAGACAACAGGCTTATAAGTCAGCAGATGGGGATGGAGCCAAGAGGCAGGGCCAGCCATCAGATAACACCCTATCAGTGAACCCCAGTTCACTGCACATATTCCCATGTGCTGTTTGATGGAATATTTTAACGTGGTGAGTTGGTGTTGTAGACACAGTTCATTAATCTACATATAGGTATTTATAGTCAGGGTCATATAATATGGAAATAGCCCAGCATGTCCATATCAGACATCAAGTTACCTCCATATTAATCCCCTCTTTCAGGACTCAGCCCATAGACTTCCATGCCTTGGCAATTTTGGTGCTGACCTAAGTATTTTTTAAATGTTTTAGTCTGTTTTCATCAGCTCTGCAGGCAAAAGGTTTTGGATTTTAATGATTCTGTGAAAAAGAAAGAATTCTTCCTCAACTCCCATTTGAAACTATGATAGAAAAAATGCTGATGAAGGGAAGTTTCTCATGATCAACTCTGTCAAAGCCTGTCATAATTTCATAAGTCTCAAAGAGAACCCCTCAGCCTTCTACATTCCAAAGAAAAAAAAATCATTCTATCCACTCTGTTTTCACATGTGAAACTTTCCACCCCAAGTAGAAGTTAGTGAAGCTCATCTGCAAAATTTCCAGTCTAATTACATCCATCCTATAGTGCTGTGATTCTCATCTTTTCTCCCTATTCATATACCACAGAACATGCCATTATGTGGTTAGTAAGAGATTACATAAAGTGGTATGTCAGTGGAAAAAAAAGTTGAAAATCACTTCTATAGGGTGTGGTGACCAAAAATGCACACACATCTCGGTTGTACCTAATGTTTCTGTTAATGTGCCATAAACAGGCTGAAGAGCACAAGTATTTAACATGCCTTTTTAATTAGCTTATCTACCTGTGCCTACAGGGATCCTTGGATTTGTACACAAAGGTCCTTCATTATTTCAGTGGCCCTACCATTCATTCCTCCTCCAAGAAGGTTTTCCTTTAAGCAGTTATAAGTATTATTTGCTCCCACCAACCATCTGCTTCCCAGTGATGCACTCAAGGCTATTCCAGATATGGAATAGATATTCCAGATATTTGTATGTCTCCTTCACAAATTGCTTTCCATCATCTACCTGCCCAACTTGCAACCTCAACTTTCTGACCCTAACCAGATCTCCTCCACTCATCGTATTGACTCCAGTCAAGCCAAGTTTATTGTCATCTGATTGCATAAGTACAACCTGACAAAACAGCGCTCTTCAGTCCTCAGAGTAAAACATGCAGACACATAACCAGTCATAACAAACAGACAGACAAACAATACATATGTAGGACATGTATTTCATCCATACAAATAAATAAATATTATTTTGTCCATATGAGAGTTGTGGGTGATTACATAGGAAGTGTGAGCAGTTCCTTCCGTCATTCTCACTGCCCATGGGAAGAAGCTGTTCCTCAGCCTCGTGGTGCTGGCTGTAATACTCCTGTATCTCTTCCCCAATGGGAGCAGCTGATATATGCTATGTGCAGGATGGATGGTGTCCTCAATGGTTTTGCATGCCCTCTTCAGACAATGATCCTGGTAGATTATGTAAATAGGGAGGGAGGCAGACTCCAGCAATCCACTCTGCTACTCTTATGGTCCTGTAGATTCACCTCCAATTCATTACATTGCAGCAAGCATACCACACTGATGCAACTGGCTAGGATGCTCTCGATAGAGCTCTTATAGAAGATTGGCCTTGCCTGCTTCAGTCTTCTTAGGAAGTGCAGTTGCTGTTGGACCTTCCTGACAAGTGAGGAGATGTTGAGGGTCCACAATAGGTCACTAATTAAGTGAACACCAAGGAAGTTGGTGTTTTTTCACTCTCTCTACTAGAGTGTTAGTGTGTAGTGGAAGATGGTTCTTCCTGGTCATGCTGAAATCCACGATCATCTCCTTCCTCTTGTCCACATTGAGACTCATGAGATATTCAACCGCTTCTCTGCAGTACGATTCATTGTTGTTAATGATGAGGCGAACAACTGTTGTGTCATCTGCAAACTTGATGATACTTTTGGAGCTGGATCTGGTGATGCAGTCATGAGTCAATAGCATGAACAGGATCGGGCTGAGCACACAGTCCTCAGATGCGCCAGTGCTCAGTGTAATGTTGAGTCCCAGTAAGGACAGCTTCTCCACCAGCCTCTTGGGAATGTTTGTATTAAACACTGAGCCAAAGTCAATGAACAGCAGCCTGGCGTATGAGACATCGTTCTTCAGTTGGGCCAGGACGAATTGAAGCAACAAAGCAATAGCATTGTCTGTGGAATGGTTTTTTCCATAGGCAAATTGAAATGGGTCCAGTGTCTCTGGGAGGGGTGACTTGAAGTGATCCATTACCAGATCCTCTAAGCATTTCATAATGGTGGAAATCAATGCCACAGGGCATTAGTCATTGTGACCTATTATTGTTGTGCTCTTGGGTACTTGAATGATGGTGGCCATCTTGAACACTATGGGAATGATGGATTGTTGCAGTGAGGTATTGAAGATGTCCGTGAAGATCTCCATCAATTGGTCTGCACAGTCATTCAGTATCCGACCAGGCAGGTTGTCTGGTCTAGCTGCCTTATGTGTGTTCACCTTGGATAGGGTTCTCCTCACCTCAGCCTTGGCTATGCAGGGGGCCCATTTATCAAGGGGACACAAATATTTCTTTGGTGTCATCCTGTTCCTCTCATCAAACCATGCATAGAAGATGTTCAATCTGTCCGGAAGGGAGATATCATTGTCCTTAACTCGCAAAGTTGACTCGTGATCCATAAAAATCATTCTGGCTTCTAACCCCAATAGTATCTGCACCACCCCCCCCACCCACACCACATTTTCTCCTGCTTTACAGTCACCTCCTATCCCACCAGCCCACTCTCATGCAAGCATTTCTTGCAATTTCCACAATCTGCACTCACCAAAGATATTCTGCATGATTTCTCAAGGAATGCCCACTTTAACGTCAAGTAAAGTCAAGTTTATTGTTATCTGATTGTATAAGTACAACCTCATTTTCATTGCAAAGCATGCAGACAAACATCTAGACGTAACACACATCCAGGCAAATAACACATATGCAGGTCAAGTATTATATCTATAAAATATATATAAATAATTATTGTTTTGTACATATGAGAGTCTCAGATGGTTAGTTTAAGCTGTTCAATTGGTCATCTTCCCTGCCCGTGGGAAGAAGCTGTTTCTCAGCCTGATGGTCTTGCCTCTGATCCTCCTGTATTTCTTCCCCAACAGGAACAACTGAAAGATGCTTTGTGCAGGGTGGAAGGGATCCTCAATGATTTTACACATTTTCTTCAGACAATGTGTAAAATTCCGACTTACATCCATTTTGAGATACGACCAATTCTTCAGTAGATCTCTGCCATTCTTATGGTCCTGTGGATTGACCTCTGATCCATTTCTCTGCAGCAACCATACCACACTGTGATGCAGCCAGACAGGATGCTCTTTTAGACGTCCTATAGAAGGTTGACATAATGGTGGTCAGTAGTCTTGCCTGCTTCAGTCTTCTCAGGAAGTGGAGTCACTGTTGCACCTTCCTGATAAGTGAGAAAATGTTGAGTGTCCACAATAGGTCACTAGTTAAGTAAACTTCAAGGAAAATGATGCTCTCCACTCTCTCTACTACAGAGTTGTTGATGTGTAATGAAGTGTGGTCGTTCCTGATACTGCTAAAGTCCTTCATCTCCTTCGTCTTGTCCATGTTGAGACTATACATTAATGTGCATTCTGCCCTGCTGTAGAATATTGCAACTAGAGAGTTCATGCATTATGTGAGGGTTACCGCTTTTAAAACATATTTTAATTATTACTACAGGGTTTGTAAAAGGTACAATGATGCAACTGGATTTTGCAACTTCATATTGTTGTTTTACAATATGTGCATTGGAAAGAAAATTTCAAACAGTGATACAGTTATGCCTGAGATCTATAACAAAGCATACCCAGCCTAAAAAGCAGCAGTAGGTTTGGCCAGACCTTTCAACAAAAGGATTATCTAATCTGGATATTTTAATCTTTGTAAATCACAAAAATCTGCAGACGCAGTAGTTGAAGTAGGTTCAAGCCTGAAACGTCGGTTACGTATCTTTACCCTTGCTACATAAAGGAGACTGTTTGACCTGCTGAGCTTCTCCAGCATTTTGTGTTTTTACTATTTTAATCTCAGACTGTGTGTCTGGCAGCAATGCTAACATGGATACTCTTTGTCAATGCATGATGGAGCTTGGTGTTTATTGTTGAAGTACAGCATTTCCATTTTAGACTGACCTCTAAGGGAGACTGGGTTTCAAAAGATTTGTGAAGAACCAGATTCATTACTTATATCACTATGTACAGCCTTGGCCTGCTAATAACAGAAAAAGATGAAACTCTGGTAGAAATGTCCATATAATTCTACTAAAGTCTCTAACCAGGAGGGATCAGGTGGCTACTTTGTTTTTCTTTTGTTGGATAGATCTGAAAAGAACAGCAATCAAAAGAAATCAGTTGAATGCAAATTTTTGACTGCTGAACCCTTTCATGAACTGGCCTAAAGCCTTGTCCTTCAAATAAAGTAGTCAGCTGTGGCTCAGTGATTGCACATCCTGGCTATCACTCCATTATGGGAAGGTTATTGGAGGGACTGTCTCTCACTTTAGAGATTAAACATAGAGTCTCTGAGCCCTCTTTAAATGGAGATAAAGAATTGTCATATTTCATAGAATTACACAGGAAAGAAATGGGCCTTTTGGCACAACTTGTCCATGCTTACTTTAGTGCCCATCTCTGACCATCCCATTTGCCTGCATTAGACTCACATCCCACTGTCTTTCCTATTCAAATGACTTTGTTGTAATTTAAAGAAGGTAAGTTGTAGCTTGATACAAATAATTACTATAACTGTCACACAGAGCACTGGAGCACCTTGGGGTTGTATCCTTAGCCCTCTCCTGTTCATGCTACTGACCTGCGAATGCAACACGAGATCCAGCTCCAATAGTGTCATCAAGTTTGCAAATGTCACGACAATAGCTAGCCTCATCAGCAACAATGATGAGATGCACTACAGAGAAGAGATGGAAGTTCTCGTGACATGGTGCCAGAATAATAATATGAGTCTCAACATGGTCAAGACAAAGAAGATGATGGTGGTCTTCAGGAGGATGAGATACGACTATTCTCCACTACACATTAATAATTTGGTAATGGAGAGAGTAGAGAGCACCTAGTTCCTCAGAGTCCACTGAACAAGTGAACTATCCTAGGCATACATGTCCTCACTACTCAGGAAGATGCATCAGTGCCTGCACTTTCTAAGAAGACTGAAGTGGGCTAGGCTACCAGCCACCATCCTGTCAATTTTCTACAGCAGCACTATTAAGGGCATCCTGGCCAGCTGCATCTCAGAGTGGTACGGTTGGGGTTGAGAATGAAGGTCAATTCATAGGACCATAAGAGCAGGAGAGAGGATTACTAGGATCTCCCTCCCCCGCCCTCCATTGACATGGTCTTCTGGATCATTGTCTGAAGAGGGTGCGCAAAATTGTTGAGGACCTATATCATCGGCACGGCACGCAGCATCTTTCAGCTACTCTTATACAGCAGTATAAGGGCCGCATCTACCAGACTGAGAAACAGTTTCTTCCCACAGGCAGTGAGACTGCTGAATGACTGAATGAACTGCTCATACTAACCCCTGACACTCCACTATTTATTAAACAATATTTATTTATTTTATATATTTTAAATTTTATATATTTGTCTGTATGGGTGTTCGATCTGGTGTGTATTTCCATGTATTTTGCACTAAAGACCGCAGAACACGCTTTCATCAGATTGTAGTTATACAACTGGATGATAATAAACCTGAACTTGAACACTAAGTGAAAAAAAAACACGTATCTGCTTTGAAATTCTCCACTCTCACCTTAAATGTGTGCCCTATAGTTGGTCTGGGAATTGTTGAAGTACAGCATTTTCATTTTAGACTGACCTTAAAGGGTGGTCCCTCTCAATATTATAAATCACTATGAGGTCACCCCTCAGTCTCTTGCATTCCAGTGAGAATAAACCCAGACTATCTAATCTCCCTTTATAACTATGGTTGTCTATTCTGGAAAACATCCTGATGAATCTTTGTCTGCAGGCTCTCATTTACTATTCTGTGGTGCTGAACAGAACTGTACACATTAATCCAAATGTAGTCTAACCAATGTATTGTACATTTACAAATTATATTCAAAGCCTCAGCCTATGAAGGCAAGCATATTAAATGCCTTCTTCACGATACGCCAGTGTCACTACATTCAACAAACAATGGAATTACACATCAAGTTCACACTGTGCATCAACATTTCTAAAATCCCTGCCATTCATTCTATATGTCCATCTTACATTACTTCACAATTGTCTGTTTTAGATTCCATCTGTTGCTGTTCTGACAATTTCCCAGCTGATCACTCTTAGACAAACTTCTTTGCCATCAACAACTCCATTTAACTTCATGTCATCTGCAATCCTACTAATCAAACCACCTAAATACTCAACCAAGTAATTTATATGCATATATTACTACAAAGGTCTCAGCATCAATCACTGCAGTACAGTATTACAACTCTCATGATCAGGAATTCTCCACACTGCTCTAGTTTATATTTATCCTTCAATCAACATCACTAATATAGACTGAGTGATTATTATCATTTATTGTTTGTGGGAAATTGCAGGAGTAAATTAATTGCTGTATCTCCCACATTACAAGACTGACTAGACCTCATTAGTACAGGTACTCCCTGACTTGCTATCTATGCGACTTATCCCCACGCGCGAGTCTTCGGTTGGCGCATGTACAGTGGGTTTGCGTCCTGGACTTTGGTTGGTGCAGGCGCGAGAGTTAAGAGTGTGAATTCAATATTGTTAGGGCACTTAACTCTCATAGATGTCCTAACTGAAGACTCACGCATGAGCACAGGAATCAAGATGGCCAAACCCAGGCTATGGACCCCGGGATGCTGACTAACAAAGTAAACACTCACATTTTGGCTCTTATATGCCCTGTATCACTGTTATAGTTTGTCAAATACAACATTTGATTAAAAGGTTTGCTTTAAGACTTCATTTCTCCACACGCGTGCGCAAAATTCCAACTTATGTCCATTTCGAGATACGACCAATTCTTCGGTCCCAATCATGGTGGTAAGTTGGGTATTCCTTTACTTCATTCGCTGTAAAGCACTAGGGGATGTCTCAGAGTTATGGAGGACATTATTTAAATGCAAGCCTTCTTCATGTTAGTGCTGGAAATATTGACTATTTAAAAAGCAAATGAAGTTTGAGCCACAATTTGTCTCTCAGTTCATTGCTTGCATGTAAGCAATTCAGCGGGAAACCCATAGGTCAGCTGCAAGACAGACTTGTGTGTTCATTAATCCAAGTGGTAGTGCAATAATGCACAACACATCCCTGTATAAACACGCATGTGGAGATCATAATGATATCAAAGGAAAGCACGGAGTCTAGGCAATTGTTTCACACTTAGAGGTAGACAGATGATTAATTTTTGAGCAATTCATCTCTTTATTTTGCAATGAAATATTGCCTGAATATTACCTTTCTCATTGCAGATAATTACTTATAACAGCACAGAAGGAAGCCCATCAGATTCATGCCAAGTTCGAACAAAGTAATCCCATCAGTTGCATGCTCCTTCCCTCTAACCTGGCCAATTTTCAACCTGACTGATTTTTTTCTTTCATATGCTCATTAATGCCCTTTGGCTATTTTGTAAATAATTTAAGTAACAAATGAACCTACCAGCTTACCTTTGGGATATGAGAAGAATCCAGAATTGATGATAGTAAACCCTAAAGACACAAGGAAAATATATCAGCTCCACCAAGACAGCAGACATGGTGAGGATTGAAACCAGATTCCTGGAACAGCAGTACTGACTCCTGCACCACCTGTCTCTGCATACCATCTTGACCTCACCATTTACCATTTACACCCCATCATCACAGATGCCACTCACCCATCTTCTCTGCATTAAATATTTGTCGGTTCACATCAGAGAGCTGTCCTAGACAGTACTTAACTAATATTGCTGAAAAGGGGATTAAATGATATTTTTCACAATGGTATCTGTGAGGTTTTGCTGTGTGCAAATTGCTTACTATGTTTCCAGCATTAATTACAATAGTGGCCACTCTTTTAAAGCACCTAATTGGATAAAAGTGCATTGTGATGTGAAAAGTACCTCATGTATTCAAGGCTTTTTCTTACCCTGTCCCTTTCTTTGGCTTGGCTTCGCGGACGAAGATTTATGGAGGGGGTAAAAGTCCACGTCAGCTGCAGGCTCGTTTATGGCTGACAAGTCTGATGCGGGACAGGCAGACACGGTTGCAGCGGCTGCAGGGGAAAATTGGTTGGTTGGGGTTGGGTGTTGGGTTTTTCCTCCTTTGCCTTTTGTCAGTGAGGTGGGCTCTGCGGTCTTCTTCAAAGGAGGTTGCTGCCCGCCAAACTGTGAGGCGCCAAGATGCACGGTTTGAGGCGTTATCAGCCCACTGGCGGTGGTCAATGTGGCAGGCACCAAGAGATTTCTTTAGGCAGTCCTTGTACCTTTTCTTTGGTGCACCTCTGTCACGGTGGCCAGTGGAGAGCTCGCCATATAACACGATCTTGGGAAGGTGATGGTCCTCCATTCTGGAGACGTGACCCATCCAGCGCAGCTGGATCTTCAGCAGGGTGGACTCGATGCTGTCGACCTCTGCCATCTCGAGTACTTCAACGTTAGGGATGAAAGCGCTCCAATGGATGTTGAGGATGGAGCGGAGACAACGTTGGTGGAAGCGTTCTAGGAGCCGTAGGTGATGCCGGTAGAGGACCCATGATTCGGAGCCGAACAGGAGTGTGGGTATGACAACGGCTCTGTATACGCTTATCTTTGTGAGGTTTTTCAGTTGGTTGTTTTTCCAGACTCTTTTGTGTAGTCTTCCAAAGGCGCTATTTGCCTTGGCGAGTCTGTTGTCTATCTCATTGTCGATCCTTGCATCTGATGAAATGGTGCAGCCGAGATAGGTAAACTGGTTGACCGTTTTGAGTTTTGTGTGCCCGATGGAGATGTGGGGGGGCTGGTAGTCATGGTGGGGAGCTGGCTGATGGAGGACCTCAGTTTTCTTCAGGCTGACTTCCAGGCCAAACATTTTGGCAGTTTCCGCAAAGCAGGACGTCAAGCGCTGAAGAGCTGGCTCTGAATGGGCAACTAAAGCGTCTGCAAAGAGTAGTTCACGGACAAGTTTCTCTTGTGTCTTGGTGTGAGCTTGCAGGCGCCTCAGATTGAAGAGACTGCTACACAATACCATGTAAAGGTGGAAAATATCAATGTTCTTGAGATAAATATGGAATCTAATCAGGGGTGGACATATGGAATCAAATACCCCTTCCTTTAAAATTTCCAGATCATCAGAATGAGGAGAAAATTTCCCACTTTTATGAATGTAAAAGTGGTTTTCTACTTCATTAATTTAGTGCAGAGATCAAACAAACAACAATGAAACCTTGTCACCTTGACTCCAAATGGAAATTAAATTGAATTTGATTTAGAGACAAAATATTAAACACAAATAAATATTGTAAGCATTTAAAAACATTTGCTGTAACATTTCTGCTCTTTGTAAATTAAGTGCGTTTTGCTCCCAATCTACTGCTTTCTGTAAAAGATCCAATAAAATATCCATTGACTTAATAGAGTCATGGACCAGTTATTCATAAATAGCCTTTCTACTGCTTTCTACTGCTTATCCTTACAGCACAAGACAAAACCTGAAAGAGGTCCCTCAATGCAGCGAGTGAGATAATACATGTCAAATAAGCTGACTGACAAAGTACTTACAATGGCACTTTCTGTCGATGAATGTGGCTTTTTAAGTGAAGATTTTGCTTCACAGTGAAAATATATGGAATTTCTGTGCTCAAAATTAGGGATATTTAGTGCCAGCAAATAGAACACTTTCCATATCAGTTGCCTAGCAGCAAGTATTCACAGTTCCAGTCATCCTAGCTAAGTGTACACTAACGACATGGTTGGTTAGCGGTTAGTGCAATGCCTTTATGGCCTGTTATCGTGCTGTATGTCTAAATTTAAATACCCTCAGTTCTGCTCACCAATGGAATCACTTTTAGACTCGAATGGAAATGTGATTTAATGAGTGGTCCATCAATCCTAAAATTTTTGTGAGTGACTTGGCTAATTTTAAAAGTGACGAATGAAATTCCTTCTGATTAATTTCACATCTTAAAGGTCTGATAGCCAACAAGAAGTGAATTAAAATGAATGGTTCAATGATCAGAACCACATAAAAAGAATAGAAGCTGGAGTAGGCCATATATCCTTTGAGACTTTTTCTGCCGTTCAGTACAATTTAGTTATCATATATTCACTTTGCATTTGATTTCAATATATCTTAATTCCTTTAGCATCCAAAAAATAGTATCCATCTCAGTCTTGATGGAACACAATAAACATTCACAGACATTGCATCAAAGATTCCAAACTTTCAGTTTCTTGAGTAAAGAAATTCATCTTATCCCTGTCATAACTGGCTAATCTTCGGTCAAGTCAAATCAAGTCACTTTTATTTATCATTCATACTATGCTTGCATGGTAAAGACGAGGTAGTGTTTCTCCAGGACCACAAACATATTGACACAAATATAAGTTAAAATAGAATTTTAAAACATTAAATTAATAAAATATTAAGACGTATACTGTAGCAGTCCATGGTACCCTATCCACAAATGTTCTGGGAGTTCAGGAGTCTGATGGCTTGGGGAAAAAACTGTTGCCCAATCTGGATGCAAGGGCCTGAGTGCTGCAGTACCTCCTACCAGATGGCAGAAGAATTTACATGAGAGGTGTGTTTTATTGCCTTTCACCTGCATCAAGTGTTATATATGTTTTTCATAGGAAGAGAGACCCCAGTGATCTTTTCTGCTGACTTAGCTATCCTCTGAAGGGTCTTTGTCCTTTCGTAGTTCTCTCTAACTTAAGGAAACAATGGAGCAACTGTGGAGCAGTGAGCCTATCAATCCCTTTCAGGATCCTTTAAATCTCAACCAAATAATCTTTCATCCTTCTAAACTTCACTAAATATTAGAATATCTACTTATCATTGAATGGATATCAAAATAAAATAAGGTAAAATGTTGGGAATATGAAAAAAAATGAGAAAATAATGGAAAAACTTAGCCGATTCAAAATGTTTCCACATATGCCACCTGACCTGATGAGATTTCCACAATTTTCTAATTTTGTTACTTCTCTAATTTTTCTCAAGGAAATACATTGCAATACCTGGGCCATGGAAGCATTGTTGGGGATATAGGTGATGGGAGATGCCTACTCCTTCCTTGATCATCTGAGGGATAACACAATTCTTCCAGCTCTACAAAATCAACGAAGTGTCACTGAGTCCTGCTGTAGGGTTCCAGCCCAAAATGTCAGCAACTCTTTTCTCCTACTGATGCTCTTCAACCTGCCAAGTTCTTCCAACAGATTTTTTTTTGTCACAGATTCAGGCATCAGCAGTTTCTTGGGCTTCGCAATGATTTCCCTTTCCATCTTTCAGCCTTTGATCTAAGTAAGTGCATTATTAATAAGGCGAGAAAATTAGCATTAATCAAGCTTCAATTAATAGATTAGATTCAGATGGTCGACTCGTTTTAGGACAATTACCTAAAATTAAAGTTTACCATATAGAATGGAAGTATTAAAAGACCCAAATTAATTATTTGTTTCCTGCACCAGATGCAGTTTCTTTCAACTGCCCACATTTGTGTCATTGTGAGGGTGTTGATTGATATTCCTTGGATATACCTATGCAGGTGTCATGACGATTTTGCTAATTCCTTGTGAATCAGGAGCCTGGTGTTGTCACCCTTTATTTTGTCTGATGGTAGATGGATGTTAGAATCACAGCTTGTGGGAATCAGGGCAGCCTGGTTGAGCATCCAGTTGAAGTGGGCTTGAGGAACCATCTCATTGTGCAAATGGAAACAGTCAATTGCCCATCAAGTGTTTTCATGTGGCAGCTACAGGATTAAGTAACAGAGCAATATCCTGCCCTTTGTTTACAAAGACCAGTGCTGCAATGCAAAGAGCTAGAGCTGTGCTCTTCCATGACCAAGTTCACGTTTTTTTTTACCATTTGGTTGTTTTTAGTCAGGTGAGATCTGTAAATGTGCCCTACTGAGTATGGCACTTGAGCACATAGGGTGAGACTTCTACAGAAGCAATCCAAGCAGTTTTTGCAATATTTTTATTGCTCAAGATAATCATCGACTCCTTTTTCTGATTTTAAATGGGTTTTGTAGTGACAGAGTACTAGTGACACTCCTGACCACCAGAGGGAGTCAGACACAAATTGCTGGCAGCATGGGTTGTATTGAAGATTGATGCCTCCACATGATGGTGAATGAGTTCTATAGCTAATAAAGTATAGTTGTTTTAAAATAACCCAAGTTTCTTTATTACAATAAAAGAAACATCACATAGTACTAGGAGTGAGAAGCAGTCGATAGCAGGAGAGAAATGGAAAGTGTGAAGGATCCTTGTGCTGTACATTTTGGACTCTGAATGTTGAATACAAGTGGAGGCTTTTCAAACAAAGATTCATGCTGTACCTGCAAGCCATTGGACTTGATAGAAAACCTGATGCATGGAAGATTTCACTGCTACTAACCGTGATGGGACATCAAGCACGAGAGGTTTTCAATACATGTGTTTGTGGTGAGGCAGAAAACCAGGGGATGTTTGACAAGGTTATCAAGATGTTTGATGAACTCTGTTCACTAAAGAAAACTGAAACGTTGGAGAGGTAGATGTTTTGCTCGTGCACGCAGCTGCAGAGAGAGAACTTTGATACTTTTTAAATGGAGTTGAAATTAAAAGCAAGAACATACAATTTTGGATTGCTGCAAGACTCAATGATCTGTGATCAAATTGTGCTTGGGATTACTGATAAGAAAGTGAGCGAGAGGTTGCTTCAAGAGACAGAGTTTACCTCAGCTGGAGCTGTGAAGCTATGCCATGCCAGTGAAGTAGCTCTGCAACATGTGCAAAAAGTTTGGTGAGAGTGCAAAAGCCAGTGAAAATGAAGGCATGGTCATAGCCACAGTCTGTATCCATACACATAAACAAAAATGAGATATAGAAAACAACAAAAAGATGAAGAGACATTTAATTGGAAATAATGCGGCACTCAAT
The DNA here is from genome assembly GCF_036971445.1 of Narcine bancroftii. Classification (NCBI taxonomy): domain Eukaryota; kingdom Metazoa; phylum Chordata; class Chondrichthyes; order Torpediniformes; family Narcinidae; genus Narcine; species Narcine bancroftii. The sequence continues at coordinate 77,596,087 of NC_091471.1, forward strand.
ATGCACCAGAACAATGCCCAGCCTAAGGAAAAGTCTGTTATAAGTGCATAGGACAGAAACGTTATGCAAATTAATGTTTTTCCAAAGGGAAACAAAACGTGTGAAACTGTACATACTGTAGAAGAAACCACCCGCAGTGATATACCTTTCATCGGCATGGTAGTGCAGGAAGATTATAAACCAACAGATACTGAACAGCCAAGCATGAACAGTCGAGCAGGATGAGTGGATGTGCTATTGCATAGAAATGGAACAAATATTCCTTTTAAGATGGACATGGGGCAAAGGTTAATTTGATCTGTGAGCATGACATCAGGGCAAAGAAAATAAAGCCATACATCCATGCAAATCCTGTACAGCTCAAAGCCTACAATGGACAGAGCATTGACATGAAAGGTACATGTAAACTCAAGGTGAACGTTAAAGAGCACCACCATAGGTTCACAGTAGTCCCAGATGGGAATGAATCTCTGTTTGGTGACAAGGCATGTGAAAACTTAAGCTATTAAGAGGGGATACAAAACCTATTGTGCTATCCAGGGAAACAACGCAGTGTGAAGCATATAACAAGAGTTCCACAAAGACAGTTGTGAATCTCCATGTGAACCTGGTCACTGAATCTCTTCCCGTATCTGACATGAAATCCAATCAGATCGCAGCTGAAACAGAAAAGGATAGAGAAGGCCATCAAGAATCTGAATGAAGGATGGCCTAGAGATTAATGTCAGCCATACTACAACATCAGAGCTGAGCTGAATGTTGTCAAGGGGTTCTACTCAGACAGAGCAGAATTGTCATTCCTTAATCACTGTGACAAGAGATGCTGAAAAGGTGCATTAGGGGCATCTTGGAATGGAAAGATGTAAGAGGAGGGCTGTTCATTAGCCAGGGATAAATGCTGATATTGACAGCATGGTTTCCAGCTGTGAGACCTGTTTGAAACATCACGCAAAGCAGACAAAGGAACCCATGATCATAACTGACGTACCAGTGGAACCATGGCAGAAAGTTGGGACTGATCTGTTCCACATGAATGGAAAGAATTACTTGTTGGTTATTGATTATCTATTGAACTGTCTGGAGATTGTATTGCTTTCTAATATGTCTGATGCTTGTGTGATCAAATATATGAAATTGATCTTTACAAAGCATGGATTTCCTCAAATTGTCTACAATTCCAGATTGCAGAAGAGTATGATTTCTGACATGTGACTTCAAGTCCTCTGCATCCACAGTCAAATGGTAAAGCAGAGAAAGGAGTTCACATAGTTAAACTGTTGCTTAAGAAAGAACAAGACAGTGGCTCAGATCCATATCTAGCAGTATTGAGTTACAGAGCTTCACCACTTGAACATAGCATGTCACCCACTGAGCTTCTGATGGGAAGTGGACTATGCACCACACATACCTACTCTGCAAGACATTGAAGAGGTTGAATGGAATTAAAAGTGTCTACAATGGAGACAAAAAAACAAAGTATGTTCTAACTAGGCTAGTGTTCTTGAGGAAGTAAATCCAAGATCCTACACTGTCAGAGCAAAGGATGATCAAATACTAAGGAGGAATCAAAAGAGCCTGCTGAAAACACCAGAGACACTGCAGGAACAGACAAATGCAGAAGATCCAGCCTGCACAGCAACAGAGGAACCACCAGCAGTGCTAGACAGTAGCGAACCAGCATAGCCAACGCAAGTACCTGTGTTAAGAAGATCCATACACGCAATCAAAGCACCTGACAGACTGAATTTCTGAAAGAAAATGAACTGCACACTTAAAAGTTTTTTTTGCTGCTGATGTTTGTGTTTACATTTGTGCTGAATTGTAAATTGAAATGAATACTGTATTGATGTGTCATGTTGTTAGGAAAGGGGATGTAGTAATAGAGTGATAATGACATTCCTGATCACTAAAGGGAGTAGGAGAGGAGTTGGTGGCAGCTTGGGTTAGATTCAAGATGGATGTCTCCATATGGTCGTGAATGAGTTCTATAGCTGATAAAGTATAGTTGTTTTAAAAGAATCCAAGTTGTCTTTATTACAATAAAATAAATATCACAGGTTTTTGTAACATCCACAGAGCAGACATGGCTTATACTAGTTCATCATTTAGTTACCATACTTACTTTGAGTTAATATTTTTGGCAAGGAGTATTATAACTGGAAATTCAGCTCTACCAACATCTCAACATAGTACTTTTGGTGTCCTGATTACAGGTACAAAGTATTTGGGGTCTCCAGCACTGGCAACATATTAATGCACAGACTCCATATTAGCACCCCCTTGTCTACTGTTCACACTACAAGCACAACTGAAGACCTATATTTCCTTAGATACCATCATCAGGATACAATTAACAGTTTCAAGCTGGACTTTCAAGATGTTCTTTCTATATTATTTCAGTTTCATTTTCCAGTCAAATTCCAAGGTGGCCATATTATATTATATCATACAACACAAAGAAATGAAGTAGCTCCCTTTGTTATTATGCTTCAAGGCACATGCATATCGTAGTCCAAAAAAAAAAGCGATGACATATATGTGAAAATTTATTTTCTGAATAATTTTATTTTCTTGCTTCACATTAGGTTGCGGGCAGAATATATGACATTTTATGCCTATCATAAAATCTCTGAGAAAGGCAATGTTACTGAAGGAATATGATTTGCCTGCATCTACCCCAATGTAAATATAGAAAAAGCATCGGCACTGGAAACATGTTTTTGTTATTGAGAGGAAGACCACTTCAACATCCATTCACATCCATGCCTGTTGCAAATCTATGGCCTTGAAGCTCTAATGTCCACCTTTCTTCTTACTTTTGTGTATTGATCATACTGTCATAGAGATAGTACCATTTTAAGGAGACACATTCACTGGATGTTTTATCCCTTGTCATTGCTTGCTTCAATTAAATTAATGGATCCGCTCAAAAACCTCATTCCCCTTTCAGCTGTATCAGCGTGGAATACATTAAAAAGATCTTATGCCTGAAGATGTTGCATCATGGTTTTAGCCGAGCACACAGTTCCCATCTGTCCTCGTTCTGTAAATCAAATAATTAATTAGATCTCCTCCTCAATGGAGCACATTATCAATATTTTTAGCCTCTATGGCTCAGGAAGGAAACAAAAAGAGTGCCTTTCTTCTACTAATCACTTTCATCTGCATTTGTGATTTTTGTGTGCACATCAAAAACTGCTAAAAAGCATCAGAAATATTGACCCTTTCACAGGGAAGGCTTTTAGTTTGCCAGAGGTCATTGAAAATGTTAAGGAGATTTTGGTGTTAGAGTCTGAGAACTAAAGCCCAACAAAGTGAGTAATTTAGGAAGTATTTTCATCTACTTTAAATCCTCCTTTTCACCAGGAGAAAAAAAAACTGAAAGAGAATCAGACCATTACCACTGTTCTGCTCTATTTAGGTTTAAAAATCTTGAACACACACCGAACTGCACTAGCCTATATGATACAGGCTCATGTTACTAAAATCTCTCACTGGATCTCAGAAAATTCTCTAAAAAAATACACAACTTAGGTGGCCACATCCTGTTTAACAGTCAATTTGTTTCTTTATCAGTTAACATACAAGGCATTCTGTGCTTGGATTCTTATGAACAAATCTGAGGAACTACATTGAGCACTATGGCACAAAACTCCATCATTTTTCTGTATTGCCCAATAAACCTTTTAGTTAAAACTGATTGCTGAAATTGCTCCTGCATCCACAATGTTGTGCTAATGCCTACAGGTACAAGGTGAAGTAAAGCATCACATTGCGCACATTATGATGTGACTTCTGGGAAATTTAATCACATAAATTAACGTAGCAAAACAATTGTGCAGAGACATGCCTCCACAACGAATACAAGAACAGTTAAAAGTTAAACAGTTAACAGTTAAAAATCTCTTAAGGTCAGCTAACTTTCAGAGCATTGGTTTGAAATGAATAGGTGAACTTTGGATTCACAATTGGCATCCAGTGGAGTGCAGGAGGGATTATCGCTGGGATATCATCTAGGATTTAAATTGGGCGGCACGGACTCATGGGCCGAAATGGCCAGTTGCCGTGCTGTATATCTAGATTTAAACATAAATTTATGTTATTTTAATGACTTGAGTAAAGAGCCCAAGCATACAGTAGCCAAATTTGCTGATGTTACAGAGATGTACGTTTGCAAGCTCTGAGGAGACTTGCAAAGGAATTTAGTTTGATTAAGTGAGTGCAAAAGGAGTTGGCAGATGGCGTACATGTGGAAAATCCATTGAGAAGAAAAAAAATGGGACAAAAGGCAAATGATTAATTAAACAATGTTAAACTACAAAATCAGGATCCTCATATGAAGCATAATGTAACATGCAGGCACCAGCAAGAATGAGGGAGACTCATTGAATTTGGCCTTTATTGTAAAGTGTTTTGGATATAAAAATAGAGAAGATTTAATGCAATGATAGAGATGATGGTGAAATTGTCATTTGAGAACTACATACAGTTTCAATCCCCATGCTTGAAGAATGAAACCTTTGCATTGGTGGTGATGCTGAGGAGGTTCACTCTGTTGATTCCTGGGAGGAAGGGAATGATAACTAAAGCCAGAATGAGTCATTATTTGTTGAAATGTGAAAGAATGAGAGGTGATATTACTGAAATATAAGATTCTGGCAGGGATCAACAGAATGGATGCCTAAAGGATGTTTCTCTTGTAAGGAGTAACCAGAACTAGCAGGCATGGTTACAGATAAGAGTTCACCCATTCAAGATGAAAATCAGGAGGTATTTGTTAACCCAAAGAGTCTTGATTCCTTGGAATTCTCTACCATAAGGAGTGCAATCATTTAACATATTTAATAGAGTGTGAACACAGATCAGGTCAACACCCAAATGAGCCTCCTCTCCATCAACTTGCTGCATACTTTCCTTTGTCTCTGAAAAGCTGCCATAATTAATTCTCTTCTGTCCCCTTTCATCAAGCAATGTATATGTGCTTGAAATCTCCAATCTCCAGATTCAAGGACAGTCTCTTGTCCTTTACAAGTTGAGTTGCCTGGATGGCATGCAAATCAAAACTTTTTACTGTATGCTAAAAAATGCAATTCAATATTTGAGGTGGAAATTGATCTCATTTGAACTACAAAGATGTGCTAATCTCATGGTTCACTTGCCATAATGAATCAAACATAGGATGGACACAAATATTTAGGGCAACCAAATTTGAGGTGGGTTTAACTGGTAGAGTCAAAGACTTTGGTGTGCACAATGACTGCTAATGCTACCTGATGTTTTTCTTAGAATTGTCAAGGGATGAAAACCATGTTCCTCTGGATAGAGACAGTAAACTGCAATTTGGGGACCGGATTTTAAGTTATAAGGAGAGAGTTGAGGGAGATCTTCGAAAGAAGACACTCAATATTTACGATAGTTGTTGTTCCCTATCTCGAAGATGGTCACAAGCATGGTATCTCTGGAATGTGTTCCCTTTCTCAAATGTGGCCAATAAGGTTCTCTTTCAATAATTTTTCATGATAAGGTTTCAGGATTTCGGCCAGAATACAGTTTGTTCCTCAGATCTCGTTAGTTATATGTTGGTATATTGCCATGTCATTCAGGAGGGATTACAAGCTGACCTGGATGAGTTCTGTGGGATTGAGTAAAGTGCACTCACATCAAGGATATAGCAATGGGTAAAAAAACTTTCATTTCAGTGACCACAGCATATTAACATCCATTCCTGTAAAGCACTTGACATTGCTTTATTAGGGGCATCTAAAATTAAGCTTTTGTCAATGCTGCAATGTCAATCCTTTAGAAAGGTGGCAAAACATAATTGTTTTAATTATTATTTAAATTCTACAATCATGACAAACTTCTTTTGGACAATGTTACATAGTCAGGATAATGTGAACTATTTTGTAACTGCGTAAGAATACACCCTTCTCACAGTAGTAACTGTAGTGCACCACTGTAGGGCGTATGCATCTATGAGTATGTGAACAGTTTCCTGTGATGGTGGAAGGCATCAGTAAGTAAAATCTCTTCTGTTATATGAATCTTGCATCTCTAATTATTTAAGAAGTCTCCCAAGTAACCCAGAGACATAGCAGACAATATTGCATTTCAACATAGTTTGTTGTATATATGTATTCTTCAAAGAAACCAATCGCACAGAAGCATTCATTCTTCACTGAAAAGGTGGTGAATCTTCCAAATTCTTTATCCCAGATGTCTATGGAGCTCAGACAGAGATGAATAGATTTCTAGATATCAATGGATATGTTGATATTTCTTGAAAACAGTACAGTAGTAGATCCACTGTGATCTTGGGAAATGACAGACTTAGTCAAACTACTATTCTTATACAGAAGGTGCCATCAGATGTATGGAGATCCATACACATTATTCAATTCAAAATCTCACATACCTAACAAACAATCATTCTTATGAACAACAGAAATCTCTTCCCAGTTTTAGGACTGAGGTAAATGAACAAAAATAATAGTTGATGATTCAGCTAGAGCATAGTCCCTCCACTCGAGAATAATGTCAGGCTGCTGTTCATAAACTTCAGCTTGCCGTTTAATGCGATAATTCCCCAGAGGTTGGTGGGGAAACTGTCCTTTCTCGGACTCAATATCCCTCTCTATAACTGGATTCTGCACTTTCTAATGGAAATACCACAGTCACTATGAGTACTGGACCACCTCAGGGCTGTGTGCTGAACCCATTCCTATTCACACTACTGACCCACAACTGCATTGCCAGATTTAGCTTGAACAGAGTCATCAAGTTTGCCGATGCCACAACAGTAGTTGGCCTCATTAGGAAAAACAATGAGTCGCAGAGAAGACGTGGAAAATCTCATGTGTTGATGCAAGAATAACAACCTGAGTCTCAATGTGGACAAGTTGAAGGAGATGGTCACGGCTTCAAGAAGTCCTGGAACAACCACCCTCCACTTCACATCAATAACTCGGTAATGGAGAGAGAAGAGAGCACCAAGTTCCTTGGAGTCTACTCAACAAATGACCTATCATGTACTCACAGTATCTCCTAATTTGTCAGGAAGGTGCGACAATGAGTGCACTTCTTGAAATGACTGAAGCAGGCAAGTCTATCATCCAACATCATGTCTACCTTCTGCAGGAGCTCTATTGAGACCATCCTGGCCGGCTGTATTACAGTGAGGTATAGTTGCTGAAGAGAATTGGATCAGACATCAATCCACAGGACTATGAGCAGAAGAGAGGATCAATAGGGTCTCCCCTCCCCCTCTCCCCATCGACGTGATGCACCGGATTGTTGTTGGAAGAGGATACACAAAATCATAGAGGTCCTCTAGCATCCCGCACACAGCATCTTTCAGCTACACCCATTGGGAAAGAGATACAGGTGTACCAGAGCCAGCACAAATAGACTGAGGGAAAGCTTCTTCCTGCAGGCAATGAGAAGCAGGCAAGTGCTGAACAACCAATGGAACTGCTTACACTAACCATCCAAGCCTCTCATATTCACAAAACAATATGCTGAGACCCGTGAATCCAGTCGCAACCCAGCTCACAAAATGGCTGGAGAAGGCGTCGATCAGAGGGCCCCACAAGGACCAAAAGCCGTCATCCCTCATGATCTCCTGCATTTCAGGAAACAGCAGGCAATGGTGGGAATGTGTGTGTGTGTGTGTGTGTGTGTGTGTGTGTGTGTGTGTGTGTGTGTGTGTGTGTGTGTGTGTGTGTGTGTGTGTGTGTGTGTGTGTGTGTGTGTGTGTGTGTGTGTGTGATTCTTACTCTACACTTCACGTAGTGTGCATGCTACATTGGTGACCTGACAAGTCCAACCAGCAGCTGAATCCAAAGATAGCAGACCAAGCAGCTCTCCACTCGGTCTCACTCAAGCTGCCAACATTCTGGGTGTCGCAGCCACACATGTGGTTCGAACAGGCCAAGGCCCACTTTCACCTTTCACAGATCGCTGATGCCGACACCTGCTACTTCTACATAGTGAGCTCGCTCGACAGGACACGGTTGCGAGGTTCTTTGTCTTCCTATGACAGCCTCCAGAGCAAGGCCAATACAGTGACCTCAAAGAGCTACTAACCCACTCTTTCAAGCTATCATGGTGCGAGTATGCAGCCTCCCTGTTACATTTGGACAGTTTGGGGCCAGGGGCCCATTTGCCCTCATGAGGGAGATGCTTGCACTCGCCAAGGGGCACAAGCCTGCCTGCTTTTTGAGTAGATTTTCCTGGAGCAGCTGCCTGAGGATATCCAGATTCTTGCTCGCTGATGTGGACTTCAGCAAGCCAAGGGAAGTTGCAGCCCGGGCGGACATGTTCTGGAGTGCGAAAAAGAAAACAGCACCTCAGTGGAACAGATCGGTGGATCCCCTACCCAACAATATTGTTATTACCATCAACAATGGAGTGCAGGGGACCATTGATGCCACCCACCCTATATGTTTCCGGAAAACGCCATAGTCAGCTGTCATTAATGGCTGCGGTGGTTGACCAATGTGTCAGCTTTCTCCACGTGTGGGACTCTCTGTCGGGATGGCAGTTCCTTGTAGAAATAAAGGTCATTCCCCCTATGGCCTATGATACCCGGAACACCAAGCACCACTGAGGGCAGTGAACATCACCTCTATACGAACTTACGGAACCAGCAATTTGCCACTACGATTTGCTGGCCAGCAGATTAAATGGACTTTCACTGCCATGGCAATGGCACAACCGCTCCTGTGAGCCGATTTCCTGTGCTCCCACTGCCTGCTGGTAGACTTGAAAGGATAGCATTTGGTGCACGCCAAAACTTTTAAAATGATGCTCTTGGGGAAAGCCAAACAACCAGACCCCCACCTCAACTCTGTTACGCTGTCCAACAATCCCTGCACACACATCTTGGTGGAGTTCCCTGCAATTGTTGCTCCACAATTCTCCTCCGCGAAACCAAAGCAAAGGGTAAGGCACCACATCTTCACCAAGGGTCCTGTTCCACGCCAGCGTGGCCATCTCCCCACTGAAAATGTTCACCTTGCCAAAGAGGAATTTAAGAAAATGGAGGAGTTGGGAATAGTGCCATGGTCAGACAGCCCCTGAACCTTACCCTTGCACATGGTCCCAAAGGCAAAAGGAGACTGGAGGCCATGTGGATGCCTCAATGGTCCAACCACAGTGACAGATACCCCATACCCATATCTAAGACTTCATCACCAATTTACAAGGAACACAAATGTTTTCAAAGGTTTATTTAATCAGGGGTTATCAACAAATCCCAGTGCACCCTAGGATTATACTCAAAACCACCATAATCAGCCCCTTTAGCCTGTTCAAATTCATGAGGATGCCCTTGGGGCTTTAAGACTTTTCAGCAACTGATGGACACAGTGGGTTGGGACCTCCCATTCACATACTTGGATGATATCCTTATCACCAGCCACAACCATTCAGAGCACACGGCCCACCTCAGACAACTATTCACCTGCCTACAGGGGTTCAGGTTGACCATCAACCCTGCCAAGTATCAGTTCAGGCAGGACACAATTTAATTCCTGGGGCATCATATCGACAGGTATGGGGTGAAACAACTGCCCGAGAAGGTGGAGGCTGTTCAGCGGTTCACAAAACCTCACACCATGAAGGGGTTGCAGGAGTTTTCTGGTATGATTAACTTCTACCATTGATTCATACTGGCAGAAGCACGAGTCATGCACCCCCTTTTTGCGCTCATGGCAGGGAAAAATAAAGATATTTCCTGGGATGGGAAGGCCTCAGAGGCATTCCAGAAGGCTAAGGATTCCATGGCTAATGCCACCCTTCTGGTTCACCCCATGCCAGACGCTCCGACCATCCTCACGGTGGACCAGTCCAACACAGCAGTCAGAGGCGTCCTCAAATACCTGATAGATAGGAAACCCTAGACTTTTTTAGCAGGCACCTCCTGTAGTGATGTAATGTATTATGCTGACTGCTTGCTATTGGTTATAACTGTAGATTGGCTCTACCCTACTGGTATTAGAGATGATGCAACTTATCCCACTGGTCAGTAGAGGTGGCTTCTTCTGTTAATAAAAGTCTATACTATGATACAAAACTTGTTCTTGCTTATACCATATTACCTCCAGCCACCTGAATGGAAGCTATTGGCACTGTATCCGGTGGACAAGAACTTCTGACACTTTCTGGAAGGCAGACAATTTAAGGTCTTCACAGACCACACACAACTGACTTTTGCCTTCCACAAAGTGTCTGACCTGTGCTCGTCAAGGCCGCAGAGGCACCTTTCCTACGAGACTGAATTCACCACGAACATCCAGCAGATCGCTGGCAAGAGCAAAGTGGTGGCTGATGCACTCTTCTGTCCCACCATCGAGTCTGTCCACGCCCTATCCAAGGTCAAAGACTATTCAGCCCTAGCCAGGGCAAAACACGATGACCCTGAGATCCCCATGTACAGGACAGCACTTTCCGAGCTGTGGCTGGAGGAGGTCATCATCACCTCTGGCAACCAGATGCTCCTTTGAGACGTCTCCTCCAGCAAACCCAACCCCATCGTGCTGGCAGCATGGAGACTGCAGGTCTTCAACACTGTGCACAGCTTGGCACATCCAGCCATCACAACCACAGTAAAGGTGATGGCCAGCAGGTTCATCTGGCATGGGCTCTGCAAGCAGGTCAGTCAGTGGCCCAAGACCTGCAGGCTCTGCCAGGCATCCAAGGTGAAAATTTACGCTAAAGCACCTCCTCTGACTTTGAGCCAGTGCGGCATAGGTTCAGCCATGTCCATGTTGACATCATGGGGCAAGATACCTCCTCTCTATGGTTGACTGTTCCACAAGATGACTAGAGGCAGTCTCGATGGCTGACATGACAACGGAGACCTGAAGCAGAGCACTAATCAACTCCAGGGTGTCGAGGTTCAGAGTCCCTGAACATCTCACCTTCGACAGAGGAGTGCAGTTTACTTGGGGCTCTGGGAAGCGCTAGCCAAATTGTTGGGAACTCAACACCACCATACCAAGGCATATTACACACAGGCCAACGGGTTTGTGGAGCACTCCCACAGACACTTAAAAGCTGCCCTGATGGCTCAGCTCAAGAGGCCCAACTGAGCGGATGAACTGCCTAGGGTCCTGGGGATACACACCGTGCTGAAAGAGAAATTTAATGCCTTCTCAGAAGAAATTGACTATGGCATACCCTTGGTAAACCAAGTGGAGTTCTTGGCCACCACCAAGGGTTTGGAAACCACTACGGTGGCACTGAAACAGCTGAGGGAAAGACTGGGTACCATAGCCCCCCACATCCATGCCGCACGGCCAGCCCAAATCTTTTGTCCCCAAGGATTTGTACACCTGTGAATATTTTTTGTAGACAAGGAAACACACTGGGCACCCCTCCAATGCCCATACGAGAGACCATACAGAGTTGTCAACCATAATGCGAAGATGGGTGCATTGGACATTGATGGCAAAAAGGAAACCTTCACCCTTGACCGCCTGAAACCAGCCCATGTTGACATTAGCCAGCCAGTTGAGGCTTGGCCCCCGCTATGCAGAAGTAGGCCACCAAAAGCAGCAATGGACATTCTGATTGCTGGTTCTGGGGGGTGGATGGTGTCGTGTAGCGGCCCACCAACCAAGTCGCGTCCCAGCTCACAAAATAGCCAGCAAATGCAGCAATCATGAGGATCTCACAGGGACCAACAGCTGTCATCTGGCGATACCTCCTGCACAGCGGGGAACAATGGGCAACAGTGGGAACACTGACCAGAAAGAGGCCGGCACTGCAATGACATCGCTCCTGTTGTCAGAGGCAAGGAGTGAATACAAACAGATCTGGCAGATCAATAGATCAGTCTTCATCCTCAACTTGACTCTGTGTGTGTGTCGATTTTACTCCACACTTCACATTTCTATGTATGTATATTTATCCTGCATATGTATTGTTTATCTGGTTGTACATCAGCATATTTTACACCAAGGACTGGAGAATGCTGTTTTGTTCAGTTGTTCTCTTACAATCGGATGATAATAAACTTGAACTTGTGTTTTTGAGGTCATTTGCTATATATTATAGAGGTATGATTTATGTATCATGTGACAGAGTGTATTTTATGACATGGATAGAATTGACTTATGGACATCAGTAAAAGTAGAACCCATTTGTTGCCCAGGGACAGCCAGTAAAATAAAGAATGCAAAGCGTACTGAATGTCACAGTGTTTGAATAATTAATGTTAATAATATTTTTCAGTTTAATTCAATATTAGTAAATCTCCTGTTTGGCTCTGATTCATAGGTCTTCTACCGGCATCACCTACGGCTCCTAGAACGCCTCCATCAGCGCTGTCTCCGCTCCATCCTCAACATTCATTGGAATGACTTCATCACCAACATCGAAGTACTCGACCTGGCAGAGTCTGCAAGCATCAAATCCACGCTGCTGAAGACCCAACTGCGCTGGGTGGGTCACGTCTCCAGAATGGAGGACCATCGCATTCCCAAGATCGTGTTCTATTGCGAGCTCTCCACTGGTCACCGAGACAGAGGTGCACCAAAGAAGAGGTACAAGGACTGCTTAAAGAAATCTCTTGGTGCCTGCCACATTGACCACCGCCAGTGGGCTGATATCGCCTCCAACCGTGCATCTTGGTGCCTCACAGTTCGGCGGGCTGCAACCTCCTTTGAAGAAGACTGCAGAGCCCACCTCACTGACAAAAGACAAAGGAGGAAAACCCAACACCCAACCCTAACCAACTAATTTTCCCTTGCAACCGCTGCAACCGTGCCTGCCTGTCCTGCATCGGACTTGTCAGTCACCATTGAGTCTGCAGCAGACGTGGACATACCCCTCCATAAATCTTCGTCCGCGAAGCCAAGCCAAAGAAAGAAGTAATCTTAAATGTACTTGAATCTGTGAGGCTAATCTTGAACTTGGTGCAAAGCTATCATAATATATATAAAATAAATCAGGGAGATTCTGAAAAAAAGACAAATCTGAAACACAGAACTTTTGAAAAACACAGAACCTTCAAAAAAAATTCTTAAAATTAAAAATTAAAAGACATTATCAAAGACATTTTAGTCACATTAATATCAATATTCACTCGCCATGTTTTTCATGAGTTAAAAACTGATATTAAAACTGAGACCAGCAATTTAATTGTGGTGTTCCAACATTTATTTTGCTAATAAATATTTACATCTGTAGATAATCAAACTAAGAATTAAGGTGCAAAATTATTTCATGAAGAGGCTTATAAATTAATCCCTCAGTCACATTGTGCTCATGTCTGTACTATTTAATAGTTAAGGACTTTCAGCCATTCTTTTCTGGGCTGATCTATTTTTCTGCCTAATCCCACCCAAGCCATATGCCTCCATACCCCTCCCATCTATGTACATATCCAAATTTTTCTTAAATATTAAAATTGAGCCAGCATTCATCAGGTAGATTATTCCATACTCCCACTGCTCTCTTTATGGTTCCCATTAATGCTCCCTTTAAATTTCGCCCCTTTCAGCCTTAATCCATGCCCTCTCATTTGTATCTCGGCTCACCTTAGTGGAAAAACCCTATTTAGATTTACTCTATCTACATCCATCGTAATTTTGTATACCTCTATCAAATTTTCCCTCATTCTTCTATGTTCCAGAGAATGAAGTCCCAACCTATTTAACCTTTCCATGTATCTCAGTTCCTTAAGCTCTGGCATCATCCTGGTAAATTAATGGTTCTCAACCTTTTTCTTTCCACTTACATACCACTTTAAGTAATCCTTATGCCATCGGTACTCTGTGATTAGTAAGGGATTGGTTAAGGTGGTATGTGGGTGGAAAGAAAAAGATTGAAATTTTAATCGTACCTAATTGACTCATTATGTGCACGGTTTCATAACTCCAAAGGAAATGGGCCAATGACAATTTTTCTAAAGCAAAATATTTCAGTAACAATTGGGTCTAGTGAAGTGATTCTCAACCTTCCCTTCCCACTCACAACCTTAAGCAATCATTTACTAATCACAGAGCACCAATAGTAATGGGATTACTTAAAGTGGAATATGAGTGGAAAGATAAAGGTTGAGGACCACTGTAGTAAGTCCTCTCTGCCCCCTTTCAATTTTATTTACAACTTTCCTATAGTTAGGTCACCAAACTGCACACAATACTCCAAATTTGGCCTCACTAGTGTCATGTAATTCTTTACTATAACATCCCAAATCCTATACTCATTACTTTGAAGGCCAATGTACCTGTGATGCCACTTACAAATCTGTATTCCCAAAACAATGTGTTCCACCACTCTCCTCATTGCCCTTCCATTTAACATGAATACCCAACCTTGGTTTGTCCTTCCAAAATGCATCACCTCACACTTGTCTGCACTAAATTTCATCTCCCATTTTGCAGTCCATTTTTACACCTGGTCCAGTTCTCTCTGCAAGTTTTGAAAGTCTTTGTTGTCCACTGCATCTTTGTGTCATTTGCAAACTTGCTAATTCAATTGATCACATTATCATCCAGATCATTGATATAGATAACAAACAAGAATGGGTCCAGCACCAATCCTTGTGGCTCAGCACTTGTTGTAAGCCTCCAGTCAGAGAGGCATTAATTCACTACCACTCTCTGGCTTCTTCCAGAAAGCCAATCAAACCAGTTCACTACCTCACCATTAATGCTGAATGACAGAACCTTCCTACGCAACCTCCCATGTGGGACATTGTCAAAGACCTTACTAAATTCCACATAAACAAGATCCACAGTCTTTCCTTCATTAACTTTCCTGGTAACTGGCTCGAAAAACTCTATATGATTTGTTAAGCATGGCCTACCAGGAACAAAGCCATGTCAACTATCCCTAATCAGAACCTGAATGTCCAAATATTTTTACAATCAGTCTCTTAGAGCATGTTTCAATGAGTTGCCAACTACTGATGTCAGACAGATTGGACTACAATTTCATGGGTTTTTTTTGAGCCTTTGGAATAATATGAACTACCCCCCCATTCCTCTGGCATCTCACCCACGGCAACAATAAGCTCCTTGGATGTGGTCTTACTTCATCAGTCCCTGGGCATTTGACCAACATAATGTGCTCCAAGGACATTAGCACCTCCTCCCTGGTCGTTTCTACCTAATCCAGGACATCATGACTCAACTTCAATTCCTTAGCATCATAACCTTGAATATAGTAAATACTGCTGAGAATTATTTATTTAAAATCTCATCCATCTCTGGTGGTTCCAAGCAAAGGCTTATATATTAATCTTTAATGGGACTAGTTCTCTCCTTAACCAGATTTTTACTCTTTGTATCTCTTGAGATTTTCCTTGATCCTGCCTATCAGCTCTATCTCATGCCCTTGTCCTGAACTGCCTCTACACTTCTTATAATCACTGAGGCATTTCAGAGAACATGGACTGTTTAAATTTCATATTTTAAAATTCTTCTTTATCCTGAACAGAAATCAATATCCAGAATGTCCTAATCTTGCCATATTGCCCTTCACCCCTTCAGGAACATGCTGTCGTTGGACTCTTATTATCTCTCTTTTAAAATTCTCCAACTATCCAGTCTTCCTCTACCTTCAAACATTCTCTCTGAAACTCTACAGGTTCTCACTTAATGCCTCCAAAATTGACCGTGCCCCAATTTAGAACCTCAACTTATGAACCAGTCCTACCTTTCTCTACAACTATTTTAACTGGTTTCAAAGTGCTTATCCACTGAAGAGAGAAATTTGAAGACAAAATGTCAAAGCACTACCATGAATTTCAACCACCAACAGCATTTATAAAGATTATGACATTTTCAACAATTGTTCTCATTTTTACGTCAAAAACGTGGCTTTCATTTCAACATCAGTCAATGTGTATTATCCAATTTTGATTGGGACCATCAATGAGATTATAGAATTATAGGCAGGAACAATATAGAAGAACTCCACTTCAAATATCATCTTCTAATTCGCCTCAAATTCCAGGAGCAACTTCATGGCTTCAGAAAAGTTTCTATCTGGCATATATTTCTATATGTAGGAATTTTAAACAAAAGGTTGTACAGAGTCGGAGATGGAAGGTTCTCCAACAGAATTCATTGCCTTCAGCAGAAAAGAGACAACTTGCTCTGAAGTTATTTCTGATGCAGTACTTGGACCCAACTACATTTACATTCTATGAGAACAGTGAAGTTAATCCACTTCCATTCAAGTTTTTAATTTTTATCGAATACTACATCACAAAGAATTAAGAGAACCCCAGGTAAAATAATGTTGTTGAGCCATCTTCCCAATTCTAATGTATGCTTGGATACTGCAACTACCTAATTTATAACAATCAACAACTGTAAACACTATCCAAATCAGAAATACTCTGAAATAGTTAAATGGTAACATAAACTGTGAAAGCAGTGGTAATCTGGATACTAAGATGAAAGTGTTCCCTTAAATTCTATTAGTTTTCTTTATCATTCATGTTAAGTGCCAGGTCATGAAATTTCATGTTAAACTGCTTTTGCTTGCTGAAATTTGTTTTCTGGGCATGGATGCTTTTCAGGGCACTTTAGAGATGGAAGTTATACTGCATTGTGTCATACTGCCAGTTTTCTGCTGTAAACCCTGAACAATAAATTGAATCATGTGAACAGGCTTGTAGTGTCATCAGATTTTTTTTTCCATGGTAATCAAAAACAGGAAGGAAGAGAAAAAAAACAATCAAGGAAACAACTGGATCTTTAACTCTGAACATAACAGAAGAGTCACATCACAACTCAGAAAAAAAAAGGACTGAAACACATAAACCACAACTATGTCAATCTGTACACAGGAATTATGTGGATGACAAAGTAATGTCAGTATTTTACTGATTTTAATTTTATAAGAAAACATAGGTCAAGAAATTTGTTTCAAAAATTGAGTGAAGCAGATGATTTCAGAGCAGTAATTCTCCCATTAGACCAGTCATTTTGACCGTGCACCCCAATAACCAATCATATTGCTGCCAAGGGAAATGAATATTGTGTGCTGCAACCAATGGGAAACCCTATAAATCTAATTAATATGAATTTGTGACTTTAGCGCAGCTCTGCCAACTCCATGCATCCTGCCTCCAAATATCTGGTAAAAATATACAGGTAGTTGCAAAACTCAGTTCCATACTGGTTGTTGTTTGGGTGAATGGTCACAAACTATGCATTCGTGATCATTGTATTGTGAGTCATACAAGCAATTACATCAGAGAAGGGAATAAGCTCAGATGCTGCCAGAAGTGTGTAGAGTAGGTAGATCATGAATTGGCAAAGTGAAGATCCCTGCTCTAACATCCCCTTCTCATCAAATCATTTAAAAAAAAGCTAGCCTAAAGCAGCAGAAAGTAGGAGTGCTCTTTCAAAAGTTCGTTACTCACCAATCTCTAGAGGCTTTTGTTGCAATTCTACAGAATATTTCTAGAGTTCTTCAAAGCTGTGGAAGTCTCCTGGCAATTTCAAGGAAGTTGTTGAACCATACTGTTTTTAGTTGAAGGCTTATTAACAACTCCTGGGGTCACAGTTTCAACTCAGATTAAGATGATACCAATAGAGCAAAATGCTTGGAGCTCCTAGCAGATCTTCTTTTCCTATAACTGCTCTCCCTGCAGCCTAATATTTTCTATATTCTCCCCTGCACTTTCCCTGAACGAACTGTATAACAGTCCCATGATGCTGCCCTTTGGTCAAGATAATCAAACCCATTTTGTTTAAGCATTGGATTTGGAGGTTTGTGCATCACTATTCCACATGGAGTGAACCACTTCCAGAGAGCCAAGTGCATTTAATTATTCAAAGTAGAAGGTAGTTATTGGAGAACAGTGCTCATCTTCAATGGATGATGCTTTCTTGGTCATCTATTAATCTTCTTTTGTAAGCTATCTCTTCAAATTCCTTCCCTTGTTTCTTTAAGTTCATCCTCCACATTCCTTTCCCTCTAGCCTGCCTTCACCTCACGCATTTCTGTGTCTTCACTCATTTAGAAGTAGTTTAAACCTATGTAGCGGTGCTTAATGCGATGCTATCATGGATGAGATACTAGATATGAATCCTGGAAAATATTTTTTGGTGGTTGATAAAAATGGGCTGCAAATGAGACTGGTAATGATTTGGTCGGATTTTGTACTTGAAGATATATTACTTGATCGTGTTTCCGAGGTTCTTAATTTTCTTTGGTGCAAAACATGATTGTGTATTTGTGTGTGTTTAAGAGAGTCTGGGTGAGCAGCCTGATACCATTGCACAACCATGACATCTTCATCTATTTCAACTCCTGCACCAAAGCCTCTAATAAGGCATTGGAAAACCATGGACCACTTGCTAGTCATCTGAGCTGGAATTTTTCCCAAATCAGTTTTATTTGCACATCACACACAGCTTCTGTTTAGTCATAATATACTTTTCTTTGAAAGATGCAGACTATCTGTCAGTTGAACAAGCTGGCTCCAGCATCTCATGAAAATGGGGCTACAGTGTAAAACCAAGGTACAGCAGTATTAGAGTTGGCTGAACTCATTAAAGTGAGCAAGCAGCACTCATATAATTGCACATTGGTGGAACATGGTAATGCAGGTGGGGGTCCTCACTAGACTGCTCAGGTTGGCCCACCTCAAACCTGGTAAATCCTCCCTGTAGTTTCCCAATAAAGGCTGAGAACCCTAGTCTCCTCCCTCAATTCCAGACTTGGATCCATGCCAGAAGCATGTAGTTGTACGCTGGAGGGTTCAGGACATTAAATCCTTTGACCATGTGCTTTGTGTCTGTGATCGTGCTAGAATTTAATGCCCTGATTCCTCTGCCATGGAAAAGGTAATATGAGTGGAGAAGCTGGAGTCCGATCCCAAGGAACACTGTTTGAAGGCCTTCTTGAGGTGCCACGAGATCTCAGCCAACGGCAATAAGTATGATCTGCTTTTTGCATCATTGGACCACTGAGCCTAACAAATGACACGGGACTGTGAGAACTATGACGACATGATGACCCTCCTGTGATAGCAATAAGGGGGTCCCTGTGAACTTGATGTATGCCCAGTATTTACTGGGCACCCAATACCAGGGCCTGGGGAGTCTATTGATGATTTTGTGTGGGCCATGAGAGAGCTGGGACAATCCTGCAGATGCAATCTACTAAGAAGAACTCATCTATGATGGGTTAGTGGTCAGTGTCCATTCCAACCACATCCATGAGTGACTCCTGGGGAGGGGTAAACAGACCATCCAGGAAGTCAGGCAGCTAGCTCAATCATTAGAAACAGCCCAAAAGAATGTGGAGGCCTACATGGCAAACTACACAGCCATCAGATGGAGTGGACGGGTGCCGCCATCTTAGGACATGGAGACCATGACTGTCATTACATCTGCTGAGCACACGAATTGCAATGACAATGGCCGAACCGAGAAAAAATTGCCCGGCCCATAGTGCAACATCTTCGAATTGCCGGAGGAAGGGGCACTATTTAAGGTATGCCACACTAAAACCCATTCCAGCAGTGACACATGCGGGCCGCGACTCGCGTCACCATCTTGACTTGACCTTCTTCCACCATCACTTCCGGTAGCTGAAAACTGAACAACGGGAATGGGAGAAAGACAACATGGGATGACGTCAAATCCTGCTTCCTTTCCTGACCACTCCGCATGAAATCCATGGAGGCAGCCATCTTCAAGATCCCCAGGGCAGCCATCTTGGAGGCAGCCATCTCAATGTTACAGAAGCAGCAACTCTGACAATGAATTGACACTGACCTCCATCATACTGGATCAGAACAGGCCACAACAACTGACATGCTCAATGATGGACATCGAGATAAATGGCCACACCACAGGATGTTTATTCAACATGGGGGGCACTGAGAGCATTATACACCTGGGCACATCTAACGCTGAGCCCTGTCAGTGTCCCTTGCCAAGTGCAAGGTAGCATTAACTTCAAAATCCCACTCCATGGAAATCCACGAGTGCTGCACCGTGACCCTAACCATTAGGAGCATGAAGGCTAGATTTCCAGTGTCAGCTTGAGAGCATGCTGATGCAGTTTGATGGACCCCACCCCTGCCCCCCCCAATCATAGTCAGAAATAACCAATTCCTGGAGGGCCCACCCCATCAATTTCCAAAGCGGTCAATCACACACTGGAATGCCATTGAGTGCAACCAACCTGTGGACTGGGCACCCTCAGTGGCCCTCTGTTCCTCCCACCCCAGAACCCAGGAGAAGCAATGTAGATTTTTCAGGGATGAAGGATTTCAGCCACATTTGAAAGATTGGTTGCTCCTTTTTGACTAAAGAAGAACAAAAAGGAATATGATGGCAGGTACAAGATTATGTCAGATTAGAGAATTTGTTTCCAATAACAGATGTTTCAAGAACAATGGGACACCGATTCAAAGAAAGTGATGAAAGATAAAGAGAAGATATGTGGAAAAGCTAACTGATTATGACCTGGACCTCTGTCTGGAGAACTGCTAGAAACAAAAGTTAATCAAATCTTTCAGAAGAGAATTAGAAATAATTTTGTCTCTAGCACAATGATGCAAGCGTAAAGAAATAAGATTAATTGAATTGTTTTCGAGGTAGTAGTATGTCCATGATCAGCCAAGTAGCATCCATCAATTATATGATTCACTGATTCTTTGAATTGTTTCATGTCCAATTATTTTTTATTAATAAATTGATATTTAACTCAACTAATTTCATATATTTTGGGGTAATGAGTAATATAACAATTGTAATAATTGTTACTATGAGGACACAGTAGACAATTTACACACCGGAAGCTCACAAAAATCAGCATTTCTGTTTTAAGGATAATTAATTGGGTTGATTGGGCACTAATACTGGCCAGACAATGATGAAAACTGTTACATCAGGAATCTTGCTACAACTATATTTCATTGTCAAAATGTGATAACTAATGAATTTTTTTTTAGACCAGCAGCATTCAGCAGGGAGATATCTTGCAAGGATTTAAACATGAAGAACAATCCTGATACACATGTTGTAACAGAGGGAATAACCTTCGGTTGATATCCAACATCTTTCATATAGAAATTCTAATCATTGCCCCACTGAAGGCTTTCAGAAACATCATCATGTATTACACAAATAGTCTTCTAAGGTTACTTTATTGATTAAAGATCACTGTTTTATCCTGAGATTTTTAAAGGTTCTATATAAATGCCAATTTTCCTTTTATTTACCCACAGGAAGTTACTATTTCACTGAACTAATAAATAAGTATTCCAAAATGTCCAGCGTCACATTTTAATTCTTCTGTGCAAATTTCCATTACTATATTTTCATTGGTAGCTCAAAACATTATTTTAACATGTTACAGCATCAATGTGTAATCATGAAGTGGATTATAGATGAAGACTCAAAGAATGGTTCATGCAATTTACAATGATATAAGATAGTTCATTTACATTGTCACTGATTAAACATGAACTGGAAGAAATAATTAAGTTGTTTTTAAACAATCAATAATAGCCTTGCTTGTATTTTACAACTATTTAAGGTTTTCAAAATGCATAAAAGCAATACATAAAAATAATATCAAAATAATCTAAACATAAACCTATCCCACCCTCCCCACATCCTCAGCATGCCCCGCAAGGGGAGCCAAAAAAATAGTAACAAATACAGAAATAATAAATCACATGTATTGTTAAAAAAAAAGACAAGAAAAAAACTTCTCTAATAAACTACAAGAAAAAAAACCCACAAAAAAACCTCTCCCAAAACACAACACCAATGTAGTAACTCTCCACTTAACTGGGTGTGGTACAAAAACCCACTAGTGGCAGATGACTATCGAAAACCTCAGAGTCATCCATCCTCCCCAGTCAAATATCTCAACAAATATATAGGTATCTCATATCATATTTCCCAATGATTTCAATCCCAAAACTTGTTCCGTATCCTCAATTTCAATCAGACTCTTTGACATATCTCCTCTCTTTCCATTTCCATTGCCATTCTTCTTATCAGACATTTTCATCTTAGGTGACAATTGCCGATCAGTTCCTCACATATCTGGCAAAGAATTAGCAAAATTTAATGCGTCATGATCATTCTCAAAAAACCGAGATTGAAAATTCCCATAGAAAACTTTTAACACAGCAGAATACCAAAAGGTAAACTTATATCTTTTTCTCCACAGCACTTCTTTTGCTGAATTAAATTCTTTACGTCTCTTAATAATCTCCTGACTCAAATCAGCATAAAAAAAGACTCTACTACCCTGAATCATCAATGGAGTTTGATTTCTTCAAGCATTCTGCTCCACAATTCGTAAAATCATCTTCTTATCTTGATATCTCAAACAACAAATTAAAACTGCTCAACGTGGTTGACCTGGATAAGGTTTCTTCCTCAATGTTCTATGCGCTCTATCCAATTCCAAACCATCCGGAAAAAATTCAGCACCCAATACATCTGGAATCCATTAAAAAATTTCCCTGGATCTGAACCCTCAATATCTTCCTGAAGTCCTACTATTTTCACATTATTCCGTCATCCTTTATTTTCCAAAGAATCAATCTTCTTCAATAATTCTCTCTTCTGGATTTCCCATCCTACAAAAGAAACTTCCACTTTTTCTATTTTTTTCTCTTTTCCGTTCCACTTGTTCTCTACAATCATGAAATGCTTCTTCAATTTTTTTGAAATTATCTTGCACTATATCCACCACTTTCAAACATCTATTAACATCAGACTTAACAACAGTCATATCTTTCTTTACAGATGCCACTTCTTCACAAATATTATTCATTTTAACTGACATATCCATAAACCCACAATCCATCTGTGCAGACATCTGAGTTGACATATTGCCCATATGATGAGCAATACCTTCTATAACTGTAAAGACTGCATCAAAAGCAGACTCTCCCATTCCTCCTTGAGGCCTACCTTCCTTAATTTCAACAGCAGTAATAGCTTCTTCTTGAGTCCATTCTAATAAGGCAGGACTTCTTTCTTCCTCTTCACCTGCACTTATTATAGATTTAGCAGCTTTACTACATGTTAACATGCCGACCGATGCAGAACCGAGCCCCTCAGCCCGCTGCCGGCCAGTCTCCCACACAGCCCAAACCTTATCGAGGAGATCCCGGACCCGCGATGCACCGCGCATGCTGGCAGCACCACTCCTCGTGGAGGCACACCTTCTGACGTGCCTCTGCGGGCCCCAGCACCACTGAGCACAGCCGTGGGATTGTGCAGCGCTACCTGTCGCTTGACTGGCTCATCCACGTGCCTGACATCATGGGCGCATATATTAGAACCAGCTGAGGAGCTCCCAGTGCCGGCACCATCTTGCGACTGCAAGAAGTGTGCCAGTGTAATACTTAACCAGGCTGGAGTGCGCTGGGCTTTGGAAGATAGGCTCATTGATTCTGTCCGTGGCTTCAGGATGGTAAGTAGGCCTTAATTCTTCTGCACTCTTCTAAGGCAGTTTCTTCTGTAGTTGAGTTATCGGCTTCTTTATTTTGGTAATCATGGTCTTCTTTCAGTATTCAGACACCTTCAAAAACACTTTTCAAACTTTTCC
The DNA here is from genome assembly GCF_036971445.1 of Narcine bancroftii. Taxonomy (NCBI): domain Eukaryota; kingdom Metazoa; phylum Chordata; class Chondrichthyes; order Torpediniformes; family Narcinidae; genus Narcine; species Narcine bancroftii. Next base: position 77,619,649 of record NC_091471.1, read on the forward strand.
AAAATCTTTAATTCAGGCATTAATTAGTTCAACTGGGGAGCAGTGGAATTACTCGTCTTCTTCTTACGCCATCATGCCACGCCCCATAAGTAACGTTTAACCTTAATACATGTTTGATTTTATTTTCTGCAGGGCCAACTTGTGTTACCTCAAATTGCCCTTTATGGCTGTGAACTATATTCTTGAAACATTCCAGTTCATGAATTATCCTCAATGCCTGGGAATCTTTATCTAAATTAAATATATACCTGAGCTGAGAGAGATCGCTCTTGTCATCAAAACACCATTTGATTGAATGTAGCATTTAATAGTCCTTAAGTCCAGATTGGGCAACAGTTTTTCTCCCAAGCCATCATGCTCCTGAATTCCCAGAACGTATGTGGATAGTGTACTGTGAATTTTTACTGTATGCATCTTAATATTTTAATATTTCAACATGTTTGAATTCTATTCTAACTTATATTTTCTGTAAATATGCTCTGTGGTCCTGGAGAAACACTATCTCATTTTTACCGTGTGAGCATGGTATGAATGATAAATAAAAGTGACGACTTGAATACTGCTAAAACTGGGCAAACCAAGAGAAAATCACATTACTCAAGGGTCATACCTTTGTTGGATACAACATACCTGTATATCTTCAGAACTGAGCATACCATGTGGTATGACTTAAATACAATAAAGTGTGGTGGCTCACCACTAGGCAGGCGAACCGTCCCCGCCATGTAAGCCATGCGGCGGGGCAGCCGGCCAAAATGGTGCTGTCAGGGTTTTCACTTCCTCCCAGCATGGGGCTCAGAAGCCCACGCTGGGGGACCACATGACGGGTGACATCAGCGCCTTCCAGTGCGTTTCTCAGCCAGGTCTGGGCTGGGAGTATAAGTACAGCCCAGCAACCTGCAATAAACCTGTCTGCTCACTGAGCTCAACCCATCTGGTTGTGTGCGTTCTTTCTGGAGCAGTGTAGTTGCCGCTACAAAAGTTCATTTATAATTTATTTCCTTTAACAGAGGCGAAATTGTTGATAGGTCCACTTCTCTTAAGTGCCTTTATAAGCAGCCATACCAAAGAGCCCAGGGGTCCCACATTTGTTTGGGATATTGGTGCTTAATAGAATAGCAAGATAATGTAACGGAAGTGGAGAACAGGGTTCTGAGGTAGAACAGCAATAATAACAAATGGATGCACAGGAAAATCAATAGGTTACATAAATGAAAATGCAGAGAGCTTGTAATTTATCTGAGTACACAATCAGGATTCTTGTCACTAATGTTATGGGGGACACCCAAATCAGAAACCATGGAAAGCCATAGGAAGTTGATGTTTCAAACCTGACCCCTTATTTTTGGCACACTTGAAGAACACCTACACGCATTAGCATCTTCAGATATTGCATATTCTCATAGAATGTCCTGACTAACTTATCACTTCTTAATCATTGCTGGTTCAGAATTTGGAATTTCCCACCAAGTAACACTGCGTCACTGTGTCATACAGGCAGTCGTGAAAGACTTCATTGGCATATTTTCCTATTGTAATAAGGGTTGTGCAGTACATTATTGGCCTTGCTAACATCAATCATATATTATGATGATATGATTTCATTTTGACTGGCCAACACTTCCCAAAATATTCTTAACACAGAAAATCAACTCTTCTTAAATGCCTTTTGAGACTTCAAGAAACCCAAAATGATTAACATCTCATGAAGTACTTCTGAAGAAACAAAGTATTATCATATAAAACAAATGAGTCAAATCATGTTGATTGTTAGTTAAAACAGCAAAGGTGACTCTCTGGCTTAAATATATTGTATCTCCTTAAATGGATATTGTTTTAACATCTGTTCCAAAAGACAGTATCCCTATCAGTAATGCCATGCACAGTCAACCTCAATTTTTATGATCACATTTCTCGAGATATAGATGCAATTGAAACTGATAATAACTACTTTTTTTAATAGTTAACACTGCATCCATCATTCTTTCAGCCCCACCTGTTTAACCCTGCCAATTATTGTAGCAATTGGGTCTAACACTCTTCCAAAGGACCTCCACCATTCTCTCAAATATCAGTTAACACCATACTATCTTTACACCATAAAATTATGTGTCCCGGAACTTTAGTTTCTAGCTAATGCCTTCCAGGGACCAATGGAAAATATTAATTGATCATGATAAAAAATTGTGATGTGGGAGGTGGAAGGAAGAGTGCATTGCTAGGTCTCACCTATAATCAACAATCCATTGATAAAATTGAAGAATAGGAACTCTGGAATATGCAAATTGCAGCATTATAATTTAGCCACCAGGTCCTCAAATTCAAAAAGGCATTTTTTTCCTCCACCTTTTACATCATGAACCATTTCTCTACCAACATCTTCAAAAAAAAAATCAAAAGATGGTGGATTTATGGCCTATAATTTCCTAATAATTATAACTAACATTTATATACCACTACCTGTCTCTCTGTTGTTCTGCAACTAAAACATTATGCAGCGTGTTGAACGTTGGTCAAAAAGGAAAAGAAATTACATTTTAAAGTTATTATGGTCACATATTAAAATTTTAATGTTAGAAAAATCTTCACTGCTCCCCACCCCACATTAATTCAGTACAACCAGTCCCAGAAATTGGATATATTCTATTTAATAATCCACAATAATCAATATGAACATGATCAAGTTTGCTTATTAATTTCTTTATGAATTAATAGAGCTGTTGGGTATAGTTTAAACTAATTTAGAAAAGGGATGGGAACTTGCAATGGACAGGAAAGAGAAAATAGGAAAATTTAGCATTAGTAAATTTGCAGATGACACGATGACATGAAACTGGGTGGCAGTGTGAAGTGTGAGGAGGATGCTGGAAAATGCAGGGAGACTTGGACAGATTAGGTGAGTAGGCAAATGCATGGAAGATGCAGTTTAATGGAGATAAATGTGAGGTTAATGGAGTCATGTTAGGGAGAGGGGAAGTCCAACATGATCTAGGTGTACTTGTATGTACACAAGTCACTAAAAGCTAGCATGCAGGTTCAACAAGCTGTGAAAAAGGCAAATGGTATGTTGTCCTTCATAAAAAGAGGAATAGAGTAAAGATGTCCTTCTTCAGAGTATTGTGTCCAGTTCTGGTCTCCTAATTTGAGGAAGGACATTCATGCTATTAAGGGAGTGCAGTGTCGATTCACAAGGTTAGCTCCTGTGATGGTGGGATTGATATATGCCGAAAGGTTGGATAAATTGGGGTTGTATACGTTGGAATTTAGAAGGATGAGGCGAGATATGATTGAGGTATAAAAGATTATTAAGGAATTGAACATGATAGAAACTGATTACGTTCCCAATGTTGTGAGATTAGAGGCCATAGTTTAAGAATACAGTGAAGGTCTTTTAGGACAGAGATGAGGAAAAAAAAATTACCCAGAGAGTTGTTGGTCTGTGGAATGCTTTGCCACAGAGGGTGGTAGAGGTGGGTTCTCTGGATAAGTTCAAAAGATTCTTGTGGACAGGGGCATAAAGGGTTTTAGGGAGAAGGCAGGGACAGGTTACTGATAGTGGAAGATCAGCCATGATCTAAATGAATGGCAGTTCTGGCTCAATGGGCTGAATGGCTTACTCCAGCATCTATTACAATTTTTAAAAAATAAACTGCTTATTATTTGTAATATTTTTTAAAATTGAAAATGCTTTACTCATCAAAATCAAGCAGAAGTATAACAGCCAGCTAAAAATCTTCCGTCGCACTGGTTAGTCAATCAAATAAAACATGACATATATTTTTTGGAAATTCAATTGAATATATGTCTCTATGAAAATATTAGCCTCCAAAGAATTTGTTTCTGGGGGTTACAGGAGATTTATATTTCAGAATATGTGGTCTTCTTGTGTCAAGAATGCTTTGCCCATTCATGGCAACTGGCCAACATAGAAAACCAATGATCACTTTAGCACAAGAGGTAGCAGCTGGGAAAAGGGACGGGTGGTCCTATTAGAATGAAAAGACTGACAAAACTCTTGACAGAATAATGAGAGTTAAAAGAGTAAATGAGATGTTTGGGGTTTTTGATGGGGTTAAAGAGTATGCCCCTTTTAAGTGCCTTTGAGTCATGTATTGGTGTAAAGGGAGCCGAACATAAGCAAGTGGGAATTTGCTTATGGAAAGAATTCATTTCTAGTAGCCTTATACTAATTGAGTCTATAAAACTTGTCTGTTTATTTTTCACATAAACAAACAATAAATAATTTCAAGAAGAATTGTGTTTTATTTTATTGTCTGTTCCAACTGGTCTTATCCATATATATATATATATATATATATATATATAAAAAAGACATTAAGCTTGAATTTGTCAAACTTTTTAAGTACTGGGCATATTTTAACTGGTTTAATATACCAGTGAATCACAGAGTATTTGAAGTGTCCTACAAATAAATTCTCATTCGAGAGCAAATAATGTATTGAGTCATTTTAAATCCTAAAACTCATAATTAAAATAAAATGTAATCTTTATATTTTAATATATCTTGAGAAACATTTCTTGATGGATGACTCAGGAAGCAAAAACTGTGTATCAATATGCTGTATAAGCTGATTTCTAACTGCTGAGTTTGTTTTCACAAGTACTTGATGAAGACTTGATTGATTATAAGATTACATTTAGTGTAGATATTATTATACAAGTAACTGACTTGTGCCTCTGCAATTCCCTTCAGTTTGTCAAAAATTAATTATTGGGACAAATATCCAGCCCACAACATTTAATAAAGAACTTTCAATAAATAAATAAATACAACTAGGGGCTCACATTTTACTTGGACGTGGACTGTTAAAATTTTCAATCACTCAATAGCATAGAATACAGACATAAAGTAAGTATATTAAAATAAAGTATTTTCAGGGTGCCACAGTTATCACAATGCTGTTACAGTGCCAGTAATCAGGAGTAGGGTTCAAATCCCTTGCTGTCTGTATGTTCTCCCTGTGTCTGTGTACATTTCCTCCAACCATCAAAAAATTCATCAGGGGTATAGGTTAATTGGGTGAATTTGGGCTGCATGAGCTCATGGGCTGAAAGGGCCTGCTACTGTGCTGAATGTCTAAATTAAAAAAGTAACAAGAACAAAACTGTATGTAAGAATTACCAGTAGTTGATATAACAACACCTAAACAATAGCGCCTTGTGAGGCACCATTAATTAATTCTACATATTCCATTGCCCTGATTTGGACCAGGCCAGACAATTTGGGTTCGCTGGTTAAACAAAGGAACTTTGCTGTACTGTCAGTAAGTTTCACATTAGAAACCTGGAAGAATTAGATATTAATGTTGCACATACAGTTACTTGATCTCAATTGTTTATTTCTAAATTGTGCTATTTTATTCACTTTGCAATATTTACCCCTATATTTTGTTTCAGGATTTTATTTACGTTTTTTTGTTGTTGAGGCAACTGAAATTAAAGCCACTAAATGTAATTTCCTCTGTTCAGAAATATAAAGTAAACTTAACCACAAAGCATTTAAGAAAGATTTTTCCTCACTGCAGCCCCCATCTGCCTGATTCCCACCTAATTTGGAATATGAAATTAATTGCAAAAATTGAAATAATTCTGCCAATATAAAACCAAGTATGTACCAAAGCGTTTTAAATTGCAGAATAAATACAACTATTAGAAAATTAAAATTATTGTATTTATATTTAATGTAAAAGTTTGCAAAGTTTTAGACATTAATAGTACAGTCCATCCATTATTTTCTTAATTTTTCTTTAATTTTATAGGCATTTCCTCTATAACTAAACAATACACTTAATAACAGTGTCAGAAGTTGAGCATGATTAATGAAAAGCAATGGAAAAGTACAGACATCTATTAACTTTCGAGGGCAATTAATACCATGGTTGGTTAAGAATTGGTCAAGTTCAGAAAAATAAAATTATTAAATTATGGCACTGACAAAAATCATGAATTCTCTTAGTAAACAAATACAGGATGAGCAGCTAAGATTACTAATTGATTTAATGATCAGTTGTACTTTGTTCGATTGGCTTGCAATTAATTCTGGTTACTGATGCATAAAAGAAGAAGGTTGGCGCCAAGCTTTGCTGCAGTTGATACACAATACTCACTCCGAGAATGATGGGCCTGAATATCAATAATCAGTTTTGGTTTGAGTCGAAGTTGTACAGGTCTGCCTTCTACATCAGCACTGACACTGAGGGAATAAATAGCCACTATATTTTTAATATGGCTACTATTATTATCTGAGTAATAAATCCAGAGGAAAAGGAAGTAAATAAAAATGAAATATGTAAAATTAAGGACAGTGAATAATTGTTTGTACTCTAATAATAAAGCCATGTTTGGTTTTGGCCTAATAGGCTCCGGTGATAAAGGAAGTCAACCACAAGCTCAAAGCTATTACAGACTTCAGCTTTTCAGTGTAACCATGATCCAGTTTCAGAATGTGAAAGAGTCTTGAACTGAGTCTTAGCAACTGCATTAGAGATACCATAGAAGTAGTGCATCATTCCCGTGAGAAAGGAGACCAGGTTTAATGGCTCCAGTTTAAAGAGAGCTATCTGTCAAAGACGTCAGTTTATCTGATTGAGACCCCTTAGCTGTGGCTTTACCTGTGCCTTTCACTGAATTGAGTTCTTATGTGTCTGCAGTCAGTGAGGACAAAAAGAGGTGATCCCTTTCGCTGAGCTAGCACAAATATTGCAGTCGCTTTTGTGTTTTCTGAGTTTAAGTCTCTGATATCTGAATTTTAGGCTACTTAAACACACAAGAATTTTTTTTTATATTTAATTTTGGAATTTATCGCCATCAGAGGTCGTTGCCATTGGCTTCATGTACAGTACATTAACAGTTATTGCGGTGTCAAAAATCTATAGATTTTTTTGACTGATACAAATTTACAATTGTCTTTGCTTTATTGCACACAAGTATCCGTCATGATGACAATTTTGATTAGAATAAATGTATTGAACTGAACAAGCTGAGGCACCCTGCAGTTTCCACCAGTTTTAATTCTTTGGGTTCATAAATAATCAGAGATCATGAAACTTCAAAACATTTCTCAACATGTATGGGTCCCCACCTTGTACAAAGAAAATATTCTGCTTGTTTAGCTGAATTTCTGTAGCAGAATTACATCTATGCTTTTAAATGCAATAGGCTTTTCTGTTAATCTGCAATGCTTTCAAACAACAAGCTGTGGTCTCAATGCCCCTTCACGATAGTATGCACAGTAAATCACAAATCTCGACACTTCTTTTTCTTTGGCTTGGCTTCGCGGACGAAGATTTATGGACGGGTAATGTCCCCATCAGCTGCAGGCTCGTTTGTGGCTGACAAGTCCGATGTGGGACAGGCAGACATGATTGCAGCAGTTGCAAGGGAAAATTGGTTGGTTGGGGTTGGGTGTTGGGTTTTTCCTCCTTTGTCTTTTGTCAGTGAGGTGGGCTCTGCCGTCTTCTTCAAAGGAGGTTGCTGCTCGCCAAACTGTGAGGCACCAAGATGCACGGTTTGAGGTGATATCAGCCCACTGGCGGTGGTCAATGTGGCAGGGACCAAAAGATTTCTTTAGGCAGTCCTTGTACCTCTTCTTTGGTGCACCTCTGTCACGGTGGCCAGTGGAGAGCTCGCCATATAACACGATCTTGGGAAGGCGATGGTCCTCCAATCTGGAGACGTGACCTACCCAGCGCAGTTGGATCTTCAGCAGCGTGGATTCGATGCTGTCGGCCTCTGCCATCTCGAGTACTTCGATGTTAGGGATGAATTCGCTCCAATGAATGTTGAGGATGGAGCGGAGACAACGCTGGTGGAAGCGTTCTAAGAGCCGTAGGTGATGCCGGTAGAGGACCCATGATTCGGAGCCAAACAGGAGTGTGGGTATGATATCGGCTCTGTATACGCTAATCTTTGTGAGGTTTTTCAGTTGGTTGTTTTTCCAGACTCTTTTGAGTAGTCTTCCAAAGGCGCTATTTGCCTTGGCGAGTCTGTTGTCTATCTCGTTGTCGATCCTTGCATCTGATTAAATGGTGCAGCCGAGATAGGTAAACTGGTTGACCGTTTTGAGTTTTGTGTGCCTGATGGAGATGTGGGGGGGCTGGTAGTCATGGTGGGGAGCTGGCTGATGGAGAAACTCTGTTTTCTTCAGGCTGACTTCCAGGCCAAACATTTTGGCAGTTTCCGCAAAACAGGACGTCAAGTGCTGAAGAGCTGGCTCTGAATGGGCAACTAAAGTGGCATTGTCTGCAAAGAGTAGTTCACGGACAAGTTGCTCTTGTGTCTTGGTGTGAGCTTGCAGGCGCCTCAGATTGAAGAGACTGCCATCCGTGCGGTACCGGATGTAAACAGCGTCTTCATTGTTGAGGTCTTTCATGGCTTGTTTCAGCATAATGCTGAAGAAGATTGAAAAGAGAGTTGGTGCGAGAACGTAGCCTTGCTTCACGCCATTGTTAATGGTGAAGGGTTCAGAGAGCTCATTGCTGTATCTGACCCGACCTTGTTGGTTTTCGTGCAGTTGGATAATCATGTTGAGGAACTTTGGGGGACATCCGAGGCGCTCTAGTATTTGCCAAAGCCCTTTCCTGCTCACAGTGTCGAAGGCTTTGGTGAGGTCAACAAAGGTGATGTAGAGTCCTTTGTTTTGTTCTCTGCACTTTTCTTGGAGCTGTCTGAGGGCAAAGACCATGTCAGTAGTTCCTCTGTTTGCGCGAAAGCCGCACTGTGATTCTGGACACTAATGATTGAGTTATATGTGGAGCTCAAGACATAGAGGCCACTTTTGCTCTGGAGATCTGCTCTTACCTCCACCACTCCCTTCCCAACAAATAGAACAGGGGTGCAGTTCCTCATCCTCAACTATTACCTCACCAGCCTTTGCACTCACCACATCATTGTGCATCATTTCTGCCAACTGCAACTAGACCCCAATACCAAGCACAGCTACCCTAGTAGAGATTACTCCCTTTGCAAATTTTTTGTCTGCTTCTCTGTACCTGGCTACTTCTATGTGAGCCCTGCTACTTCCCCCTGCAGTTGTTGGAAGTGTAACACTGTCTCTTACACCCCATCCTTCACCACTATCAAGGATCCAAAATAGCTCTTGCCAAAGCTTAATTTCCTCCTCCTCCAATGTCATCTCTGCATTCAGTGCTCCTAATGCATCCTCCTTATTGAAGGTGAGGGTGTCTGCGCTCTGTCCACAAAGGCCATACTGAGCTCCCAGCTGCATGCCATTTCAAGCACCCTACAATATTCCCATACCTACCTGTCTGTTCTGGGACTTCTCCACTGCCAAAAACCTGTTAGGTCTTCAGACGAGAGGGGGAAATTAGTGGCTTAAAACAAAGAGGGATGGTATCTCATATTCTGTCTGAGCATGAACATTGTGTAGTGAACTGGGATTCACTGGGAGAGTCTTATGTTGACGGCTGGTCACATCTCCCAGCTCCACTCCCATCTGCCCACATATAACCTTGGTTTCCTACCTAAACACAGAACCCTTCTGAAAACTACTGTTGAACCCTACCCATAATTGTGAGCTAATAAAAGCATTTGTTCTCCCTCCAATTTTATTAGCTTATTCCCTAATGATGGAAGCACTACTCAAATCAGGAATGCTGATGAGAGACCCTCTGTCCCCCAACATGACTGAGGAGTTCATGTACTGGCTAGACTGCTTCCAGGCCTACCTGAATATGACCAGAGATGTCTTCCACTCTGATGAACTCAGGAGGTCCGCTCTCATTTCGAGGGTAGGAACAAAAGTGTATGCATTCATCAGGGACTGTTCTATGTATGATATTGCTATTGAGACATTGAAGTCACAAAACAAGGTACTAATGAGACACCAACTCGCTCTACTTTGCTAGTGGCCAGGAGAGAACATTGACGACTTCCTGCTGGATCTGTGGACGCTTGCTAATAAGTGCAGGTACGAAACGGCTACGAGCTATGTTCATGAGGGAGAACAGATTTGGAACACTCTAGTTGAAGGGGACCGTTCGAGGTACATGAGGCAGCAACTACCCGAGTCAGGTAAGGAGGTCCTGGCTAGTTACGTCAAGGTGGCCAAATCACTGGAACAGGCCAAACTCGACAATGATGACCTCAAAGCCAGCAAGCTTGCTCACCCAGATGATCTCTTCTAAGGACCAGCTGCTCCCACTACTGCTATCTCTGCCCTAATGGCTGCCACTTCCTGTGCCAAAGAGTGCTTTTTTTGTGGCAAGAACCAGCTTCCCCAATCTTGTTGCCCAGCAAAAGTCTCTGTGTGTTCCAGTTGTGGCAAGAAAGGACATTGGGCAAGGGTTTGCCATGCGAGGGAAAGCCCGGGGAAATCCACGGTCTGCATCACTCCTGGATCCGATTCCAGCCCCAAGTTGTATTCCTCAAATTCACCCAAACCCACTTGCTGTGGCGCAAAAAGGCTCAGTGGCTATCTTGCTGCGACCTGAATTCAAATTCAGCGCCATCATCATCTGAGGAAGAAGGAGGGTGGCCATATGGCCATGCCACGAGGTTGACACTATCTAAGCAGGTAGGGCAACCCCAGATGGTGGGGGCCAGTTGAGTGAAGAGCATGGAGTCTCAATGGTTCTAGATCAGGACAGACCTCACCAGCTCAACAACTCCATCATGACTGTAAAGGTAAATGGATATGCCACTAGATGCCTAATTAACACAGGCTCTACTGGGAGTTTCAAAGACTCGCGGACCATGCTAAAATACAAATTGAAGATATATCCTTCCAATTACCGCATATTTTTTGCATCTCAATCACATTCTACGCGTGTACAAAAGCATTGTATAATACATCCGTCATTCAAGGGGGGAAATACTATAAATTTCACTTGTATATTCTTGCTGAACTGTGTGCTCTGGTGTTGTTGAGTCTGGACTTCCTGCGTCATCTTAAAAGTGTGAACTTTGAGTATTCTGGTCCCTTCCTCTGTAACGGTTAGGAGGGACCCTAATATCAGAACCCATATGCAGTCTCTCCATGCTGATTATTGACCCTCCTACTCTCATTCTGAATCGGTCCACAGACTGCAAGCCTATTGCTACTAAGAGCAGGAGGTACAGCTCAGCAGACCGAGAGTTTACAAAGTCAGAGACTCAGTGTCTGCTGAAGAAGAATATCATCAAACCTAGCACTAGACTGAGGAGAGCAGAAATGATAGTAGTTATGGGGGAAAACAAGTCCAGGAAAGTAATTGACTATAGCCAAACTATTATTGGTATGCACTCCTGGACTCCCTTCCCTTGAATTTTGGATATGGTGAATTATATGGCACAGTATCATATCTATTCAACCATCGACCTGAAAGCTGCCTATCACCAATTGCCAATCCATTCCAAGGACTGTCCATATATGGCATTTGATGTAACGGTCAGAGGGTCCCTTTCTGTATTATTAACGGGGTTTCTATCTTCCAGAAGCGGATGGACAGAATTGTGAATGAGTACGGATTGAAGGTTACCTTCCCTTACCTCAATAACATCACCATCTGAGGCCACACCTTGGAAGATCATGACGCCAACCTCCAGAATTTTCTCCACGTGGTGAAAGCCCTGAACCTCGCTTATAACTCTCACAAGTGAGTGTTCAGGACTAAATGGCTGGCTATCCTTGACTACATGGTGGAGAATGGCATCTTAGGTCCCAATCCCAATAGGATGTTCCCCCTATTTGAGATTTTCATTCCTGGGACTACAAAGGCTTTGAGGAGATGCCTGGAGTTTTTCTCATATTACACCCAGTGGATCCCAATGGTTTGCCCTCTTTTAAAAGCCACTAATTTCCCCCTCTCGTCTGAAGACCTAACAGCTTTTTACTAGTTCTGAAACCACATAGTGAAAGCCATTATGCACATGGTGTACGAGAATGTACCATTCCAAGTGGAAAGCGATGCTTTGGACATAGCTCTGGCCGTTACCCCTCAATCAGGCAGGAAGGCCAATTGCATTTTTTTCACGGACATTACAAGACCATGACCTCTGGAGCCTATCAGTGGAAAAGGAGGCTCAAGCCATTGTAGAAGCCTTAAGGCATGGGAGACACTACCTGGCTGGTAGAAGATTTACACAACTCACTGACCAGCACTCTGTTGCATTCGTGTTCAGTAATGTCAAGAGGGGAAAAAATCAACAATGACAAGATCGCTAGGTGGAGTATCAAACTCTCCACCTGCAATTATGACATTGCCTATCAGCCAGGAACTCTTAATGACCCTCCAGATGCCTTGTCCAGAGGAAGCTGTGCCTCTGCACACACCGGCAAACTATGGACTATGCATGATGAGCTCTGCAATCAAGGACCACCCGCATGACTGATTTTGTCAAGTCGCACAATCTGCCCTACTCTGTAGAAGATGTCAGGGAAATGATCAGATCCTGCCAGGTCTGCACGGAGTGCAAGCCACACTTCTATTGCCCTGCAAAAGTGCACCTGATCAAGTCATCCAGGCTCTTTGAATAACTCAGCATCGATTTTAAGGGAACCTTCCCCTTCATGAACGGGTACTTCTTCTTCCTCTCTGTCATTAACTAGTACTCCCGCTTCCCGTTTGCCATTCCATGCCCATACACCTCCACCTTTTCCATTATGAAGGCCCTAGACTCAATTTTTGCCCTGTTTGGGTATCCCAGCTATATTCATAGTGACCAGGGCTTATCCCTTATGTGTGAAGAGCTGCGTCAGTACCTGTTGGTGAGAGGCATGGTGTCCAGCAGGTCTACCAGCTACAACCCACAGGGGAACAGGCAGGTTGAAAAGGAGAACACCACGTTCTGGAAGGCTGTCAATCTGGCCCTGAATTCAAAAGGCCTTCCAGACTCATGCTGGCAGGATGACCTCCTCACTGCGCTCCACTCCATCTAGCACTGCACCCAATGCTACTCCTCATGAGCTTCTATTCACCTTCAAAAGAAGGTCAACATCAGGAACTACACTCCCAGTCTGGCTCACTACTCCTGGTCCAGTCCTTCTTAAGAAGCACATGAGGAGAAGCAAGACCGAACTCCTGGTGGAAAGGGTGAAACTGCTCCACGCTAACCCCATGTATACCTATGTGGAGTTCCCAGATGGCAGGGAGGACACTCCATCATGAACTTGACACCTTCTGGAAAAGAGGGTCTGCTGCCTCAGATGCCTTGCAAGCCACGGAGGTCATTCTCACCATCCCCTGACTGGGGGATCAGGTTCAGAAGGAATATGCACCCCACTCCATCATTGAGCAAGAGACCCAGCCCACCTCTCCTCCCTCACAAGGGGACCAGGAGATCCAAAGAGCCCAAGGTCCCCTGGTGCTAAGGTGCTCCATTAGGATCTCCAGACTCTTAGACCGCTTAAACATAGATTTGTAAATAACTTTTTTTTACATCTTGCTCTGAACCAATCTTCACTGTCTTCATTCACAGACCCTAAGTTCTAAAGAAAGGGGTGAATGCAATGAACTGGGATTCACTGGTATGATGTTGTGCTGATGGCTGGCCCCACCCCCTGGCTCCATCCCCATCTGCCCACTTATAACCCTGGTTTTCCGCCTAAACCCAGAACCCTTCTGAGGACTACTGTTGAACCCTACCCTTAGTTATGAGCTAATAAAAGCAATTGTTCTCCCTCCAGTTGTGAAAGTTTTTATTCATGCTACACATTGAATTTATCAATTTCAGGTAAAATCTCCATCTCGTGTTTTCTGAACTATTTCCATTCTTCCTTTTTTCAACCTTCCCACACCTTCCCCCACTTTCATCCCCATTTCCCTCTCACCACCACCCAACTTTCCACCTATTCTCATTCCTCTGTCTTTGGTTCCCTCCAGCCCTACTTCCCCCTTTAGATTATCCCCTTTCCCTCCATCCTGCCCTTTGGTTCCATCTGGTCTCTCATTCCACTGTTGTGACCTTCTGTTCTTAGTGGCACTAGCAGTCTCTGTCCCTACCTGTTACATATTACCCACTCCACCCTCTATGAATCATCTTTTCTCACTTGCTCACTTTCCCTCTGTCTATCATCTGCCAGTCAACCAGCTCTCTCAATCATCCTTCACCTTTCCTTGGTTCTCCAATTGCTCCAATTGTCTTATCCCTACCTTTCTGACCTCATTATACCAGTTCTCTCTTTCTGGACCATAACATTAACCATTCTCGTATATACCAATATGACACAAAGAATCTAAAAAAAGACTCTTGCATCTTGCCAATAACAAATGTAAACTAAATGGCCTATTGTTTCCTACGAAGGTGGAGTTGGTGAGCATGTGAGAAAGAATAATTAACAGGAAATAAATTGAGGAATGGCATTGATGGGATTGCTTTGAAAGACACCATTGATTCAATGGACTGAATAGCCTCCTTCTATGTCTGAAGCAATTTATAAAGATGTGAAAACAAAGATACAGGGGGAAATCATACACCATGTCAGCTTAAAGTGGAGAAGGTGTAGTTGAGATGGCAGGTGACAGAAAACATCATCTCAGACACCACCCACTTGCCTATCCTATCAGTTATTTCCTGCTCCATCTGTTACAAAAAAAAACTGCAGTTTCTTCATTGACCTCACCAGCTTCCTTGGAGCACACAAAACTAGAACTGCTGCCAAGAATACAAGGATATAGTGGCGTAGATTTAGAATTCTTCCATAATAAAATCACATTAAGATCCTTCTCAAGCACTTCTCAGCCTCTGCAATCCACTGAGACAATCAAAGATCTAAGATGTTTGATAATGGATATTCATGCACAGGAAAACAAAAAAGAAAGAAATATAAAAACCTAAGGGCAAGGGAATCATTTCCACTTTTGGAAGAGGTCAAAACTTGTGTGCTCAATCAGCCATCTTATATTTCTTTCTACACAAGTTATAAGAAATTTCATTAAAGGTATACAAATGTGAAAGATCCACTGCAGTCAGTTTCCCACATTCTGAAAGGAAAATGCATTGGAGAAACATGCAGAATATTTTGAACTCATCCAAGTTGTCGGCTAACATGTCGTTAAGAGGGTGAAAATGAAAATATTCAATGACCAGTTCCTGCTTTGAATTTTGTTGGCCACATTTTACAAAGTTACAACACTCGCCAGATAGATACTGTATGTATCTTGTGAGTACATATGATTCAGAGTTTAATTAAACTATATTTACATTCCACAAAGGAAAACTAACATCTGAACCTTCAAGGTCCTCCTTTTGGCCCACAAAGTAGATCGTGCTTTTCCTTCATGATGTACATTCACGAATGATTTACATTCCCTTTACAGATTAGGAATTGTGGAATTTATCTTCAGTCCATCTCAGTATTTTGACATGGTCAAAGTAAACCCATTGTTTCATTTCACATGGTTCACAGAGGTAAACTTGTACAATGGAATGTAACTGAGTTTTAGCTAGTAAAATAGTCTATGACAAGAGGTCTTTGGCTCTCTCCCTTTTAACTAATTCCTCATCCCAGGAGGTAAAATCATTCTGAATATTTTAAAAATAAATAAACATGTACTTGGAAACACTGCTGCTGAATTCATTGGGCAGCTGCACATATTTGAGGAAGTATGAACATATTACCCACCCCAATTTGGCATTTAAAATCATTGGATGGAAAGTATGAGGTCCTTTTCTCATATTTTCCACAAACATACGTTGGCACAGCAAATACTGGAATTACACAGCCAGCCACAGATAAGATTATGAGAGGTATAGATAAGGTGGACAGCCAACACATTTTTCTCAGGGTAGCAATGGGCAGTACCAGAGGATATCCATTTAAAGTGAGAGGAGGATAGTTCAGGGGCAACATCAGTGGTTTTTTCACACAAAGAATGGTAAGTGCCTGGAATGCACTGCAAGAGGTGGTGGCGCAGTTTGGTACAAAAGGGTTATTTAACAGGCTCTTGGATAGGCACATGGATATAAGAAATCTTAAGGGTTACAGGCTGTGAGCAAGGAAAGGGTCTGATTGATGTGGAGTAGTTTTATCTAGGTCGGCAAAACATCTGCTGCCTGTACAATCTATTATCTATGTTCCAACATGTATTCTAGTTTTAACTTGCATGACATAAGTTATCACCTGTATAGCATTTCTAAAGCAGATAATTTTGCCATTTTAAAAAATTCTGGTATTGTCATTGATGCCTAGATTCTAAAAGATTGCATAGAAAAATATGAAATGTCTTCAGGACAGGAATTGACTCGGATGCTGATATCTTTCCAATTTTGTAGGCTTGTCTGAGTTCCCCATGATGAACATACTTGTCATGTAATTAATCATTTTCCAAATGATTTCTACAGGCTTTAAAAATCATCCACAGCACAGAATTGTCGTAATTTCTGCCAGAATATTAAGATCATGCCTCAGAGTAGTGTGGAATTATTTATGCCATGAGACATCAGTAGGAATGTTGGAAGGTCAATGTAGGGTGTGGGGTGGGCTTTTATGACCAGATACCCTGAAGACTTGTATTACCCCCTCCGCCTCATCTAATGAACGTCTTCAACCTGAAACTTTAATTCTGTTTTTCTCTCTTCAGATGTTGCTTGACTTGTAAGTGTTTCAAACAACTTCTATTTGTGTATGATTTAAAATGTAAATCTCATCCCATGTCACCTTTTATAAGTTTAGATGGAAATTCTCTGAAGCTAGCAGAGGAGAAAATTAATAGAAACCAAAAAGAAATTCCTGATGCTGAAAGTAAAAATACTAAATGCAGAAAATGGTGGATGTACTCAGCAGGTCTGCAAATGATGTGAGAGTTTAGACTCAGCAAAAGAGAGTATATTTGAGAGATGGTTAATGCACTATTTGCAAAATTTGAAGACTTGTCCCTCCATTATAACAACTGGAAGATTGTAAAGGTTATTTCATTAATTCTTCAGATTCCATTATAATCCACCACATAAATTCTAGAATAAAATAATAATAGTTCATCATGTATTACGAAGACTTGCACTCCTGAAATATGTAGGTAATTCAATGATGCTACAGAAAATAGTGAAATATTCATATATCAAGAGTGCAGTGTATCCAATATTTTTTATCACTATGGAAATGATCATCGTTTGTCTGATCCCTTGTTATATTTGCTTGTGATCTCCATTCGTACACATCGCAATGAAATCTAAATCACACCTTGTTAGTTGAACACAAAATTTGATCATAAACAACAAATGAAAAAATGTTAATACCTGTTTCAATTGTTCTTTAAACAAAATGTGTTTTTTCTAGTTCTGTATTTGATGCAACACGTTTTAAGATGGAATAAGTCATTTGTCAATGAACATGAAGCAGCTAAACTCATCGTTCTTATTCTAGAAAGAAGCTGCCACCCTTGAACAGTCTGATATATTTTTACAAGGGTGGCAAATGGTGGAAATGAATGCACATTTCTCTATATTGGCTAGTTAATTAGTATCAGTATTGTTTTTCCCCAATTCCAGATTAAAGGACAGGAATTTCCTCTTTAAAAGCAAAATAGCAGAACATTTTTAAAGTTTAAACAGAACTTACAGGCAATCTAAAAGATCTTCTTGTCATATAGTTAAATAAATAATAAATATAAGCAGACCTTGAGAAAAATCCAGGAATTTCCCAGATATAGCTCTTTAGCATCAACCAAAGGAACATTTACTGGTTCCATTTACTTAAGTCATGGTGTCACAGAGTCACCAGTACACCAATGTTCCTTGGGTTCACAACACTTCACAGAGCCTTACTACTCAAGGTGTACGTCCAAGCCACATTCAATCTCTACTGATGTATAATTCAATGCTTATCAGGATTAAGTTCCATCTGTCATTTGTTTGCCCTATTTACCAAATGATTCATAACCTATGAATCAGTGTCAGTGACACCACCAACATTCAACATTCCCGTCATTTCAGGACTTAGCAATACTGTAAAACATTCTTCAATAGATAGACTAGACATAAACAGACTTTTTCCCGAGGACAGGGGAGGTTGGAACAAGAGGCCATAAGTTAAGGTTAAGGGGGCAACACTTTAGGAGAAATATTAAAGGTGGCTTTTTCACTCAGTGAGTGGTGGCAGAATGGAATGATCTTCCGAATGAGATAGTTGTGGCAGGGTCCCTTCTGTCATTTAAGGTTGGATGTGTACATGGAGGTGAGGGGGTTGGAGGGTTATTGGCGGAGAGTGGGAGGTTTGAGCTAGTGGAGTTGTTCTAGTGAACTGGTGCGGACTCGAAAGGCCGACATGGCCTGTTTCTGCTCCGTTAATGGTTTATATAGTTTATTCCCATCCAAAAGGTCATTGTATATGGAGTATGGAAGCAGGCCATCCACCCACCATTTCCTTGCCAACAGATGGAAAGGTACCCATGCCCTTGCCAATGTAAATGCTAATGTCGAATTACTTTGGTATCTTCCGCTGGATATTAAGGGACATTTATATCCACATATACCAGCAAAATTTAAATATTCTTGTGTTATCGTTATTGTGGTTCCAATATTTATAACTCAGAACTAAATCCCACACTAACCCTGGTACGACAGTGCAATAAATGACGTGATAAGTAAATTTGCCCAGATATGTTCAAACCAGTCCAGACCCAGGCCTGCAAGGCCTAACAGTGGCTATCGACTCACTGATTGCACCCAGCTGAGGTCAGCCTGAAGAAAACTGAGGTCCTCCATCAGCCAGCTCCCTACCATTACTACCAGGCCCCCCCACAAATCTCCATCGGGCACACAGAACTCAAAACGGTCAACCAGTTTACCTACCTCGGCTGCACCATTTCATCTGATGCAAAGATTGACAACGAAATAGACAACAGACTCGCCGAGGCAAATAGCGCCTTTTGAAGACTACATAAAAGAGTCTGGAAAAACAATCACCTGACGAAACACACAAAGATCAGCGTGTACAGAGCCGTTGTCATACCCACGCTCCTGTTCGGCTCCGAATCATGGGTCCTCTACCGGCATCATCTACGGCTCCTAGAACGCTTCCACTAGCGCTGTCTCTGCTCCATCCTCAACATTCATTGGAATGACTTCATCACCAACATAGAAGTACTCAAGCTGGCAGAGTCCGCAAGCATCGAATCCACGCGGCTGAAGACCCAGCTGCGCTGGGTGGGTCACGTCTCCAGAATGGAGGATCATCGCCTTCCCAAGATCGTGTTCTATGGCGAGCTCTCCACTGGCCACCGAGACAGAGGTGCACCAAAGAAGAGGTACAAGGACTGCCTAAAGAAATCTCTTGGTGCCTGCCCCATTGACCACCGCCAGTGGGCTGATCTCGCCTCCAACCGTGCATCTTGGCACCTCACATTTTGGCGGGCTGCAACCTCCTTTGAAGAAGACCGCAGAGCCCACCTCACTGACAAAAGACAAAGGAGGAAAAACCCAACACCCAACCCCAACCCACCAATTTTCCCTTGCAACCGCTACAACCGTGCCTGCCTGTCCCGCATCAGACTTGTCAGTCACCAACGAGCCTGCAGCAGACGTGGACAATACCCCTCCATAAATCTTTGTCCGCGAAGCCAAGCCAAAGAAGAAGAAGAAAGATTGCATCCAGCTACACAGTTTCATGGTCAATCCAAGAAATGTGCCATTCATCAAAAATATTTTTATTTGAAAAAAATAACACAGCTGGAGCTTTAACAGCTGATGCTGGCAAATAGTGCACACTCCTGATCCTTGCAATGCAAACTCTGTATAAATATTTAAATCAGCTGTCTTTGCCATTATAGTCTGAGGTCAGTTTGTAACTCTGTAGCACCAGATATACAATGGATCTAAGGCTACTGAGGTGGGATCATTTTATCAATCTCAAATTCTAATTTCTGATTATTTTAATATTTCTAAGAGGAAAACACCAAGATTTGCTTTAGTTCAGTGAGAGAATATCAATTTAATGAACCACAAAATGCTATACCATTAGTTTGATACATTTTTTACGTAAAAGTATGGAGGCCATATATTCAGCTGCCTTCACTGTTGTCTGAGTTCTATCTTTGAACCACTATGCTTGCTTCTAATCCTTCCCCTTTTAACACACTCCTTAAAACTTGGATCCTCAACCAAAAATATTTATAGGTTTTCTGGTTTCGTTAATACGCACTGGAGAAGGGTTCAGAGAGCTCATTGCTGTATCTGACCCGACCTTGTTGGTTTTCGTGCAGTTGGATAATCATGTTGAGGAACTTTGGAGGGCATCCGATGCGCTCTAGTATTTGCCAAAGCCCTTTCCTGCTCACGGTGTCGAAGGCTTTGGTGAGGTCAACAAAGGTGATGTTTTGTTCTCTGCACTTTTCTTGGAGCTGTCTGAGGGCAAAGACCATGTCAGTAGTTCCTCTGTTTGTGCAAAGGAGGAAAAACCCAACACCCAACCCCAACCAACCAATTTTCCCCTGCAGCCGCTGCAACCGTGTCTGCCTGTCCCGCATCGGACTTGTCAGCCACAAACGAGCCTGCAGCTGAAGTGGACTTTTACCCCCTCCATAAATCTTCGTCCGCGAAGCCAAGCCAAAGAAAGAATATGCACTATTTTAAACAATGACCACAGCATAATTGCAATCATTCAATAATAACGTTTCCATTTTCTCACTTTGGTTTAAAAGTATTATTTCAAAAAGGAAGAACTCCCTGTCAGGATTTGATTGAGGTTTGAAACTATAGGACAATAAAATCAATAACAAGTTTGAGCATTTAGGGCACCATGTTGTCACATTGTTCTGTGTCATTTCATGGGAAAAATGTATCAAGATCATAAAGCTTATGCACCAGAGAAACTGAGTAATTTGGATCAATCAAAGCAGGAATAATGTTGGAAGATTGCAAAATCAATACTATAGCAATGTAACAGATTTACTGTTTAGTGTTGAAGTGACCCTTCCAATGACCCTAATGCTCAATGTCAAATGTTCTCTCCAGACTTTAACTTCACCTTTCCAATAAATCCTCAATGCTAATAGAGGCAAATACCTTTACTATTGACAAAGATATTGATTAATTAATTCTAAATTATGAACTGCAGGGCAACTAATTTAGAAAGACCCTCAATGTCGTCACTCAAAAATTTGCTTAATAAATCATCCTGGAAACCAATGGGAAGAGTAACTATACAATATAGAGAAAATAAGAATAATTCCAGAGATCTGTTTACAAAACAAAATATAGAAATTAATTCAGTTTTGCCTTCCTGTTTCCTTCACCTTATATATCTTTTTTGTTAATAAAAAAATAATTTTATTTACAACACAGTAGAAGCCAATTCTGGCCACTTAAACCCATATCACCCAATGACATCAAATTTGCATAGAACTTCACACATTACTGGAGGATAGAAGGTCATTGGAGCATGTGGGGAAAACACACACACACACACACACACACACACACACACACACACACACACACACACACACACACACACACACACACACACACACACACACACACACACACACACACACACACACACACACACACACACACATCACAGGGAGAACTTACAAGCTCCTTTCATACAGTGCCGGATTTGAAATTTTGTCACTGGCGCTTTAATAGCTGTGAATAATGAGCAGTCTCTGCCAAACAATTCCCATTGCAACTACTAGTGGCACTGTGGAATGATCACAATGAAGTAATGTTCATATTAGATGAAGCAGATTTTTGTGTTTGCTTCCTTAGATCAAACCGAAAGATTAATTTCCTGGGATTAAAACATATGCAACTGAAACAAGAAATGTGTTTAGCTTTAGTTTAACATCACTTTTACAACAAAAATAGAGGCCATGCATTTCGCTGCCAATGCAGTGGTCTGGAGGTCTATTTCATAGATCATAGAAATCTACAATAACCTACTCCAACTGCCTTGAATTTTGTTAATATATAACCTGTAGTGGCGGCTACACTGCTCCTGCAATAACACACGCAACCAGATGGGTTGAGCTCAGTGAGCAGACTAGTCTATTGCAGGCTGCTGGGCTGCACTTATACTCCCAGCCCGGACCTGGCTGAGAACTGCGCTGGCGGGCGCTGACATCATCTGCGCATCACGTGATCCCCAAGCACTGGTTTCTGAGCCCCGAGCTGGAAGGAAGGGATACCCCCAACGGCGCCATTTTGGCCAGCTGCCCCGCCACGTGACTTACAAGCAGGGCCTGCCTTGTGGTGAGCCGCCACAGACCTTCCATTTTCTCAATTCCGTGCACATATCTAATAGTCTCTTAAAATATTCTATTTTTTCTTGATAATATTTTCATTGAATTTTACAAGAATAAACTAGGTGCATATGGAAGATTTGTAGATTTTTTTTTAATTTTAGGAAGTCAGCCTTTGGCATGATATTGTGTAAAAAAGCAGGATTCGGACTCTGTGTGTACACAACCACACCAAGAAATGCAAAGAAGTAGCACTGGAGACTCTCCTCTATTTGATATAATATTTGATGTTTCATTAATAATGAAGATTATTGAACAAATGTTAAATGAAAAGTGAATTATTTATTTGATAATTTATATTATTTTTATATTACTGTATTTTTGAGTTTGGTTAATTTTATCTTTATTTACATTACAATTGTTTTTCATTTATTTAAATTTGTTTTATTATTTACTTCAATTTTAAATCTGAAATAAAATTTAAAAATATCAGGAACATTTACACACTGTTAAGCATCAATTAAACTTTTCATAGAAAAATTTTTTAAAAATTCTATTTCATCTGCCTCTACCTCCATTTCTGGCAGTGCATTCCATACACCCAAATCTCTCTCTCTGTGAAAAACTTACTTATAACCGTATTACCATATAACCATTTACAGCACAGAAACAGGCCAGTTTGCCCCTACTAGTCATCTCCCACAGTCCCACTGACCCTCATTTGGCCCATAACCCTCCACATCCCTCTCGTTCATATACCTATCCAACCCTTCCTTGAATATTAACATCAATCTCGGTTCTACTACCACTCCCTGAAGTTCATTCTACTCTCCCACTACCCTCTGCGTGAAGAAATTCCCCCTTACTTTCCACTTTTATTCTCAATCCATGCTCTCTTGTTTGAATCTCCCCCAATCTCAGTGGAAAAAGCCTATCCACATTGACCTTATCTGTCCCCCCTTATGATTTTGAATACCTCTATCAAATCACCCCTCAACCTTCTACACTCCAGGGAATAAAGTCCTAGCCTGCTCAACCATTCCCTGTAACTCAAACCATGAAACCCTGGCAACATTCCCAAAAACCTCCTCTGTACTCTCTCTATTTTATTTATATCCTTCCTGTAATTTGGCAACCAAAACTGCACACAATATTTCAAATTTGGCCTCACCAATGCCTTATACAATTTCAACAATACATTCCAACTCCTGTATTCAATACTCTGATTTATGAAAGCCAACATACCAAATGTGTTCTTCACCACCCTATCCACATGTGATTCAACATTCAGAGAATTATGTACCATGACTCCTAAATCCCTTTGTTCGACTGCACTCCTCAATTGTCTACCATTTAACATATGTCCTATTTTAATTAGTCCTACCAGAATGTAGCACCTCACATTTATCACTATTAAACTCCATCTGCCATCTTTCATCTCACTCTTCTAACTGTTCTATATCACCCTGTAAGCTTTGATAATCTTCCTCACTGTCAACAACACTGAGAACCTTTGTATCATCTGCAAATTTACTAATCCAATTTGCCACGCTATCATCTAGATCATTAATGTATATGACAAACAACAGTGGACCTCATACAGATCCTTGAGGCATTCTGCTAGTCACCGGCCTCCAATTCGACAAACAATTTTCCACCACTACTCTCTGACATCTCCCATCCAACCAATACTTCATCATTATTACCTAATGCTTCCATCTTCCTTACTAACCTCTTATGAGGAACCTTATCAAAAGCCTTACCAAAGTCCAAATAGACAACATCCACCACCTTCGCCTCATCAACCTTTTTAGTAACCTCCTCAAGAAACTCTATAAGATTTGTTAGACATGATCTATCACATACAAAACCATGCTGAGTACTCTGAATCAATCCCTGTCTTTCCGAATAATTATATATAGCACCTCTAAGAACACTTTCCATTAATATACCCACCACCGGCATCAGACTTACAGGCCTATAATTACCAGGTTTACTTTTGGATCCTTTTTTGAACAGAGAAAAAACATGAGCCACCCTCCAGTCCTCTGTCACTTCCCTCATGGCCAGTGACATTTTAAATATTTCTGTCAATGCCCCCATTGAACAAATGTTCACTAACCTCGCTCAGGGTCCTAAGGAATATTTACCTCTTACATCCAATGTTCCCTCTAATTTTTGGTTGTCAGCGTGTGCAAAAATCTTAAGTTGTGCACATTTTTTTCCTGTGACAAATGCATGTGTGCACTGAATGCTTGTGTAAATGTAAACATGAAATTGTTTCAAGATCATTTTGGCACAGCCTACCTCTCATGGCTAATAAAACTGCATTGGGATGTTTTAATACAAGTATGTGTTGAAATGAATGTAGAGTTATTCATTTTAACAGCTAACAGCACGTTGTCGATAAGAACTTTGACCTTCTCTGAACTCTCACGGAGCATGTGCATCACTCCTGCAACAGGTAATGTGGGCTTTTGTTGCCAGAGCTTTCGTACACCATCCAAATGCGATTTACTTGCCAAATGTCAGTTCAAAAAGTAATTTCCAAATATCATCCCCCTTCTTTCCACTAGCAAATTCTCCAGCAAATTTCCATCGTGACAATAACATATAACATAACAATTACAGCACGGAAACAGGCCATTAGGCCCCTCTAGTCCGCACCGAACCAAACACTCCTCTCTAGTCCCACCTACCTGCACAATGACCATAACCCTCCACCTTCTTCTCATCCATATACCTGTCCAGCTTTTTCTTAAATAATAAAATTGACTCTGCCACCACTATTTCTCCCGGAAGCTCGTTCCACACCACTACCACTCTCTGAGTAAAGAAGTTCCCCCTCATGTTACCTCTAAACCTCTACCCCTTAACTCTTAACTTATGTCCTCTTGTTTCAATCTCTCCTACTCTTAACGGAAATAGTCTATCCCTTTCATAATCTTAAATACCTCTATCAAATCCCCTCTCAACCTTCTATGCTCCAAAGAATAAAGACCTAATCTGCCCAATCTCTCCCTGTACTCTAGATGCTTAAACCCAGGTAACATTCTGGTACATCTTCTCTGCACTCTCTCCACTCTGTTTATATCCTTCCTATAATTAGGCGACCAGAACTGTATACAGAACTCTAAATTAGGCCGCACCAATGCCTTATACAATCTCAACATCACTTCCCAACTCCTATATTCCATGCAATGATTGATAAAGGCCAGCATACTAAAAGCCTTCATCACCACCCTATTCACATGAGTTTCTACCTTCAGGGAATGATGTACCGTTACTCCTAAATCCTTCTGCTCTTCTGTATTCATCAATGCTCTCCCATTTACTATGTATGTCCTGTTCTGATTCTTCTTACCAAAATGAAGCACCTCACACTTATCAGCATTAAATTCCATCTGCCATTTTTCAGCCCACTTTTCTAAGCAGCCCAAATCCCTCTGCAATCCTTGAAAACCTTCTTCATTATCCACTATTCCGCCTATCTTAGTATCGTCTGCATATTTACTAATCCAATTCACCACCCCATCATCTAGATCATTAATGTATATAACGAACAACAATGGGCCCAATACAGATCCCTGAGGCACACCACTGGTCACCGGCCTCCAACCTGACAGACAATTTTCCACTACCACTCTCTGGGCTCTCCCTTTCAGCCAATGTTCAATCCATTTGACTATCTCAAAATTTATACCTAAAGACTGCACCTTCCTAACTAACCTTCCATGTGGTACCTTATCGAAGGCCTTACTGAAGTCCATATAGACAACATCGACCGTGCTACCCTCATCCACATTCCTAGTCACCTCTTCAAAAAATTCAATCAGATTGGTCAAACAGGACCTTCCGCCCACAAATCCGTGTTGAGTGCTCCTGATCAGACCCTGTCTATCCAGATATTTATAAGTACTATCTCTAAGAACTTTCTCCATTAATTTACCTACCACAGACGTCAAACTTACAGGCCGATAATTGCCAGGCTTCCTCCTTGAACCCTTTTTAAATAACGGAACCACATGCGCAATACGCCAATCCTCTGGCACTATCCCCATCTCTAATGACATTTGGAAAATTACCATCAGAGCCTCTGCTATTTCCTCCTTTACTTCTCTCAATGTCCTGGGGAAGATCCCGTCTGTCCTGGAGACTTATAGCCTTATATTCCTCAAAAGCCCTAACACTACATCTTTCGTAATCACTATATTCTCCATATTTACCCAATTTGCTTTTTTTATCTCACATATCCCAATATCCTTCTCCTTGGTGCATACCCACTACAAGCAGGTAACTCCAGTTTCCGAATCATACATAAATATTTCTCGCAGCTGAACGTTCATGACCTCATGAGCTTTTGGCTTAGCAGTTTCTACTATTTTGTTAAGCCATTCAACTTTAAACAAACTTGCAGTTCTTTTGTGCTTCATGCCCTTTGCTTCTTTTTTGAATTCAACATAGTGAATCAATTTTGTTTTCAATAAAAACTCAGTAAACTATCTACAGATTTTCAAAATGACATAAATTAGTGATGTGTATTTTAGGTAACTAACTTTTAGTGCGCATATTAATTTCCTTTTGTGGGCTGGTTGCAAAACATGTGTGCATGCACACACATGCACAGCTTCGAGAGAACAGTGCTTATACCCCCTATATTTACTCCCAAGCCCCTTAATCTGTGCTCCCTGGTGTTAGTCATTTTAATCTTGGGGGGTAAAACCTCGGCTCTTCCACGATCAATGCCTTTCATCATCTCGTACCCTTCTATCAGGTCACCCCTCGTTCGCATTCACTCCAAGAAGTAAAAAACCAAGTTCACTCAATCAATCTTCATCAGGCATGCTCTACAATCCAGGCAATATCCATGTAAATCTCTGTTGTGCCCATCTAAAACATTAACATTATTCCTGTAATGAATCAGAATCGGAATTTATTGTCATGAACATATCTCAAATTTGTTGTTTTGTGGCAGCATCATAATGCAAATATTAAAGATATTAAAGCTTTAATAGAGTTTAAAACTAATTAAATTTGTGCAAAAAAATAGGAAGTGAGGTAATGTCTGTGTGTCATTGTTCATTCAGAAATCTGATGGCAGAAGGAATGAAGCTGTTTTTGTTCCACTGGGTTTCGTCTTCAGGCTCCTGTCCCTCCTTCCCAATGGTAGCAGTGTAAAAATGGCATGGCCTGGTGGTGGTGAGGAATTTGCATGATAGAGGCTGCTTTCTTGAGACTCTTAAAGATGCTCTTAATGGAGGGTAGACTAATGCCCATGATGGCGCTGGCTGAGTTCACAACTTTCTGTAATTTTTTTTAATGTCCTGGGCATTGACACCTCCAGACCAGAAAGTGATGCAACCAGTCAGAATGTTCTCCACAGTACACTTGTAGAAATTTACAAGAATCTTTGATGACATACCAAATCTCCTCAAATTTCTCACAAAGTATAGTCACTGGTGAGCCTTTTTTATGATTGCATTGACGTGGAGGCCACAGGACAGATCTTCAGAGATGTTGATAGTCAAAATTTGAAGTTCTTAACCCTTTCCACCACTGACCCTTTGATGAAGGGATCTGAACTGAACACAATATTCCAGTGGAATCTAACCAAGGTCTCATATAGCTGTAATGTTACCTCATAGGTCATGAAATCGATCCCAAGATTTATGAAGAGAACACACCATCCACTTTCTGAACAACATTATCAAAGTGTGTGCAGCAGCTTCAAGAGTCCTGTAGATGTGGAATCTGAGATCTCTCAGTTCCTCCACATTGCTCAGAATCCTTCCATTAACAATGTAATCTGGCTTCAAAATTGACACTGAAATTAGACACTTCACACTTTTCTGGGTTACACTCCATCTGCCATTTCACAACACCACCCACTTTCATATCACCCACAAATTTATTAACCCATTTCCACTTCCACATCCAGTCCATTTCTCAAAATCAAAAAGAACAGGCATCCCAGAACAGATCCCTGCAGAGCACCACTCATCACTGACCTTCACGAAGAATATGAGCTATGTAGAAACCACCCTCAGCATTCTCTTGGCATGCCAATTCTCTATCCTTACCTTCTGAATGAGTTTTCCATGGGTTTCCATATCAAATGCCTTACTAATATCTGTATACACTGCATTCACTGTTTTACCTTCATGAATGCTCTTTGTTAGATCCTCTTAGGTTATATCTACTTCATTTGTTGAATGAGGGAAAAACATTTGCAACCCTACAATCCCCTGATACTTCTCTTGTCTCAAATGAGAATACAAAGATCATCACCAGTGGCTCAGTAATCTCCTCACTGGCTTCCTACTGTAGCCTTTGGTACATCTTGTTCTGTTCCTGGTGACTAATCTTGCTTCATGCTTTTCAAAACCTCCACCACATCCTCCTTGTTAATGTCAAGATGCTCCAGTGCTTCAGTCCATTTTTAGTCATCTTCACAATTGCCAAGGTCCTTTTCTCTGGTGGCTGCTGAAGCAAAGTATTCAAGCAAAGTATTCTGGACATGCCACTGACTCTATGAACATGTTTCTACTGTCATCCCGGGTGTGTCCTATCCTCACACGATTCATCCCCTTGTTATTCACATACATGTAGAATGCTTTGGAGTTTTCCTTAATTCTGCTCACCAAGCATTTTTCATGGCCCCTTCTAGCTCTCCAAAGACCTTTCTTAAGCTTTTACCTGGCATTCTTGTAAATCTCTCGAGCTCTATCATTTCCTATCTTCTTAACCCTCAAATAAAATGTACTTCCCTTCTTAACATACGTTGTACACCATGGTGCTTTTGCCTTACCATCCTTTCCCCGTCTAAATTAAATACACTTGTGAAGAGTGCCATGCAAACGTTCTCTGAACATTTGCCACATTTCGACCATACTTTTCCCCGTGTGCAGCCGCTCCCACTTCTGCTCCCAAGCTCTGGCCTAATAGCATCATATTTTCCTTTACTCTAATTAAATGTTTTTGCTTGTCTCAAGTAAGTCTCACTCGCGCTCTGTTTCCTCCTTTGCAGTGACCCATAAAACATACCTCTTGAACTGAATGTTTTTATCATTTAGGTTAACATTTTATTTTAATTCCAGTTTTAATTTAATGTGATAAGAACTAGCTTGTGAACAACTTTCAGATGTTTTGCACAATAAAGATATTCTACAGAAAGGGGTTGCTTTTATTGCTATTTTATTGCTACAGAAAGTGGACAGGAGTGGTGAGTTCAGATTCATGGGGCAGCCTGTACAAGAGAAATCAAGTGCTCGTGAAAAGAATTGTAAAGGGTTTATTTTAACCTTCAAAAGGTTGAAGTCAGGGCAAATTGTGTTTCTTAAAAAAAATCTCCATCCTGATTCTAACCTAACTACCATCTTCTGGGCACATCAGAGGTTAGTAAAAGGTCAGAATGGGCTTGACTCCAAGTACCATAAACAATTCAAAAACAAAACAAACTTTTCCATGCTACGGTTGTACCATTTTACCAAACTTTTGCAGATGCCACAGGGAAAGTTGTTAAGAATTGTTACTGGTTTATTTATCTTCCTTCCCCC
The DNA here is from genome assembly GCF_036971445.1 of Narcine bancroftii. Taxonomy (NCBI): domain Eukaryota; kingdom Metazoa; phylum Chordata; class Chondrichthyes; order Torpediniformes; family Narcinidae; genus Narcine; species Narcine bancroftii. Next base: position 77,649,347 of record NC_091471.1, read on the forward strand.
TCCAAAAATTAAAAAAAAAGATTATCTGTCACGTTTCCATCCCTGATGGAGTTTTTCAATGCGGCTGCTCTCCTTGGAGATATACTGGACTGGCTGACCCCTTCCAGCATTATCTGCTTCACTTGGTTCCTGTTAAAAATATGAAACCACAGAAAAACAAACCTGAAACGCGATTTTTAAAAAATCGACTTTCAAATAATTATCTGTATTGCAGCAATGTTTTGTGGGATCACGGGAATTCTCAAAGAAAATAATCCTCGACTTAATTTCCTACTTCATTCTTGGGCATGGAATAGGAAGATGGTGCTAAGGTAACTGATCAGCCATGAATCTTGAGTGACCTACTCCTGCTCTTATTTCTTCTGGTTAAATGTTCTTATAAATCAAAATTGACCTCACACACAAATCAACCTATTTGGTTAATCAGACTATAACAATGACATTTTACAAACTACGTTTTAATTTCATAGTTTATGCACCACATCACACAATGTTTTTGTGATGAGACATTTTAAGTTACTAATTTATCTGCTGTAGTGAACACAGTTCATTAAACTATGATCTATAGATAACAAATCAGTGATCCAGAGCCACCTTTGATGTAGCAACAGTAAGTTCTCTATACAAAATATGAAAGAACTGGTGGTTGCTAGGTGCTAGAAACCACTTGTCTATTGAGGAACTATTGTAGCTTTGCCTCCCCTGCTAAGATGACAAAACGGTAATTAGAGATTAATCAAAGGATACATTAGTGCAGCCGTTTCCTCCAAGCCTACTTTTTTGTGCTCATTGGAAGTTTAGTGCGTGCACAATGATTTGCCAGCTCTCTGGAGATTTAGATATTTCTTGTCACATTTATGGAGACAACTGTAGTAGGACTTGACAAATCAGGGAAAAAAAACCTTTATGCTAGGAGTTGCTACTTCATAATTTTGTCAAGCTGTCATAGCTTAAATTAAATGTGAATTGGAGATTTGTTCAAATTATAATCTATTTTATACGTGTTGAGGATTACAACAATTGAGAATTCAATTCGAGACCGTTCCAAGGAAATTAAAGTTGCAATATCCTTTAAAAGATCTATCTATCATTCGTAGGAAATTGAATATGTAACTTACTTAGAGACAAGGGAATTACAGAGGGTTTGCATCTTAATACATACTCTCTTTTGTTTTTATGTTGCTTTTACCAGACAATAATGTTGCATAGAAGAAAATGATCCTCTTTTAATTTCACTGATCTGCATACTCTTCAGTCTTTCCCAATTATCAACCTAGTGTCAACAAAAAAATTACTCCAAACTGCGTTTAATATCAAGCATTATAAACAAACTGATGACCCCAGTTCCCAGCAAAGCATCTACAGTATATCATTTATTTAGAAGCTTGGCTGTTCCTGATCATTAAGGGATGTCATTCCCTCTTTCAAGCTTTCAAATAATTTCAACAGATTCTGACAATTGATCAAAATGATCACTGAAAAGTAAATTATAAATGTAAATGTAGAAATTGGATTGATTAGTCTCAAAAAACATCTTTACAACCCTTTTTAGGACTGTTGTATGTTATGTGATTAAAATGGACTAAACTCCATTCCCTCTCACTGAATGTCATTGAACAGTGTAAATGACCAAAATAAATAATTTTTTTTTTCTTTTTCAATCTTTTTATTATTATTATAATTTATAAACACATACAGTTCAAAGAGATATAAAAAAATAAATAGTAAGTAATGAATTAATACAGAGAAATAATTTATGATAGAACTAAAATAAAAATAACCTGAGATGTAACTTTTAATTTTAAACTAAATGTTTGTTAATTTCACTCTTCGTGACAATGTTCTTTGTGCACATTATATAGATTAAGAGACATAAATTTGGCATCTAAACTATGAGCCATGGAGCTATAATGCTTGTTACCATCAAAACCTTCATCAGTGCACATTTTGACTTTTACGTATGAGAACATAGATAATTTTGTGCGAAAAGTGATAATGATTTTGATTCTGTACAGTATGGAAATGTCAATATTAAGGAGGAAGGGCTACAATTAACTCCATTAAGTATTTCATTTGCAATTTACAATAAAGGAATCAAAGTGGCTAATGGTAATGATGAAATAAATAATGACATATTACCTGAAGATTTTGTAGGACTTAATATGTCCATATGATTACACAGTACCAAATAATAATATAATTATAATATGAGAGGGAGAGGGTGAACTATCTCCCACAACATTACTTTTATATAATGTTATTTATATGTGACTAATAAACTACATGTCCAAAGATAGGATAATATGATATATACTGTAATATTAGTTGGCAAAAGGAATAATACAAAGAAATTCCTCAACCTTATAAAATCAAGGGCATCACCTGTCAGTAATTTACATTGATCTTATAGAGTGCAACACAAAAGTGTTAGATGCTGAGAATCGAACAAAAACACAAAATTGCTGGAGGAACTCAGCAGGTCTTGCAGCGACTGTAGGAGGTAAAGATGCATAACCAAGATTTCGGGCTTGATCCCTTCTTCAAGGTAATGAGCAAAAAGCAGGTAGGCACCTGAATAAAAAGGCTGGGCGAGAATGGAAGAAAGGGCAGGGTGAGGAGAATAGGCCAACAGGCAAAAAGTGATAAAAGATGATGTGTCATGTTCCGATTGGGCACCCTCCAACCAGATGACTTCCGGTTTCCATTAACCACCCCCACCCCCACCCCCCACACTGTCTCTCCCCTTCCCCATCCCTATTTTTCTCCCTCCATTTAACTTTCCAACTCACTCCTCTCGAAATTCACAGAGCCACTCCCTCCCTTAATCAATTCTCATCTTTCCTCTCCAGTCCTCCTATCCATGTCCAATTATCACCTTTTGTCCACTGGCCTGTGCCCCCATTCTTTTTATTCAGGCACCTGACTGCTTTTCACTCAAATCTTGAAGAAGGGCTAAGGCCTGAAACTTCAGTAACATAGTTTTACTTCGTCTGGATGCTGTGAGACCTGAGGAGTTCCTCCAACATTTTTTGAGTTTTTACTTGATCATAATTTATTTGTTTCGAAGCACTCAATTACCACATTTCAACCTGGCTCCACAGACTAAAAGTCTTGCTTTAAGCTGCTGTAGACTTTCTGGTATAATTTTGCTTGAACACAATTTAGTAGATTTTGCTTCAGGTTTAGGCCAGATAAATCACTTGAGGATTACTAAGATAAAACATGAGGGGCATAAAATAAAAAGGAACAGTGCTTTATGATTATATCTGTTTAAAAAGTGGGCTGATATAATTAAATGGGATTGTTGAGAGAAGAGAAACACTAGATTGACCAAATATTGGGTAGAGTATTTGATGGATAATTAAATATTGGGAGGATTATTTTATTAGCCTTTCTAATAAGAAGGATACAACAAAGATAATGAATTCTGAAGTGTCTGACAGATGGGTGAGCAATGCAATAATGAAACCATTAGTTTGGTGAAAGAAAGACAAATCATCAATACCTATCATGAGAGAAATGATGTTGAAAATTACGGAGGCCCTGGGTTGTAGTTAGAATTTTATTGAATTTACATGCACAATGAAAAATGAAAATGTGATCAATGTCATGGACTTATTAGAAAGTCAGAAAGCAAATTGAGTAATTGTAGGCCAGTTCTCCTAAACATTGTGGGTCACACTTTTATTTCTCCTTTGGGATATAGAAAAAGAAATGAATAGAAACAGCCAGAACAGATTTCTAAAAGGACACAGAGCAATAATTCCAGATCCTGGAAGCCTGAAATAAACCCCAAAGTGGCAGGTACGCTTAGAAGCATTGGCAAAATCTGTGGTGCGAGCAACATTTCAAATCAATTACACAAGATATTAATTCTGTTTCTCTCGCCACAGACACTTCCAGGGCTGCTGTGGTTTTCCAGGACTCACTTTTTTTTTATTACTTGTTGAACCTTGTTGAAATCTTGATGATAAAGGGTAAAGTACTAGATGTGCTGCCCATTAAGTTATTGTTGCTTTGCCTCTTTTTTTTATTGCTCATTTATTTCTCTAACTTTTCTTCCTCCTCTTCCTTCTGATTTTTGACTCTATTTTATCCCTTCACTTCTTGCACCTTATATCCTATCACCTCTGGGCCAATTCCTCAGCTTCCTCCCCCAAAAAACAAGACGGCACTGCCGGAGCTGCTGCAACAGTGGCTCTGCCACTGGTGTAGACCTGTGGATAGCGGGGAGCAAAACACTGTATTCCTTAGCAGGGTTCTGCCGCCAGTCCAACTACCGACAGGTCTGTGCAGGCTTAAACTGCCTAAAATCTTGTGGCTGCGGTGATGGTGGCACCTGTGTTCGGCAGTGGCCTTGAGGGATTACAGACTATGGGGAGGCAGAAGACTGGTGCAGGGCACCAGTAATGGGGAGAACATCCCACATTTGAGAAAGAGAAGCAGGAAAGTTGACACTACAGGATGGTAAGCATGGCGGATGACCAGTGAGAAGTTTTGCAGCTGAAGAACATACAGGCAGTGGGCTGCTGGTGACTCGAGGTGAGGAATCCAAGGAGGCTACGGGCTGCTGGTAACTGCGGTCAAAGGACTTACACTAGACTGCAGACTGCTGGAGACTGGCTGAAGGGGTACCAAGTATCAGAACTGGGAAGCAAGAGGGTACTGAGAGTGCTGAAGTCTAGTTGATTGTGTCAGAGGTTTGGATCTGGAGCTTGAGTTGCCGATGGTTTGGCTGCAGAGACTGAGGGTGGACTGGATGTGAATCCACAGACATTCAATGATTCTGAAGGGACCTTCTTTTTCTTCTCTTTCTCCTACTGTAACGGGCACCTATCTTTGACTGCCTTACATTGGACAAAAGGCAATTTTGAGTAATATTACATTTGTTTTCACATGATAAAAAAATTAACTTGAATTTTGAATTTTTATATATGTAATTTTATGTTAGTCTCAATAAAAGGTTTACCAGAATCTATTGGACTCTAGATGTTAAAAGTCTACCAGCCAGAGAGGAAACCGCCACACTGGTCACAATTCCTTGGAGCCCAAAGCCTCGGCACTGTCCACCACAAGGCCCCACAATCCAGGACAATGCATCCTCCAGGATGCCCGAACCAGGCACGTGACCCTGCTGCTCCAGACACCGCAGAACACCTCCTCCGACTATGCCACGCTGTCTCCTTGACCACCAGCAATAAGCGGCACCAATGCCGAAGTCCGAAGGCGACATCTCCACCACAGAGGCTCATTCCCCTCAGCCGTCGAGGCCGCAATGGAAGCTCTGTTCCCTCAGCAGTTGAGTCTGTCCAAATTTGCAGCTTCTTCTCAGAGGTCTGCTCTTACTTGGCGATTCCCTTATTGCAGCATTCATTTCACAGTGTTCCAATGTCCATCTTCATCCAATCAAAAATTGAGCATGGCACCTACTTAAGAAGTTACCAGGGTCCAGAGAGGCTGCTGTGGGCTGCTGCTGCACTGTCATCTTTACACCCATTTTTCTGAATGTTTTTTTGTACTAATGTTACTCATAAATTGTAATTCCCATAATACCAGTGAATGTATAAGACATTATAAAATTTGGCAAAAGCAGCAACAAAAATAACAGCGCAAGCTGACGAAACAACGTGATTCAAAGCATCATTGTAATTGGGTAAAAATGACAGCTCTGACTGGAGTGCATTGGAAGATTCAAAAAGTAAATTAGCATAAAGCTTTAGCCTTGTAGGTTTATTGATGCATGTAAGGTGGACTTACGAAAAATATCATAACTAACTACAGAGATATTTTTATAAAAAATAATAAATTTCTGCTGAAACTTTGCACCAAAAATTTATACAAGGTCATTTGGGTGTCACTCCCCTCTGATGGTGTCAGTCAGTGTGGTCCGCACCCCTTGCACCCCCATAGTGACACCAGTGGTTCTAGGTCACGTTTCTGCAATGTAACACAGCCCAGCAAATGAAAATAAGTACAAGTACACTGGTGCTTCATGTGGAAGAAGTGATTCAGTCCCGGGTTAATAGAAAAGGAAGAGGTAAAGGGAAAGGTGTTGAATTTCCCATTGTTGTATGTAAAAGGCCTTGAGAAGAGAGTTAGTTGGTGAAGATGCAAGACTGAACCCAAGAGTCGCTGATGCAATGATCCTTTCAGAACGGTCAAGTAGGAGGGCAAGAGGTTTCTGGTGATGCCATTAAAATGGGATTTTAAATTGGCCTCCCTATGCTCCTAATTTATGTCAATAGGCTCCTTGGATATTCAAGGCATCTCTTCAGGGATTTAAAAGAGAACGATATCATTGAAAATCTAAGATTTATTATTTACAATATAATGTCCAGACCAGTGGTTTTTAAACATTTTCTTTCCACTCATATACCACTTTAAGGAATCCCTATGCCATAAGTGCTCTGATATTCCTTAAGGTAGTATGTGAGTGGGAAGGGAAGATTGAGAATCACTGCTCTAGTCCCAATTTTTAATGAAATATTTTGCTTGAGAAAAATTGTCATTGGTCCATTTCCTTTGGAGTTATGAAATCGTGCACATAACGAGTCAATTAGCGACAATTAGAAGAGTGGTTTTCATAGTTTTTCTTTCCACACACATACCATCTTAATTAGTCCACGACTAATCACAGAGCACCCATGGAAAAGTGATACTTAAAGTGGTATGTGAGTGCAAAGAAAAAGTTTGAAAAGCATTGGTCTAAACCTTAATAGGAAATACATCTAAATTATATGTTTAAATTTGTAAAATTTGTAACAGAGGGCATGAAAGCTACTTAAACCAGTGATTTATGAGGCTGTGGTATTCATTTGCAAGGTTGAAGGGAAAATTCATGTCAACATTGATGATTAGATTAGATAAGGACATGATGGAAAAAACAATAAATGGATATGGGTACAGTTTGGGTAATTGTGATTAAGAATATTTGCTCCTATGGATTGGGCCAAAAGGGCCAGTTGTTCTTGCAATTCATGCCGCTAAAACAATGGAAAGTTTTTTAAATGGATAATGACACTGCAACTAGAAATCAGAGTGATTACAACATTATATTAATGATCAAGAAAACAGGTTAAGTTGAAAATCATTAAAAATGATTCTTGAACTTCAATTCTTTAAACATTTGACAAAGAAATGGATAATCAAGGATATGGTGACCTCAATGGAACTTACAAAATTCTGACATGACTCCACAGGCTGAATGTTGGGTGGACATTACCTCAACTGAAGAGTTGAGAATTAAACCATTTAGGACTGAGATGAGGAGACATTTCTTCATTCACAGTGGGCTCCAGGGTCTCAGTCATTGAGTTCATTGACCATAGAGGTCATTAGATTTTTGAAATTTAAAGGTATCAAATAATGAAAAGGTACTTCAGGAAAACGTAAATGAGATTGATGGTTAGCTTTGATCTTGATTAATAGATGAATGACCTCTGGACCCAGATAGAATACTCCTGCTCCTAATTTTTTAATGTAATTTAGACATACAGCCCAGTAACAGGCCACTTACACCCCATTATCCTACACCGCTGGTACGTTTTGAATAGTGAGAAGAAACCAGAGCCCAAGGAGAAAACCCATGCAGACACGGGGAGAAAATACAAATTCTTTACTGACAGCATGGGATTACACCAACTGTGCCATTTCTCATCACTTATATTAAGCCCTTATCTTTAGATATATTGAAGATCAATTTGATGGCGCAGAAAGTAACCAAAAGGTTGTTGAAAATACTATGTAGAGTCCACAAATCCACAAGCAAATTTTGAGGAAGCTGGTTGGTAAAGAAATGACAACAGGAGTCATGGGCAGGCAACAAGCCAAGAAAATTGTCCCCACCATTAAATTAAATGAATAGGAGAAGGAGAAAAGGGAAAAAAAAAACATTTTATGGCCAGGAAAGAGAAGTAAGGATGGTTAGCGGGACATTCTGGCCTTTTTATGACCTAAGTTACTATTTTCTTGGCATCCAGCTTCCACCAGCTGTTCCCTGGTTGATTGGCCCACAGCAATTGTTATGTTTCCTGGAGTCAAAATGTTCAGATATTCTTTCAGTTTTTTTTGATAAATTTCCATATAAATGTCAGTAAAATTTAAGTTATTTGAAGAAAACAGAGCAACGATAGCATGTGTTTGAAATTTGCTTGTGGACAGAAGGCAGAGCATAGTGGGGAATAATTCTCTCTTGATTTGGAGGATTGTTTATAGTGGTGTTCTCCAGAGATATGTTGCTGAGATAATTACTGTTAAAATTGAAGATTCAGATGCTCTGGGCACATATTTTAAATTTGTAAACCATATAAAACATGGAAGTATTTTACAGTGTCAGGACAACATAGGCAAATGGTTAGGACACGACAAATGAAATTCTGAAAAGTGTGGTTTGTTAAGAAGAATGTGAATCACAAAACAACAAAGATATATGCAGAAGATGATTCAGATGTGGCCCCATGGCCACACAATTTTCCAAAATTTGCAGAGAAGTTGAAGAAAGCAATTATAAAATCTGGGTTTTCTAAACTGAAGCATAGATGAGAGAGATGATAGGTGATTAGACATCAACTGTGATCTCATTGAATGATTTATTACTGATTTTATTTTCTTCATTTCTGTTCCAAAGTAAGGAAGTTACATTTAAAGTCAATTAAAAATATATATATATTTGGCTGCAGCCAGACTATATTCTGCACTGGGAAGATCATCTCAGAAAATTATTTACTTGAATAATCCCACAATGAGGAACTTCAGTAAAATGGACATCAATTGGGATTATTATCCAAAGATCAGAGATAACTGAGATGATGGTATAGAAATGTTCACAATGAGAAACTGCTTCCATTATCAGAAGTGTCAAGAGCCCAAGGACACAGTCAGAAGATGTCTAGCAAAAGAATGAAAGATAACAGGAAGGAAAACTTTATCATACAGTTAAGAGCAGTTTTAATCAGATATAATTTTTAAAAATCAGAAAATGCTAGAAGCGCAATTGCATTTCCGGTAAAGGGATGTTAAAGCTAATATGTCACAGAAGGGATTGGCCAAATGCTAACTTTTATGGACATAAGAAAAGTAAAAGTACAAATTGACATTTTATAAATCTTTATCGCTCTTTCCCAGTTGTGAAGATCCTAAATCTGATTCTCTTTCCACAGCTGCTTTCTGACCAGCTGTGTTTCTCTACTATTTTCTTTATTTTTTATCTAAGATTTACAGTTCATTATATGCCTTGTTTTATTTTCAAATTGAATCTGATGTTCGCTGCCTGAAATAATGGTGAGGCTATCAATTATATAGGTTCTGAAAGACAAAAAAATTCACTAGGAAGGGTTGGGAAATGGATTGAACAATATTGTTCTTGTGAATAACAGGGATAGCCATTAAATGCCAAATTGCCCTCTTTCTTTGCTGTAACAATTTTAATTTTATTGTACTGGAACATAATTTTGTGTCATTTAGAAGGGGTAATCTGACCAAGATAGGGGTTGGCATATATAAATTGAGGTTTAAAGTAATAGAAATCTATTTTCCCACTCCTGGTTTACATAATTCAATCAAAATGCCATCAGATAATGTGAGCAGTTACAAGAGCCTCACTGTACTTCCAATCAAGAGACATTAAAGCTAACATGTCACAGAAGGGATTGGCAAATTTTTAGACAGGTACAGAGGTAAAAGAAACAAAATGAAATCTTATCCCCCTAAAGCTTTTTTTGTTGTTGTGGACATAATAGACTGAACCCTAGAAGGGCATAATAAATTAATAACTCTTTAATGCTAGAAAACACAAACATCTCTGGAGACCCTGCTTTATTTTGGGGGTTCACTACACATTTTTTGTCTTTAGATGTTGCTTACTTCTGTATTTCAGCAAATGTTCCAATCATATCGAGTTTGCAGTTGAAGTCAATGGGCAGGATCAGTAGCTCAGACAAACTCATAACTGAGCAAATGTAGTGCAGTATATGGAAAGCACCAAAACTTCCCATCATTTACATTTGATTTCATATTTTTAAGTGCATAAACTTGTTGGAAATCATTCTTGTAAATCTAAAACCTGTTGTGTATTGTTTTGTTTCATGTTACCCTTTTCCTCGCTTGATGAAGATACAAATCACGCACAGTTTGATTCAGTTTAACACCGCAGGCTAGTCTTCCATTTGTGTCATTTTAATACTTTCTATAAACAAAAATGAAATTAGAAATACGATCATGAACTTATAAATGTCAGTATAATAAAGTAAATTTCCTGATGCAGCGTCAACTATAACAAAAGTCAGTAGTGAAACTAACCATTACACATTTTCACAGTTTCACTGCACTAAGTAAATATTTGGAACTGCTTTTGCGTCTAGGAATGTCTTATCTGATGCCCTTCGTGTGAACTACAGTAGGTGTGTGTAAAGGTAAAATTGTAGCAGGGTTATCTTATATATAGTATTTCAATAACTAACAGCAAAAAAGAAGGGAAAACAGAGCTTGGAACATGATTGTTGATTTGGCCCCATTATCATTTCCCCTAAATAATCAAAGGTAATCAATAAGCTGCAATCCACTTTCAAAGCAAGACAGGAACTTCACTGTCCAAAGCACATGTGTTCTCTATCCTAAGTTTATAGGACAGTTTTAAAGCAATGCAAAATGAAACATTTTGAGATAACGCTGACAGTATTTATTTCCCACTCGAAACTGCCAGAAAATAGCTGTGAACTCTTGATGGAATTGGAAGAAGAGCAATTAAAATATGCATGACTATTGTAAAATATTTGTATCATCATAAATTATTGAAAATTCAATATGTGTTAAAGAAAGTGACGTTTTCTACAGGACCCCTGTGCTGTGGTCAGAAATATGAAGAATTAGAGCAGACTTTTTTAAATTGAGAGGTGACAAAGGAATTTTTCTGCTTGATCCTGCCAGAACAATGTGATTATGTGTAGAGAGTATTGTGTGCAAGAAACGCTGCATGTTTGTACTAATATGGAAGTTTAACATAAGGAGTGAGGAAAGGTAAGCTGGCTGCTTTCACATGGCTCGTTACCTTTCTAAAATGTCGCACGCAAGGCATATTTGATAAATATGTTCTGGTACCTCAGAACATCTTAATTTCCAATTTTATTTTAATGTGTATCTTCCTAAAATTTTTCTTGCTCTACATTGGGAAGGAAAATTACTCAGGACTTTTAATTTTTTTTTTATTTAGGCATTCTGCACGGTAACAGGTCATTTCTGCCCATGAGTCAGAGCCGCCCAATTTACCCCCAATTAACCTACACCCCCCCCCCCAGTACGTCTAGAATGGTGGGAGGAAACTGGAACCCTTGGAGAAAATAAAGTGAAGAATTTTATTTATGAAGGAAATTAAGGAAAGTGATCTTATAATTTGTTATTTTACAAAACTGGTTAAAAAAAGGATTAAGATAGACTAAATGGTTTCATTTCCATGTTATGTACAATTAACAGCATTGGAGGGAAAATAAGGATAGAGAAAATATTTCATTTTTATCAATTTTTCTTCATTTATTATATTTTTCTTAAATGGCAATGTATTCAATTTAGCAGATGAAAATAATACCACTGCTAAGATGCATGAAAATCCACTTATTCAAAATTTCTGAATTAATATGCTTCCTTTGACCACTTCAGTGCCCAGTGCTTGAACTGAGTGAAGTAGGAATGCCACAAAGCCACAAAAGGTGTTGTCAAAGCTCATTTAAGGCGGCTCCCACAGGAGTCACATTACAACCAAGTTTACTGTGGTTGAGGTCACTTGGTTCAGTTTTCACTCGTAGTGTTATTGCTGACATTGAGAATAAAGAACCTTTTGAAATCTACTGTGGCCATTTATTACAATGCCAGTGCATCCATTAATCCTTGATAGAACTTTGTGTAGCCTGCAAGCACTGTTTGCCTGCACTGTTAGTAACTGGGATTCATTTTTTATAAGCACTGCAAATGACGCTGTTAAGTTTTATGGTGTCTTGAAACTGGAAAAGAATGGTAAGAGCATGTTCCACCAATTAGAAACTTCTGGTTCCAAACTTTGATTGAACACATTGGCTCATAGAACTTTACAGCACAGTATAGACTCTTCAGCCCATAATGTTGTGCCATTTTATCTAACCCTATTCAACCATCTATACCTTCATTACCTCATACTCATAACCCTCTTTTTTGTTAATCCATGTACCTGTCTAAGAATAATTTAACATTCCTATTGTACCAGCCACCATCACCACCCCTGGCAATGCGCCTTAGGTACCTACTACTCTCTAATAAAAACATGCTCTCCTGATGTCACCCTGAAATTTTCCTCAGATTTTACACGATAACAATACAATTATGAATAGTTGCAAGATTTCATCATACAAGTGCTGCACAAAAGTAGATCTAATATTGTTGAGAAATTCATTTGAGGAATCGAGGCCAACTAATTTCATGGGATTAGATCTGGTGCAGAAGCAATATGGTCAGTTATTTGAAAGGGCAAGAAGGGACCAGTTTTAGCCAAGTTCAATGTATATAATTTTAATTGTTTTAGTTTATTTAAATATATTGGTTTTTAAATTATTCTTTACAATAGTTTTATTTTTTAAGACCAAAGTCTGCAATTTCTATTCAGCCATTTCTTGATCCTCTCCCACACCCCATGCCCCTAGCATAACAGATTTTTTTTTCCAGGAAGACCCTATTGTCCAGCAGGATCTCCTGAGAGTAAAGCCTGCTCCTTGAGAGCAGCAATTTGACCTCAAGAGATCTGCAAAAGTAATTATAGAAAATACATGGAGGTCAGGTGAGATGACTAGAATATTAAGGTTGATATAGTGCTGAGGCTTTATAAGTTCAGACCAAATTTGGAGCAGTTTTGTACCCCATCTCTATGGAAGGATGAGCTGGAGATGGAGTATCCGGGGAGGTTTACACAATTGATTATGTGATGAGAGGGTTAATATTTCAGGAGCATTTTACAGCTTTCTGCCTGAACTCACTGAAATATAGCAAATATTGAAAGAGCTCAATGGATTGGATGTGGAGAAAATGTTTCCAGTCCTAGGAGAATCTTGAACTGAAGGGTATGGCCTCAGAATAAAAGAACATCCTTTCAGAGCAGAGATATCTTTAGCCAGAGGATGGGAAATTTGTGGAATTCTTTGCCACAGATTGCTGTGGAGGCCAAATTTGGGTAGATTTATAGTGGAGGTTAATAAGGCCATCAAAGGTTATGGGTAGAAAGCAAGAAAATGGGTTTGAATGGAAGAATAGATCAGCCTTGATTTGAATTGCAGAGCTGATCAATGGGCTGAATGGTTTAGTTCAGCTTATATCCTTTGTGGTCTTATGGTGATTGCTGGCAGCAAACCGGAGCCTGGAAAATATTTTAAGCAAACTTTCAAACTGATTACAAATACAGTAATGAGCTGGTGTGTTCACCCGTTAGTAGTTCACTCATCCATACTTGAGCAAAGCAGCAGATCACTGGAAACCAACTCATTGGTCAAAGGCAGCACGTTCAGATGCAATAAGATCTATAGTCAAAATCTGGGCAGTTATTTCAGAGGCGCTCATCTTCAAAGTAGTTGAGTGATTTAAAAAAAAATACTCTGTGTGAGGTAATGATTCTTGCCATCAGGAATAAACTTTCCAAACCATAAAAAAAATGACAACTTCCGCTTCTATTAATCTGAGTAGTTTTATAAATGCACACACATGCATTCTACACAAACTCAGCCAAAAGTGGTATGATTTTTTCTCTTGTTTCAAATTGACTGAATACAATGTTGGTTTTGCCAATTCTTTTGTTATCATTTCTGTGAAGTGCTTCTATATACATTCTATTCCAACTGTCCACTAACTTTCTCCCTCTACGACCTCTCAGTTAAGTCAAATGTGCAGAACTGCCATGGGTAAAAGGACAAGATGATACACTGTCTCAGTTAAATATTACTTCAGGTGACATTGCATTAACTTGAGTTATATTAAATTGGCAGAGTGAGATCAAGTCATAACTCGCACAATCATGATTGAAATGGATTGGGTAAATGCACTTGCTTTATCCTGCAGGTTGATTCATAATGTCCCTTAATGTTTGCCATCACCTTCCACCCAGACTTTGTCTGGAAATCTTCATTTTAAATTGATGAGCAAGTTTGAAATTTACAAAAGAGACGCCAAACATTTTTTTACAGAACTTTTCTTAATTTCAATGCTGAAAATAATATTTGAGAAAAGAAATAAATGTCATTTCTATTGTATGGTAGTATTTTGATCCATTAACTGCAATTTATTCCAAATATTTATCAATGAATACAAGTCAAGTATATAATTGTGCTGTTATAAAATATTGTTTCAGACCATACACATATGGTGCCAAAGATCCATTTATGAAGAGCTAAATGATTATATAAATTCATTTGCAAGATGCTAAACTTTGACCAGGATTAGCATAAAATAAAACAGAAGACTTTTCTTCAAGTGATTTCTTGCAAACTATCATTGACTGGATTGCTCTGCATCAGGCCAGTTGACTGAATACAGAAGCTGCAGATGCTACCAATCAGATGAAGGATCTTCATTCTGAAACATTTCCTTTTTTCTCAGGTGCTGCCTGAGTTTCGAGTGTTTCCAGCATTTTTAAAATTGTTTTAAAATTTAGACATAGGCTATATCAGCCCACGAGTCCATGCCACCCAATTAATCAACAACCCCGGGTATGTTTTGAGTGGTGGGGAGAAACCGGAGGCCCCGGGGAAAAACCACACAGAGACGGGGAGAATGTAAAACTCCATAGAGTCAGTGTGGGATTCGAACCCCAGAGCCAATCACTGGTATTGTAGAGGCATTGCACTAACCGTTATGCCCTCCGGGCCGCCCTTATTTTTATTTATTTGCACTTACCTTTATCCTCAGGAGCTATCTCTCAAGCACCAACCAGACAAAGTGTGTAGTTGTGAAGCTGGGTATAAGAAGTCCAACAAATAAATCCCCAGAACCTTGATGATCTGCACTGAAAGGATGTGTGCATTTTGATGCACTGGCTGTTTCCTTCCAAAAAGATTCATGACTGATTCCGAGAGATTGGAAATTAATGAGCGTAAATCTACTATTTTAGAAAGGAGGGAGGATGTACAGGGAAGTATAGATTAGTTAGCATGAGTGCAGGAGCAGGGAATATCATAGATTACATTATTAATAGCAATACCAGAGGATACCTGTTTAAAGTGAGTGGAGGAAAGTTTAGGGAAGAGGTCAGTGGTAAGTTTTTTTTAACAGAGTGATGGGTGCTTGAAATGCATTGTCAAGGGTGATGATGGAGGCTGGTAACATAGGAATGTTCAAAAGACTCTTGGATAGGCACATGGATATAAGTAAAATAGAGGGTTATGGGTGGGAGGTAGGGTAAAATTAAATTGTTATGGGGTAGGTTTTCATAGGTAGCACAGCATTGTGGGCTGAAGAGCCTGTACTGTTCTGTATGATATTTCATGTTCTATTGAGGAAGTGATATGTTATTTAGAAAAATGATAGGATTAGACCAATGGTTCTCAACATTTTTCTTTCCACTCACATACCACATTAAGTAATCCCTATGCCATTGGTGCTCTGTGATTAGTTAGGAATTGCTTAAGGTGGTATATGGGTGGGAAGATAAGGTTCAAAATCATTGCTCTAGATCCAATTGTTAATGTAAGATTTTGCTTAAGAAAAATTGTCATTGGCCCATTACCTTTTGAGTTTTGAAACAGTGCACATAATGAGTCAATTAAGTATGATTAAAACAGTGGTTTTCAAACTTTTTCTTTCCACCCACTGTAGCGTGAATAAAAGCTCCCATGACTGGAGGGAGAACAAATGCTTTTATTAGCTTATAACTATGGGCAGGGTTCAACAGTAGACTGGGATGGGTTCTGGGTTTAGGCGGGAAACCAGATGTGAGCAGATGGGGGTGGAGCCAGGAGGCAGGGCCAGCCATCGGCGCAGCACACTTCCAGTGAATCCCATTTCACTGCATTCACCCCTTCCTGCAGAATTTAGGGTCTGTGAATTAAGACAGAGAACATGGGTTCAGAAACAAGAGGTAAAAAAATATACAATTATTTACAAATTTAAGCGGTCTGGGGGTCTGGAGATCCTGGTGGTGTGCCTTAGTACTGGGAGGCCATGGACTCCTTGAGTCTCCTGGTCCTCTTGTGAGGGAGGAAAGGCTGGCAAGATCTCTGGCTCAAAGGTGGAGGGGGATGCACTTTCCTCCTGAACTGGATCCCCCGAGGCCTTGACTGGGGATGGTGAGAATGAGCTCCATGGCTCGCAGGGCACCTGAGGCAATGGACTCTCTGTTCCAGTGAGTATCAGGTCCCTGATGGAAGCAGTGTCCTCCCTGCCATCCGGTTACCCCACATAGCAGTTTCACCCCTTCCACCAGAGGTTGGTCTTGCTTCTCCTTACGTGGTTCCTAAGAAGGACTGGTTCAGAAGTAGTGAGGTGGACTGGGAGTGTAGTTACCAATGCTGACCTTCTTTCAAAAGTGCATAGGAGCTCGTGAGGAGTAGTAGTGACCGGATAGAGTGGAGTGCGATGGGGAGGACATCATGCCAGTGTGAGTTTGGAAGGCCTTTTGAATTCAGGGCCAGTTTGACAGACTTACAGACCGTGGCATTCTCTTTTGGTGAAGGATAGCAGCTAGTGGTCCTGTTGGACATGATGCCCATCACCAGCAAGTACTGAAGCAATTCGTCACTCATAAAGGATGAATTCCGGTCACTATGGATATAGCTGGGATACCTGCACAAAGCTAAAAAGGAGTCTAGGATTTTCATAATGGACGAGGTGACGTGTCTAGCACTGAATGGTGAATGGGAAGCAGGAGTACTCGTAAATGACAGAGAGGAAGAAGGTGTTCCCATTCATGGAAGGGAGAGTTCCTTTAAAATCGACGCTGAGCCATTTGAAGGGCCTAGATGACTTGATCAGGTGTGCTTTTGTGGGACAATAGAAGTGTGGCTTACACTCGGCGCAGACCTGGCAAGACCCGGGGTCATTATCTTGACATCTTCTACAGAGTAGGGCTGATTGTGTGCCTTGACAAAATGAGCCATGCAGGTGACCCCTAGATGGCAGAGCTCATTATGCAGAGACCACAGTGGCCAGTATATGCAGAGACACAGCTTCCTCTGGATAGGGCATCTGAAGGATCTTTTAGAGCTCCTGGCTGATAGGCAATGTCATAATTATAGGTGGAGAGCTCAATCCTCCACCTAGAAATCTTTTCATTCTTGATTTTTCCCCTCTTGACATTATTGAACATGAATGCGACCGAGTGCTGGTCAGTGAGGAGAGTAAATTTCCTACCAGCCAGCTAGTGTCTTTAGTGCCTTACAGCTTCTACAATGGCTCGAGTCACCTTTTCCACCAATGGGTTCTGGAGCTTGTGTCCTTGTAATGTCCATGAAAAAAATGCAACTGGCCTGCCCACCTGGTTGAGGGTAGCGCCAGGGCTACGTCGGAAGTGTCGTTTTTCATTTGGAAAGGTACATTCTCATCCTCCGCATGCATGGTGGCTTTCGCAATATAACTTCAGAGGTAACTAAAAGCCATTTTGGCTTCAGGTGAGAGGGGGAAATTAGTGGCTTTTAAGAGACGGCGAACCTTATCAGCATATTGAGGGATCCACTGGGTGTAATATGAAAAAAATTCCAGGCATCTCCTCAAAGTCTTTCTGATCCTGGGAATTTGAAGCTCTAACAGGGGGCGCGTCCTATCAGGATCAGGGCCAATGATGTCATTCTCAACCACATACTCAAGAATAGCTAGCCATTTAGTCCTGAACATGCACTTGTCAGATATAAGTGAGGTACAGGGCTTTTGCCATGTGGAGAAAGCTCAGGAGGTTAGCGTCATGGTCTTACAAGGTGTGGCCACAGATGGTGATGTTATTGAGGTAGGAGCAGGTTGCTTTCAACCTATACTCATCTATCTTTCTGTCCATCTGCCTCTGGACGATAGAAACCCTGTTAGTAATAACGAAAGGGACCCTGCGGAATATAGAGATGACTGTCAGCCTCAAATACCATATATGGATGGTCCTCGGAATGGATTGGCAGCTGATGAAAGGCAGTTTTCAGGTCAATGGTCGAATAGACCCGATATTATGCAATATTATTCACCATGTCCGAAATTCAAGGGAGGGGGTATGCGTCCAGGAGTGTGCATCGATTAAAAGTTTGGCTATAGTCAATTACTAGCCTGGACTTGATTTACTCATTTACCACTACCACTTCCGTTCTCCACTGGCAGATGTTGAGTCTTGGACTTTATAAACTCTCAGTCTGCTGATCTGTACCTCCTGCTCTTAGTAGCAATGGGCTTGCAGCCTGCAGACAGATTCGGTAAGAGAGGAGGAGGGCTTATATTCAGTGTGGAGAGGCTGCATATGGGTCCTGATTACAGCGGGATTGGTATCCAGAATCCTCCAAAGTCATGCTTTTAAGGTGACATAGGAAGTCCAGCCCAACAACACTAGAGCACACAATTCATCACATATATACAAGCAAAATTTACAGAATTCCCCCATTCAAACAACAGGTGTACTATACAATGTTGTTGAGCATGCATAGAATGTGAATGAGATGTGAGAAATATGAAGTAATTAGAAGGATACATCTTCAGGTTGTATTCTTGCACTGTCCATAAGTCTATGAAGCTTTCAGTAGATTAGGCATTTCGTGGAATGCCCATTTACCTTTACAGTCACTGTAGATTTGCTGAGATGGTGAGGTCAGTCCTGTTCTAGGATTATTGAGGTTAAGTCCCCAGAGACTTCATGCTCCTTACTTGAGTTTCCCCCACCATCCTTGGTTGACCTCGTGGCACAGCAAGATGGCCACCCTCCCTCTTCTTCCGATGATGATGGAGCTGAGTTGGAATTCAGGTCACAACAAGATGGCCGCCGAGCCTTTTCATGCCGTTTCCTCACTGCCACCCTCAGTCGGCATGTCGTGCAGCAAGTGGGTTCAGGTGAATTTGGGGCAGACAGCTTGGGGCTGAATCAGAGCCAGGAGTGGTGCAGGCCGGAGACTTCCCTGGGCTTCTTCTCGTATGGCAAACCCTCTGCCAATGCCCTTTCTTGCCACAGCTGGGACACACTGAGTCTTTTGCCGGGCAACAAAATCGGGGGTGCTGGCTCTTGCTGCAGAAAAAAACACTCCCAAATACGGGAGCACTCCCTAGCATGGGAAGTGATAGCCATTAGGGCTGAGGTAATGGGAACAACCTGTCCTTGAAGGGCTCACCTGGGTGAGTGAGCTCGCTGGCTTCAAGACTGTCATTCTCGAGCTTGGCTGTTCCAATGATTTGGCCAGTTCAATGTGGCTAGCCAGGTCTATCTTTCCCCACTTGAGCAGTCGCTGCCTCGTACCTCGATCGGACCCACGCGACTAAAGTGTCCTAGATCTGTTCTTCCTCACGAATGCGGCCCATAGCAGCTTCATACCTACACTTCTTGGCAAGGGTCCACAGATCCAGCAGGTAGTCATTGATGGTCTCTCCTGGCCGCTGGCGACGTAGAGTGAGTCAGCGCCTTGCTAATTCTTTGTTCTGCGACTTCATGAACTGAGCCTTCAAAGCCTCGATGGCAGTGTCATATGCAGAGCAGTCCCTGATGACTGCACACCCTTTCGTTCCTGCCCTCAAAACATGTGCGGACCTCCTGAGTTCATCAGTGTGGAAGACATCTCTGGTCGCGTTAAGGTAGGCCTGTAAGCAGTCTAGCGAGCATGTGAACTCCTCAGCTGTGTGGGGGAACAAAGGGTCTATCAGTAGCATTCCTGGCTTGAGTAGCACATAATCATTCCGGAATAAGCTAATAAAATTGTCACATGACTAAAAGCTCTCACGACTGGAGGGAGAACAAACACTTTTATTAGCTTACAACTAAGGGTAGGGTTCAACACTAGTCTTCAGAAGGATTCTATGTTTAGGCAGGAAACCAGGGTTATAAATGAGCAAATGGGGGCAGAGCCAGGAAGCAGGGCCAGCCATCAGCACAACACCCTCCTAGTGAATCCTTGTTCACTGTACTCACATACCACCTTAAGCAATCCCCTACTAATCACAGAGCACCTATGGCACAGGGATTACTTAAAGTGGCATGTGAGTGGAAAGTAAAAGGTTCAAAACCACTGGATTAAACAGAGTCAAGATGGATTTGCAAAAAAAAAAATCATTTTTGGTGAAGCCTCTTGTGTTTTGAGATTGTAGTTAGAAGCATAAATAAAAAAAGGGAAGCAGTGGATGTGGGAAGGGGGATAAAGTTCCACAATTCAGATTTATGAAACAAAATTGGATTTGTAGAATACAGTGCTCATGTGGATGTAGAATTAGTGATGGAAAGAACTCAAAGAGATAGGTAGGACTGGTGGGTGCGCAATTGTATCAGTGATTTGAATGAGTGGTCTAATATGTGCAGAGTTTCTAATTAATGAATCATGTGTGACAATGTGATATGTAAGGAAAGTAGGTGAGGACATGGCAGATGGAATATATGAGAGCATTTTGGTAGAACAAGTCGAAAAAATTATATTTTTTTTAAATAATGAAAGATTAAATAGCATTGATGATCAGAGGGACCAGATTCTGCAATTTTTTTTTTACCTTGAGATCACTAGACACTAGGGTGCAAATATTCTTTAGAAAACTATCAGTATGTTGCCTGCAAGAGTATTTTAGCATAAAATTCAAGATATGTTACTGTAATTATTAAAAGCTCTGGTAGGTCAGCATGAGGAATATTGTGTCTAAATTTAATCTTTGCATCAAAAAAAAGAATACAGCTAATAATCCGGCGTAGATTGATTCCTCGTGTGGGGTATTTGCTCTATAAAGAGAGATTAAGTTCTCCTTTAGTTTAGAAGACTAAGAAGTGATTGACACTCTGTAGGGCACTTGAGAGACTTGAGAGGGAAGATACACTGATATTATCCTGGTTGAAGTGTGTTGAACCAAGGGCCACAGATTCAAAATAAGAGGGTCAGATACTCAGAGGGTCACTTCCCAGGGAGAAGTGAGTCTCTGGAATTCTTTATTGAGTACATTTGAGACCTCGGAATTTGGACATTGAATGAATCAAGGAATATGAGTTAGTGGAAAAGTGTAGTGTTGAAGTAAAAGATAACCTTGGTCCTGTTTAAGTACAGAACAGACACAAGGGGCCATGTCATCTACTGATATTCCCACCTCTTTTTCTTGTGCTACTAAAGCTACCGGCCCCAGTGATGTTTGCGAACTTAAAACATCATTCAAATCAGCATGAATCAACATGATGCAGTAAACATCTGTGGAGATATAATCATCTTGAATGATTTCAATAATCAATTCAAGGTGAACAGGAATCATTAGAAATAAAAGGAGGAACAGAAAGGTGGGAGCATGATGACCAGATTAAGTCCCTTCTCTGAGATAAAATTTTGATACGTTGATCTGATCGAGTTTGTCCCTGAGGAATCTGTGCAACGATACATTTCCCAGGCTCGAGAAAAGGTGCCATTCACATTGCAAAGTCTGACAGCGAGCACAGAGCAGTCCATCAGTGGAACTCAACCAGGACTGCTGCAGGACTTGCCATGAGTTGTTCAAAAAAATTACCAACCTTAATTAACACGCTAAAAAGCAAATCATTTATAAAACCATTGGACGTTTTCATATAGCTGTGCCACAGCTGTTTCATATATGATGTCTAAAAATGTATCAAGAATCAAATATGATTGTATAGGCATAAAGTTCAAGGGAAAGTACATTTTTGTTTGTACGTCCGTTAATAAATTTGGGAAGGAACATAGATGATGTATATTGCGGGGTATTTGATCATTCTTGGGGAATTTGTTTACCTAAAATAGTACTGTTAACTGAACATAATTTGAGGAAAGCTGGAAATAAAGTAGTATGCATTTGTCAGAACTTCCCTAGTTTTCAAACACTAAAAGCAGATGGTGGATGCCAAGAACGCTCTTTAGTAAATTTTAATGCAAATAGTGTTCATCACTTGGTACTGATTTACTAGGAAACATTCATCGTAACAACAGCACTAGATATAAAACCAAGCTTTCTCCTTGTGGCTTTTTTTCAAGCAGTGCAGAAATTCTCAAAGGTTTTAATGGGAACCACTGAAAATGGAAAATAATTAATTTATCTTTATCATTCCAAGAACTATTTTTTTCACACTCATCTTGTAATGTCACAGTTCAATGTTCAACAAGAGAGAGTAAAACAGTGAAGATATTCAAAACTCTATCTTGTTCATGACATCTTGCCATAAATTTATGAATGAAGCCTTATCAGACAATGCTTCAAAGAAAATATGATCAAAGAATGTGATTGGTATATTCCCTGTTACAATGGATTTTCTCTGCTGATTCTATGATTAAGGCAGAAAGGACTATTTAATCCGAAAGAATGCACTTGCTCTCACTGGATTCTGTATCACCCCGCACCCTGCCAGACAGCATGCCTGCAACTGTAAGAAAACGTCACAATTGGTCAAGGAAATATTGCTTGACCTGGTAAATATCTCCCACATTTTATTTCGATTTTCAGCATTTTTTTTTCTTTTACTTTCTTATACTTTACACGTTTATCGCCTTATCCAGCTCATTGATAGAAACACTTAAGAGTTGGGGGTTCTGAAAACATATATAAAAACCCTTACTGGGCACACCCTAAACATAACCTGTTTTCTATATATTTTTGTTTTTATTCCAGTGATTAATTCTCGATCAACATCAGCTCTGAGCTCCGATTTTGCTTGAAAACTTCCCGCATGCCACCTATTGAAGCCCTTCTGAAAGTCCAAATGCCCTTTGGTTCCTCTTTGTTCTGCAATTTACAACTCAAAAGGCACCAAAAGAAATATCAAACATGAATTCTTTACCATAAATACAAGTTGACTCTGATGACCTGCCTTTTACCATAACCAGCAATTTCACTTCTTCCGATCTCCAGCTAATTACCCTATTTTAAAAAAAAGTTTCCCTCCCTCCCCTTTTGTTTTATTAAACAAGGCAACTACATTTCTGGCTTACAATCTTGCAAATTTTCTGTTAAATCTGCGAAACTTTGGAAGATGCAATGTGTTCATCCATCATCTCAATTGCCAGTTCTTTCAAACCTTAGCATGCAGGTCATCGCGTCTTGGGGATTTATTGGCTTTTAGTCCAATTAACTTCTTCAGCTCCTTGTGTTGTTATCTACAATTTATAGGAATGATTTTTTTTTATTGTGACTTCCATCAAATAATCAGTTTAAAATATTGATGTCATTTTCTTCTCTGCTGCTAGATATTTCAAGTCCCTCAAGTGTGCCACATTGAGGATTTTATTCTAGCTTTATCCAGAAAAGTGAATACTCTCCTCTAACAAGATCATGGACGAAGCTAATTTTTTAATGTTATGTTTCTTTAGTCTTTGTTGATTAATTATATTTTTATACTCCACCTCTGCAAAATAATCCAGTTCCATTCCTTCCCACGTGTAATGTTAAAACTCATGCTTCAGCAAGCTTCACTTGGAGTCACAGGTTTCAGTAGTGAGCTAAAAGGACAGGAATGGTCTGACAGCCACTGAGGTTTATGACTGATTAACCACTGAGGAATAGTTGGTCAATACAAATTAAAAATGGAAAAAAAACACACAGAAATGCTGGAGGAAGTCAGCCGGTCTCACAACATCCATAGGAGGTAAAGTTATATTACTGACATTGCGGGCCTGAGGCCTTCTTCAAGGAATATGTAAAGAGCAGGAAGGTGTCACAATTACGACTCAAGATTAGCGTGGGAGGAGTCCAGGACAACAAAAGGCGTTAAGTGGGCATGATAAGAGGAGAAGTGAGAATTGATAATGACTCTGTGAAAGGAGAAAGGGAAGAGACAGAGAGAGAGAGGGGGGGAGGGGAAGTGACAGGGAAAAGAAGAGGTGGGGGGGGTTAACATAAAATGGAGAAATCGATATTAATGTCATCCGGATGGAGAGTGCCCAGAAGGAAGACGATTGTTCTTCCTCCAATTTGCGGGTGGTTTCAGTCTGGGAGTGAGTGCACGGAAACCATGGACAGACACGTCAGCAAGCATCTGCAGACTTTCATGTTTCACTCTGATTAAAGATAAGTGACCCACACTGGTTTATGATATCAAGGAAAAGATTATTTCAGCACCACCAAGGGTGAAATTGGTTCAAGGCAGAATTAAGGGATGTGCAATGGATTGGTTGGTAATGGAGGAGTGGAAAAACTGTGGAGAGATCCAAGGCGTGATTTTGAATTCTATCCATCCAACAAAACATCAAATTAAAATTAGAGAAACAATTTATGTTCACTGACTTCCTGCTCTTTGAAGTCAGGAAGGGAACCACCTGCCTGACAGCAGTAGGATCCTGAATCAACGTGTCATACAACTGATCCAGATTTTTTATGTCAAATCTTTCAATGATGACCAATCCTTAGACTAGATATCATTCACAGTTAAAATCTCCTGAGTCTCACAAACTGGAGCCTAAAGATTCACTATGAATGTTGTCCTTTACCTACTTCACTTTCAGCCAAGATTAAAATCCATGCCACGATCTTTGATTTCCCAAAAAGTTTCAAAATAATCGTGATCACTAATGATAGCAAACCACCACTTCATTCTATTTAGTAAAAGATGTTATATAATTTCTATGAGAAAGTAATGTGTTTGCATTGTAATATTTGGAGTGAAACACATACAAATCATCAGATCAGCCACTCCAGGAACAAATTACATTACTCGTTCAAAAACACATTTTCTAATCAAGAATAAGATATGAGGTAGGCTGTATTACAAAGGGGTTTTAGTTGTGTTTGTTTTAGTTTTAGAACTGGACTTTAATGGGACCAGGCAGTTATCTGCTGTTATTTGTGAAGGATTGTAAATAGTCATAAAAGCCACATATTGTCCTGGACAAAGAGAATATTGATTTATTTTGTTTGTTTTGAATAATGAGGATTGGTCTTATCTTCAGGGAATCAAATTGATATAAGTATGGCATTAGGAATTCATCATAAATAGAAAATATCTGAGTCTTTGTTGAATTGTGGTATGGATTTTTGTAGACAAAATAATCATGTTTTCAATATGTCATCTCTATAGGAATGTATGCAGGACAAAAAGAGAGCTTTTTTTGATACTTCCACATAATCTGATTCAGGACCTGGTACCAAGGCGACTCATGGTCTCTTGTAAGTTCTTGCCTCAAACTGAAAGGAGCTCATATTTTTTTCTTCTTCTTCTGATTAATCGTCAATGAGGATGACAACTTCCAAAAATATATTTTGCACCACTTCATACAATCCAGATTTTATGTACTGAAATTCTGAAGATGACTGCATGATTCCCCTTTAGATCTCACTGTAGTGACAGTCTATGAAACATTAAAAGCTTCTTAGAGATGAATAAGAAAGAGCTTATAATTAAATTCTATTTTTCATAAACAAAGCATGTCCTTATGTTGTTCTTAGGCCTTTGTGGTTATTATTTCCACTATTGTTCTGAATTTATAACTAGAAGACGGAGAAAGCATTAATGAGTTTGCATATGGCAAGATTCCATAAAAACCAATGAGATAAATGACCACTTGTTCTACTTCAAATACTTTGGCTAAATGTTCAGTAATGCATAGGAGCATAAAGGAACATTCTTGTTCAAGGGAATTCTTCCATTCCCTAAAATACAAAGGGATGACCCCAGTTTATGGAGTTGGATCACTCTGACCGCTCATAGAGAATCTTTTGTGTTTCAGAAACCTCACCCACATGCACTGGTGTAAAGGTAAGCATTGTAACTCAAATGTGGGTGCATCTGGCCAATTGCTCACTATTGAGGTATATTTGAGGTATATACTTACATGATTACACGATGCCACTTTAGTTGCCCATTCAGAGCCAGCTCTTCAGTGCTTGACGTCCTGTTTTGCGGAAACTGCCAAAATGTTTGGCCTGTAAGTCAGCCTGAAGAAAACTGAGGTCCTCCATCAGCCAGCTCCCCACCATGACTACCAGCCCCCACACATCTCCATCGGGCACACTGAACTCAAAACGGTCAACCAGTTTACCTATCTCAGCTGCACCATTTCAACGGATGCAAGGATCGACAACGAGATAGACAACAGACTCGCCAAGGCAAATAGTGCCTTTGGAGGACTACACAAAAGAGTCTGGAAAAACAACCAACTGAAAAACCTCACAAAGATTAGCATATACAGAGCCGTTGTCATACCCACACTCCTGTTCGGCTTCGAATCATGGATCCTCTACCGGCATCACCTACGGCTTCTAGAACGCTTCCACCAGCATTGTCTCCGCTCCATCCTCAACATTCATTGGAGCGACTTCATCACCAACATCGAAATACTCGAGATGGCAGAGGCCGACAGCAACGATTCCACGCTGCTAAAGATCCAACTGCGCTGGGTAGGTCACGTCTCCAGAATGGAGGACCATCGCCTTCCCAAGATCGTGTTATATGGCGAGCTCTCCACTGGCCACCGTGATAGAGGTACACCAAAAAAGAGATACAAAGACTGCCTAAAGAAATCTCTTGGTGCCTGCCACATTGACCACCGCCAGTGGGCTGATATCGCCTCCAACCGTGCATCCTGGCGCATCACAGTTCGGCGGGCAGCAACCTCCTTTGAAGAAGACCGCAGAGCCCACCTCACTGACAAAAGCCTGCCTGTCCCGCATTGGACTTGTCAGCCAGAAATGAGCCTGCTGCTGACGTGGACATTACCCCTCCATAAATCTTCGTCCGCGAAGCCAAGCCAAAGAAAAAAAGAATACTTACATGAAACATCCCAGGTTTATACAACTATTGCACAGTCCAATTCAGTTTAACTGGGTTTACTGAAATTGTAAATGGAAGTAAGTGGCTTGTGCTCTCATTTTATTTCAATTATTTCATCAGTCAAAATTGTGGCTACTTTGCCAACCCTTCACCCTCTTTTTTCAGGTGACACCTCCCGGCATACCTACCTACATCCTACATTGCTTCATTTAGGATGTCATAGATGCTTTCTACTTGAGGAACATTGGGAGAAGAAAGTAATTGTGCTTTCACTTAATTTTAACTAAATATTTTGGGTTTTTTAATTATAAATTTAAATATTTTAAGGTAAATGGGTTCAGAATTTTTCATGATCACCTGTTCGAAAGACAGGGTAAATAATGATTTCCACTCCTTTACTTTTGATCTCTTCAGAACGAGATCTTTGCATTTGGGGCCATCTGCACTTGCATGTGCTAAAGAGCCTGGAGGGGCACTCCAAAAGTTTCAATATCTGTAGCAAGAAAAGCTTGTCTTGAACTCCTTGCTCATCCAGTTTCCATCCTGTCCTTGAGTTTGTTCAAACAAAGGTTATGAACCATTATAAGTAAGTGTGGTGCACTGTGGTGTAGCAAACAAAGTCAAAACTCGAGAACACTGTACTACAGGCTTTAATCAGCTTCAAGTAGAACACCAGGTGAACTCCACGGTCTGTGTAGTTTCTGGTTCTATGTGCCCAACTAATCAGGAAGGGACCAGCTCGGGTCTTTATATGAGCTGGCCAGGTGGGGCCAGCCTTGCAGGTTGCCTACCTGCAGGTACAGTGGTTGCCCCCTGCAGTAGGCCAGTAGGAGTGCAGCTATAGTGGTGGTTGTATCACCACAGTAAGTGATCTAAGTGCTTCACGACAAAAATCCTGAATGGACACAAGTAGATTGAAAAACTGTGGTTGGATAAAGACGATAGAGCCCTGAGATTTGAATTTGATTCTGTGTGCAACATTACAGTCTTTAACCAGCTTGAATATCCAAACAGTTTCAGAAACTCTGCACATGTACTTAAGCAGTCAAGGCTAAATCTACATCTCTATAAAGTGAAAGCATTGAAATAATTGCTGATGGTGAGATCTCTCAATGAGAGCTCAAGAAGAAATTTTAAAAATATGACCAGTAGCCAATGTAGCTTCAGAACAAATCTTTTGGGAAGAGATAGGCTGAAAGAAATTCCTTGAAGGAACATCCATTTAAGGAAGATGGCGGAGGGTAGACCATCACCATAGGTGCTAGGAGACAAGAAAAGGCGCTCAAAGATGAGCTGGGCACGCTCAATGACATCAGAACCAAAAGACATATTCATTTTCAGATCGAAGGTTTCAGAAATCTCAAACATATCTCAAAAAAATAACTAACTTAAATAATAGGAGAGGCATTACTTTATTAGTGATAAAAACAAAATGCCCTTTTTTTATAATGAAATCATGTTATTTTTAATATATGCACCCGGTTAAAATTGAACAACCAAAGACTTAGTAGAAGGTGTTTGTGACATTGTTGAGATAATTTGTGAGTCTATAAACACAGCAAGTGAAGGATATTTAACATATGTGAGAGTGTTTATGTAACTCAGAGAAGTGTTCCATCACAACACAATGTGCAAAATCAGATGCTTAAAGTATTTTCACTGCCTGCCATTACCTCAATGGGTGCCATAAAAATACAAAAGCTTCTCATCACAGGATAAAAAGAAATTACTTCATTTTACTGGCTCATAAACAACAATGGAATCAGCTCAGCGATAATGCTAACAAGCCATTTTTTTTCTTCACTTCTTCGAGCAGCTCATTCTGTAGCAGTAAACACTGCTGTCTCACAGCCCCAAGGACTAAATATCCTGACGTTGGATAATGATCATAAGTTTATTGTCATGCACATTGGACAATGTACGTAGGCACCAAAATCCTTATTTGTTGCAGTCAATTAGTTGCTTATAAAGAAAAAAGATATGAGTGAACAAAGTGAATTAATTAAAAGGGACAATAAACACAACGGATGGATAGAACTATTTAGTGCAAAAAAAGGTGATGCAGTAGAGTGTAGACGGACCTTTTATGTGATCCATGCAGTAACTGAGTTGTAACAAGGGGAGACTTATAATTCTGAAGGCTGTCAGCTAATGCAAGAAACAATAGGAAAATAAGGAGAGAGTATAGGACTAATAGGATTGTTCTTCAGATGCTGGCATATGCACCATACATTGAATGGGCTTCTTCTGAGTCATTTAAAGCATAAGAGATTGCAGATGCTGGAATCTATATTTAAAAAAAATACACTGAAGGAACTCTGCAGGTCAGACTCTACATCAGGGAAGCCTAAGGGATGGTCTATACCTTGCATCAAGATTGAGAGTGGAAAGGAAAGATACCCCAGTACAGAGATGAGAGGGAAGGCTGGCTGACAGGTGGAGTCAGGTAAACTGGGGAATGATGGATGCATGGAACCAGGTGGGAGATGGGGAATTTAGAGACAGAAGCTTGCAGGTGATAGGTGAAAACAGATAGGGAGAGGATAGCAAAGGCGGACCAAGGGAGAAAATCAGGTACAATGATGTTCAGATGATGAGCAGACAAAAGTAGATGGAGGAGGGTAATGAAAGGAGGAGGAAGTGGGAGAAATGGAAAAGGTGAACAAAGGGAGAGAGAGCCTAGGTGGATGGAGAGCAATACGAGAGTTCTTAAGTATTACAATAACAACAAAATAATTTGTCATTCAATAACATCAAAGGCCACAAAATCTTAAAACTGCTAATCTCAGATTTTTTTCATGCATTGGTGACCAATGTATCTTGCAATATTCACCGCCCTGTGAATATGGATTAAACCAACTCTTTGTCATCATGTGGTGCCCTCTACTTGCTCACTATAATGGTTCATACTCACTTCATGACAATATCCCAAAATAGTTTGTCCTTGTCACCATCTAAGATTATCGACATTATGTTCCTGAAATAGAATCCAATATTAAATTGCAAATCACCAAACAAGACTGTGATCATCCCTAAAGAATGCATTGTATGTGATGTTCGAGTTTTTGATGGGCTTGAAATAGATTGACAAAACATTGACTTCAAGCGGGTAACATAAAAGTAAAATCGATGTCTCAATTAACCTCAGTTCTTACTTCTTGCTCATTCTCCACTTCATTCTCAGTCTGTTCTCATGTTGTCCCAACTGGATAAACTAACCTGTCCTCTTATCACCACTCTCACACCCATTTATTCTTCCAAAAAAGCTTAAACTGAATATAATTTATTTCATCTGTTTGTTTCTTTCTTCTGCTCCTGGCCTTCATTTTGGATCTGGATCATTGTATTCATTGGGTCTTTCAGAGATTGTGAGTAGATTTGCCTCCTTGGTAACAAAAGTCTGGACTTGATATTCTTCTGCCCTCAATTGATTGCACAAAACAAGTAAATGGTGGTGGGGAATGGGCAGTATTTTTGTCAGCCAATCAAAATTTAAATCTATAAAAAGACATCAGTATATCATGTGGAAGAAGGATACCATTATTGTGCACTGAAAATATTCATATAACAAAACTCATCCACAGTGTTCAAAGCCTTAACAATGTAAGTGGTTTCATAAATCTGAAGGACCATTCTGCTCATGTCTATAACCACATCATTTTCTTTAAACAGGTACATATTATGTTAGCATATTCCAAGTGCCTCGTGCTTGATCTTCCAAGAGCCTGAAATAAATGCTTAGTTTCCATTTTAATAATTGAATCTATCCCCAAAGTTACATTTCAAAATCAAATTTAAATGTTTAAATCTTCAAATTGCTGGAGCTTAACCTATTCTTGTCTTGCTATTTCATGTTAATTGCTACACGTCCATGAATTGATCAACTTGCAGACTGGGTAGATCCTGGACAGTCAGCTGTTGCACTTACTTGGTGACAGAGACACCTACGTTTAAACAAAGATCATGAATCAGGCCACTCCTGGCATAGCTGGGGGTGGTATTTTGATCTTTTACTAAAGTATGTCCAAGATGGGCCTAATGGCTTCTTAGGTCCATCACCAGGTTCTCATGACTCTAAATCATGTCCTCAGATAATGGCTCTTATACTTGTGGTGCCGAAGGTAGTAATACATGTATAATAGTACTGGGTGGCCAATAAAAGTAAGTAAGCTGACCTTTGGATTGCGCCACCAGTTCCAGTGTGTAACGCATTAGTGCCTGACATTCTGCTCTATGGTGTAGCTCAATAGTAGCTTCAGGGCTCTGCCCAGTGATTTCCTACACAGTAAGCTCCTAAATACTCAGAATCAATAATGCATTTTATCACTGCCTCTTGGGATCTCTAGTCACTCTGAATCTGGGATAAGCTTCAATACCTTTTAGCAGCTAAAGATTTTCCAGTCCTCCATTCAGATATTTTTCCACATTGTTATTTTATTAAAGGTTTTTCCTCTTTAGAAGAAAATGTAAGAGGTGTAATGGTGTATATAGGTGCTTATTGAAACTCCAAGACGCCCCTTGAGGATTTGACAGGTCTACTGATGTGTAGGTGCAGCCTAGGAATGCTTCTGGTCTGACAATGAAGAGGTCCAAGGTCTGGCTCTCAGTCAATGGAATTCTGAAAAGTTGTAATTTCAAACAGCAGAATACTCACAGATTCCGTTGATGTGACAGACTGCTTTCAGCATATTGGACATTGTGTATTTCACAAAATTGCAAGTGCACGGAAGTTACTGGTTGCAGGCTCAATTGGCCACATTTAACAGGAAGGCTGCATATTTCACTCAATGCGCATTGAACAATGTAGGCACTGAACAATGAGATTACTTGCATGTTCCTGCAATGACTACTTTACAAAGTACTCCTTGCTAGCAGGCATTAGTACCAGTAGACGTTTGGATAGCTCAGTTGTTAGAGTAATTGTCTTGTAAACCAGGGGTTGTGAATTCATTCCTTGCTGAAGCCTCATTTCTGAGGGGGTGCTGGACACAGTGGTGACTCTCTGCCTTCCTTACAATAGAGAAAAGTTATAGAGTTTCATGCATGTTGCATTCTAAATGTAGTATTCCATGACTATAATAGAACCTTTACCATTTAAGGGACCAGGTTTGAACTCCTGAGCTGTTAACTCATCCATGTGTAAATCTGCAGTACACAACCTCTTTGAATGAAGAGATTATTAATCCTGTCATGTCTCTGCATATTCCAAATCCTGCACCACATTTTGGAAACTGGCTTCTGAATGCCCTTGCTTGATGCTAATTGGTCTTTTTCATTTTAACTCTGTACTCTGTAAATTATGCTCTTGTACTTTATACTGAATAAATTCAGCCTAACCTATTAGACTGTTTGTAGAAGAATCCTTCTCACTGTATATGGTAAACTAACAAATAAACTTAAACTGTTATTTTAATTATAAGCATCAAGGGATCCAGACCATAATTGATCATAAGACAACCTTAAAGACAATGACGCCTCCTTTCCTGAAAGGCTGAATGCCTTCTTTGATGAGAAGAATGCCTTCTTTGATGAGCCCGAAGAAAGCTCAGTGTCCCCCTGATGTAAGGGCAGCTACTGAGGTGAGGAGAACCCTATCCAAGGTCAATCCACACAAGGTGGCAGGATCAGATTAAATACCTGATCGAGTACTGAAGGACTGTGCACAGACCAACTGACAGAAGTCTTTATGGACATCTTTAACACATCACTGCAGCAGTCCATCATCCCTGCAGGTTTCACAGCAGCCAACATCATCACGATATCAAAGAGGGTGACGCAAACAGATTCAGTAATCACAACCCCATAGCTCTGACCTCTACCATTGTGAAATACTTAAAGCATCTGGTGAAGGAACACATCACCGCGCACCTCATTTCAATTCACCTATAGATGCTATAGCCTTGTCCCTCCACTCAGTTCAGACTTCAGTTCAACATTCAAATATGATCATTCCCCAGAGGCTGGTAGAGAAGCTGTCCTCGTTGACACTCAAAACCTCTCTCTGTAACTGAATTCTGTATTTCCTAACAGCAAAACCACAGTCTGTTGAGGTCGGCAGCAGAACATCGAGCACCATCACGCTGAACACTGGTATGCCTCAGAGCTATGCACTTAACCCACTCCTGTTCATGCTACTGACACATGGCTAATCTCCAACAGAATCAGCAAGTTTGCAGATGACGCACGTTCATCAGCCACAACAATTAGTCGCACTATAGAGAAGAAATGTAAAATCTCGTAAAATGCTGTGAGAGTCAAAACCTGAGTCTCAATGTGGACAAGATGAAGGAGATGATTGTGGACTTCAGGAGGACCAGGAACGATCAACCCCTCCACTACACATCAACAACTTTGTAGTAAGTGAGGGGAGAGCACCAAGTTTCTTGGAGTTCACTTATCTAGTGATCTATTATGGACACACAACATCTCTTCATTGTCAGGAAGGCACAACAGCAACTGCACTTCTTAAGAAGACTGAAGCAGACAAGGCTACATCATGTCAACTTTCTCCAGGAACTCCATCGAAAGTGTTGTGGCCGGTTGCATCACACAGTGGCACGGTTGCTGTGGACAATTGGATCAGAGGTCAATTCACTGGACCATAAGAGTGGAACTGGCATCTCCCTCCCGGACCCCCCCCCCCCACCCCACCGCCATTGACATGATCTACTGGGATTGTTTTCTGAAGAGGGTGTGAAAAATCATTGAGGATCCCTATTACCTTGCACACAGCATCTTTCACCTACGCTCATTTGGAAAGAGATACAGAAGTACCAGAGCCAGTACTACAAGGCTGAGAAAGAGCTTCTTCCCATAGGCAGTGAGAATGTCGCAATGAACTGCTTCCACAAACCCTCTGAGCATCTACTATTTATTAAACAATATTTATTTATGTTTATGTCTGTATATTTGTCCTGTTAATTAATTACTTGTCTGTATATGTATTATATCTGTTTGGATGCTTGGATGTTTTGCATTGAGGACCGGAGAATGCTGTTTCAGCAGGTTGTACTTGTGCAACCAGATGATAAAGAAACTTGAATTTGAACTTGATAAATGTAGCAGTTTTAGCGGAGGCTCTGAAATATTGGGGTTCCATGTAGAATGAAATAAAAAAAATTTACATTAGTTAAGAACTGCATAACTGATTTAGAGCCAAATACAGCAATGACAAGGATGATATTAATTCCACATATAATATTAAAAAAAGTTACAAAAATATATAATTAAAGAGCAGAATGGATAGTGCACTGGTTAGTGCAATGCTGTTACAATACCATTGGCCTTGGTTCAAATCTGGTTAGCGCAATGCTGTTACAATACCATTGGCCTTGGTTCAAATCTGGTTAGCGCAATGCTGTTACAATACCATTGGCCTTGGTTCAAATCTGGTTAGCGCAATGCTGTTACAATACCATTGGCCTTGGTTCAAATCTGGTTAGCGCAATGCTGTTACAATACCATTGGCCTTGGTTCAAATCTGGTTAGCGCAATGCTGTTACAATACCATTGGCCTTGGTTCAAATCTGGTTAGCGCAATGCTGTTACAATACCATTGGCCTTGGTTCAAATCTGGTTAGCGCAATGCTGTTACAATACCATTGGCCTTGGTTCAAATCTGGTTAGCGCAATGCTGTTACAATACCATTGGCCTTGGTTCAAATCTGGTTAGCGCAATGCTGTTACAATACCATTGGCCTTGGTTCAAATCTGGTTAGTGCAATGCTGTTACAATGCCATTGGCCTTGGTTCAAATCTGATTCTGCCTGTAAGGAGTTTGTATGTTATTTTTGTGATTGTGTGGGTTTCCTCTGGGTGCTTAGATTTCTTCCCTCATTCCAAAGATGTATGAATTAGTGGGTTAATTAGTCAGATGGGTGTAATTGAGCAGCAAGGGCCTGTGAGTCAGCAGAGCCTGTCATTATGTTGTTTTTCTGAATATATAAATATACATTATACTAGTCTGAATGCCTTCTTATTAAGTTATATGATCTACAATCACCAGGAAGCATTTAACCTAATCTTTTATTTCATGGGTGGCACAGTTAGCAAATGGTTTGCACAACACTGTTACAGTGCCACCGATCAAGACCAGAGTTCGAAACCCACACTGTCTGTAAGGAGTTTGTATGTTCTCCTCATGTCTGCATAAGTTTTCCCCAGGCGCTTCAGATTCCTTCCCTCCTTCAAATAACGTATCGGGGTTGTAGGTCAGTTAGGTTTAATTGGATGGCATGGGCTCATTGGCCAAAAGGACCTGTTATTGTGCTGTGTGTCTAACTTAAAAAAAAATTAAACACAGCTTCCAATAAGTCAGGCACAAATATTAGAAATGAATTGATAATACAGCCTTTTTATAGATGTACATGTCATCTGATAGAGTGTGAATAAAGAGAATCTGGAGAGACAGTGGATAAGACAGCATCCATGGATAAAAATGGTCACTCAGAGGTTTGGGTCAGGAATATGCTCATGACCTGTCTGGTTTTAACCTTCAGAGCACAACAATTTCTTGATTTACAGAAAGATGTGTTCATGGAAAACCTTATGCTAAATGAAATATTATAAATTAAAATGGCTGGGCAGAATGCATCATAGGAATTTTGATCCACAGTATATTTCCCTTCAAGGACAGTGATGTGGCTCTTTACTCGTATTGAAAATCCAAAATATATGTCTTCGAAGTTTCAATGGAGTTATCAGAAAAAAAAAACTGGAATTTGAAAGAACTTTCTGGTCATACTGTATTGGATATCGCAAAAGCAATATGCCAGTTTGGAGACATTGGGAGGAGACAAGAGATGGAGTTGGTTGTTGTCAGGACATACATGGAAGTTCACCCTTTCTGATTTTTAATATCCTTTATGCAGATTTCAGTATGTCAGTGGTGGGCAGCAGATAGGCATCTGACAGGGAACTTATGTTCCTCCCATGGCAACATTGCACTCTCATGGGGCTACACACAACCTTCCTGGACAAGGACCCAATGCAGTAGTGATATAACTTCTCAGTGTTTTGAAATCTGGGGGTGATGTGCTGAAACCCCAGAGCTTCCACTGGACAAGCTTTATCAAAACATCCTGAGGAATATCTAAAAATCTTGCCCTGGCTACTCATGAACAGCATTACTGGTGCAAAATATATCACGTCCAATGAGTGGCATCTGACCCATTTGGTAAAATCAGGAACAATGCACAGATGCCCTCAGTCTATAAAATTCTGCCACTAATTGCAAGTATATTTCCAGATTGGGATTAATTAGACCCCCCCCCTCCCAATTTTTCCAAGTTCACAGATTGTTATTTTTCCAATGAAAAATAACATTAATGCACTGAATTAATCTAGGTTTGCAATACCCTTTACAGCACAAGTAAATTATGTAACAGAAAATAGCTTTGACTGCAAAACTCATTGACCTTTTTGTGGCACAACATATTTTAACGACAAGCACTAGAGTTAAATTTTGCATTTGTTTTACAAACATCCACAGATCTCGTGATGTTGGATGGATTTCAGGCTCATTTGAAGGGTGGAAAGAAGTAAAACATATGGATGGGCTATCGCAAGGTGGGACCACCAGCTACACAATCAAACAATGTCCAACTGTTTACAGAGATCATCATCATTCATTATTTTATCTGACATAGGGGAGCATCCCTCATTGTACCTGCCATAACACTTGCTAGTTCTGCCCTGAACTAACAAGGCACGGATTGCTCTTGCTGGATACAG
Source organism: Narcine bancroftii (assembly GCF_036971445.1). Lineage (NCBI taxonomy): Eukaryota > Metazoa > Chordata > Chondrichthyes > Torpediniformes > Narcinidae > Narcine > Narcine bancroftii. Next base: position 77,685,924 of record NC_091471.1, read on the forward strand.
AGGGAGAGCTTTCACTCAAATGAGGTGTAGAATAGAATCCTGACAAAATGCAGAGCATTATATAGAAATTCAGACTAACGAGTCTTTTTTTTAATTATTTTTGAAATACAATGTTCTTGTCTGGAACAATTTGAAACCTTTTAATCTCACGTAGCCTACAAACTAAATTATAGCTAATGGTGGGAGACAAATCTTTATTTTTATTTAATTATTTGAATCACTCAGTTGTGAAAATTCATTTCAACATCTGATATAAAAAGCTTTTGAAAATAACATGTTGCCCAAAAGGTTGCAGCCACTCTTGATTCTCATCTGGAACTGTCATTATATGTAATTTTCCCTCCCCTTTTGAATTTAACTAATGCCATAGTTGAGATAATGTACCTGCTCATAGATGCCATTTCCAGTTCTTTTCACTTTTGCTTCATAATACATTACCCATTTAGGTTTTTTTATCATTAATATTTAATTGCAATTTTTCTACATACCAGGATGATTTCGGTATTGAGAAACAAATTGGTTAGGATCTATATTTTTTTACGGATATACCTGAATCAGCAAATAAACAGAGCACACTGATTATCGTAGATTTGTAAAGTTGTTACAGTGCAGAATGAAATTATTCAGCTCATTAAATCTCATTTGGTTCCTTAGTTAGTCCAATGAACCTCAAAGTAAAAACACAACACAGGAGAAACACATCAGGTCAAACAGCTTCTTTTACGTAGCAAAGATAAAAATACATAACCGATGTTTTGGGTTTGAGCCCTTCATCAAGATATAGAAAAATGTCAGCAGGGGTCTGAATAAAAGGGAGAGGCATGGACACTAATAATAGGTAGGGAAGGGATGGAGGGTACAGCGACAAGCAAGGGGAAGAGAGATGGCGAGGTGAATAGAAAGGTAAGGGTGTGGAGAGCTGACAGGGAAAGGGAACGGAAAGGGAAAGGAGTCAGGTTAGCAGGAACCAGAAAAGTCGATGTTAATGCCATCCAGCTGGAGAGTGTCCAGGTGAAAAATCAGGTTGTCCTCCAATTTATGAATGGTCTTGGTGGGATAGTATGAGGCCATGGATAGACATGCGAGTATGGGAGTATGACACAGAAATGAAATAGTTGGTAACTGGAAGGTCTTCTGTCACTGGTGCAGACAGAACAAAAGCACTTAGTAATCTCCCAGTGTGTGTCCAGTCACTCCGATCTGCTCTACCCTCCTCTGTCCCCAGTTGCATCAAACATAGGATTTCCCTTGTCCTTACCTAATACCCTTCAAGCCTTCGCATTATCCTCCAGAATTTCTGGCACTTACAACAGAATCCCTCTACCCTCTCCTCCCCTCCCTGCCTTCCATAGGAACAACTCCCTCTATGACCCCTTCATGCACTCATCCTTCCCCACCATTCGTACCCCTGGCACCCTCCCCTGTGCTGGAGAAGGTGCCATATTTGTGCCTATGGTAAACCACTGTTGTGCCATGATTGGCTGCTGCCAGCTGGACACGCCTCCTGAGACTGATCCAACTCATAGCCCTTTGCATGTTCCACTTTCTCTTTGCTTCGATCAATCAATGAGGTTGATAGTAGTTCCTGTCTTTAGTTAATAAAAGCCTGATAGTTTCACAATATCAGCCTTTTGTGATTATTGATGGTGCATCAATTTTACTACCTAAATTTTCCCCAAAAAAAGCATGGAGCAATACCTTAAACCTGAGAAACTTGACATCGATCTCCGGTCACCGGACACCCCAAACACGTTTGAACTTTGGCTACAAATATTTATTGGTGGCAGCCCCAGATGCTATCACCATGGACGCGATCCGACTTAGACAACTCTTCTAGCATGTCGAGCCACAAGTGTTCCCGTTGATCAGCGACGCCAGCTCATACCAAGCAGCTAATGGGCACCCTCAAGGCCCAGTATCAGCACCATCTTCCCTGTACTCCAGAGATTGTATGAGTGAATCCTGAAGGCCACCATTTTGGACTGTGCTCCAAATACCATCTTCCCTCATCTTCAAGGGGTTGAGACTGGCTATCCTGAGGTCAAGGGCAGCCTCTAGTGCATGGGAGCACTCATTAGACTCAGAAAATGAATCCATGCTGGCCTCCATCACCCTGAACCAGGAAGCCCTGCACGAACTCTCCAGGTCCATGATGGACGTCCAGGTAAATGGGCATGTTAGCAACTGTTTATTCGATAGCGGGAGTACAGAAAGATTTATCCATCCAGATATCACTAAACAATTGTCCCTTAAAGCACAGGATATCACTCATGTCCAAATCATAAACAGCAGCCACCCTGGGATCCTGTGTAGTGACCCTTACTGTTGGAGGCACAGTGTACAAATGGCTCAGACTGCTCATTATGCCACAACTCTGTGCCACCTTGTTATTGGTGGTGGATTTCCAGTGCCAACTTCAGAAAGTCACTCTGCCATTTGATGGGCCCCTTCCCCCCTTTACTGTCTGCAATGAACAGTTCACAGATGGCCCCCTGCAGGCAACATGTGGTCTCTCAATCTTCAAGGTTGACCCACTCTGCTGTTCACCAACCTCACCCCCAATTGCATGCCCATGGCCACCAGAAGTAGACAGCACTGTGAGCTGACAGGACATTCATTAAGGCGGAGGTTCAGCCCTTATGTAACAGCATTTGGAGGGCTCAGGTGGTCGTAGTGAAGAAAGGGGATAAGAATAGTATGGTCATAGGCAGCTCAATGCTTACTCCCTACCTCACATATATGATATGGTCAACCAGATTGCACAATATCGGGTATTCTCCACAATTGACCTGAAGTCAGTATATCACCAGCTCTCCCTCTGCCACTTCCTCTGGGTCCTTTACAATATTACAAATGGGGTCTCCTTTCTCCAGGGGGAGATAGACCACATGATGGACCACTACGATCTACAGACCACCTTCCATATTAAGATAACATTACTCTCTGCGGCCATGACCTGCAGGATCATAATGCAATCCTCTGCAAGTTCCTCCAGGCAGCAAAATGCATGAAACTCACTTATAACAGAGATAAGTGTGTGTTCTGGAATGCATGTCGAGAACAGCATCATATAACCATATAAGCATATAACCACTTACAGCACAGAACAGGCCAGTTCGGCCCTATTAGTCCATGCTGTAACAAATCCCCACCCTCCTAGTCCCACTGACCACCACCCGGTCCATACCCCTCCAGTCCTCTCCTCTCCATGTAACTATCCAGTCTATCCTTAAATGTAACCAATGATCCCGCCTCAACCACATCTGCCGGAAGCTCATTCCACATCCCTACAACCCTCTGCGTAAAGAAATTTCCCCTCATGTTCCCCTTATAATTTTCCCCCTTCAATCTTAAACCATGCCCTCTAGTTTGAATCACCCCCACTCTTAATTGAAAAAGCCTAACCACATTTACTCTGTCTGTCCCTTTTAAAATCTTAAACCCCTCTATCAAGTCCCCTCTCAATCTTCTACGCTCCAGAGAAAAAAGCCCCAGTCTGCACAACCTTTCCCTGTAACTCAAACCTTGAAATCCTGTCAACATTCTCGTGAACCTTCTCTGCACTCTCTCTATTTTGTTTATATCTTTCCTATAATTTGGTGACCAAAACTGTACACAGTACTCCAAATTTGGCCTCACCAATGCCTTGTACAATTTCATCATAACCTCCCTACTCTTGAATTCAATACTCCGATTTATGAAGGCCAACATTCCAAATGCTTTCTTCACCACACCATCTACCTGAGTATCAGCCTTGAGGGTACAATTTACCATCACTCCTAAATCCCTTTGTTGCTCTGCACATCTCAATAGCCTACCATTTAATGCATATGACCTATTAAGATTTGCCTTTCCAAAATGTAACACCTCACATTTATCTGTATTAAATTCCATCAGCCATTTCACAGCCCACACCTCCAGCCTTCCTAAATCATCTTTTAATCTACGGTAATCTTCCTCACTGTTCACAACACCATCAATATTTGTATCATCTGCAAACTTGCTTATCCAATTCTCCACCCCTACTTCCAGATTGTTAAAATATATAACAAACAATAGTGGACCCAGGACTGATCCCTGAGGAACTCCACTAGTCACCGGCCTCCAATTGGACAAACAATTTTCGACCACTACTCTCTGACACCTCCCATCCAACCATTGCTGAATCCATTTCACTACCTCCTCATTTATACCTACTGCCTCCACCTTTTTTCCTAACCTTTTGTCAAAAGCTTTACTAAAGTCTAAATAGACAACATCCACAGCTTTCCCTTCATCAACCTTTTCTGTAACCCCCTCGAAAAACTCAATCAGATTTGTCAAGCATCATCTACCCCTGACAAAACAATGCTGATTACTCCCTAGCAATCCCTGTTCCTCCAAATATTTGTAAATACCATCCCTCAGAACACTTTCCATCAACTTGCCCACCACAGACGTCAGACTCACGGGCCTATAATTCCCAGGTTTACATTTGGACCCTTTCTTAAACAGCGGAACCACATGCGCAACCCTCCAAACCTTTGGCACTACCCCCGTGGCTAGTGACATCCTAAATATCTCTGTTAATGGCCCAACTATCTGTCCACAAGCCTCCATGAGTGTCCTTGGGAATATTTTGTCCGGTCCCGGAGATTTATCCATCTTTATTTTTTTCAACACAGCCATCACTACCTCCTTGGTTATCCTTATATGCTTCATGACCTCCCCACTATTTTTCTTGGACCAACTTGGACCAGATGCGTCCACTGATGGAGCTGCCCCTCCCAAGCTCTGAAGAGATGCCTTGGGTTCTTCTCATAATACGCTCAACAGGTTCCCAACTATGTAGACAAGATTCGCCCATTGGTCAAAGCTACCACATTTCCCCTGTCAGCAGAAGCCCAAGCAGCCTCCAACATTATCAAAGATGACATTGCCAAGGCAAGCATGAAGCCATTGACGAGACCATATCTTTGCCTTGGCTTCCACACTGAATCAAGTGGGCAGTCCTGTCACCTTTTTCTCATGAACCCTCCTGAAATTCATCACTCCTCTGTCAAGAAGGAGGCCCAGACCATCATGGAGGCTGTATACCACTGGAGGCATTATCTTGCAGGGAACCAGTTCACCCTCCTCACAGATCAGCGAGCGGAAGCATTCAAGTTTAATAATAAGCAAAGGGGCAAAATCAAGAATGATAAGATCCTCAAGTGGAGAATTGAACTGCACACTTACAACTAATGAGCCCTGGACGCTCTTTCCCGTGTAACCTGCTAGTGTTCAATTGGATAGACTGAAAATCCTCCACAATGACCTCTGTCACCCCTGAGTTATTCATTTTATCAAATTTCAGAATTTACCATACTTCGTTGAGGAAGTCCGGACTATAACTAAAACCTATCAGGTCTGTGCTGAATGCAAACCCCAATTCTACCGGCCAGACAAAGTGCATCTGATCAAGGCTACCCACCCCTTCGAGTGGGTCAGCATGAATTTCAATGGACCCCTCCCCTCTTCCAACCAGAATGACTACTTTTATACCATCATTGATGAATACTTCCATTTCCCCTTCACCATACCTTGCCCAGTTATGACCACAGCCACAGTTATCTAGGCCTTCCAGAATATTTTCACTCTCTTTAGGTAACTTGACTTCATCCACAGTGACTATGGTGCATTATTCATGAGAGATGAGCTGTAGCAGTACCTACTGGCCTGGGCCATCGCCACGAGAAGGATCATCAGCTACAATCCTCGGGGTAATGGGCAAGTAGAATGGGAAAACATCGCACTATGGAAGACTATTCTCCTGGCACTTAGGTCACAGGGTCTCCCTGTCTCCCAATTGCAGGAAGTCCTCCCAGACACACTTCTCTCTGTCTGGTCACTTTTATGTATGGCCACCAACAACACTCCTCATGAATGAATGTTGGTTTTCCCTATGAAGTCTGCATCAAAGACTATGCTGCCTGCCTGGCCTACCTCCACAAGACCAGTCCTGCTCTGGAAGCAAGTCAGGGAATCTAAGACTGACCTGCTGGTTGAGATGGTCCACCTTCTACGTGCTAACCCCCAGTATGCCTATGTTGCTTTCCTGGCAGGAGTGAAGTCACAGTCTCGATCCATGTCCTTGCTCCATCGGGGGCCTCCCTGTCCACCATTGATATCAAGCTATTAGCCCAGACTGTCTTTCTTTCATATAGTTCTTTGGTTAGGATAGAGGTTAACTGATATAAAAGTTCACCACATTAAAGTTTTAGGAACACACTTTTTTGCATCATAGTTAGGGTGGTGTCTTTATAAATTGTTTATTCATTCTTGCTTTTTTTTCTTTATGAAAGTTTTATGTCCCCATTTTTCAACATACAACCCCTCCCACTTCCACCTTAGGGGTTCCAGAACCTCCCGCTGGTACATTGTCAGCAACAATATACCAGCCCCACTCTACCCCACTACCCCACCTGTCCCCATCCCTCAACAAACTGTTAACAGGCCAACCACACAGGCAGCTCAAGATGCTGTGGTAGTGTCCCAACCATTGCCATGTCACTCACTGTGGCAAAGTAGACTCCCGATAGACTTAACCTGTAAAATGTATATATATGTAGAGTTGTTTCATCTTTTATTTTCTCATCCCGCAGGACTCTTCTTAAAAAGGAGGGGTGAATGTGGTAAACCACTGCAGTGCCATGATTGGCTGCTGCCAGCAGGACATTCCTCCCAAAACTCATCCTACCCATAGCCCTTTACATGTTCTCCTTTCTCTTTGCTTTGATCATTTAATGAGGTTGATGGTTATTTCTGTCTTTAGTTAATAAAAAACCTGATAGTTTCACAATATCAGTTTTTTGTGATTATTGATGGTACATCAGCACCCTAACCTTCTCCCTCACTGCAGTTCGGGGCCTCAAACAGGCCTTTCAAGTGAAGCAACAGTTCAAATGTGTATCCGCATGATTGATTTACTGCATCTGGTGTCCCTTTGTGGCCTTCACTGCATCGGGGAGAGTGGACGCTGACTGGGAGGTCACTTCACTGTGCGCCTTCTCTCTGTTCACACTGGTAACAGAGACCTCCCAGTGGCCAACCATTTCAGTTCTGCATCACATTTCCATGCTCACATCTGTCCATAATCTTGTATTCTATCCCACCAAGACCACCAATAAATTGAAGGAACAAGACCTGATTTTCTGTCAGGGCATTGTCCAGTTGGATGGCATTAACATTGGCCTTATGGTTTCTGCTCACCTCCTCTCCTTTCTCCCTCCCTTCCCCCTGTCAACTTTCCACCCCTTCCTTGTCTATTCATCTAGCCATCCCGCCTCCCCTTGCTTGCTGCTATGCCCTCCTTCCCTTCTCCACCTTCTGCCTTTGTGACAGCACCTTCCCCCCACCACTCTTTTGTTCAGATGCCTTCCTACACTTTTCCATACCTTAACGAAGGGCTCAAATACATTGTTTATGTATTTTTATCTTTGCTATAGAAACGATGTTGTTTGACCTGCATGGTGCTTTTACTTCAACCACAGTGTCTGCAGATTTTCGTGCTTTACATCCAATTCCATTAACCAGTCTTTTTTTAACACAGGATTCTTCCTCTTATTCCCTCTCAATTGCCTATTCATTTCACCTTTGAAGACACCTTATGATTCTATTCTCTCCACGATCTCGACTCCAAGCAAAAATATTTTTCCGCATGTATACCCTTGTTTTGTTTAATCTGTGTTCCACAGTCCTTCAACCACCTTCTTATAGGGATGGATACCTTTTATTTCATCTACATCAACTCAGAATATCCCTTTCCACCATTGACATCAAGCAATTAGCCCAGACTGTCTTTCTTTCATGTAATTCTTTGGTTAGGATAGAGGATTACTGACATAAAAGTTCACCACATGAAAGTTTTAGGAACATACTTCTTTGCATCATAATTAGTGTGGGCTCTTTATCAATTGTTTATTCATTCTTGCTTTTTTTCTTTATGAAAACTTTATGTCCCCATTTTTAAATTTTGTTGCATACATATTTTATTGGTATCTTGGCCAAATAGCTATTCTTATGTGCAATTCAAGTGAATTAAAGTCTGATCATGTTCAAGGAATTGTCTACTTCACCCAATAATGTGAAGATGCTAATCTGGTGTCTGTCCAGTCCGATTTGTCCAGCCCTTCATTGTCTTAAAAATAATATTTCCACATAAATTTGTAAAGGGTTGAACCACAAAAACAATTTAAAACTTATCAATACCAGGCAAATGTTAGAGTCTTAGTAGAAACTTAATGGAGTTCAGTATAACGACTAAACTCATGAATTTGATTAGATCATTTGAACTAATACAGTTTTATGCTCATTACTCTTTCCAGCCATATGTGATCTGGATGCTATCACTTCTTTCAACAGTTAGCTATTAGTAATATTAATCCTTTGACACTCAGTCCACCTTTTAATCTTGTGCTTACATGCTCGGTGTACATTTTATCTTGTAATGTATCAACTAGTTTCCCATTATACCTGTAACATTTTGACTGTTCATTAAGATGGAGTAGACAATGTGCTGATTTATTTTTTTCCACTTGACATTGTACGTTGGGACCAGATGTTACCAGGTCAAAAATAGGAGTCCAAAACTGATACATCATTTATCATCAATACTGTAGGCATTTAGAAAGGGAAATCCCATTTAATCTCATGATATCTGCTATCATTGTTCAATTTTGGTATTTCATTCTTTGTTTTCAAAATAATGATAATTTCTTTCTCTCCATATTTTGAAGTTACGATAGCAAACTCTGATTTATGTCAAAAGACTCATCCCTATTTCTAGCACTCAAATAAACTGTAACTTCTTTCTTGAAATGAAATGTACTACTGACATTTTGAGACACAAAGCATTGACAAGTTAACTTTGTTTTCTAACTGCACCCCCATCATTGTTTGTGTATTAGCTAGAACTGGTTTTTGATCCAATTATGTTTACATTTTCTTTACCCTCTATTTAGTGAAGTGCCTTAGCTTAATGGCTGCACCACTTCTAGTCTGTCCATTTCTGCATAATGTTACAGATTTTAAAGTTTTTTGTGGTCAATGTGCAAAATATTTGACTCAAGTAATGATGGCAACTAAATTGAAAAGTTCTTCTCCATTCTTTCCCATATTACAAAATCAGATATCTTTTTCCAAAATGCAATCTTCACATTTTACCATATTTATCATGTTTAAAATGTACCAGATGTCCAGTCTTCCTCTTAAATGTCTCACCAGGGGTCTACGTACACCAGAGAGGACCAAGTCAAACCAACTGAAACTAATGCTGAAGGGAGGCAGGATTTAACCTTTGGTTCATTTGCAAACCTAATTTCATTCCAGCAATAAGATTGTCCATCAAAGTAAAGAAGGTAAAGGTATTAACGAAGGTCAATTAATAATGTTAGTTCCAGCTGAGAAGACTTCAGCTGGTAAAGTAACCAAAGGAGATAATGTCTTCATGAAAATACAAATGGCTCAGAATGGATGGAGCTAACCTGTAGCCAGTACAGGTTAAATAGAGAGGATGGAGATAGTGTATTAATAAGTGAAGGGGCTGAAGGAATTACACATCAAGCACTTAACATTTATCACTACAAACGAATGGCATAAAAAGCACTGTGTCATGGGTTGCCAAATGCTGTGAAAAAGAAATATGAAAATTTGAGATGTACTTACTCTAATTTTATTTTTTATTACATATCAATAAAAGGAATCAATGAACATGTGAGATTACATCTGATAATTACAAGCTGAAGATGCAAGGACGTAGGGAGATGCATCAGGTAGAGGAAATTAGGTTAGAGTTTAACCAGGAATTTATTAATGATAAAACAGGTTGAAGAAGATGTGTATATCTTGTTATGACTCTAATTTTACCAAAATATTACTTAATGGTTGACAATTCTCATCTGAATTGAAACAATTTCCCTAAAATGTTTATGATTTGGGGCCGCCTGAGGAGACAAATATTTGTTCCTTCTGGAATTAGTTTGATGTGGGTCTTGAATTTGTAAGACAATATTTCATTGTTAATAAAGAGTTGCACACCCTGCTAATATCTCCCACTTTTTTCAAGTAAACAAAAAAAACAATATGTAAGTATTTAAGAATTATTTCTGCAGGACATGTTCCCATGGGCATTACCTTATTACCATTCTGTCCTTTCGGCTTCTTTCTCTTCTAACCTCCTACCTGTATCCACCTCTTACCTGTTAGCCTGTACTCCTTACCCCTCTCCTTCTTCTCTCCTCTTCTCTCCTCGTCCCCCCATCATTTTATTCTGGCACCTACCTGTTTTCCCAATTCCTAACAAAGGGCAAACACCCAAAACATTGGTTACCTTTTACTTCCTTTTCTTTGGCTTGGCTTCGCGGACGAAGATTTATGGAGGAGTAATGTCCACGTCAGCTGCAGGCTCGTTTGTGGCTGACAAGTCCGATGCGGGACAGGCAGTCACGGTTGCAGCGGTTGCAAGGGAAAATTGGTTGGTTGGGGTTGGGTGTTGGGTTTTTCCTCCTTTGTCTTTTGACAGTGAAGTGGGCTCTGCGATCTTCTTCAAAGGAGGTTGCTGCCCGCCGAACTGTGAGGCGCCAAGATGCACGGTTTGAGGGGATATCAGCCCACTGGCGGTGGTCAATGTGGCAGGCACCAAGAGATTTCTTTAGGCAGTCCTTGTACCTCTTCTTTGGTGCACCTTTGTCTCGGTGGCCAGTGGAGAGCTCGCATTATAACACGATCTTGGGAAGGCGATGGTCCTCCATTCTGGAGACGTGACCTACCCAGCGCAGTTTTATCTTCAGCAGCGTGGATTCGATGCTGTCGGCCTCTGCCATCTCGAGTACTTCGATGTTGGAGATGAAGTCGCTCCAATGAATGTTGAGGATGGAGCGGAGACAACGCTGGTGGAAGCGTTCTACGAGCCGTAGGTGATGCCAGTAAAGGACCCATGATTCGGAGCTGAACAGGAGTGTGGGTATGACAACGGCTCTTCCTATGGATGCCATGTAACCTGCTGGGTTTCTCCAGCTTGTTTGTGCATTGTCTTGCTATCTTGAACATATGCTGATCTCTTAATCAAATAGTCACTGAGGTCTTACCACTGTGCTGCCTCACAGGGAGAAGTGAGGTGCGACAAGATTTCAAGCAGGCATTTCAAAGGCCACCTGGCAGATTGGCCAGGTGGTCTTCAAAAACTCACTGTAGTAAAACATCTAATTATTGTTAAATAATAAGATATTTTAAAAGTAATTCAAAAGGAGTTACAAAACATTAACAAAATTTATTTATTACAACAATGTAGTCATTTAAAACACATTTGAATATTATAAAATAATTAGAAACATTAAGATGATGTTAGTGATGTTTGCTCATTGTCCCAGTGGCCTTTAGATGGATTTCACTCCAGGTGGATTTTTCCGCATGCTCCAATTCCTTCCCATATCTCAAAGTTTTCCAGTTAGTAGGGAGATTGCCCCTAATGTGTAGGTGAGTGGTGGAACCTGTGTAGAATGTGGACAGAATAATAAAATGGGATTAATATGAGATGGAAGGATGAGTGATCTCTTATCAGCACAGACACAAAGTGGCCAAGGATCTGTGTCTGCCTGTATTTCTCTACAGCTCTATGACAGAACTTTTTGTAGTCTCAGAGTAGTTTATGGTGGGGATAGATTAGGTAGGTTCAGGACACTAACAGCTGGACTTGAACCTAATGGTGCTGGACTTCAGTGCTATTTTCCTTCTGTCTGAAGGTAGCAGCAAGAGTAGATAGTTACAGGGATTTTCTGTGATGTTGAGGGCCTTCCTGAGGCAGCGTTTCACATGGACTCCACAATTGCTTCACAGCAGATACCTCAATAATGGTCAAGAAGCTCCAATACCTGAGTCTTTGTAACCCCCCACCGCAAACTTCGTCATTAGAAGTCCACAGTCCATATGAATTGGAAACAATGTATCCTCCTCACTGACAATCATCACAGGTGCTCCTCAAGGATGCGTGCTTAGCCCACTGCTCCACTTGCTCTACACCCATGACTGGGTGGCTAAGTACAAATCAAATGCCATCTACAAATTTGCCAAAGACACCTCAGTAATCTGCAGAATCACTGATACCACAGAATGTCCTCTTCACACTGCTGCCATCAGAAAGAAGGTACAGGAGCCAGAAGACAAACATCCAATGGTACAAAAAATGAAATGGACAATGAACCACAAATACTACCTCACTTCGTCTTCCTTTGCACTAATGTATTTATTCTTTTTAATGTAATTTATGGCAATATTTGCCACAAAACAATGAATGTGATGATATGTTCATGCCAATAAATTTTGATTCTGATTCTGTCTTCAGTGGACAGAGGCCTGTGATGCATTTGGCTAAGTTTTCCATGTTCTGCAGCTTTTGCATTCCTGTACATTGCAAGTGGGCATTGATTCTCTGCAGAACTGCAGGGTAAAGAGTAATTTAAATCAACCCATTCTTTCACTTACAGGCTGACATTTGTCACAATTTTTCACAAATTCTTGCTGAAGACTGAAATCAAGGGAAATAAGCAGATCCCCACTGATAGCCATGATAGAAAGCAGATGCAGTCTAAAGGCATATTATTTCTAGTCTGACATCAAATTTGTATTTGAAACATCATTCTTTTGGATAGAAGAAGAACAGAGTTCAAGAGAAATGCATGGCTAATATCTCAATGAACCTCACAATAATTTGGTCCACCAGAAGTGCCTTCGAATATGGAGTACTCAATTCCTACAATTACTCTGCATCTTCACCTCACTTTCAGCTTTGGACATTGCCCAAAATGGTTCTCTCGGCTTTTGAGTAAAACTTTCTAAGAAACAGTCTTAAGCAGTTTAGGTCAGCAATGTTATATAACTGCACTTTGGTGTTATTTTTTACAGGAACACACTTTATCCTTTAACTACACCTACTGATCCCATAACAAAAATCTTTGGACATAATATACTATGTCCGGTTTCAGATTTTTCTTCTACCGGTATGTATTATTCACACTTGAGTATGAATCCTGGACCATCAAAACCAGTTATGCTGTCAAGTAATTCAGACATTGTGGAGCCACATGATAACCTGAAAACTTGGATGAATAAATCAATAGCTAATAGGACAATGGAGAAGTCAGACAGAGGCATTTATAGCCACTGGAGTTAGTTACATGAGACAAGTAAATGTTTAACTATCAGACCACCAAATAAATTATAGATCAGATTAAATTGACAAATCTCAGATAGATTAAGCCAAGCAGAGTATAAAAGGACTTCAAATGTATCTAAACAACCATTTTAGATATTTAAAAGGATAGTGATGATATACCATCAAGCGCAAGCAGCTAAGGGAAGTGCAGTAATTATATGTACATTAAACTCATGGCAAAATTGATGAATAACTATGAAAAGTATCAGGCATCATAGCTGAATATTCACATAATTGGAAAGTGGTAGGAAGTTGGAGTTCCTAAAATTGCTGGATGATCAAAGAAGGTTACAGCATCAAAGTTACCAGAGAGAAACAACACATTAACAGAGAACCCAGCAAATTGTCATAAATTTGAACATAAAGGAGGACAGTGGAATAATAATTCATGGAGCCAGATTAACATATTGCCACACATCAAGTTGTTTGTGGAGTCAGGTTATTAAATTCAAATGGATGACAGGTTTCAAAGGATCTCAAGGTGTCACATGGACTTTAAGAGCAGGGGGATTTGAAGATGTTGGGCAAGGAACTTGGCAAGTTGCAGGACCAAAACAGGAGATACACAGGAAGCTGCAGACACTGGCATCTAAACCTAAACACAATCTTCTGGAAAAGTCAGCAGGATCGAGCAGCATCTGTGGGTGTGATAGTACAGATCTATCACCAATGTACATAGTGTATATAGTTACTGTATCTAGACTGTGCTTACAGCGATTGGCTGAGAGCTAAGCCACGCCTATTGTCTGGGCCTTAAAGGGTTGTGTCCCTAGCCAGGTCAGATCATTCCGGACTGGTCGGCCACCTGTGAAGAGCTCCGGTCTTTTGCTAATAAAAGCCTTGGTTTGGATCAACAAGTCTTTGGTTCTTTCGACGAGCTCTACAGTGGGAGAAAAAGATTGATCGCCATTTTAAGCCCAAACCATTTAGCAAAACAATAAAGGGTTTCGGCTCAAGACATCAATTAGCCTTTTCCTCCCACTGATGCTGCTTGACCTGCTGAGTTTCTCCGGCAGATTGTGTTTAACTACTCGACCACAACAAGTGTACATTATTAAAGATTGCTTGGGCTTCCAAATTCATGAAAATGTGGAGACCTTTTAAGTAAAAGTGCAAATTATATGGTAGCTAGATAATTAAGTAACTTTACTGAACCTCTTTAAGAGGCATCTGGTTGTACAAGTACAACCCAATGAAACAGTTCTCTGGCACTCGATGCAAAAACATGCAGACACGCAGCCAGACTTAACACACATGCAGACATAAATAAACAAATATTTTGTACAAATGAGAATCTTGGATTATTAGTGTGAGCAGTTCCATTGGTCATTCAGCATTCTCACTACCATGGGAAAAAACTGTTCCTCAGCCTGGTGGTGCTGGCTCTGATCCTCCTGTATCTCTTCCCTGACAGGAGCCACTGAAAGAGACTGTGTGCAGGGTGGAAGGGATCCTCAATGATTTTTCATGCCCTCTTCAGACAGCGATCCCAATAGATCATGTCGAAAGGGGGGGAGGGAGTCTCTAATGATCCTTTCTGCCACTCTTATGGTCCTGTGGATTGACCTCCAATCCATCAATGTTTCTGAATGTTTTCCAAAATATGTCCATTATATCAAATCCCCTTCTTAAGTTATTGAACAAAATGGAGCCCTAGCCCTGGGGTGAGGATGAGTGGTATAGTCATGAATTGTTTCTGGTCCACTATGATCTAAAAAAGACATTACAGTTGTTGTATGACAGTGGTTTTCAAAATGCCTCCCTAAACTCATTGCCCATCTTAAGCAATCCTTAGGCCATAAATGCTCTGTGATTAGTAAAGGATTTCTTAAGGTGGTTTGTAAGTAAGAAGGGAAGATTGAGAATAACTGCTCTAGACCCAATTGTTACTGAAATATTTTGCTTGAGAAAAATTGTCATTGGGCCATTTCCTTTGGAGTTATGAAACCGTGCACATAACAAGTCAATTAGGTATGAACAGAATAGTGGTTTTTCTTTTTTTCTTTCCACTCTCATTTCTTTTCTTTGGCGTGGCTTCGCGGATGAAGATTTATGGAGGGGTAATGTCCACGTCAGCTCGTTTGTGGCTGACAAGTCCGATGCGGGACAGGCAGACACGGTTGCAGCGGTTGCAAGGGAAAATTGGTTGCTTGGGGTTGGGTGTTGGGTTTTTCCTCCTTCGTCTTTTGTCAGTGAGGTGGGCTCTGCGGTCTTCTTTAAAGGAGGTGGCTGCCTGCCGAATTCTCATATCACCTTACTAACCACAGAGCGCTTATGGCATAGGGATTGCTTAAAGTGGAATGCGAGTTTGTGGGGGGGGGGGGGGAGTTTGAAAACCACTGTTGTATGAGATGTTGTTAGGTTGCCTGAGTTCCAACATGGCTTCCTATGATATAACTAACCTTTGGAAGAGGGGAAGGGTGACATAGTTAGTGTCGCAATTTGCGCAACACTATTACTGTGCCAGCAACCTGAGGTTGAATCCTCTGCTGTCTGTAAGGAGTTTGTATATTCTCCCTGTGATTCCATGGGTTTCCTCTGGATGTTGCGGATTCTTCCCATGTTCTAAAGATTTACAGGGATAGTAAGTTAATTGGTCACATGATTGGATTTAGTAGATGCAGGCTCATGGGCCGGAATGAACGATTACTGTGTTGTATCTCTAATTATAAATATAACATATAAAGAAGAGGCAGTAGGGGTTAAAAGTTTAGGAGTGATGGCTTCAGGCAGAGGACACAGCCAGAGTATTGCAGCTCATCATAAACTGCAAATGATTTCTGATACATTGTTGTAGCAGTCACTGCTTCAAGTGGAGCATGGATTATGTTCAGTAAAGGATCTTTTAAATTTACATTTTTAAATTTAGACATGCAGCTTGGCCACAAATCAGAATTCACCAAATTCACCTACAACTCTGTACGTTTTTTGAAGGGAGGGAGGACACCTGAGGGAAATTCAGGCAGACACAGGGAGAACGTACTATGGTGATATGTTGCAGAGATCATCTGGTTCATGGGGATAGCTTGAAAAAAAGAAAAAAAGGAAAAAAATCTGAAAAGTATGTGTAGTTAAAAAGTGAGAAAGGGAGAGAAGAAACTTTACAAGGTACAAGTTGTAAGGCTGCGGGACATGGCCTGCCAATGTCATGAATGACTTAGAACAAGTACGACAGTTCTAATAGAGAGAAAATTAATTTTTTGAAGTTTTAAAATTTTACGTTGAGCCCACAAAGCTTCTCCCAATGGAAGAGCAGGTGGTTTTCCTCAAACAGACATTGGGCCTTAATGTAACAATGCAAAAGCTCATGGATAGATAGGTTGGGATGTGTGATGGTCGGAGATTTCATGTGGCAGGCCACAGATAGGTTGGAGTTGCCCGACTGACA
The DNA here is from genome assembly GCF_036971445.1 of Narcine bancroftii. Lineage (NCBI taxonomy): Eukaryota > Metazoa > Chordata > Chondrichthyes > Torpediniformes > Narcinidae > Narcine > Narcine bancroftii. The sequence continues at coordinate 77,702,540 of NC_091471.1, forward strand.
GAATACAGGTGCTCCATTTGCCTGATACATGGGATTTCACCTGAAAATTTGAGCAAATATTATGCATGGTGAAACATCAAACTGACAAATTGTGCACATTTTTGTGGATAAAAATAGATATGCATAGATTTTCTCAATCCATTTTCTCAGCTGTTGTTCCTGAAATTGGCTCTCTTCCACAAGAACCCAGCCTCTTCTACACTGCAAAAGTAGTTGTTTGAACACTAAGATAATTCACAGCTACCCAACCAGCATTTCATTACAAAATAATGTCATGATTGCGAAAAAAGTTTTCCAACCAATCCTTACAATTTCCTCCTATGAGTGAAGTTTGTCTTCTTGACACAGGTTTTTCTTGTCTCACAAAATCAATTACTTGTTTCCATAAAAGATTGCTCCATATTTCGTATTATTGAGAGATTTTTTTGCTACTTTTAATACAAGTTACAGAGGAAAATGACTGCACTAGAAAAATAGCCATGTCAGCACACGATAAATCAGATCATAAATGTTCTTCATCCTCACTGTCTTTGACAGCTACATAGTGGAAGGTGATCTATTATTATAATATGCTATTCATTGAGTAACCCTTCAATAACCTTTTATTCCCTCGTCAACAGTGAGGTCTCTCCCTCCATTACTTAAGTTCTGGAATTACATTTAAAAACATGTTATGACATTCCTGGTTGTCTCTTCATACCAGATCCATTGAAAGCATAAAAGTGATTTTAGAAAAAAAATTGGACATACAGCAATGTAACAGGCCCTTTCGGCACATGAGCACATGCTTCCCAATTACACCCAATCGATCTACAACCCCCGGTACATTTTGAAGACTGGGAGAAAACCCGAGCTCCCAAAGGAAACCCAAGCAGACACGGGGAGAATGTACAAATTCCTCACAGAGAGCATCGGATTCAAACCCTGTCCCAATCGCTGACGCTGCACCAGCATTGTGCCAACCATTACGCGAACTGTGCCACCTGATAATGCAAAAACATTTAAAATTATTGCCATGATCCATGTTTTAGAAAATAGAATCTGACTAAGATTCTGAGTTAGGAGAAAATTATGTTCTTGTATGGGTAGATTTCCTGCAAGTGTCTTTCTGACCATTCACGGCGGGGCATTTTTTGGTGGGGGATTCTTGTGAGCTTTACGGAGCTTGAAACAACAGTGAGGGATAGGATATGGATTGGAGGAATGAAGCTGAGAACAGGATTAGAGAACCATAACATGCCTTCTGCTTCACGACTGGACCAGTGACTTTCCAGAAAGCTGTTATTGAAAATGGTTTGAAGTTCACCATTGTCAGCACCAACAATGTCTGCTGAGCAGAAACCTGATCAAAGCTGAACACTTCCAGTTCTACTTTGAACTAAAGGTAGAGAATTATCAGTAATAAGAGCCACTTCCAATTTGCATTATTGGTCACAATTCCTTAGAGGGCTTAGTTTACATTTCTGTTGACTGAAGCCCAAAATCTGTTTCTGAAAGGAAAATGATTTTTCTCCAAAAAAAAGTAGGAATTGGAAATGGCAAGAAATCTTTGCATGGTGTCCTTACCTTATTGCTGACATGCCCATGAGGTAGACTAAGAATACTATTTATCATGGTACCTGTCTTGGAGCTGTTACTCATTTTCAGCCCTGTCCAGTGATGGAATTGGCCTTGTTCACGCATATACATGTTGCCTAATTATTTTAATGCTTTAATTTTTCATCTACCAGGAACCAATCTGTTAGTTATCTCATCATATCAAAAAGGGAATCAATTTTCTGACTGGCCAATATTTGTTAAAGCTTGTTTCAACTGCTCAAAACCAGGATGCACCTCTCAAAAATGCATAGGATTTACAGTGAATTGCTAATGTGGTTTCAGAATTGGCTTGCCATAGAAGACAGAGGGGAGTGGTGGAAGGATGTTACTCTGACTGGAGGTCCAAGACCAGTGATGTCCCACAATGAATCAGCAATTGTTTGGGAAGGATCAGTGTTTGAATTGATAAATACATAAATATAATGTCTTGGATGAAAAAGGTGGGTCTGTTAATAAGTTTGCAGAGGTAACAAAGATTAGTGGAGTTGGGACCATTGTGTGGGTCTTTGTAAAAGTTTGGTTTAGACACATGGAGTATTGAATGCAATTCTGGTTGCCCCATTACAGAATGTATGTAGAGGCTTTTGAAAGTTTTTGGAAAAATACGGAGATATACTAGGACGCTGTCAGGATTAGAGGATATGGGCTATTTTCTCAGGAGTATCAGAGAGACCTGAGAGAAGTTTATAAAATCATGAGCGACATTGATAGGCTGGACTTCCAGGATCTTTTTCCCAGTGTAGAATTGTTACATACCAGAGGGAGAAAGTTTAAAGAAGATGTGTGGGGAACGTGTTTTGCATAGTGAATGGTAGCTTCCTGGATCAAGCTGCCAGAGATAGTGTTGGAAGCATAAAGGATCATTGCATTTAAGAGGCTTTATGGTAGACATGAATATACAGATAATAGATGGATATGAATCATGTGCAGGCAAAAGAGATTGAGTTAAATTCGGCATCATGTGTGGTGCAGAGATTGTGGTCTGAAGGGACTTTTCCTGTGCTATGCTATTCTATGTTCTATATACATCAGTGAAGCCTACACACACTGCCAGGTTTTCAACAAAGTTACACCAATTGATTTCCCTCCTAATTATTCTTTTGAATGATGAGAATATAACATTTATTTTTAAGCACACCTTAACAATACCACATCTTAATAGGTGAAGATTGTAGTACCCATTTTATATGTCCTCTTCAGATGAGGGGTGAGAAATGGAAGAAATTTCAGGGTACACTATGAGGAAAATTCAAAATAGTTTTACATTACACATGGAGTTGCATATTTTACATAAGCAATCACATTCCATTCAAATTCAAAGCTGAACAGCCAAAAAAAAAACATTTCAATAACTTGCAATTTTTAAATTGTGCACACCTTTCTTGGAAGCTAAAGCACATAAATGATAAATAGCAAAATGCTTCATTCAAATATATTTATTTTGTCAACAAGATTTTGTTTTATTTCATGGGTGTCACTTTGAGGCTTGGTGCAGGCTGCAACTATTCAGTTTTCTCATCAGCGACAGACTGCATGGCATCATGAGGTCCAAACTATTGTTATGAGCCCAGATGACCCCAAAACCCAGCAGTAATAGATATTCACCAAGACAAATGGTTACTTAAACAAAAATTGCTTTTAATTATCTTTAAACATGAAAACAGAATCACACTTTAACTTATCGCTATTAACTTAACTATCCTAACTTAACCCCCTTCTAATTTTAAGTGCACGTGTATTTAACATGTTTGTAAGTTTATAAAAGTTCTTTGGTTCACAGTCCAATCTCACTTCTCATTCCTCCAAGTTCACTGGTTGCAGGCAATACTTATGCTGTGCACAGAATGAAACATTTATAAAGTTCACCAGGCTTTAGTGCTTGAAAGGTTAATGGTTACTACTCAGGAAGGTTCTTGATGGTTTTCAGAGAGAGATTTGTTGTTCCAGGACATCCACATCTGATGTTCTTCCATTAATTACCTCAGTGTCTTGCTGACAAAACTTGCCCTGTCAGGGTTTTCCAGATGATAACCTCTTTCTTTCAGGTCACCACAGAGTTCCTTTTTCTTTCCCTTATTCCAAGTGAAACATTAGACAGCCAGTCCTCTTCTATCTTCCAAAATGGGGATTTCCACAAGTTTTCCAGCTTGTCCTGTTCCAGTCCCAGCTGCTGACTGGTGGCTTTAACACTGTACAAATATCTCTCTCTTTCTCTCTCTCTCACACACTCACAAAGAGAATAGCCTGTTTGACTCTCTCTGCTTGCAAAACCACATGATCCTCCTAGAACATTAAATTCTCTTCCAGACAATCTGCAGCTCCAGCAAGATATTTCATCTGTTCCCTTTTGTAAACAACAATCTATTAGTGAATTCACTTGAGCACTCTTCAAAGCTCTTGCAAAAGCTCTGAGGCCCTGATATATCTAGCATATGGCAGAGCTACAGTATTTTAAATAAGATCTGTTTTAAAGTGTTTGTATGTAACCTACTCTAACAAACCTTTCCCTATTTATCTCCCAAAAATATATCTATATACTGTGCCACACCATAAACATGGTTGATGCTCTCAACCAAGAACAATGGTTGTTTATTCAGGAAAAACATGTGGTGAGAAAGGGTCATGTGATTATAAGTCATGTAATTGGGATACTTAAAGACACAGGATTCAGTGTTGATCAGCCAGCCATCTGATAAACACAGAGGTAAATTACTCTGTGTGGAAATGGACATTTCTGCTGAATGTCTTTGTCAGGAGAATTATTGAACCACCATGACCATTGTAATGGTTATTTTGATTGACCCATATCTGGTTAAAGAAAGCAGGCAAATTCCAGCATTGGATCGTGACCATTCTGATGATTATTTCAACTGATCTGTGCCTGGGTTTTGGAAGAATCGAGGAAGTTACATATTTTGTTTCCACTACTCAAGATAAAAGAGACTTGTGACTATTCGTATGAAAGGACATTTCTCTGGAAGCAACTTGACAAGGATTTGTGAGTTTTCAGCAGTCCGATCACTTGGTCTCTCACCTCCATAATTACTTTTGAGCATCAATTTAAAAGTCTGAGTTTCAACACAGGATTTCTAAGACTGAATTTTAGGAATGACTTTCCAGAATTGTGCCTAAGCTATAATGGTTTGGGCATTCCACACTCACACACACACACACACACACACACACACACACACACACACACACACACACACACACACACACACACACACACACACACATACAAAACACATAAGTATATTCATGCATAGTTGGGGGATTAAACTAGTCAACACGTACCATTGTAGTCCAGTCTAAATCAATGGGTGGGAAACAGATAGCTTCCCCATTAAGTCTGGAGTTATGCAAGGCTGCTCTCTTTTTCCAGTTTTATTTGTGTGTTGTATAGAGCCCTTGGCCAAAGCCTTCATAAAGGACAAAACGATAAAAGGAGGGATGTTGCCAGGCAGCGAAGGCACCCAAATCAAGATCTCCCTGTACATGGATGAGGTCACAGTCCTCTGTTAATATATGCAATTGGTCTGGAAACTGACCACTATTTTAAGGCAATTTGAGTCTACATCAGATAATATGGTTAACCAAAAGAAAAACAAGGCAATGCTCTATGATAACTGTCCCGACTGGTCCACCATCCCCTTCAGAGTCAGATCTGACTATTTGAAGGTGCTGGGGATCTGTTTTGGAGGGGCTGAAGCATGCAATAAGAATTGGCTGGAGCAAATCACTAAGGTCCACCAAAAATTGGGACTGTGGGTGTGGCACTCACTCTTGATAACAGAGAAGAACGTGGTAATCAGGTATGAGTGTTCTCACTGCCAGCTGTACATCACTGATGTAGCTCACCCCCACAACTGTACCCTGGCAGTCATCAGAGCAGTATTCAGATTCATTTGGTGCTCCAAATTGGACAAGGTCAAAAGGAGCACCATGTACATGTCACTGAAAAATGGGGGCAAGAGTGTACCCAAAGTGGCGCTCATCCTGATGACCACTTTTATGAATTAATAAAATCTTGTAGTACTACAAAGGAACAGCAATGGAAATAATAGTTTTCATTAAACAATTAATAACATAACATGTCATACTTACCTCTAAACTTTACTCTAAATTTAACTCCACTATGAGCAAATGTAAATATGTTTCTGTGTGTGTGTGTGTGTGTGTGTGTGTGTGTGTGTGTCTGTCTGTCTGTCTGTCTGTCTGTCTGTGTCTGTGTGCGTTTGTGTGTGTGTGCGCGCACACATGTGTGTATTAAAGTCCAAAACCATTTTAAACTTGATTCTGAAAAAGTCACTTTTAAAAATCCAGTTTCATATGTCTTGTTGATTTCAGGATCCTTTTAAAACACAGTTCAGAAGTAATTATGAAGCACTTTTAAACATTATACTTTCAGATATCTTTTAACTCATAATTCTCGCGATGAACTGTCATAGAGATAGTCTTCAAACAGGAGTGACCAATTTTTGGGCACAGATGAGAAGTGGCCTTACTTATTTAAAAGCCACTCATGTTATATCTCCTGTGAGTAGGATAATACAAATCCTGTCTTTCCAGGAGGTCACATTTTCTGTCTTCTCTTCAGTTTTCTTCTTAAGAGTCATTGAGTTTCCTTTCACGATGAAGCTACACTCTTTATTGTAAAGAGACAGCCAGAAGTGGACTTACTTATTTCAAAGCCATTTATTCTGTGTTCTCCTTTTCCAGGAGTAGCATAGACAGCTTCTCCCCATTCTGTAGGAAATATTGCTACTTTCAATCCTGTCTGAACAGTAGGGAAAGTTCCCTTCAAATGACCTCTTTTTTTTTCATTTTGATAATGTGTCTTGAAATTCTTTCATGTCACCTGGTATGTGATAGGTATATGCCTTTGAAGCTCATAATGTGCCTTGACAATTATGTGCTAAAAGCTTCTCTGTCCACTTACTTACAGAATCAATGTAATTAATTTTGTTTGATGGTCTCTCCTGTTTCAGGGCTGTCTGGAATTTACTAACAAAATGGTTTCTTGTATACTCAAGCAAACAATCTATTGATCCACTTATCTCAAGAACCATCATAAAATCTTTAATCTCTTCTCCTTGCAATGCAACAGCAAACTCTTCAGCTTTCAAACTGGCTTCAGTGGTCAATGGTGTTTAAAATGCAAATGTGTTTGTTGATGTTGAAGCCAGCTACCAACTGCAAAGAACAATGTGTGTCTATAGAATGTAAATAAGCCCTGTCCACCCAAAAGTAACTTTTACTTACACACACACACACACACACACACACACACACACGCACACACACACACACACACACACACACACACACACACACATGAGGACTTGATGGATCCAGTGGATGGTTCCCTGAGGAGACCATCCAGAATATCTGGTGGAATACCTCATCACCAGGGCTCATTAACAAGCACCAGGACGACCTGGCTGATGGTGAGAGAAGCCCTCCCAGTGAGATACTTCTTGTATGAATAGATCATCACCCTCAATGCATACTGTCCTTGAGATGGTTGTGGTGGGATGGAGACTGTGGCCCAACTTTTTGCCAGGGAAAGTGTGGAGAGGGATGCAGGGTCTCTATCACAATTCATCCCCAATGGCAGCATGACAGAGGACTTCCTGATTTATGGACTGTTCCTGGGCACACACTCTGAAACTGACATCCAGAACTGCTGGAAGACCATTAACTCGGTAACCTGTTGGTCTTTCAGCACAGTGAGATGTAGGTCTGGGAATGCTGCTGCCTGGCACATTCCAGGCTGCAGAACTATGTTTTAAGGGACATGCTGGGGCTTTGTATGGCCAACGCGAGGCACTGTGGGGAAGGAGTACATTTTAGAGCTTCCCCCCACCCCCCACCCCATTACCAGGCTCTGAGGGGCTGACACTTAGGGGAAGTTCCTTGAATCAACAGAGTTAAGGGGAGTAACAACAAAGTGCCACAAGGATGGTTGCTGAGTATTAGGCAACAATATTAAACATGAAATGTACATGGATGAAAAGACTGACACAATGTAAAAAGTTTCTGAACAGTTTTTTTTTTCCACCCCCTTTAACTTACTCAATATGATTTGATTGACACTACGTAAAAGTTTTGAGCAAATTTTGTGAATAACTTACTCCATAGGATTGAAAGCATGAATGTAAAATCTTGAACAGTTTTCTTTTCTCCTGTATTGTATATGATTTATTGTGAATAAAGTTTATTTTCTGGGAAAATATTACTTTAAAATAAAAGTAAATTAGCTTTCTATATGTATTCTGGACCAGTAAATCCAAACAGTGATTTGTTTTCTTTACTCCAGACTTGATGATGTGATTGCAAGGCAAATGGATTATCTGTTGAGTGAATGTGGGAGTGATTCACATCCCATCCAAGGTATTTAGATAAAATATTTTGATGGTGTCGATCAGAGGTAAGACAGGGAATGTTTATGGTTGAATCCTGGAATATAAATGTTTTGTTCTTTTCCTTTGCACTGCTGGTAAAGAAAAACAAATAAATGATCCTGATCTGCTTGAATACTCTTGCTTGATGCCCACACAGCAAGATGCCATAGCATCCATCCTATCTGCCAATATCACCATGAACAGAAAGATACATAAAGGTCTGTTACTGGTGCCTTCACATTTGAGTTCAATACTAAACAACTTACAACAGAGATGTGGAATAATCTCTTTAGTCAGAGAATGGCAAATAAGTGGAATTTGTTGTCACAAGTGCTTGAGGTGGCCAGATCATTGGGTGTATTTAAGGCAGAGATTGATAGGTTCTTCATTAGCCAGGGCATCAAAGGATATTAAGAGAAATCTAAGCAGAGGGGCTGAGTGGGAAAATAGATCATCATGCGATTAAATGGTAGGGCAGACTTGATGGCTGAATAGCCTATTTGTGCTCCTATGTTTTATAGTCCTTATGAAGCTAGATAACCAATTTGATGAGATTTTGCAAACAACAGTAGATCCTAAAAGTCAAATACAATTGCCTTTATATAGTGTTGAAAATATGTTCTAAAATCTTATCTGCACATTCAATAGTGATTACATAATCTGGTACTATATTCCACCAATCAGGCAATATACATTGCTCTCTAGATCTGAGGTTAGTCAAAAAAATGGTTTATAGAGTCTGGGGGTTGGAGAATTGGGGGGGGGGAGGGGTGGAAGCTTATTCCAGTCATCCAGATGCTGCCTTGGTATTAGGATGCACATCACACTGGTACTGTTGCTCTTCACCGGAAGTATTACTAAATTACTAATGCAAATTAAATGCACAGTGGAGTTATCCAGCCTTAGCTGGACAGATTCTGCTTGAATAATGTCATAACTGTACAATAAAGTTCTTCATGAAATTTCTTGATGCTGTGAAGATCACTGATCAATCAAGGGTGACATTCTTCCTCTCAAAAGCATTTGCCCAAACAAACAGCCTTACTGAATATTAATTTTCACTTTAACTGTATACTAGAACTCCAGAATCTCCATTAACTGAAGTTCTAGGATTCTTGGGAAGTATGAGACTCTGATAGCAAACTTTTCAAACACAGCCCATGCTATAAAATCTGAATGTGCTTTTTAAAATCCTGGTAAATACACCTTTTTCAGTAAAGTAGATATTTGATTCAAGGTAATTACTGATAATAACAATTTGAGCATTTTAATCAAATTAAAATGATCAAAACATTTTTGACATGAAAAGAGGGAAGCACAAAATTTTGAAGATGCTGTAATTGTAGATAAAGCACAAAAATTCAGCATTTTTCACAATGTCCAAAGGGGGTATTTATATAACCAATATTTTGGACCAGAGCCCTTCTTCAGTGGCTCAAAGTGAAGAAAGATGAAGGCCTCAAATGTTAGTTATGTTGCTTTACCTTCTATGGATGCTGTGAAACCTGCTGATTTCCTCTAGCATTTTTGTACTTTGACATGTAAAGACTTTTTAAGAATAAAATTTTCAGTTCAGCTAAAGTACACATGAATTACCTGATGTGTACATTGTTTTGCTACAGATGTAAATTTGTTTAATTGAAAAATTAATACTTGTTAAGAAACATTTGCACAATATTTGAATAAGCTTCAAACAAGTAGACTTGCTGCTCTGAGTTTCAGCTTTGACATCAGGGAATCACAAGATCACAAGAAAAAGGAACAGAAGTAGGCCATTTGGCCCATGAGTCTGCTCTGCAAATCCACCCTGAATTAAACTGTTCTCACATCTAGTTCCAAGTTCTGGCCTTTTCCCGATATCCCTCGATATCTTGACAATTAAATACCTATCAATTTCCCCCTTAAATACCCCCAATGATACGGCCTCCAAACCTGAATGTGGCAACAAATTCCACAAATCAACAACCATCTGGCTAAAGAAATTTTTCCTCATCTCAATTTTAAAAGGATACCTTCTAATTCTAAGACAATGTACTCTTGTCCTGGATTCACCCACCAAGAGAAACATCTTATTCATATTTATTCTGTCCAATCCTTTCAGCATTTAAAATTATGTTAGTCATTGCATTCCAGGAATGACCCTAGTAAATCTTCTCTGTACTTTCCCCAACATTATTACATCCTTTCTAATTCAAGGGCCCAAAACTGCATACATGAAGTCTAACAGTACCCCATAGAGCCTCATCAACATCTCTTTACTCTTATACACTATTCCTCTTGAAACGAATGTTGACATAACATTTTCAATTTCATCCAACCTGGTGGTTAATCTTTAGATTATCCTGTGCGAGGACCCTCTAAGTCTCTTTGCACTTTGAATTTTGAATTTTCTCCCCATCCAAATAAAAATTATTCTGCTTATTTCCTATTCCAAGATGTTCAACCGTACATTTCTTAACATTGTATCTCATCTGCCATTTAATTGCCCACTCTCCTAACCTGTCCAAGTCTCTCTGCAACCTTTTGGTTTCTTCAACACTTCCTACTCCACCACAAGTCTTGGTGTTATCTGCAAACATAGCTACAAAAACATTCACTCCATAATCTAAATCATCAATATACATTGTGAAAAGAAGTGGCCCCAACACCGACACCTGTGGAACACCACTAGTAACCAACAACCACCAGAACAGGATCCTTTTATTTCCACCCTTTGTTTTCTACCTATCAACCAATGCTCCGCCCACCTCAAGGTATTTCATGAACTCATCATTGACAATCAACTCCAATAACTCTCCAACTACCAAACTAATAAGCCTATATTTCCTTTTTTCTTCATCCCTCCTTTCTTAAACAGCGAATCTACATTTGCAACCTTCCAATCCTCCAGAACCATGCTAATGTCTTCTGATTTCTGGAAAATCAATTGCAATGCCTCCATAATCTCCAAAGCCACCTCCTTCAGAAACCATGGGTGCACCTCATCTGGTCGAGGAGACTTATCTACCTTTAGTCCCTTCATCTTACCAAGCACTATCTCTCTTGTAATCCTGACTATACTTAATTCTATTCCCTGAGACCTCTAATTATCAGGTATATTACTATTGTCTTCCTCAGTTAAGATTGCCATAAAATACTCATTTACTTCCTCTGTCATCTCTTTGTTACCTATTATAATTTCTCCAGTATCATTTTCAATCAGTCCTATATCTACCCATGTCTCTCTTTTACTATTTATATATATTTTTTAAAACATCTGCTTTTGTATGTTATTTGCCAACTTTCTTTCATAATTCATCTTTTCCTTCCTAATGACTTTCTTTGTTTCTTTCTGTAAGATTTTAAAGGTTTTCCAGTCCTCTGTTTTTCCACTAATTGTATGCCCTTCTTTTGCTTCTATTTTAGCCTTAACCACTCTTGTTAGCCACATTTGTGCCATTTTTCCATTCATAATTTTCCTTTTTTCTTGGAATATATTTATCCTGTGCATTCTTTACTTCTTGTAGAAATATCATCCAATTCTACCCTACCGTCCCTTCATCTAGCTTACATTTCCAGTCAACTTGGGCCAGTTCCTCTCTCATAGCTTTGTAATCCCCTTTGTTCCACTGAAATATTGATGCACCTGATATCAGCTTTTCCTTTTCAAATTTGAAACTGAACTCTATCATGTTATGATCACTATTTCCTAAGGGTTCCATTACCTTTAATTCATTACACATCACCCACTCCAAAGCCACCGATCCCTGGAGGGCTTATCAACAAGCTGCTTAAAAAATACATCCCATATGCATTCTACAAACTCTCTCCTGAGATCCAGTACCTTCCTGACTTTCCCAATCACCTTTCATGTTAAAGTGCCCATAATTGTTTTGACATTCTCCCTCTGACATGCTTTTTCTATTTCCAGTCATAGCTTCCCAGCTGCTGCTTGGGGGCCTGTATAGAACTGCAAATAGGGTTCTTTTACCCTTAACTCAACCCATAAGGATTCTACCACTTCTGACACTATGTCCCCTCTTTCTCATGATTTAATATCATTGCTTACAATCTGGGCCACATCACCCCCTGCCTATTCAGGATTTCAAAAGAAATCAGGTAATTGATTGATAATTGCATTTGCTTGAATCAGGATTTAGCAGAAAAATAAACTTTAATATTGCAATATTCTTTCTAATTTCAATTTTAGAATATGTTATTATTGTGAATGAAAAGGAAGTGACTTTAGTTCAAATAAGATGTACAATTAACGTACGTAATTACTAAGTCATAATGAGTATACAATATCTGATTACAATATGATCAAGTTGCAAATGTCAAAATGATGAAGCAAAAGATCCTATCCTCTAACCCATTCCTTTAAAGTGAAACTTTTTGATCTCTGTTGTCCTTGAATAATCAACTTTTACATTTAAATAACAAATACTCTTCATAGCTTTTAAAAGGAAATGGCAGAAATAATTCAAATTACATGGGAAATTGGGGATTTTGTGGTTAATTAGGAGCATGTAATAAGCATAAACAACATTAGCAGGTCACGATTCAAGATGCAAGTTTAACATTGTAATAAAGTAATTTAAAAACACTAATCTGATAAGAAAATGAAGTGTATGGAGATGAAAATGCATGAACAGAATTGTCTTTCTTTAATTCAAATGATTGCAGATGCTACACTAAGCTATCACCACAGAGAATTGATCCTTGGATCAGCTGACAATTGAACCTTGTAATAGCGTGAGATGATGGTAGAAAGACCTCATTAAGTTTGATAGCTGATAAAGGGTGCAGACTGAAGATGCTTTGCTTCCCGATGTGGGAGTTGCATACCTCAAAACGAAAGAGTGAATGGAGTAAAAACATGCCAAGGCAAGAGAATTAAGTACAATGGAGATCATTTTTCCTCAGAGAAAACATCAACTGTTCCAAAGATTGTCATTGAAATCCATTTTTTTTTTTACCCCTGTTACTTCAACACATGAAATTATTATGAAATGGCATAACAGATGCAGTTCTTAACCCATGATTATTTTGCTTCAATTTTTGAAAAGGGAATTGAGGTTAGATATTATGCTGTAAGGTTTCAGATGCACATTAAGAATTAGAGATATCCTCCTCTGAGCATGAAAGGAACTACTGTACACTTGAGTAACTTACAAGTAGGGCACTGTGTGAATGAAGAATAGAAAGCAGTTTCTTTGTAATCACACAATTAAAAAAGACCAAACAAAGTAATGTAATAGGATAAACCCATGTCACCAAGTACTAGCAACTCTAGTCAAAACAAACCCAAACTAAAGTGTAGGCAAGGGTAACAAGAATTATTAAAGCCCAGAGAATTGCAGCATTTAACTCATTTTCATCACTTTTAACTCATAATTGGCGCATTGTATGGTCTGAAACAAAGGTTTCTTATTATTATTGTTTGGTTCTAGTCTCTATTACTAAAAGGATATTGAGGTCGAGAGAGGTGCAAAAGGATTTTAAAAGAATAAAGCTAAAACAAAGAGGTTATAGCTTTCAGAGAAAAAATAACTAAACATGCAGGGCCTCTTTTCTTGAGATGACTGAGAAGTAATGTAATATGAAAAAGTCTGATAGGGCAAATTGTAGAGTCCATAATTACAAGGTATTTATAATCCATTAAGGAATTCAGGAAAATCCTTAGTACTCAGAGAGAGCAGTCAGAATGCAGAAATAATTCCCAGATAGTAGTTGAGGTGAATAACATGAAGATAAATAAACGAGTGAGAAATAGATGTTCATACAGAGGGTGAAGAGGAGGCATGTGTGGAATATAAACCTCAATATCAATTTCTTGGACATATGCCCTGCTCTGTGCTATGTTATGCAATGATTTGAAATTCATAACATTATACTGAAATTATAAATCTCAATGAAAGAAATAAGCTACATTAAAGTAGCATCTTTCACATTCTCAAACAATTCAGAAGAGCTTATAGCCAATCAATTACTTTGGCTTTGAAGTGTAACTGGCTAATTTATCCAGCATTCTCCAAGCGCTGTACTGAAATAACAGCCTGGATTATATGCTCAGATCTCTGGAATAGAGCCCAAGAATTCTGTCAGGGGTGTGAATGCTCCCACAAGCAGATGAAGTAAAATGAGAAGAGGCTTACGTGGAGTGTAAACACTGACTTGGTCCATTTTGGCTGAATGCCCTGATTCCTGCATTAGGAATTCTCAATATATTTACTAATTAAAAGTTGAATATAGTGCACCATTACAGAAATACAGAATAATAACCATTACCTTGAACAGTTCTATACAATAAACTTATAGTCATGTATTCTCTCAATTATAGTGAAACCACATATAGGATTCTTTTATATAACCTCTTTAAGCTACTTAACATATCTTTGCAGAGTTGAAAAAAAATCTGGTGGTGGATGTGTTGCACAAGACAAAACAATTGTGCATCTCATCACGGTTGTTTGTGACTTGAATGTGAATATAGGAGGTACAATTAATTAGTTTGTAGATGTCAGAAAAGATGGTGGGATTGTGGATAATAAGAAGAGAAAAGTGTGTCTAAAGCAGTAGCAGGATGTAGATCGGATAGAAAACTTGGCTGGGGTTGTAGATGGAATTAAATCCCAACTGGCACAATTGATGTATGTAGGGTGATCATTATAGAGTAAGATATATATGGTAAATGGTGGGCCATTTGGGAAATTTTGATTAGCAAAAGTATCTTGGGGTTTATGTCCATTGTTGCCTCAATGTGGTAGTACAGGTAGATAGGATGGTGAAGAAGTATACAGAATGCTTGGTTGGGGCAGAGGATATAAGTGTTGGGATGTGATGTTGCAACTTTACAAATACTGGATAAATGGCACTTTGGTATTTTAAGTTTATTTCTGGTCACCACAAAACAAGAAGAATATGGTTGCACTGGAGAGAATGCAAAGGAAATTCACCAGATATTGCCTGGAATTGAGAGCTTTAGCTTTGGGAAGAAATTAGACAGAAGAAATTGGCCCATCAAGTCTGCTCTGCCATTCTAATTATTAGCTGATTCATCCACTCACTCAAGCCCACTACCTGGCTTTCTCCCACAACCCATGATGCCCTGATTAATCCAGTGGAAGATTAACCATTAGGTTGAGAAGGTTGAAGCCTCAAGGCCTGGATGATAAGGGCCCATCAAACAACAATTGAATTAGGAGATACAACAATAGAAATGTTATTTTAATGATGTCATAGGGAACTAAGGCACAATATTAAATTTATTTTAATATTACAAAGACTTGTAGCTTTCAGTGCTCCTGTCGATTGGTTTTCATCTATTCACTGAAATTTTTAAAAGTGCCCACTCATGGTGGTGGCGGCGGCACAATGTGGGATCAATGTCCATCTTTGTTACCCACAATCCTCCACGCAGCTGGAACCACTCTGTGATTCCCTGGTGCTGGCACTGGCAAGGCGGTTCCAGGTGTGTGGGGGATTACGGGTAACAAAGATGGCCATTGATTCCTCATTGAGCCGCCACCACTGTAGTTCTCTCGGTCCTAGCCACCTCCTGTCGCATGCACTGTAGGGGGTTGGTGTCAGGCTAATAGATCTATAATTTCCTTTCTGCTACCTCATTCCCTTCTTAAACAGTGGAGTGACATTCACGATCCTCAAGTCCATTGGAACCATGCTAGAATCCATTGATTCCTGGAAGATCATTACCAATGCCTCCACAATCTCTACAACTACATCCTTTTGAATCTAATGGTGAATTCCATCCAGTCTGGGAGATTTATCTGCCCCCAGACAATTTAGCTACCCAAGTACCTTCTTTTTCATGATCTTGATTACATTCACTTCTCTTCCAAGAGGGCCACAAGAGACTAGTATGCTACTAATGTCTTCCAGTTTCTTGTATCTATTCAGTTCCTCCGCCATCTTCTTGTCAATTACAATTTCTTCAGTCTTTTTTGTCTCAAGCATCATTTACTTCTCCAGCTTCATTTCTCCATGCTCCATTTATATACACACCTCCTCCCTCACCACCATTTGGAACACTGGATGAAGACTAAGAGATTGCTTCATTGAGCACCTGGGCTCTGTCTGCTGCAATAGTATGGATCTCCCAGTGTCACTCATTTCAATTTCTTCTCCATTCCGTTGCCGACATATCTATCCATGGTCTCATGCACTGCCAGACTGAGACCATCTGTGAATTGGAGGAACACCTTATATTCTGTCTGCATACCCTCCAACTGGATTATATTAATATTGACCTCCAGTTTCTGTTAGCCACCACACCCCCTCCACTGCACCCCATCTCTCTCTCTCTCTCTCTTTCTTTTTCCCTTCCCTTTTCACTCTGACTTCTTTAACTTATCTCAGCATTCACAGAGTCAATCTCCCCCTCCACTAATCAATTCTCATATTTCCTTTCTCCTGGCCCCTTCTCCATATCCAATTATCACCTTTTGACATTGGACTGTACTCCTCCCCCTACCATTTCTTTTATTTAGGTGCTGCCTGATTGTTCCCATAGATTGAAGAAGGATTCAGGACCAAAATGTTGGCAATATATCTTTACCTCCTATGGATGCTGGGAGACCTGCCGAGTTGCTCCAGCATTTCTATGCTTTTATTACAATCACAGCATCTGCAGACTTTGTGTTTCACAATCAAATAAAATTCAATGGTGAAAGTTGAAGTTAAATAGCTACACCACTATTAATGGCAAAAATTGGCATTGATCAATCAATTCTCAGAATACAGACAAGAGAGTAGGTCACACTACATGCTGTTATAGTACATGCTGCAATGAAGTATATATCAGCTCCTCTCTCTCTGTGGTGAAAAGAATACATTCCAGATTGCCTATCGTAGTAATAGGTCTACAGTGGATACCATCTCATTGGCTCAGCACAAAGCCTTGGAACACATGGACAGCAAAGATGCATACGTCAGGATACACTTTATTGACTACAGTTTGGCATTTAACCTCATCATCGCCTCAAAACTGATCTTCAAACTCCAAGAGCTGGGGTTTAAAACCTCTCTGTGTAATTGGATCATATATTTCCTCACTACAGACCACAATCAGTGAAGATTGGGAAGAAGATCTCCTCCATAATCTCCATCAGTGCCAGAGCACCACAGGGCTGCGTTCTTAGCTCCCTGCTCTACTCACTTTACATCTATGACTGTGTAGCTTTGAACAACTGTAAATTTGCCTGTGATACCACGGAGGTGGGGTGTATAAAGGAAGGGGATGAGTCAGCATACAGGATGGAGATTGAAATCTTGGCGCCATCAACAACCTTGCACTCAATGTCACCAAAACTAAGGAGTTGATGGCTGATTTCAGGAAAGGAAAGCCACAGGTATACAATCCAGCGACTATTGGGGGATCAGAGGTGGACAGGGTGAGCAAATCTAGGTTCTTGGGAATCACTATCTCGGAAGATCTTTCCTGTATCCAAAACACCAATGGTATTGTGAAGAAAGGACATCAATGCCCCTTAGGAGTTTGTGGAGGTTTGATACGACACCAGAAACCCTGGGAAATTTCTGGAGAGGTGTGGTGGAAAGTGTGCTGACCAGTTGCATCATATTCTGGTATGGGAATACCATTACCCCTGAGTGCAAAGCCCTCCAAAAGGTAGTGGACTCTGCCCCGACACGTAACAGGCAAAGCTCTCCCCAGTAATGAATATATCTACAGGGAATGCTGCCATCAGAGGGTAGCAGCAATTATCAAAGTCCTACACCACGCAGCACACGCTGCTGCCATCAGGAGAGAGGTATAGGTGCTACAAGACTCATACCACCAGGTTCAGGAACAGCTGCTTCCCCTCCACCATCAGGTTCCTCAACAACAAATTCAAGCAGAGACTCATTTAAGGACTCTTATGCATTTTATTAATTTTCTTTTGTTCTCTCTATATTGCACAGTCATTTTGTTTACATTCATTATCTGTTTACTGTTCTTTTATTGTTTACATGTTTATGCTGTTTACAGTTTACTTTTTACACTATAAATTACTGGTAATTCTGCTGTGCCAGCAGGAAAAATGAAATCTCAGGATTGTATGTGATGTCATGTATGTACTCTGACAATAAATCTGAAATCTATAATTTCACTTATAAATTTAGACATGTAGCATGGTAACAGGCTATTTTTGCCCATGACCCCTCACCACCCAATTACATCTAATGAATCTGCAACCCTGGTTTGAAGGGTGGGAAGAAATCCCACACAGACATGGAGAATGTACAAATTCCTTACAGACAGCACCAAATTCAAAACCGAGTCCCTGGCACTGTAACAGTATTGTACTAACCGTTTCGCTATCCATGCTGCCTATTATCCCAAATCTAAATGATCCTGTACCACACTTTCTCAAAGAGAAATTTGTCAGAATGCTAAACAGGGCAGATTAATTTAGTTCTTTTATATTATATTATATTTCTCCACCTCTTCATAGGATTAGCTTGAATTAACTTTGACTTCTGTTTTTTTAAAAATCCTTGTATGAACAACCACATAATTGGACAAGAATTTTTAAGAAAAAATATTTAATGCTTCTGTGAAATTATAAATATTTGCTGGAAATTCCAAAGAGGAAATTTTCATGGACTTCTTTAGTGTTTGCTCATCAGGCATTAACAGTGTTATAATGGTTTCTTGTCCTCAGTTGCCCTGTAAATCTAGCTGCCTTGATGAAATATCTTGCTACTCCACTTTATTGATATTAAAAATCAATGCAGATTATGACTCAATTCACAATTCAGTGGTGATAATGTGGCTGGATAAACTACACCTGCTACTGTTTTCCATCGTAAGTGCGGAAGATTGAAGAAAAACACATGTTTAGCATATTAAGATCTACAATCATTTCTATCCACTTATTATGCATGCAGTTACC
Source organism: Narcine bancroftii (assembly GCF_036971445.1). NCBI lineage: Eukaryota > Metazoa > Chordata > Chondrichthyes > Torpediniformes > Narcinidae > Narcine > Narcine bancroftii. The sequence goes on from NC_091471.1 coordinate 77,721,441, forward strand.
ATTGCCCTGAGATTTACTTCCCCATTCTACACAAGGGAGGTCATTCTAGCCAGTTCTCCCACCCAAAAATTGAAGGGAATTTTCACTAAGATTCGAGATAGACAATGTTGACGAAACTGGCCTTTGACCATTCGGCGGTGGCTTGCCTCACGTGCCTCATGAGTCATTGAAAGAGATGCTTAAGGTAGTAAATACTGGCAGCACGTCATTTTAGCCAATGGAAAGAGAAATAGTTCATGATTCAGATTGACAACCCTTGAGTTAATGAGAAAGAGATTAAATTTGACATGGGGTGATGAAGGCAAATGGAGAGAGAGAAAACACCAGCAAAGGGATGTAAACATTAGAAACGCAGAGTGTACGACATATCCCACTGCACTAAAGGAGAGAGGAAAATATTGTCAAGATCAATGATCAATAATGAAATAATCATTCAATAATGATCAGAATGATTTAGTCCTGATGTAAACAGAGAAAACAATTTATCTGAAGTCAGAGAGTTAATTAATGAGTCTCGAAAGTTTCTAAGTGGCCCAGAGATAAGAAGAGCCACAATGTCTCTTCCTTTCAGATCCCAGCACTGGCAGCCTTTGTCTCGACTGATCACTCCGCTGCACCCTATATGACTCACCTCCCTCCACTTCACCCCTTTGTTTCCTTAGCCTCTCTCTCACTTTGTCTGGTAGCTGTCCATTATCCTCCACCTCGCTCTGGTTCACTAATATTCTATTGGTTCCTGTCCAAGCCTACTAATGCTGTCCTCATCACACTAATGTTGAGCTTTGTTACTGTGAACTGGAAGACTATAGGTAGACAGGGCAGATTGAGAGTTGGGATGGAGAATGAAAGTGGCAAATGTAGGGTCATCCCTGGAAATTGAGGGTATATGGTCAGCAAAACAACCACCCAATTTATGTCTGGTTTGCTCAATGTAGAGGAAACTACACAATGGGCATAAACTGTTGTAGTCTAGACAAGGAACCCAATGGGTTCATCTTTAAGGAGGAAAGGGAAGATATAAATGGATCAGTGTTGCATTTCCTTTGGGTTACATAGCAGGAGTGCCATGAGAAGGGAAGTTGTTGGTGGAGACAGAAGTGTGGACCATGGAAGAGCAAAAGTAATCTGTTCTGAATGTTGAAAGACAAGGGGAGGGGAATACATACACGGGGCAGAACGGGTGGAAGTTATGAAGGATAATCCATTAATTGGGGAGGATGTCGAAGATGGAAAGTAATAGGATAACTAGCAAAACATCATACTGGAGGAATTCAGAGGGTCAAACATCATCAGTGTGAGAAAATGAATTCCCAGTATTTCATGCCAGAACCCTCTATTAAGATCAAAGGTCCAGAGGGGAGGTAGCTAGTGTGATGAGGACAGCATTAGTAAGCTTGGACAGGAACCAATAGAATATTAGTGAACCAGAGTGACGAGAAGGATGATGGACAGCTGCCAGACAAAGTGAGAGAGAGGCTAAGGAAACAAAGGGGTGAAGTGGAGGGAGGTGAGTCATATAGGGTGCAGCGGAGTGATAAGTGGAGACCAAGGCTGCCAGTGCTGGGATCTGAAAGGAAGAGACAATACCATATACTGAGAGACAAGATAGAAATGAAAGTATAGGTTGGGGGGTGGGGGGAGAAAATTCAGTGGTGGTTATGATGGAGGAAGATGAGGGAACCAAAGTAAAAGGGGGAATGAGATTGTAAGGGGACTGAGTAGTGTTGGGACACAGTGAGGGAAGGGGAGGAGAAAGGGGAAGGACAGAAGCAGTTCAGAAGAGGAGAGACCAGTGTCTCATTAACTGAAATTGGAAAACTCAATATCAATATAATTGGGCTATAGGCAACCTAGTTGGAATGCAGTATATGGTGGTGTTCCTCTAGTTTGTCTCCAGGGGAATGTTACCTATCCTTACTTTGGCTGGGAGAAGGGGTGAGAGCAGAGTTGTGGGAAATAGATGAGATGCAGTCAAAACCAGAGGTGCAGTGCTACCAGAGCTCACTGGAGCGCCACTCTAGCACCTCAGGGGGCACCTCCAAGAACCTCATGGAGCAGCTCCGACACCTCCTTGTTGCCGTTTTTGGTGAACTCCAGCACCTAAAAAATTAGCACTGCACCCCTGGTCAAAACTGAGGAGAAGATACAGTGCAGAATGAAGGAATACACCCAACAGAAACTGCAAGTACAACAGAGATGCTAGAACTGGGAGAATGGAATGGAGACAGTGTATGAAGAAAGATAAGCAAGAAAATCAACAGATACTGAAGTCAAGTGCAATAAATATAAGTCCTGGAGAAACAGCAGGTCACACAGCATCCATAGGAGGTAAACATAACCAAATTATCAGGCCTGAGCCCTTTGTCAGGAATAAGAAAAAAACAACCTCTTACCTGTGTTAGGTGTAAGCCTGTGTACCTCCCCGTTCCCCTTCCTCCCATCTCTCCTCAAAAGAAAACAAAATGGCGCTGCTGACCGAGCTGTTATAATGGCACAATCCTGGAAGAGCTGAGAGCGAAGACACAAACCTGTGTTTGCTCTTCCAAAGGGTTCACCCATCTGGTCCTAATACCTTTGTCTTCATCCAGGCATCACATGGAGCCTCTATGTTGATATAATCGCAAAGAAGGCTCACCAGCAGCTATACTTTGTGAGGTGTCTGAAGAGATTTGGTATGTCACCAAAAACTATCAAAATCTTCTACAGGTGTACCGTGGAGAGCATTCTGGCTGGTTGCATCACTGTCTGATATTGAGGCGCCAACTCTCATAACAAGAATAAACTCCAGAGGGCTGTTAACTCGACCTGCGACATCACAGGCACCAGACTTCACTCCATCAAGGACATCATCATGAGGCAGTATCTTAAAAAAAAAGCAGCCTCTGTCCTCAAAGACCCCCACCAACCAGGCCATGCCCTCTTCACTCTGCTACCATCGGGAAAAAGGCATAGGAGCCTAAAGACAAGCACTCCATGACACAAGGACAGCTTCTTCCCCACTGCCATCAGATTCCTGAATAATCAATGAATCAAAGATACTGCCTTATTTTTGTGCACTATTTTTTTTTATAGTAATGTTGTAAGATGGTTCATAATCTGAATGTTTGCCCTTATGACGCTGCCACAAAATTCCAAATTTCATGACTTGGTCATGACAATAAATTTTGATTCTGATTCTGAAATGGCCTGTTAAAGGAGTTGATGATGTTTTATTTTAAAATCCAGTAACCATGGGGACTGTGTCCAAGATGGCGATGCCCATGCTTGTCAGTGGCCATGATGGGTTGCAGACTCGAGTGCTGCAGCAGACCAGGGCAGAGCACCAGACACGGAGAATATCCGACCCTCTGTTGAGACTATGAAGCAGAGGAGTCAACCCAATAGGACAGTGACTACGGTGGCAGACCAGCAAGAACTGAGCAACTGAGGGACCTACACAGGCTATGGGCAACTTGCAGTTGGGGACAGTCGGCTGCAGGAGACTGGCTCATGGGAACCAAGTATTGGAGCTGCGATTCGAGAAGGCACAAAAGGCAAGAAGGGCCTTGGGCATTGAAGCCTTCCTGATCATGTCAGAGTCTTGGAGCTGGAGCTTGGGTATGGATCAAACAGGGGTCTGTGCGGCTGCAGAGGTTGCGGGAGCTCTGGAGGTGAACCCATGGTCACCCAATATCTCTAAACAGATGCTTTTTTTTTACTGTATGGGGCACAGGCAACACTGATGGTTACTCTTGGCAGGCAGATGGCAATTGTGTGTAATATAACATGTTCTGTACTATTACATGACAATAAAGGAATCATGAATCTTCAATCTTCAATCTCAAATCATGAATAATATGAATCACTCCCTCGTTTATTCCAGTTTCTATCTGTTTTACCACATTCCCGACATAGGGCTCAGGCCCAAAATTTTGACTGCCTTTTATTTCTTATGAACGCTGCGTGATCCGCTGAGTTGCTCCAACACTTTTGTATATCGAGCAAGGGAGGAATTTAGTCGAGAAGCTATGAGTCTGTGTACTTGTAGTGGATATTTGTTGTTGCAGCTTGTTATGGGAACACTCGTGTGTGTGATGACAGGTGCACGGGAGATCGTGGGGAGAGTTTCAGAGTGGTGCCATGTTTAAATATAGAAAGATGGGCTTATAGCTCCTCTCCAGTGATATTATTTCCAAAGAGGAAGCACACAACATATTTATCCCCTGATATGGAGGTAGGCACATCAGAAAAGAAAGGAACAATTGGAGACCAAGTAGGTTGAAGTTGGAGCAGAGTGAAATTGACAGCAAAAGTAATAAAATGTTCAAAGGATTATTGAGGACCCTCTCTATCCAACACATGGTATCTTTGACCCACTGCCATCAAGATGGAAGTACAGGAGCATTACAATTTGAACTGTCAAGTCGGAAAATAACTTCTTCCCACAGACAGTGAAACAGAATCCTGTAACTGAGTAAATAATTCCAAAATATTTATATTTAAAAAAAATATCTGTATGGAGATAATGCAATTTCTATGTGTTGTGTAATGTATTTGTAAGCTGGTGCACACTTTGATCCAGAGAAATGCAGTTTCGTTAGGTTGTATATGCACAGCCAGGTGTTATTAAACTTGAACTTGAACTTGAAGTTCAGTGTCAGTGCAAGCAAGGGGAGTAAATTCAATGACACTCCCAATTTGTGCCTTGCACAAAGCCAAAAGGCTTTTGGGTATCAGGAGGAAATTTGCTCACTTCAGGACACCCAGCCTCTGATGTGTCCACCAAACACAGTATTTATGAGGCTGGCGAGTTCAGTTTCTAATCATGGTGATCCCGGGGATATTATCGATTGTGGGGGACTCAATGTCGATGATATCATAGAAGGTTATGGCCAGGTGGTTAGACTCATTCTTCTTAGACATGGTTCATTTCCTAACACTTCTGTGGCATAAATGTTTCTTGTCACCTATCAGCTGATGTTTAAATGCTGTACAGCTGCATGAGATCTACATTTCCTGAGGAATTGAACCTGTTGGACAAATTCTGCAGGGAGCACCGCATCAGGGTCATTACAGATTTTTTAAAAATTTGTTGATGAGTATATCCCCATCGAATGGTTCAGGGTTTTTCCTAAATAGACATCCTGTACGAACAACAAAATCCAGAACCTGCTGCAACCCAGTTCACAGGCATTTAATTCCAGGTATCCAGATCACTACACAAGGAGAAGTTAATCCTACAAAAAGCCATCAAAAAGTGTAAATTCCAGACAAGAATGGAAACAACAATGAACACCTGACAGTTGTGGCAGGGCCTAAATTACATAACCTCTACAAAACAAAGATGAAAAATGTTCACCAGCAGCTATTCTTCGTGAGGAGTTTGACAAGTTTTGGTATGCCATCAAAGACTCTTTCAAATTTCTACTGGTGTACCATAGAGAGCATTCTGACTGGTTGCCTCACTGTCTGGTATGGAGGCACCAATGCTCAGGTCAGGAAAAGACCGCAAAGAGTTGTGAACTCAGCCAGAGCCATCAATTGAGGACATTTACAAGAGGCTGTGTCTCAAGGAAACAACCTCTATCTTCAAGGACCCTCACCACCCAGCCCATGCCCACTTCACACTGCTACCATCAGGAAGGAGGTACAGGAGCCTAAAGGTGAACACCTAATGGTACAAAAACAGCTTTATACCTTCTGCTATCAGATTTCTGAATGGACAATGAATCATAGAACACGATCTCATTTTCTCTTCTTTTTCATTAATTAATTTATTTTAGAAAATGTAATTTATAGAAATATTTTCCCTGTGATGCTGCTACAAAAAATTATGACATGCTCATGACAATGAATTCTGATTATGATTCTTAGTCTGAAAACAAAATCCGATGAAGTAGGAGACTTCACTTATAACTTCATTCCCAGATGAACTCAATGCCTTCTATGCCCAATTTAACTACCAGAACAAGCAAGAGCCACTGTGCAACACCATTTTCCTTTACGAGCCTCTAATGTCAGTGTCCAAGGAAGATTTGCAGGTTGCCTTCAGGAGAGTGAATCTAAGGAAAGTCCAGACGAAGTACCCAGTCAAGTACTGAAAACATGTGCTGACCAACTTGCCAGATATCTTCAACATCTCACTTCAGAGAGCAGCAGCAATCATCAAAGATCCACACCACTAGGACACACTCTGTTCTCACTGTTGCCAACTGGAAATCAGGAAAGAGATATATATGCCACAAGACTCGTACCATCAGATCAGTTGCTAGCCCTCTATCATCAGACATCTAATAACAACTCAATCAGAGATTCATTTAAGGACTTTTACTTTGCACATTATTCATTATTGAATATTTCATTTTTGTGCTACACAGTTTGCTTACACTTCCTTCTTGTTTAATTTCTTTCTTTTGTATACATATCTTGAGTACTCTTATTTTTTGCATTATCAATAGGTAGAAAGGCTGCCTGACCTGCAGGAATAAGAATCTCAGGGTCGTATGTGATGCAATGTGTTGTATGTAACAATAAATCTGAACTTTGAACTCATTGAGAGGCAGCATCTCACTTTCAGAGGTACAGTTTAATTTTCTGCAATAATTCTGGCACTGACATGTCCTTCATTGTACTGGAGTTCAACAACTATCATAGGACTATAACTTGATGAGAAGCTTGCAAGCCAGGACCCACGCTTCCAGTGCTTGTGATGTAAGGGAATGTCTATTTGTTCCTCCCAGAAATGATTATCGGAAAAAAATCTTCCGGTGATTCACAGAAGATCTCCTGAACATTGAGGGAGCAGAAGACTTCTCTGTGGATGTAAAGGTTCAGATTACTCATGCTAGTTCTTCTGGGCTCATGAGTGCACTGAATGATGGCTTCTACACAATGGAAATTGAGGCTGGCAAATCCCATTTTCTAGGATGCCTCAAAATTGTCACTGAAATCAAATAAAGCACTGCACAAATACAATAATCTGGGTGATCTACATGATGCAGAGCTGAGCAGTTAAGGTGAGGGTTGCAGCAAAGAATTGTGGCATCTGTCTGGAAATACTCTGTGATGATGTAATTTAGAATTGACATGATTTTGACCTCCATGAAGAGAGCGGTCCAAGCATGGAGCAGAAACGATGATCTTCATACAAAATATCACCTTACTCGGTAATGATTCACCTGTAAAAGCTGTGCCGGTGAATATATTGTTTAACAGAGTGGATCAGTTGGACATCCTATCCTGAATGCCACTAGAGAATAGTGAGCACTCTTTGTCTGGTGCACCTGGTTCCTAACCTGCCTGTGAGGCCAGTGCTTGCCACCACAACACTTCAAGGAAAGGAAACCTACCAGTGGTGACATCATAAATAAATAACCTCAGAAGCTTAATGCTAAAAAAAAAGCCCTCTATTAAATTAATTGTTCTCTGTAAACTGAAGGAAGTGTTCTGAGGCTTTCCAGTTTAGTTTCATTATGCCCCTTTAATAAATGCACATGAAGTGCATTATGGACCTTGCTGTTTTTTTTGACTGAACAATAATTGTCACAGTTTATATTAAAATTTCCAACTTGCATCCGTAGGAGGAAGTGATAGAGTCACAACTAGCATTGCCCATGGATGCCCACCTCGTGTCAACAATGTTAATGTGAATACTATATCATAGAGATCGATACAATTTGTAGAGGAGTATTTTCGCTTGGAAATGACTCAGCACAGGTTACATTAGTTGAGGATACTTCCACTACTGGACAATGAGCAGCTATGATTGGTGAGGAAACAGATCAAACAACAAAAGCAGGAGGAAGGCACATTTACAGCAATGGGGGCCCGGGGATGGAGGGTGGGGGGGAAGGCATATTAGCAGCAATGTTCTTGTAAATGCTTGATGTTAATGTTACCTGGTACAATAATGGAATGTACAAGCAAATCACACTATGGACATGAAATGAACTTGTGTGTGTGTGTGTGTGTGTGTGTGTGTGTGTGTGTGTGTGTGTGTGTGTGTGTGTGTGTGTGTGTGTGTGTGTGTGTGTGTGTGTGTGTGTGTGTATGAAAACACATATGTGTTATGTATATATACACGCGCGCGCACGTGTGTGTGTGTGTGTGTGTGTGTGTGTGTGTGTATGAAAACACATATGTGTTATGTATATATACACGCGCGTGCACGTGTGTGTGTGTGTGTGTGTGTGTGTGTGTGTGTGTGCGTGTGTGTGCGACACACAGAAAGAGAATTTGTTTTGTGAATAAAATCTATTTTGAAATTTAGAAAGTAACTTCTACCATAGATTTGTACAGAATAAATATGCTAGTTGGTCTGACTTCTAGTTTAAGGTCTGTCTTCTTCTTTGGCTTGGCTTCGCGGACGAAGATTTATGGAGGGGGTAAAAAGTCCACGTCAGCTGCAGGCTCGTTTGTGGCTGACCAGTCCGATGCGGGACAGGCAGACACGATTGCAGCGGTTGCAAGGGAAAATTGGTTGGTTGGGGTTGGGTGTTGGGTTTTTCCTCCTTTGCCTTTTGTCAGTGAGGTGGGCTCTGCGGTCTTCTTCAAAGGAGGCTGCTGCCCGCCAAACTGTGAGGCGCCAAGATGCACGGTTTGAGGCGTTATCAGCCCACTGGCGGTGGTCAATGTGGCAGGCACCAAGAGATTTCTTTAGGCAGTCCTTGTACCTTTTCTTTGGTGCACCTCTGTCACGGTGGCCAGTGGAGAGCTCGCCATATAATACGATCTTGGGAAGGCGATGGTCCTCCATTCTGTAGACGTGACCCATCCAGCGCAGCTGGATCTTCAGCAGCGTGGACTCGATGCTGTCGACCTCTGCCATCTCGAGTACCTCGACGTTAGGGGTGTGAGCGCTCCAATGGATGTTGAGGATGGAGCGGAGACAACGCTGGTGGAAGCGTTCTAGGAGCCGTAGGTGGTGCCGGTAGAGGACCCATGATTCGGAGCCGAACAGGAGTGTGGGTATGACAACGGCTCTGTATACGCTTATCTTTGTGAGGTTTTTCAGTTGGTTGTTTTTCCAGACTCTTTTGTGTAGTCTTCCAAAGGCGCTATTTGCCTTGGCGAGTCTGTTGTCTATCTCATTGTCGATCCTTGCATCTGATGAAATGGTGCAGCCGAGATAGGTAAACTGGTTGACCGTTTTGAGTTTTGTGTGCCCGATGGAGATGTGGGGGGGCTGGTAGTCATGGTGGGGAGCTGGCTGATGGAGGACCTCAGTTTTCTTCAGGCTGACTTCCAGGCCAAACATTTTGGCAGTTTCCGCAAAGCAGGACGTCAAGCGCTGAAGAGCTGGCTCTGAATGGGCAACTAAAGCGGCATCATCTGCAAAGAGTAGTTCACGGACAAGTTTCTCTTGTGTCTTGGTGTGAGCTTGCAGGCGCCTCAGATTGAAGAGACTGCCATCCGTGCGGTACCGGATGTAAACAGCGTCTTCATTGTTGGGGTCTTTCATGGCTTGGTTCAGCATCATGCTGAAGAAGATTGAAAAGAGGGTTGGTGCCAGAACACAGCCTTGCTTCACGCCATTGTTAATGGAGAAGGGTTCAGAGAGCTCATTGCTGTATCTGACCCGACCTTGTTGGTTTTCGTGCAGTTGGATAATCATGTTGAGGAACTTTGGGGGACATCCGATGCGCTCTAGTATTTGCCAAAGCCCTTTCCTGCTCACGGTGTCGAAGGCTTTGGTGAGGTCAACAAAGGTGATGTAGAGTCCTTTGTTTTGTTCTCTACACTTTTCTTGGAGCTGTCTGAGGGCAAAGACCATGTCAGTGGTTCCTCTGTTAGCGCGAAAGCCGCACTGTGATTCTGGGAGAATATTCTCAGCGACACTAGGTATTATTCTATTTAGTAGGAGATCTATTTAGGAGATCCAAAATGAGTGGTGGACTAGCCTCGCCAAACGAACACAGCTCAGCGCGGACATTGGCGACTTCAGGGGTTTCTACGAGGCTCTAAAGGCTGTGTACGGCCCCTCACCCCAAGTCCAAAGCCCGCTGCGCAGCTCAGACGGCAAAGTCCTCCTCAGCGACAAGATCTCCATCCTCAACCGATGGTCAGAACACTTCCAATCTCTTTTCAGTACCAACCGCTCAGTCCAAGATTCCGCCCTGCTCCAGCTCCCTCAACAGCCCCTAAGGCTAGAGCTGGATGAGGTTCCCACCCTGGATGAGACATATAAGGCAATCGAACAACTGAAAAGTGGCAAAGCAGCAGGTATGGATGGAATCCCCCCAGAAGTCTGGAAGGCTGGCGGCAAAACTCTGCATGCCAAACTGCATGAGTTTTTCAAGCTTTGTTGGGACCAAGGTAAACTGCCTCAGGATCTTCGTGATGCCACCATCATCACCCTGTACAAAAACAAAGGCGAGAAATCAGACTGCTCAAACTACAGGGGAATCACGTTGCTCTCCATTGCAGGCAAAATCTTCGCTAGGATTCTTAAGGTCTGTAAGGTTTCTTAAATTACACATAAAACTTCTGTGGCTCACTTGCACTAGAATTTGGTTGGGCATTCGCAAGGGTTTATAGGTGTTGTACCTGTGTTTCTGATCCTTCTCACATTAAGCAATTTTTTTTTAAATTAAACACCTTTTGAAATCTTACATTATTTTCTTGATATAGTCATGAAAACATTATTTATAAAGGTACAGAACTGAACAAAATGTTTATTGGTGGAGGCTTTGGAGATTTATTAGTCACATTTATGAATATTGATAATATGTGGAAGTATCCATGTCAATTGGCAAATAATGAGCTTTCATTTCAATGCTCAAGATTACAAAATACTTTCTTGAAGTTTTAAAAACAAATTTAAAATTTAAAAAAAACTCTTCTTTTCTCAGAGATATTTTATACTAATTTAAGCTAATCAGAAAATATAACTGGATGCCTTTTTCATCTGAGAATTACTATTGAGCAACTATTGAAATATAGTCAGTTGTGCCTTTCTGAATAATTTACTCATTAATGTTTTATTAGCAAAATAACTAATATAAAATAATGGATTCCTGGGAATACACACAAGGCCTGCAACGATTTTGAATGCAAGTCCCATCTGAGTGTCTTGCAACCGTTATGAGACCTTTTTCAGACCATATGTTGGTAGAGGGCACCACTGCCTCCCTGGGGCCTTGTCAGCCTTAGCCGCAATCTATTGTCGGGCGCTGTTGAGGAAAAATGATACTCACTCTGCTCTGCTCAGCAGAAGCTGCCTTAAAGATAGCATCAGGGCTTTGCAAATACCCCAAATGCACAGTGACTTGCTCGACCTCCACTTTCAAACTCCTAACATGGTTATTATGTATTGTGGCATGCTAAATGTACCTGACTCTATCCAGGATGAAGCAGGTCAGAATATTTTTATAACCACATGTTGATTAGACAGCAGAAATCAGCAATATTAGGTCACTGATAAGATTCATATCAGTAATATTAAAAATGTTGTGATATTTTCAATCACCTGCGCATACCTGACATTCATTGTTCATTATTAGAAAAACAACAATTTTGGTCAATGTTTCTTCACTAAATAGTGAAGTGATTTGTTTGGGAAGGTATAAGTCCAAAATATTTGTGAACGCAGGCTTTTCCATTCATTTGCTTATGTCAATGACTTGTGTCTCTTTCTGGAAGACTAAAGGAAAAGGATGCTATGTATATCATGTCTGGAATATGCTGCAGGCGAAGTTTGCTGGTGGAGCCCATTTTAGCTTCTTGCTGTGCTGTTATATTAAAGTAAGTTAGGTGAGAGTTTAGGACATTATTTTGTGTTTTTCCGCATGCTGTTAATCTGCAACCAATCTTGGATAAGACTAAAGACAAGATACAACAATTAAAACATTAAATTAATGCACCATGAATTTTAGTAATGTTTATTTTGGTATGTTTCATGTAAAAGAGATACTTTAATGTTGTATGGGTATTTCACAACATAAGTACAGAATATGGAGTGGATAGTTTTCATGATGGGTGTGAACAGTTGACCACATTGGTAAATGTCTGTCTAATTTCATTCTTTGGCCTCCTCAGTAAACTAGGCTGCAGTGTTAACTTGGTTCCTGGTGCACCTTCCCAAAACTTAAAGGAAATTTCCCAATTTAATTATTCACTTATGCCAGAATGAGGTAACTTCCTATCCAAAAAAATTATGTCATAGATTTCAGTAAATACAACAGATTTAATCTAGTTCATTGAGATAATTAAGAGTAAACTAAATTTCATATTTAATATGAAATAATATAATGTGATCGTCTAATTTCATATTATTTTCTTTTTTTTTAAATTATTTTTCCAAGCTATTTAAACATGAGTTCGAATCAAATCTTTCAGCAATTTTGGGACAAACTTTAACCATATTGGCAGTTCAGAGGGGTGTGGGAGAATGTTTATGTTCCGATGGGTCAGTAAATAGGTGGAGTGGTGTAACAATAATCCAGTCTGATCCTCAAGGACAAGAACCTGAAAAGAATGGAAATGAAAATATCAAAATTCTGGGCTAATCTTACGAATGTTGATTAAAAGAAGTTTTCATTCAAGCATATAACATACAACTGGTCAGATGCAATTGCAATTTGGATGGTAAATTGGCTCATTGTTGTCTTGAAGGATTTTTGTCAATGGTCCGTCAACTGGGTTATCACAGTGGCAACACTGTCCTCTAGAGGATACTTTTCAAATGACAGCAAAGCATGATCATTAGAGCTGGAATGGACATCTATCTGATCAATTCATGATATTTTCACACATTATTTCATAATCCTAGAGTTTCATCAGAATCATTTGCTAATGGTTATTTTGGTCAAAGTTTTCTACTGACATCAGCTGTTTGCACTGTGAATGCTTTTGTGAGGGAGGGACACAACACAAAAACACAACAATTTTGAAATAAATTTACTTCAAATAATCAAAATTGTAAATGATTATAAAGAAGTTCAGATGTTGTGGGAATAAATAGTACAGGTACAATGAATGTACAAACTCCTTACAGACAGTGCAGGATTTGAACCCCCTGTCCTGATCGCTGGCGCTGTAAAGGCATTGCGCTAACTGCTACACCAATTGTGCTGCCCCAAGATGTTAATTTTTCAGATTAATATAAATAGTTAAACCTGATTATATCAAAAAATCATGTCCAAGGGGTATTGATGGAAGCTGAGCAATGTTTTCTTTAAAATAACAAATGTTCCCAATGAGACAGATTTGCATGTTCATTATTAATAATGACATGGTTTAATTTGGAATACTGGTCAATAATTGCATGGGAACTATCCAATAGTTAGGTTCCAAAGATGGGGACAAAATTGATTATTTATTCGCAATTCAAAATGGTCAGCGCCAGTGATCAGGACAGGGGGCACTGTCTGTAATAAGTTTGTACGTTCTCCCCGTGTCTGTGTGGGTTTTCCCCAGGGGCTCTGGTTTCCTCCCACCGTTCAAAATATACGTGTAGGTTAATGGGTGTAAATTGGGCAGCATGGACTCATGGGCCAAAATGGCCTGTTACCATCCTGTATGTCTAAAATTTAAAATTAAAAAATATCTTCTGACTGATTTGCTGAAAGTACCCAAATTTTCTGTTTTTATTTTAGATTTACAGCATTTGCCATTTTATGTTAATCAATTGCTATTCAAATTTCATTGTACCTGTACTATTTATTCCCACATGAGGCACTTCGTCCAATGGATATACTAGTTGACATAGAATCCATATATCTCATTAGCAACTTGCTATCTATATTTCACGGCTAATTAACCATTCTTGCTTACAACACAAGTCAAAGTGAAAGACAGATCTACAAAATGCTGAGGCTTATTGTACAGAGACATTATAATGAATGCAATAGAAATCTGCAATGGGGTCACTGGAAGAAAGCATTTAAATAGAACGGTAGGCCTGGTGGGGGTGGGGGGGGGGTGCGATGACTGTTCACTGGAGCAGCTGAGAAAATAGTTGCTTACATTGGCCAGTCTGCTTTAGATGATGTAGCCACTACACAACGCATGGGTGAAGGACTCTTCCCAAAGCAAAAGGCACAATATCCTGGTTGACTGAGACGGATAGCACTCTTGAGCAATGTTGATATTTTATCCCAATTGAAATAACTGAAGAGGGTGAGAATGCTCTCCAACATAGTCCTCTAGTTTAATGCAACTGTAACCTAATGTTATTATTATAGCCTTACACATTTGTACATAAACATCAACGAGTCTGTGCTAATGGACAGCTTTTCAATATTGTCCAAATAAAACGTGGCAATTTCTAATCTACAGCAAAGGAAAGGCAGGGATTTGTTGATCTTATGCTAATGAAGTCGGGAAAAATTTCACGCCACAAATGAAATAATTTGTGTTCTTTTATCCTCAAGGGGCAGTTTTGTAATGTGTCATAATCACACACAATTATACATTTGTTTCTGTATTTCGCTGAAAGGAGACTAAATAGTTATTTGGATCCCAATTTTTAATTGCCTACAGCTGGAATCCCACTCTAATTGAATGCTCACTGAATCACTCAACAACTCACACATCAACAAAATCTGAAGCCTCTGGGGTTCTCATACAGTGCTTACCCTATCTCAGAGCACGAAGAGCTAACAGATCAAGCAGAAAAAGCAGCATTTGTGACCCAGCTGCTTGTGTGTGTGTGTGTGTGTGTGTGTGTGTGTGTGTGTGTGTGTGTGTGTGTGTGTGTGTGTGTGTGTGTGTGTGTGTGTGTTTTACCAGCAGAGATTCATTTTCCCCTACTGTGATAATGAAAATGGAAAGGCAGGCAGTAATATACCAAACTTGATTATATTTAAGTTACTTCAAGACTGCTCAAGTAACACATGAACACCAATGTAAGTAAATGGGAAACCAAGCATACAGTGGCTGTGCGGATGCTGCGATGTTTAACTACTGAAAGAAGCACACAATCACAAGGGTATGGTGAGCTATATGGTTCCTTGTAACTCGGAATATGAGCTGGCTTAAAACCACCCGATGCTTTTACCCAAAGCAGTAAAAAAAAGTTATTCACCATTTCATATTTTTTTTGTCCTTTCCATCACCATCCACTTTTCATGTCTGAAAACTTGCTCAAAACATGGACATTTCGAACTTTTATCCAGAAAGATTCCTAAAGCTGCTTTCAGGTGCTCGGTCACAGATAATGCACTGGCACATGCGACTGGGGGAGTCCAGCTGGGATGTTCAGGTGGCCACGGAGAAGACGCCTTTCTGTCACCTGAACGTGCCAGCTGAAGGAGAGCCATGTCCGAGCGAGCACTGGCTCCCGTGGACTGTGGCCGTAGTCCCACTGCTGCTTTCAGGTGCGATGGGGGAATTCTCCGAGCTGGAGAATATACCGACTCGAGGAGGGTTAGGTAAGTCGTCCTCCTGGCCGGGTTCTCCACTTTCAGGTGGCTACCCGACAGCCGCATTGGGGTAGAATAGGTAACTTTACAGTCGGGTATTCTGATCACCTGAAAGTGGCTTAAGTCATTAACCTGAAATTCAATACACAGAAGTGCTGGAGAAACTCAGCAGGTCATACAGCATCCACAGAAGGCAAGGAGTAACCAAGGTTTTGAGCCTGAGACCCTCGTTAAAATATGAAGAAAAGTACATGCAGTTACATGATTAAAAAGGTGGGGTTGGGCTATAGAGAGAAGAGGACCGGAGAATGGAGAAAAGGGGCATGGGGAGGAGCACAGGCTAACAGGTAAGAGGTGGATACAGGTAGGAGGGTAGAAAAGACCTGAAATATCAGTTCTGTTTCACAAACCACACATTTTACTTATGGAAATTTATAGAACATAAAACAATACAGCACAGTGCTAATTGAATGCTCACTGAATCACTCAACAACTCACACATCAACAAAATCTGAAGCCTCTGGGGTTCTCATACAGTGCTTACCCTATCTCAGAGCACGAAGAGCTAACAGATGTTAGGTCTGCTTTGTTCATGAATGAGTGAGACAAACACCAGACTGAGTCGAAATCAGGGTTCTTTGTTCTTTATTACCGGATTGTAACACTTGCAACTAACCATGTTAGTCGGAGAATGCATTCTGCCGTTATCAGCAAAATGGTGATTTTTTATACCCTTGGATACATGCTTAGAACATCATCATATCATTACTTGTCCAATGACTAAAACTGTTGCTATCCTTTCCCTGCTAGCTTCCTGCCTCTCAATCCATCAATGTCTCTCTTATCTTGTAAGTACAAGGATGCATTCACATCTTGTTACAGCCCTGTACAGGGTAACTCCTTACACATTCCCATCTCATGATGTTTTACCTTACACAGATCAAGCCCTCAATGTTGTACCGACCCATAAATTGCTTCCTAAAAAAAATCAATTAGAATCATCCTGGTTCTCTACTATGCTAACATTTGGAATTCCATCCCCAATAGTATTCTGGGATTTCAGTCACTGAGTATAATTAGGATAGAAACTTGCTTCCAGCATGGATGGCATAGCGATTAGTGCAATGCCTTTTCAGCGATTAGGACTGGGGTTTGAATCCCACGCTGTCTGTCTGGAGTTTGTACATTATCCCCGTGTCTGTGTGGGTTTTCCCTTGGGGATATGGTTTCTTCCTATTGTTCAAACCGTACTGGGATTAATTGAATGTAAATTGGGCACCATGGACTCATGGACCAAAATGGCCTGTTACTGCTCTGAATGTCAAAATTAAAATTAAATTAAATATTAAGGAAACCATAGGATATAGTATTTATGTTGGAAAATGGCACCAGTATAAAAATACAGGATTTTAGTTTATGATGTCAATGTCTGATTTGGTTCCAAAAGTTCACAAATATAGTCAGGCCCATCACGGGCTCTGACCTCCCATCCATTGCAGACATCTATGCAAGAAGCTGGCCAACATCATAAAGGGCCCACATCACCCTGGTAACAACCTCATCTCACAGCTACATTTAGGCAGAAGGGACAGAAGCTTGAAGACCAGCACCTCTAAGTTTAAAAACAGTTTCTTTCCAATGGCTATCCTCTTATTACATTAATCATGTACACCACAAAAGAATTGCCTGCAACAGTGGTTTCCAATTTTTTTCTTTCCACTCACACACCGCCTTAAGTAATCCCTATGCCCAAGGTGTTCTGGGATTAGTGAGGAATTACTTAAATGGGTATGTGAGTGGAAAAAAAAGGTTGAGAATCATTATTTTTAGACCCAATTGTTGCTGAAATATTTTGCTTGAGAAAAATTGTCATTGGCCTTTTTCCTTTGGAGATATGAAACCGTGCACATCACGAGTCAATGAGTTACAATTAAAACAGTGGGTTTCAAACTTTTTCTTTCCACCCACATTCCACTTAAATAGCCCCATGGCATAGGGTTAAATTAAGTGGTATGTGAGTGGAAAGAAAAAGTTTGAAAACCTCTGGTCTGGATTATTGCAAAATCACTTTTTAAAACAAGGATAACACTGAATATTTATTTTCCATATCTCTTTGGTATTCATTGTCTCTTTTTAATCACATTAGGTATAGTTTTTTTTTTAAAGCACCTGTTCAGCTGCATCGAGTAAGGAATTCAATGCCTATGTACATTGTACAATGTATATATTAACAAACACATTATCATCTTTATTATAACGATACAAATTATTTAATGCAAATCCACTTAAAACTGAAATTGTATTCTCAACCCAGCAGTGATTGTACATATTTGAACTCACTTTCTCTCAACAGATAGTTGAGGACCCTGAATTTCCCATCATACCATTTTCACCGATGTGTTGATTCTAGGCACAGGATTTTGATGGACAAAGCAAGTAGGCAGTTCACAAAAAAACTGCTCCATTGTTCATAGTGTGAAAAATTTTTTAAAAATGATAAAAAAACTGCTCCATTAAGCAGCAGGTGAAGAATTGTGATCATAGTTGGAGTCACGACCGTTTCAAGAGGAATCAGAGAATTTGACTTGGAATTGAATAACACTGGTTGTAATTCCCTTTTATTTGTGGATTGCAAATGCAGAACTAAAACCATCCATGCTTTTTCACTTACATGTGTAATCCCACATCGGTTATGCAACAACATGCAAAACCACTGTATATGTTTCAATTCATTGTTTCTTTTTAATCTGAAATCTAGACTGTTTGATTTCATATACAACTTTATTTGATAAGCAATGAGATTAAATGGGCAGACCAATCTGTCTGAAAGTGAATGGCATGGTGTGTTTAACCTATGATGCTTTTATATTCAGTGCATTGCACACAGTTTGTGTTTAACATCCACTTGATTTTCCATCAAACCTGTTCTATAGCGTGTAAAATCTGAACAATGTGTCGAGTCACATTGCAATGATGCAGAAAGCCTTTGTTTGGTTTTAAAGGCAATGGTAGATTCATATAGATGAATACAGCTGTGCAGATAGTTGAGGATGGAATCAATTCTTTGTGAACCTTTTCAGATTTAATTAATTGTATTCTACAATTGATAAGTTTATCAAGCAAATGATTATTATGCTTGCATATATTTTACTGCTCTCAGTTTTGAGGCAGAGTTAACCTTAATTGATAAATGCATGTTCTAATATTTACAATTATTTTTCTTTAGATTTATGAATTTTAGAGATACAGCATGGTAACAGGCCCACCTGGCCCATGAGCCCGTAACACCCAAATACACCAATTAACCAACAAACCCAGTACATTTTGGGGGATGGGAGGAAACCAGAGCACCCAGAAGAAACACACAAGGTCACAAGGAGTATGTACGAACTCCTGGCAAATAGTGGTGAACTCAAACCTGGATTATTAGTGCTGTAATAGTGTTCCTTATATATAATACAAGCAAAGTAATTAATAATTGAAATTCACCTATTACAAAGAATACACCCCTTATTGTTTACACATAAAGAAAGTGTTGGGGGAAAGGTCAGGCAGCATCCATGGAAAGGAGTAGACAGTTGACATCTCAAGCAATCAGGAATCATGGATTGCTTTCTATGGACATTGAGTTCCTGCAGCACTTTCTCTGTGTGTTGCTTCAAGTTTTCAGCATCTGCAGACTTTTTTGTTCTCCCTTCATTGTTTATATCTGTATAACCTAAAATCTAGTCTCCAATTGTCCAAATTACAGTTTGACCTAGTCTCAACATCAATCATTTTGTTTAGCTCTGATATTCATAACAGGACAGCTGTAAGGTGGTCTCAGGAGGCCGCAGAACAGTTACAGGATTTCCTTGAGTCAGCGGATTGGACAATGTTCAGGGATTCAGCTGAGGATCTGAATGATTACACCAGGACTGTCACACACCTTATCAAAACAGCTGTGGACAAGTGTGTCTCTACTAAATCATTCAGGGTTTTCCCCAATGAGAAGCCCTGGATGAACAATGGAACCCAGAACCTGCTGAGAGCCAGATCACAGGCATTTAAGCCTGAAGATTCTGATCACCACAGAAGGAGCAGGTAAGACCTTCGGAAAGCCATCTCCTGGGTGAAGTTAAGTTTCCGGATGAAAATGGAAACAACAAAGGATACCTGACAGCTGTAGCAGGGCCTAAGTGACATAACCTGCCACAAAACCAAATCCATTGAAGTGGGAGATCGCAAAGCTTCACTCCCAGATGGCCTTCTATGCCAGATTCTTTTACAAGAACAAGGAAGAGCCATCACTGCACACCCCTATGTCCCCTGTCCGTGTCCAAGGATGACATTCTGGCTGCTTTCTGAGGAAAGCATCTGGCCCAGACGGAGTACCTGGCTAAGTATTAAAAATCTATGCTAACCAACTTGCCAATGTATTCATGGATATCTTCAACATCTCACTCCAGCAGAGCATGATACATACTTGTTTCAAGCAGGCATCAATTATACCAGTGCCCAAGAAGAGTATGGGTACCTGCCTAAAAGAATAGCAACTAATTACACTCACATCAATAGTGATTAAATGTTGTGAAAGACTAGTGTTGAAGCATATCAGCTCCTGTCTGAACGGTGATATGCATCCATTCCAATTCGCCCCTTGTGGCAGCAGATCTACAGCAAATGCTATCACACTGGCCCTACACAAAGTCCTGGAAAATCTGGACGGCAAAAGTGCATTCGTTCACCAGGATGTTCTTTATCAACCACAGTTGGCAGTCAACACCATCATCCTCTCAAATTTGATTCGCAAACTCCAAGACCTGGCACTCAACACCCCAGTAGGTAATTGGATCTTGGATTTTCTCACCTCCAGACCACAATCATGAGGAATCTCCATCAATACCGGAGCATCATAAGGCTGCGTACTTAGCCCCCTGCTCTACTCACTATGCACCTATGACTGTGCTGTACAATATGCCAATAATATCTACAAATTCACTGATGATACTATGATAGTATATTGTGTAAAAAGGATACACGAGGAACTTGGCTGAATGTTGCACCAACAACGACATTGCACTCAGTGGCACCAAAACCAAGGAGCAAATTGTTGACTTCAGGAAGGGAAAAACAGAGGTGTATAATCCAGTGATCATGGGGTGGGGGGGAATCAAATTTGAACAAATTTGTATTCTTGGGAGTCACTATCTTGGAGGATCTTTCCTTGACCCCACACACTAATGGCATTGTGAATAAAACATGTCAGTGTCTCTATGTCATCAGGAGTTTGCAAAGATTTGGGATGACTTTGCAAACCTTGGCAGATTTCTATAGGTTGTGGTGGAAAGTGTGCTGACTGGCTAAATCACAATCC
This sequence comes from Narcine bancroftii, assembly GCF_036971445.1. NCBI lineage: Eukaryota > Metazoa > Chordata > Chondrichthyes > Torpediniformes > Narcinidae > Narcine > Narcine bancroftii. Next base: position 77,742,138 of record NC_091471.1, read on the forward strand.
AATAAGGGGTCACCAATATCCCTGAGCAGAAAGCTCTGCAAAATGTAATGGGGACAGCCCAGGACATTACAGGCAAAACCCCCACCCCCATCAAGAACATCTACATCACCCAGTAAATGCTCTGTTCTTGCTGCTACCATCAGGAAAGAGGTACGGATGCCACAACAAGACTCACATCACCAAGTTCTGAAACAGTTGCCACCCCTCCATCATCAGATTTTTCAACAACAACCTCAATTAGGGACTAATTTCAGGACTCTTACTTTTGCAATGTATTGATTTTTTTTCTCTCAGTCAGTTTGTTCTATGTTCCTTTATTTGCTTACATGTGTTCATTGGGTACAAGTTTTTTTGTAACTCTTACTGCCTTGCCTGCAGGAAAAATAATTTCAGGGGTGTATGTGATGTCATATATGTTCTCTTAACAATAAATACAAAATCTGAAATTGGAAATCTGATTTTGGGCCACCCATCAGGATGATCTGAACACAATTGGAGCCTTGGTCCTTGGGGATTATTGGCTTTCTAAAATATAGTGGTAGTCGTTTACTGGTCCTGCCAATGAATTTGGGATTTCTCCATTGCTCCCATTATAGGGAGTCCTTAAATATGTGTGTGAAGATGAACAAATGCATTATTTATCTATACTTCCACATTTATTAAATTTATTTTGTCCTATGGTGCATTGAGATAATTTAGTTATACAATTGGTATTAGTATATCATATCACATTAAATCATATCATGGCAATGCATTCAACTATGCACAGGAATACTGATCTCAGTGCTTCACCTGCAGAAACAAAATTTGTTGCAGACATTGCAAAAGTTAGAGGCAATTTCCTTTCTCAATTAAATAGCATTTGTGTATGTCAATGGATCATTTGAAGCTGTGTGGATCAGGGGTACAAGGAAATCCCCGAGGTGTTATCACTGCTTCAGTTGTGCACTATTTTTGCTCTAATCAGTGGAAGGAGACATATTACACCCTCCAATCCTGCAAACTCATGACATTTTCAGGGCCCTTTATCTTTTTGCTTAATTAATTCATGTAATGTTAAAAGTGAATCATTCATCTGCATTTAAAACACAATTATTTTGAGATAAAAAAAAAGTCAGGATAAATTTGAACCTTGAAGAAAGGCCTGAAATGCATTTCATATATCTTTCCCTCCTATGAATGCTACAAGACCTGCTGAGTTCCTCCAGCATTTCTGTGCTTTCATAAAAATCACAACAGCTGCCATCTTTTTGCGTTTCACTGAGAGAAATTTGTCTCTTGTCTATATCGAGAAGATAGTTGCAAATGTGAGCACTTAATTTAAGTCAAAAAAATGTCTAGATTGCTACTTTACCACAGGCATTGAGGGATAATTTCAGCCCTGTGATGTGCTCCCATGAAAGATATCTTCTGCCACCTACTGGTGCTACTGATTCCTAACACATCTGCAGAATAACAACCTTCCATTTTATACTTAACAAGGTTTCCATGGAAACAATGAGTTTGTTTTATATACAATCAAAGCATAAACAGTACATCATGTTAGTTCCAACTTAGGGTCATGTGGAGATACACATCAATGGGGTTCATAATAGAGAGATTTTTTTTGTTCAAAAAGAACTATTTGGCTCTGGGTGCCTGGAATGCAGTGCCTGAGGTGATGGTGGAGGATGGTACAAGATAAACATTTAAAAGACCCTTAGACAGGCACATGGATGCAAGAAAAATAGAGGGTTTATGGGTGGGAGGTAGGGAAGGTTTAGATGGCTGTATAGATTTATGGACATCAGCACAACATCATGGGCTGAAGGGCCTGTACTGTGCAGTAATTTTCTGTTTTTTTACCCATTTCATTTCAGTATAATTCCCCCCCAAAAAAACCACAAATTTAAAAAAAAATTAAATGTGCTTTATACAGTGATAACTTGATTTCAGTTCGTCACCTGGTTTCCACTTTGACTTTTTAAACTGTCTGTTATCTTATCTGAGTCACTTCCTTTTAATGTGGTGTTTTGAAATTCTGCTTCAGAATTACTGGACAGATTTCAAGATAATTAAGATTGGCAAAAGTTGTATTGAAACTCTTTATTGATTTTTTTAAATTCTCCCTGTATTGCACAGTCAGTTTGTTTACATTTATTGTCTAATTGCAGTTCTTTATTTGTTTACATTGTGCACAGTTTTTTTTGCACTACCAGTAAGTGGTAATTCTGCTTCACCAGCAGAAAAAAATAGTACCTCAGGGTTGTATGTAATGTCATGTATGTTTGCTGACAATAAATCTGAAATCTGAAGAGGCAATGGGAGGCAGGTGGGAGCTTGTGGAAGCAACTTTCCATCATCTCAGCTGTTATGTGATAGCTCAGCTATTTCTGTGAAAATGAACAGTTTGCAAAGGGTGGGCCTGCATTGTTCCACCTGCTGATGTGGAAGAATAAGAATAGAAATTGACACAAAAGTAAGAAATTGAAAGGAAAGCATGTGCCATCCAAGGAGAGGAGCGAACTCTGTGTCAAGATGGTGGTACACAAGGTTTCAGCGCCCACTTCAGCTTTTCACAATGGTGAAATTATCAACCTGCTACATTGTGTCTATGATCAGGAAACACTCATCAAAACACAAAACATGTACTGGACCTTCAAATTAGCAGATCGGATCGGTAACTGGTGACATTATCTGGCATGCAAACACGGACCAACGGTCTGTGGCTTTTATGTTCGATAACCAGAACAGGGGGAGAATTAAGAACGACAAAATTCTGTGCTGGCGGATAGAATTGTCTACATTTAATTACGACATTCTATACTGCCCCGGGAGACACAACAATCCCCCGGATGCACTGTCGAGAGGCACTTGTGCCATCCTTAACCACACGTCCCAGTTGCAGAGCTTGCAGAATGAACTGGGCCACCCAGGGGTCGCTAGACTGTTTCACTTCATTAAAACCCAAAACCTCCCATTTTTGGTAGAGGAAGTGAGGACAGTGAACAAGAGCTGCCCCATCTGTGCGGAATGCAAACCACAATTTTACCGGCCAGACAAAGCCACCCTGATACCAAACCTTCTGAGTGCCTCAGCCTCAATTTAAAGGCCTGTTCCTGTCCAATAATAGAAATGTCTATTTCTTAAACATAATGGATGAATATTCCCATTTCCCCTTCGCAATCCCGTGTTCTGATGTATCAGCAGCCACTGTTATAAAATCCCTCCAATCCATCTTCAGCATATTTGGGAACCCGAACTACATACACACAGACAGGGGAGCTGCATTCATGAATGCAGAAGTACAGCAGTACCTGCATGAGAGAGGGATTGCTACCAGCCGCCTACAAGTTACAATCCCAGTGGGAATGGACAAGTCAAAAGGGAAAATGCCACTATCTGATAAATGGTCCTCTTGACTTTAAAAGCAAAAGACCTGCCTGTTACTAGATAGCAAGAAGTGTTGCCAGAAGCCCTACACTCTATTCATTCTTTGTTGTGTATTGGCACTAACGTGACCCCACATGACTGTATCTTTTCTTTCACAAGGAAAGCCACGACGGGCACAATGCTTCCTAAATGGATGATAACACTGGGACCTATTCTCCTCCTGAAGCACTGCAGACCCCACAAAACGGACCCGCTGGTGGATCAAGTGGAGTTGAGGCATGCAAACCCTCAGTACACCTTCGTCACATTCCCAGATGGAAGAGAAGACTCGGTGGCCACCTGGGATGTGTGATCAACACGGAGGAAACACAGATGTCTACGGATCAACAAGGAGCGCAGCAGTCACTAGAACAGTCGTCCATCGAGTCAACCCAGAGGACGATACCACCCACCCCAGAAATCAGGACCCTGGGTATGCCTGCCCCACAAAATATCCACTACTCTATACGATGGCAGGACCTAATCCCATACAAGAGGATCCCCAGCTCACACGACCACATGGCCATCTAGTACTTCCCACTCCCACACTTCCACCAAGAAAGGCCAAAAGGCAGACTGCACTCCCCACCCCTATACCACTACTGAGGAGGTCCAAAAGGCAATGAAAGCCATGAAAAATTTTGGACATGAACTTACAAACAAGGGAAGGAGGACTGGGGGGGGTGGGGGGAATAACAATTTTTTAAGGGGGGTGAATGTGGTGATATGTAATTATACCACTAGGTCACCAGGGGTCAACCCGGTGACCTTGTATGTAAAGCAACCAGAGCTACAGTCAAGCCTTCAAGGTTCGTCTTGCAGAGAGACAAGATCTCTTAGTGTACATATTAGTTTATTTAAGTTGTCTTATACTCGCACTGCTGGTGTGGTTTTTGTCAGTACAACGTTGATTGGCACGGACTACATTCCGCCTTCGGCTAATAAGGGTGAAGTCATGATGGAGCTTTACGGTGCCATCTTTAAAGCCCAGACTTCCCATCCTGATGGTGCCATGATTGTTGCTGGCGACTTCAATCATGCCAGTCTGAAAACAGTCTTACCATGGTTTCAGCAGCATGTGAACTTCACCACCAGAGGAGAGGACACCCTGGATCAGGTGCACACCAATGTGCCTGCTGCATGCAAGGCTGTACCTTGCCCCAACCTTGGTCACTCAGATCGCACATGTCCTGCTAAACCCAGCATACAGACTGCTGGAAAAGCAAACTAGGTCATTTCACAGGGAGATCAAGACATGTCCAGGGGAGACCACAGCAAGGTTGTTTTGAGACCACAGACTGGAGCTATTTCAGGGAGATGGCCACCTACAACGATCATGTAAACATGGACTGGCTACATCAGCAAGTGCATTGAGGATGTCACTGAGATCAAATGCTTCACAACCAGGACTAATCAGAAACCATATTTGAATGCAAAGGTCTGGGGCCTTCTCAGACCTTGTGATGCTGCCTTCAGAATAGGGTGTAAGATGGCACTAATATCAGCCAGAGATGAACTCTCTCATGCAATCCAGAAGCCAAAGCAAGGATACACACAGAAGATCTACAGACAGCTGAGTGACACCAGTGACATGAGGCACATGTGGCAAGGGATCAAGACTATAACAGATCACAAGTCAATCTTGTGAGTTAAGGACAATTACACCTCCCTTCCAGAGAACTGAACATCTTCTATGGACGGTTTGATGAGAAGAACAGGATGATGCCAAAGAAAGCTTCATGTCCCCTAATGAACATGGCAGAGGTGAGGAGAACCCTATCCAAAGTGAATCCACACAAGGCGGGGAGATCAAACGATATACCTGGTCCAATTGATGGAGGTCTTCACAGACATCTTCAACACCTCACTGTAGCAGTTCATCATTCCCACACGGTTCAAGACAGTCACCATCATCCAGGTACCCAAGAGAGTGACAGTAACAGGCCTCAAGGACTAATTCCCTGTGCCACTGACCTCCACCATTATGAAATGCTTTGAGAGTCTGGTGATGGAACACATCAAAGCAAATGTCCCAGTGATGCTGGATCCATTTTAATGTGCCTATAGAGGAAACTGTTCCACAGATGATGCTATAGGCTTGTATCTTCACTCTGTCCTGACCCACGTAGAGAATGATCCCTCATACACCAAGCTGCTATTCATTGTCTTCAGCTTGGGGTTTAATATGATCATTCCCCAGAGGTATGTGGAGAAGCTGTCCTCACTGGGACTCAACATCCTTCTCTGTAACTGGATTCTGGACTTCCTAACAGAAAAACCACAGTCTGTCTGGGTCGGTAGAAGAAAGTTGAGCCTCATCATACTGTGCATTAGGTCACCTCAGGGCTGTGTGCTCAGCCCACTCTGGTTCATAATAGTGACCCACGACTGCATCACCAGATCCAGCTCCAACAGTGTCATTAAGTTGATAAATGACACAACAGTAGTTGGCCTCATCAGCAACAATGATGAGTTGCACTACAGAAAAGAGATGGAAAATCTCGTGAAATGGTACAAGAGTAACAACCTGAGTCAATGTGGACAAGAGGAAGGAGATGATCATGGACTTCAGGAGAGCCTGGAATGACTACCCTCCACTACACATCAACAACTCTGTAGTAGAGAGAGTGTAGAGCACCAAATTGCTTGGAGTTCACTTAACTACTGACCTCTGGTGGACACTCAACATCTCTTCACTTGTCAGGAAGGTGCAACAGTGACTGCACTTCCTGAGAAGACTGAAACAGGCAAGGCTACCGGCTGCCATCATGTCAACCTTCTACAGAAGCTCTATTGAGAGGATCCTATCTGGCTGCCACACAGTGCAGTAGGATTGTTGCAGAGAAATGGATCAGAGGTTAATCTATAGGACCATAAGAGTGGCAGAGAGGATCACTGGAGTCTCCCTCATCCTCTCCCCCAACCCCCATCAACACGATCTACCGAGATCATTGACTGAAGAGGGCACGCAAAATCATTGAGGACCCCTTCCATGCTGCACACAGCATCTTTCAGCTGCTCCTGTCGGGGAAGAGATACAGGAGTATCAGAACCAGCACCACCAGGCGGAAGAACAGCTTCTTCCCATGAGCAGTGAGAATCCTGAATGACGAAAGGAACTGCTCACACTAACCATTGGAGCTTTTCATTTGAATAGAACAAAATCTATTTGTTCTATTTGTTCTCCAAGCAATTTATTTATTTATTTATTTATCTATCTATTTATTTATTTATTATGGACAAAATACTTGCCCTGTTCATGTATTATTTGTCTGTCTGTGTTAAGTCTGGTTGTGTCTCTGCATTTTTTGCATCGAAAACCAGAGAATGCTCTTTTGTCAGGTTGTACTCGTACAATCAGATGAGAATAAACTTGGCATGGAGGGGAAGTGATGGTTGCATATGAGGTAAGAATTTTAAAAGTGCCATGGGAATATCATGAAGATGAAGGCAAAAAGGAGGTAAGGATTAATGAAAAGGGAAGTAAAGCTTTTTTTGGCGATAGTGTTAGAATGCAATGAAGGGAAAGTGATGGTTGAGATTGGTGGATAGGGCGGGGAAGGTGTGGGGATTGCTGAGAGAATGGAATCATTGTTTTTGCCCTGCTGTCCTCCTTGTGATTTCATTACATTTTGTTCAATATTTGTTCTGGAGATGAGTAATTTTGGGAGAAGGTGGGAGGAGTGTTGGCCACCTGGCCAGGTAACTAGATGCCACAGTGAATACTGGGCAGCAACTTCTGGCCTTATTTCTTTCAATATCAACTCCTGGGAAGGATCAGGAAAATAAGTAAGCATAGGGGGAGCAAGGATGCTGGAGGGGGTTATGATATCCCACCAATTTATCCGTGGACACTATCATGCAAGATGTTAATAGGTGAAAGAAGCTTGATGAAAATAGTTTAAAAAAATCTTTACACTCGAGATTTTGTTATTTTTGTACCACCCTATACTTTTAGTAGACAATCCTTGGCCTGATTGATAATGGCTTTCATGTTCAGCAAGTGGAAAACTGATGAAAGTGTCTGTTAGCTGCACTTTTAATGTCAATGGCTGTACTAGAAATGCTAGCAAGTTGCAGTATCCCCATTTGTAAGGAAATACAGCATCTGAAGAAGCAGTGAGAATCAAAATGGAGGAAGCACTAGAGACTCGCTGTGGTTGCTAGAAAGATCTGGCATGAACAAATTGAAATTCAGTGTGATCTTGACCACTGAGACAACCCAGACAGAGAAAGTGAAGCTGAATTATTTCAATCCATGTGCCTCAGTGATGACCACCTTGGGAAATCTGAGCATAGAGTTCATTGGAGGTCCAGGTGGAATATTAGCTGGATCAAACTGTAAAGAAGTATACCATTTTGGGTACAGTTGGTGGGGGGGGGGGGGGGGGTAACAATCTACCAGGGACAAGTTGTGATGGTCACATCTGGCCCTTCAGCTCAGAAGTGAAAGGAGAGAAGAGGAGAGCTATGGTGATTGAGGATTCATTTGTTAGGTAAACAGATAAGAGGTTCTGTGAACAAGATTGAAGGCTCCCGGATGATATGTTGACTCCTAGGTGTCAAGGTCAGGATGTTTCTGATTGAGTCCACAGCATTCTCAGGAAGGAGAGTGAGCAGCCAGATGTTGTATCCACCTGAGGACCAATGAATCAGAAATTAGAAGGGTCTGTGGAGGGAATATAGGGAGCTAGGAAAGAAGATGAAAAACAAGACATCAAGGGTGATCATTTTACGATAGTTGGCCTGTGCCACATGCGAGAAAGGGTAGGAAGTGGAAGCTGTGGCAGATGAATGCATGGCTGAAGAGTTGGTGTAAGGGGCAGGGGTTCAGATTTCTGGATTGTTGGGATCTCTTCTGGAGAAGGTCTGACCTGTACAAAATTGATAGGATGCACCTAAACTGGAAAAAGGCCAAATTCCTGGCGGGCAGGTTTGCTTGAGCTGATGGAGAGGGTTTAATCTAGTTTGGCAGCGGGATGGGAATCAGAATGTGTCTGCAGAGAATAGGGAAGAAGTTCAAAAGCATGATGCACTATGTTTTGAGGAAGGAGATGATTGTGGATGATTGTGAGGAATGACAAGCAGGGGATGAAGCATAAATGTAGTCAGTAAAAGGGTTTGATATTCTATTTCAGTACTAAGAGTTATGGAAACAAAGGAGATGAACTTAATGCATGGATTAGTACAGCCATTACAGAGACTTATCTTACGGAAAGGCAGGATTGGCTGTTGCATGCACTGGAGTTTGGGTGTTTTAAAAGGAATAGGATGGAAGGTAAGAGAGGGATGGAGTACCATTACTGGTCAAGGATAGTATCGCGGTTATAGAAAGGGAGGACACTGCAGAGGGAGTGTTGACTGAGTCAATATGGGTGGAAGTCAGAAATAGGAAGGGAGAAATCATTGTTTTGGGTGTAGTCTATGGGTCTCAAAACAACCTTTAGCACTCGGAGAAGCAGATAAGCAGGCAGATTTTGGAATGGAGCAAAAAAATGCAGGGTCATTTTTATGGGAGACTTCAACTTCCCTAATATTGACTGGCACTTCCTAACTGCAAGCAGCATAAATGGATCTGAGTTTGTCAAGAAGGATCGCTGACAGTATGTGAACCAGCCAACAAGAGGAGAGGCCATACTGGATCTAATACTGGGTAATGAACCTGGTCAGATGGCAGACCTTTCAGTGGGGGAGCAAAACTCCCTGAGCGTTAGATGAGTTATGGACAAAGATAAAAGCAGACAAAATGAGAAAGTGTTTAATTGGGATAGGGCTAATTATGATGGGATGAGGCAGGAACTACCGAGAGTAAATTGGAAACAGATATTCAACAGAGAACTAATGTGGAGGAAGTTTAGGAAACACTTGCAATGGGATCAGGTTAGGTTTGTCCCACTGAGACAGGGAAAAGAAGGTATGAAATGGAACTGTGGTTGACAATACAGGAGAGGAAGCTTGTTAAGAGGAAGAAGGAAGAATTCGTTAGATTTAGAAAGCACGAAAGATAGAAAGTTCCAATTTATGAAATTGTGGACTCTATTCTTAGAATTTTTTTTATAATTGGAAGAATTAACAATGATTGTTTGTCACAATGGTTCATTGTCTGTTCTCTGGGGGTCGCCAGTGGTTCCACATTATTGACTTTTTTTATTTAATTATACAAGTTAACTTTGATTAGAGGGAAGATGAATAAAACTAGAGGACATAGAGTTAGGCTCAAGCACAAGAGATTTAAAATAAATCTGAGGGGATAATTTTAAACACAAAGAGTGGGAATATCTGCAATACACTGAGAGAAATTGGAAACAGAGTCATTAACAGCATTTAAAAGTCTAGATGCGCATTTGCATCACCTGGCCATTATAAGATGGGTGCCCGCTGATACATTTGGAATGGGGTGGGCTAATTGGGCTGTTTCTATGCTGTCTGGCCCTATGGTCCATAACATGACTATCGCAGCAGCTAATATTCAAAGAGAAAAAGCCCCTGCAGGGCTGCATGGTTGGTGTAGCAGTTAGCGCAACACTTCGATAGTGCCAGTGATCACGATGGAGTTAGAATTCTGTACTGTCAATAAAGAATTGGTGTGTTCTACCTGTATCTGTGTGGATTTTCTTCCACTGTTCAAAATGTACTGGGGTTTGTAGGTCAATTGGGTGTAATTAGGTGGGATGGGCTCATGGACCTGTTACTGTGTTATATGTCTATTTTTTTTAAATTAAAAGTTAATTTTACCATACAGTATGGATTTAGTGTTTGAGAAGCTTGCATTCTGATGCCATATATGTTTTGTAAGTTTCTCAAGTCAATAGAATACATTTCTTGATAACAATTGAAGCAGCATTGTCCAATTGTCCTGCATTGTACTCTTATTTGTACTGAGTCTTCATGTTGGGATGGGTAACACATTTGATCTGAGCCTCATGTTAATGAGACCAGAAATGGCTGTTACACAGATGGTGAAGTCATCAGATGCACATCACATTCCAGAAAAGAAAAACATCAGGCACTCTTTGCTTTCTTGTTCTTAACTGTTCTTCATATCTGCACACAGATGTGCCCAATTGTTCAGGATGGGTATGATATCTCGTCAAAATGATTGCCATCACAACCTACTCCTGGTAAATTGGGTTTATGCAATTAATGTAGTATAAAGGATATAAAATTCAATTCAAATTTCAGAGATTATGAATTTTAGTTAAAAAAAATCATAAGTAACCTGAAATGTAACAAATGTCCTTTCTTCTCAATCAATTCTATTCCCTTTCTTGTGCTGGTCTCTTTTCTGAAGCCAGGTGAAATTGGATTGCCTTTTAAGACACGAGAACTCTGTATTCTCCCATTGTCACAGAAGAAGATGTTGTAGCAGAATGGGGATGAAAACATGTGTTTTAAGCAAGATTTCATGAAGGAAGACAAAGACGTGGCTTATATCACCCAACTTTATCTCATAATCAACAGGAAGGAAGTTCCTGAACACAAGGGAAGGTTGATTAAAGCACCACCGCCAAATGCGAAGAAATGTATGATGATTGAACAATTAGGTAGACCTGGAAGAACTGAGAATTCTTGTGGTGATAATGACAAGTGAGGTAAGGTGATGAGAAATGAGAATACTAGAAATATTTCTGATTTTGAGATTTCTGAGACAACCAACTTAGATCCAATGGAGCAAAATGCCAGATTCAAGTTTCGGATGAGCTAGAGTTGAGGGAGATGTATACCAAAGTAAATGGTGAAGGTAAAGTGGAGGAAGGGTGTTACTGTGAATTCTGGTGCTTTCAGACAGACATAAAAGATGAATTGTGTAAGTTTTATTATTCTAAGTTATTGTGATAGATATTAGTTGTGGTGGGGTGAAAGTGGTCTTGTAAACAATCAATGATAAGTACATAAGCTATCTGCGTGAGTTCAAAATAGCTTTAAAAACTCCAACATTCTCCCTTTTTATACCTTTATGATATTCAAAATTAGGAATTAATATTTTTGATCCATAGAATTTATGGCTCTGTAAACTTAGGACATCAATCCATTTCCTGAACATGTTCCTGAATGCTACCCAATCATGGTTCAACCTATGTCATTCATTTGAAGTATTACATATTCCTTAACGACCCCCACCATTATTTATCTTGTCTTTATTTTTGGGTGAATTGCCTGCTATCCTCTATTAATCTCCCCTTTACATAAACTCTCCATCTAAATGATCTAACTATTGCAATTTCCATTATGACATATATATTTAAATATTTTACTTATCTTTTCTTTCACTTTAATAATTTACATACAATTGTAAATCACTTACATGAAATACTGCAGCACTTGCTTTTCATTTATGTCAAAGTATTTAATGCAAGACAATGCAATGTGGAAAAATTGATTTTTTTTTTGTGAGCCAAAATGCATCAATAATAAACCAAAATCATATGAGAGCTAGGCATTTTTAAAATAATTTTCGAGTTAAAATCATTCCTCAATAAGGGATTATTAGGGATCTGCAATCAATTGCTCCCTAACACAGCTTCAGGATTGATCTAAAGAATACAAGTTAATGTAAATTGGGGGCGAGGAAGGTTGAGCAGTGGAAATGCCATCTGCTGGACAATGAGGAAAAGATAAATCACTCACTTCAAACACGTACGCGTGTGTGTGTGTGTGTGTGTGTGTGTGTGTGTGTGTGTGTGTGTGTGGGGGGGGGGGTGCACATGCACAAATTTTTGTAGTTGTTTGACAGAACAGAATGCCTTCTTAAACTATTTACATATAGTTAACAATCTTAAATGCACCAGACCTGGTAACAATAATTTTCCTTTTTCAAAGTCCATGAGTTTCTGTTCAAGCATTTATGTTGCCTTTCTCATACCAGCTCTTTTCATTGACAATTCAAACCTTAAATATTACTGTTGTGGGATTTGAACTCATAGACAAAGATCCACACTTCTGGCTTATTAGTTAATTAACACAACAACTATTTTGACAACTATTATGTGACCATTACACAATACACTATGTGAAATATATGATTGCATGCTCAATACAAATATTTATAGCTCAGTATGTGCAATTAAACCCTGCTCAGTCCTGTGAGGGCTGACATTTCTCAATTAAATTGTGACAATTAGCTTAATGTTATGCAACTAATGCTGAGTAGATTTTAGAGATTAAAACACATGTTATTTATGTTGATGAATTATTGCCACACAATTTAAATCAAAAGCACCAAAATAATATACTGATAACAAAATAAAATGATAAATGAAAAAACTTGCTCTACTGACCATTTTATGACAATACATTTTAATGGCCCATTGATTTGTTCAGATTTGGTTTAAAGTATTCACTTTAGAAGATACAGCAGAAAACAGGATTCATGGATAATGTGCATCATATACATAATTGAGTACTTCACAGTTGCCATCTAGAGGCCTTGTAGAAGTCTATTTGAAAGTCATATTTCACCCTGATAGAGTTTTATATTAATCTGTAATCATCCTTCTTCTTTTCACCCAACCAGTCAGCTAATTGGAGCTCTATTCTCACTGTCATTCAGTATACAAGTAACCTATTTTATAGGTCATCAAACCACAGCCCAGCGGCACTGTATTCATGAGGGAGTAAAGGAGGAATTTGCATCTCGCAGCAGAGTTTTGCTCTCCATTTGTTAGTGTGCTAGGTCAGTGAGCTGCACTCTTATCAGAAAGAAGATAATGGCTCCAACACAGACTCACAGCCATTACATACTCAGTGTATCTGACCTTGATAAAGACTTCAGATGCATTTTGATTTTTCACATCCAAGTCTGAGTTCTTATCAAAATGATGCATAATTCTGATCAGGTTAAGGTAAATGTTTTAATGGAATTAATAGAGCAAATTTAATCCCCGGAATTTTGAATGCAGCACAATTACATCCCAGTGAAAAAAAATGAAAGACTAAATTTTATAGATTTGTGTAGATTATTGAATTTAATACTTTGTGCATCATTTATTTAAGTAATTTCAGAGGATTTTTTTTAAAAACAAGGCTGATTCTCAAAACGATGCTGAGGAGCAGATCTGTAAGAAGATTTTTTTAAATGTTCAAAAATAACAGTGATGTTGTCATGGATGTCCCCAAAATTGATTGACAGGTCCTTCATGCAGAAGAGTGATATAGGGCAGAGTTTGTCATTTGTGTCCAATATGTGAACAGGTCATCCAGAGGAGAGGCCATTCTGGATCTCATACTGAGTAATTAACCTGGTCAGGTGATGCATCTCTTAGTGGGTGAGCATTTCAGAGGTAGTGGTCGCAATTCCCTGACCTTTGTATAACTGTTGATAAGGGTAGGAGAAGAAGATATGGAAAATTACTAAATTGGGGATGACTAATTATGATGGACTAATTAGACAGGAAGCTGGAAGCATGAATTGAGGACAGATCTTTTCAATTAAATGCATATCAGTTGTGGATGATAATTAGGGACTATTGCATGCGGTTCTAGATAGGTTTGTCTAACTGAGATAAGAAATAGATGGTAAGGTAAAAGAACCAGGAGAGGTGGAACAGTTAGTCAAAAAGAAGAAAGCACACATAAGGTTTCAGAACCAAAAAACTCTCTGGGCTTCCAGAAATAAACTTAAGAAGGGACTGAGGAAACCTAAAAGGGACATGAGAAAACCTTGGCAAGTAGGATTAAGGAATATTCCAAGACATTCTGCACATTCATGAAAAAGGTTGTCATAGATAAAGGGAGAGAGAGTTCAGAGAAGGTTCACAAGGGTGATTCTGTGAATGAAATAGTTCTGGAGAGTGTTTGACTGCTCTTGGCCTATACTTGTTGGATTTTAGGAGAATGAGGATGGATCTCATTGAAATATTTTGAATGTTGAAAAGCATGCACAGATTAGATGGAGAAATGTGTTTCCCATGGTGGGAGAGTCTAGGAGAAGAGGGCATAATTTTGGGATTGAGAGGTATTCACTTAGAACAAAGAGGTGGAGGAATTTCTTCAGCCAGAAATTGGTAAATCTGTGGAATTTGTTGCCACAGCCAATTGTGGAGGCCATGTCATTGGGTATATTTAAGGAAGATTGGTAGGGTCTTGATTAGTCAGAGTATCAAAAGCTAAAGAGAGAAGGCCAGGCCATGGAGATGAGTGGGAAAATGAATCAGCTCACGATTGAAACGTGAGGCAGACTCAGTAGGATGAATAGCTTATTTCTGCTCCTATGTCTTATAGTTTGATGGCCTTATGGTCAGGATGCAGAGAAGTGGCTGATAGAGTTCAATACAGAAATGTGTGAAGTGATGCACTTTGGAAGTTTGAACCTAAACTTGGGAGTACAGTGTTAATGACAGGATTTTTGGCATTGTGGAGGAACAGAGGGATCTTGGGGTCTAAATCTTTAGATCCCTCAAGGAGGCCTTGAAAGGTGAGAGGATTGGTAAGAAGATATAGAGGGGTTGCTGGCCTTTATTAGTCAGGAGATTGAGTATAAGATTCTCAAGGTAATATTGAAGCTCTTAAAAAAAATCTCTGATTAAACAGCACTCAGAATATTGTGGAAACATTCTGGTAAATCCCCTCTTGCACCCCTTCGAAAGCTTCAATATTTTTCCACATGAGGCAACCAGAAATGATGGATGTAGAAGCATTGGCAGTCATACAGAGGAGATATACCAGGATGTTGTCTGGGTTAGAAAATATATTTTAGAAGAAAGGTTGAACAAGCTAGGGCTTTTCTTTTTGGAATAACAGAGGATAAGAGGTAACTTAATAGAAGTGCATACAATGATGAGAGGCATTGATTGAATAGTTAGCCAGCATTTTTTCCCAAAGGCAACAATAACCACGACCAGAAAACATCTGTTTAAGTTGAGTGGACAAATTTTCAAGATGTCAGAGATAAGATTACTTTTAAAGACAGAGTGGTGGATATCTGGAATGTATATACAATAGAGAGATTTAAAATACTTTTAGATAGACATATGGATGTAAGAAAAATGGGAGGTTATGGAGAAGAGGTGAGTAGAGAGGAAAGGTGAGAATTGATTGGGGAAAGGGATGGGTTTGCTCTCTGAATGCAGAGCTGGGGCAAAGGTGACAGAGGGAAAGGGGAAGAGAGAGAAAGACAGAGCCAAAGAAACAGAGATATAGGGAAAGGCTTGATGGGGGGGGGGGGGGATGGTCTAACCAAAACCAGTTGATGTTAATGCCATCCGGTTGGATGCCCCAACTGAATATGAAGTGTTGTTCATTCAATTGGCGGCAGGTCTCTGTCTGGCAGTGCAAACACAAAATAAAATTTTGCATTTTTACATTTTTCTAAACAACTAAAACTTGAAGGGATGAGACTTTGCAGGAATTAATGACTAGAGACAGAAAGGCAGACTCCATGGAATTGATTTGATGCACATCTATTCATTTGTAATGATCAAAATTGTCCACATAGGTGAATCATGTTCACATCAAAAACCCAAATTCTTCATACTAACACTAAGGGTGGCCACAAGATCTTGTAGTCTCTATACTGTTGACAAACTTGGACACAGTCACATTGAATGATATATCTTTTTCTTAATGATGGAAATATAACTTCCACACAACATAAAACGTGAACTATTAAATTCCAAACATTTTGACAGAAAACTTGCAGCTGATGCAAATTTAAAAAAAATCAAAGTGACCATTGAAAGGATGTATATCTGCATTTATCAGCTTAATAAATTTAGAAGTCTCAGAAAAAAATCATCAAAGTGTATTTGACATTGCCATGCATTCTGCTATATTATATAAACTTTCCATAAAATAAATATATTTTTAGCTAATTTTAAACTATTTCTATTTGGAACCATGGCATTGAATTATTTCAGGCCATTGCACAGGGAATCAAATGGCAGCTTCTTGGTTCCCAAGATACCTGTCCCTGTCTGTTACATTCAGTGACACATCTGTAAATATCTTCTTCATACAGCTTGATCTGCCGGCTCACATTCAGGCCAAACAGACCCCAAAGGGGACTGTGTCTGAGGATTTCACCTAGACCTTGGGTGAGTCATTAAAGTGACAAGTGTTTCAGCAATTGCTTCACTCACCCACTATGTCTGCAAGATTCATTGCTGTCCATCTAAAGGTTTCACTAATCTGCCTATAGTTTAGGAAATGGGGGAAGGGTAATTCTTCACTGAATAGGTTGCATTGACAATTTCATTTGTGCGAACTTTGCTAATATTGAGATGTCCAACAAGAAAAATCTGTCTTCTTTGTCTAAAGGAAAATGCCCATTCTCTTGAAAGCTGTCAACGATGGTTAAATACTTCTCATTTTGGTTGTCAGTCTTTGCAGGAATTCTGTGAAGAGAATACTTACCATCAGTTATTATTCCTGTTGCTACACCAGTGTGCCAAGATGTCAATAATCGCTCAAAAAGGAAAATAATGGGTCAGACAACCAGTCGAGAAAAATGTGTAAAATATTGAACTGCTGGTATATCTGTTCTTTTTTTTTCTTCATGTTTTTATCCCTGCTTTCATGGTAGAAGTGTGAAAAATTATTGCTTAGGACATCAGAAAAAGCCTCAAAGCAATTGTAATTGCACTTTTTTTATGAAAAATGAGAAGAATTATTTTTATATTTCACTTCACAATGTCAGAAAGGACTCACAGTTAATGATTTTTTTTTTGCTGAAGTATAGAGTAAGAAACCTGACAACTAAATTACAAGGAAAGCTCCCACAGGTAACAATGTAATAGAAGCAAAGGTTCTGTAGATTGGTAGCCTGCAATGCACATCTAATATTTGTTTTTTTTTTAATTTACAACATTTTGTGTCATGCTGTTTGCAAATTTATATATATTCACTATCATTTGACAAAACTTCATAGCTGAAGAACAGAAAACTACATGAAAGTTAAGTCTCCTTAAAGTTAACAATTTGCTAATATAATAACTTGGAAACTAAATTTATATTAAATAAATCACAGACCTGGAGAGTTAACCATTCATTTTCCACATAAGTTACCTGAACTGTTGAGCATTTCCAGCATTTTCTGTTCCTTTAATTTTCAGATTTTGATTTCCGATTTCAAATTCCAGATTCAAATTTCAGATTTATTGTCAGAGTACATGCATGACCTCACATAAAACCTTGACATTCTTTTTTCCAGTGGGTGAGGCAGAATTATCACTTATTGGTAGTGAAAAAAAACTACAAAATGTGCACATGAGCAAATAGAGAAATATAAACAAACTGATTGTGCAACACAGAGAAATTTTAAAAATCAATAAAGTGCAAAAGAGTCCTTAAATGAGTCCCTGATTGTGTTTGTTGTTGAGAAGTCTGGTGGTGCAAGGGTAGCAGCTGTTCCTGTACCTGGCAGTGTGAGTCTTGTGGCAACAATACCTCTTTCCTGATGGTAGCAGCGAGAACAAAGCAAGTGTTGGATGATGTGCAACCCTGATGATTGCTGCTGCTCTCTGTGATAGTGGGGAGGGTTTTGCTTGTAATGTCCTGGGCTGTGTTCACAACCTTTTGCAGGGATATATGCTCAAGGGTTTTGGTGTCCCCATATAAGACGGATCAGGACACTTTCCACCACACATCTGTAGAAATTTGTCAGGATTTTTGATGCCATACCAAACCTCTGCAAACTCCTGAGGAAGTAGAGACATCAATGTGCTTATTCATTATGCCATTAGTGTGTTGGGTGCAGGAAAGACTTCCATGAATTTGCTCACCTTCTCCATCTCTGATTCCCCCCATGATCACTGGACAACCATTGGTTTTCCTTTCATTAATTTCTAATCATTAATTTGAGTTTGTAGTGCATAAGGAAGCGCAATGTAACAATCAACATGTATAATGAAGTCTTCTCTTTAGCGTCACAGAATTCAACTAAAATAAATTAATGCTGATTATTAGATGACTAGATCTTTGTTTCTTGTAATGATCTCTAAAGATCTTTCATAAAAATATTAGCTCTTATTAGTTAGTATTAAAGACGATTAAAGTCATTTTTATATATTCTATGCTGGCACAGAAAGAAAGCTGTGACCTAATGTACCATTGCATCATTTTCCCCCATTGATGTTCTTGAAAAGCTCAATGATGAATTCTACAATATCTCACTGCAAGAGACAGCATTCACAAGCATTAAAAAGCTGTGCTTATTTTTATCATGCCGAGTCTTAATTTTATATTAGATTTTAATTATCATTTTTAAAATGCCTTAATTATTATTCCCTCAATGTTAATATACCTGAATCAATGATATTAAAATACAGTACCCATGTCAAAAGAATAAAGCACAAGGAATAGAAGCAGGTGTAGATTGTTTGGCCCCTTTCTTGTGCTTCAGCATTCAACAAGAACATGGTTGAGCCTTATTTCAGTATTATTTGTAGCACTATATTCCTTGATTTGCTTCGCATCTGAAAATAACACCTCTGTTTTGAACTTGCTCAGTGATTCAGCATCCATAATGTAGATCATAAAACATCCCTTCCTTTTAGGCAACAATATTTCTTCTTATTTAATCCTAAATTGCTGATTCCCTTATTTTGTGCTCTTGCTTCAGTTCACCCAGCCAGGAGAAATACCATCCCTATCATGCCCTGTATGCATTTTCTAAGAGATATTCAATTATCTCATTAGTCTAAAGTCATGAATACATAATCACTCACCTTGCAAATTGTCATCTTCAGAATCAATCTGCAGATTCTTTGCTGCTCAACCTCTACCACAAGTAGATCCTTCTTTAAGCGATAGACGTGGATTGGTCACAATATAATGATAATGTTCATTGCCATATACATTGTTGTATCCATTGTATAATGTACATACAAACCACAATTTTGACCTGCTGCAATAAACTATGAAAACATCTAAAAGCCACAGCAGTATACGTTCTTGAATTAAAAAGAGACAATGAATACCAAATATCTTTCTTTGGCTTGGCTTCGCGGACGGTCAGCCTGAAGAAAACGGAGGTCCTCCATCAGCCAGCTCCCCACCTTGACTACCAGCCCCCCCCCCCCCCCCACATCTCCATCGGGCACACAAACCTCAAAACGGTCAACCAGTTGACCTATCTCGGCTGCACCATTTCATCGGATGCAAGGATCGACAACGAGATAGACAACAGACTCGCCAAGGCAAATAGTTCCTTTGGAAGACTACACAAAAGAGTCTGGAAAAACAACCAACTATACCAAATATAGATAGATAATAACTACAGTTAACCCAGTGCAAAAATAAAAGATTTTGGAAATAGTGAAGACAATGCCCTTGCTTTATCTCACCCTGTTCTGATAGAATCCAACCAATTCTTTTGTTTCTGTTGTTCATCATTCACTTTGAGCAAGACCAAGTACAAAAGTGGCTGATTAGATAAATCTCAGTTTGAAAGTTCCTTTCACGCAGCTGACAGAGGGTTGGGATGCCATCGTGTCATAGTGGTCTTAATCCTCTTATCTCCAATTTAAAATACTCTTACTATAAAGGCTAAAGTACTCTTTCTATAAAGGCCAACATGCAATTTTCTTTCTTTTTTTTTCTTTTTTTTCCAATTTTTTATTTTTCACACCATAAATCACATTAACCATGATACACACTTTTTTCCTTTTCACACATATACAGTTTTCTTAATTGCTTGATGTTATATTCAGACATTTTTTGTAAGCTTCCCCAGATCATCTTTCAGTCTCTCAATATTTAAAAAAAAACGGTATCTTTTCCACAAGGTGGTTCCCATCTTTTTTTTTTCCACACTATACACATCAAACTAGGTCCTTGCCTTTCATTAAATCTATATCCCACTCAATTCTCCCTGCCTTCACGTCACAACGCACTCTTCTTTATATCATCAGCAAGCTTGAATCTATTGAATATATTCATCCGTATAATTAATGTGGATTATGAAGAGCTGGGGACTCAGATTCAATCCCAGAGTCACCTCCTAATGCAAAAATAATCCATTAGGAGTAAATCCATCTTGCTACATGTTCCAAATTAGTTTCATAATCTCTACTGTAGTTTCTTATCAAAGCTTTTCTGAAAGTCCAAATTGCAGCTAGCAATTACTTTTCTGCTTGTTGTGACTGCAAAGATCTCCAAATGGAGCTTTTCCTTGTCATAAAATGTCATTTCTCTCTGCCCAATCCTATTATTATTTTCAGAATGTTTTGCATCCATTATCCTTATTAACAACATCTTCCTGAAGTTAGGCTAGTTGGTTAACAAATCTTCATGTTCTTTATTCCTCATTTCTTAGATAGTGATGTTACATTTTCAACTATCATTTGTAGAAGTGATTTTAAAATTAATGGAATTTTGGAAGGAGACCAGTGAAGGAGACCACTGATACATCCCCTCTCACCAATGCCACTTCAGCCACGAAAATAGGGGTGCATACATTGAGATTAAGATGGGAAGTGGATTTAAACAGACAAATAAATAAGAAAGATTGGATGAAATTATGTAAGGATAATAAGAAAAAAATTATAAATATTAGGTATAGGTTAGTTCAATATAATTTTTTTGCATCAGTTATATTTGACTTCACAAAAATTAAATAGATTGAACCCTACATAATCAGATTTATATTTTAGGTGTGGATGTGAGATTGGATTTTTTTTTTTTGCATGGCAGAGTCCTAAAGTTAAATAGTTCTGGTTTGAAGTCGGTATCTTTTTGGGATGAATTATGGGTGTTAAGTTCCCACGTCCTATGTTATTTTTATTGAGTAAGTTTAAGATTATAAGACCTAAATTAAAATTAACTATGTATCAAATTGAATTTGTACAAATTGCCTTAGCAGTTTCTCAGAAATGTATAGCAATATCAGGGAAGTCAGATACAGATTTAGGCATGGAAAGATTGTATGCAGAACTTCGTAGCTGTATACCAGTAGAGAAGATTAATTACAGTTTATGAAATGAATACCATGCATTTTGGAAAATATGGGGCCCATTTTTACAAAATGTGGATTTGTATGTTTAATAGACTCTCTGAAGACTTAATTTCTTTGTAACTTCCAATATTAGACTTCATTATGTAAATGCTCTATTCCGTTGGCATTCTCTGGTCCTTTTCTTATTTTCTTTCTAGGGGTTTTGGGGAGGGGAGGTGGGAGGGAGTGGTTTTTATATACCACATGTCTAACTTTTTGAAATAAGTTTTGAATTGAATGCAATTATTATTGTGGTTTAATTGTAAATAAAATAATATAAAAACAATGCCACCAATCAAGAGCTTAGGATATATATAATGACATACTTTACTTTACATACTTGACATAGCTTTACTAGCTACCAAATCTATTTATTTTTCCAACTTTTTAAGCTATGCAAATTTCACTCAATACTTCATTGTCGTCTACAATTACATTTCCCTGTTGATTACTAATACATTTTTCTTAAATTCACGTGATTTGATATAAAATAGCCTTGTTCCTCATTGGTTTGTCAATGTCTGGAAATTTATTTGTATAATCAATTAATTTGTCTTGTTTTTTTATTATTGCTGGAAGAACTCAGCCAGTCTTTTTAGCTTCTAATGGAGACAAAGATATATTGTCAATGTTTCAGGCCCGAGTCCTTCTTCAAGGAATAAACAGAATAAGCCAAAAGCAGGAAATCTCAGAATCTCAGAATTCAAACAATGGGGGAGGAATCTGGACCAACAAAATGTGCTAATTGTTTATGATAAGGGACAAGGTAGGAGACAAAATGGAAAGACAGATAGGGAAAGTCAATGGGGGAAAAAGAGGGTGGGGTGGGGTTAACAAAAGCCAGAGAAGTCGATATTAATGCCATCTGGTTGGAGGGTTCCCAGTAAGAAGAGGAGGCATTGTTCCTCCAATTTACGGGTGGTCTCAGACTGGCAGTGCATGAGACCATGGACAGACATGTAAGCAAGGGAATAGGATGAAAAATTGAAATGGGTGGCCACTGGGAGATCCACACTATAGTGGTGATGGGCTCAACAAAGTGATATCCCAGTTTGCTTCTGGTATCTCTGATGTAGTGGAGACTGCAATGGGAGCACCAAATGGAGTAGATGAGCCCTGCAGATTCACAAGTGCAAAGTTGCTACACTTGGAAGGACTGTTTGGGGCCCCGAATGGTGGTGAGGGAGGAGGTGTGGGCACAAGTGGAGCATCTCCTGCAGTCACAGGAGGACCCAAGGGGATGTTTGGTGGGGAGGGAGGAGTGAACATGGGTGTCACAGAGGGAGCAGTCCCTGTGAAAACCAGAAAGGGGAGGAAAGGGGAATATGTATCTAGTGGTGGGATCATGTAGTAGGTGATAGAAATGAAAGAGGAGGATTTGTTCATTGCGGAGGCCAGTGGAGCGGTAGGTGAAGGAATCCTGTTCTTGTTTTGTGTGGGGGGTGAGGGGGGCAGAGCAGATGTGTGGGTAATGGAGGAAATGTGGGTGAGTGCCGAGTTGAAGGTGGTGGAGGGCAAGTCGCATTGCTCGAAGAAGGACATCTCTGATGATCTGACATGGAAGTCCTCATCCTAGGTGCAGATGTGATGGAGATGAAGAAATTGAGAGAATGGAATGGAATCCTTACAGGGACAGGGTGGGAAGAGGTGTAGGTGAGGTAGCTGTGGATGTTGGTGGGTTTATATAAGATGTCTGTAAAGAGTTGGTCTCCTTAGATGGAAACAGAGAAATTGAGGAAAGGGAGAGTGTTGCTAAAGATGGACCAAGTGAATTTGAGGTTAGGGTGGAAGTAGGCAGCAAAGTGGATAAAGTCATTGAGATCATCATGGGTACATGAAGCAGCACCAAAGTAGTCATCAATGTAGCAGAAGAACAGTTGAGAGGCCTTGCCTATGTAGACTTTTAGCATGGATTGCTCCATGTAACAAAAAAATGGCAGGCATAACGGGTCCATGTGGGTACCCATAGCTAACTCTTCAACTTGGATAAAGTTTAATGAGTCAAAGGAGAAATTATTGAGGGTGAGGACAAGTTCTGCCAGCTGGAAAGGGTGGCTGTGGCAAGGGACTGATTGGTTCTATCATTCAGAAAGATTGGTTTTGAGGCCTTCAGTATGGAGAATGGAGGTGATTAGGGATTAAATATGCAAGGTAAACATGATGTGATCGAGTTCTGGGAATGGAAGTTGTTGAACTGATGGAGAGTGTGTGAAGAGTCCTGGATGTAGGTGGGGAGGGACCAGACCAGGGGGAACAAAGCAGAGTTGAGGTAAGCAGAGTCCAATTCAGTGAGGCAGGGGCACGTGGACACAATGGGTCTACTGGGACATATGGGTTTGTGGATTTTTGGGTAGGAGATAGTGATGGCAGTACAGGGTTGGAAAACCAGAAAATTGGAGGCCATGCCAGGGAGGTGACCAGAAGTGATGAGTTCAGAGACAGTGCCTGACACAATGGTTTGATGACTTCTGGTGGGGTCCTGTTGGAGGGGTTAGTTAGAGGAGGTGTCTGAGAGTCATTGTCTGGCTTCAGCCAGAGAGAGGTCAGTGCCCAGGACACAACAGTGCCACCCTTGTCTGCAGGTTTGATGGTGAGGTTCAGATTGGTGCAGAGAGAGAGGAGGGCCAGGTGTTCCAAGGGAGTGAGATTGGATTGAGTAAAGTGAGTAGTGAAGTCGATATGATTGATGACATGGCAGAAATTGGAAATATAAAGATCCAGAGCAGGCAGAAGACAGAAATGAGGTCAGGAGGAGAAGGATGATTTAAAGCAGGAGAAGGGATCTGTAGTGGTTGATGGAGAATCATTGTTGTTGAAATAGGCATGGAGAAGGAGCCGATGAAAGAAGAGTTCAACAACATGGCATGTGCAGCACTGGTTAAGGTGTGGGTGAAGGGGGACAAAGATGATGCCTCTAAAGAGCTTATGGCTTTATTGCCCTTCATAAATTAAAGGACTGAGTAAAGGGGTTGGGATTTACTGGTAAAGTTGAATGAGACATTGGCAAGGCCAAATTTGGTATATTGTGTGCTGCTTTGTTAACCTAACTGGAGGTAAAATGTTAATGATAGAAAGAGTGCAGAGAAGATTTACTAGGTTGTTGCCTGGACTTGAAAAACTGAGTTACAGGAAAAGGATAAACAGGTTCCCTAGAGGGTAGAAGAATGTGGGGAGAGTTATTTAAAATTATGAGGGGATCGAAGAGGTAAATGTAGATATGCTTTTTTCCACTGAGGGTAGGTGAGATACAAGCCAGAGGGCATGGATTAAGAGTGAAAGAGGAAAAGTTTAGGGGAAACACGAGGGGGAACTTTGTTAAAAAAAACTCCGAGAATACATTAAATTACCACATATAAAATAAGAAAATAGGCATTTCAATAGCTCAGACAGGTGTTTTTGTGGTGCTGGGGTAGTTATGATCAGAGCAGTAATGGGAGATTCATGAATCTCACAGCCATTGGGAAACACTTTTCTTGAACACAGAGGTACTAGACTTCAAGCTTCTGTACCTTATTCCTGAAGGTAGCAGCAAAAAGAGGTTGTAATTAGGGAATATGAAGAGGTCAGTGGGAGGAGTGGAGCAAGAGCTGGCAAATGATATGTAGATCCAGGTGATGAAGCATTGACTGACTGATGGAGTCAGGTGGGGTAGGGATGAATATTGCAAAGGCTAAGAGGTGATCAGCAGAATCAACAATCTGCATGGAATCTGATAAGAAAGGAAGACAAAGTGTGAAATTAAAGGAATGTAAATAGGCAGATGGACACAGTTGGGAAGAAAATAGGGGGCCCATTGGGAGAAGTATGCTGGTAGACTGGGTATGTAGTACAGTCAAGAGAAACTGGGTAACGGGGGTTTGGGGTGACTTAGAAAGTTTGTGTGTGAGAGAAAGGGAGCAGATTACCACAAATTGTCTGACCAAGCATCAACCATCCATATCCTTCCATAGATGCTTTTTGACCCACTGGGTTCCACCAGTAGTTTGATTTTTGCTGCAGATGTCAGCATCTACATGTCTTCTTTTCAGGACAAGTCAGATCAGGTCTATATGGTTCTTACTTAGTGTCAGTTAGTCAAATGTTTGCCTTAGTATTTACCTTTCTAGGCATATAAAACTACAGGAGTGAATTTCTTGAAGTAGGCACACTCAACACAGTGTTAACAGTAAGATGATCCAACTTAAAACGGCAGATGGCATTCTCCTTACTTGAGGTGACGCACCGGAAGCCGTGTGTAGACTGTTCATAAGTACGAGTTGTCCGTAAGTCAAATGTTCGTATCCTGGGGACTGCCTGTATTATCTTGTCTTTTCTCTTTTGATTTTTAAATTTATTTCTCCTGTACCAACCTCCCATCTTACTATTCACTTGACACCATCTCAGCCCATTTTGAGGGATAATTTTAATGTGGCAGATTTCTCTTCCAATAGATGTCAGTGTCTCCAAGAATCCATTTCTCTACCAATTTGAAAGTTTGATCCTTGTTTTCAGGATTTTGATCTTTTTGCAATCCATTTTTATGTGGGCCAGATCCAAAATTTATTACATGCCTAGATTTGCTTTTTTAAATTTGTACACAACTTGTTTGTGCTGTTGTGTTGGTTCCATATAGACCAGGGCATCTAGGTCTTCTCTCTTCCAATCTCGGTTTCTCTGCACCCTTGAACACACATTCTTAATCCAAGAACTTGGATTTCCTCATGCAGTTCCAGACATTAGTTTCAGTGACCCTAAATATACTCTTGCCAATTACTAGCAAATTCCTTTATATTCCTCAGATTGAATGTTCCTGTTCATTATGGTACAGTGCTCATTTTCTTCCATTCTCCCTGAAACTTTCTTTATTTCTCTGCTGGAGAAGTGACCAATGCACACACTTTTCAAAGCCCAGACTCCAACTGAACAATACTGAACCCAAGTACCTCATGTTGTAGAAATCATGTAGATGTGGTCAGAATGGACCACTAATGATTTACAGAATTCACATTTTAATGCAGCATAGCAGCTAGATTAATTTAATTAAGTTACATAAGTTTCTTTACTTTTTTAATACAAAGCTACAGAATTGTTCTTACTAAAGTCTCTTTCTCACTTCCTATTCTCTGGTTCCAAGTTTGTCAAGCCAGGTGAATTCAGTGAACAAGTAGCAGTATTTAATTGAAAACAGAATACTGGAGAAACTCAGAAGGTTAAACACTACACTTTTTTTAAGAGTAAAGATAAAGATACATAACCAACATTTCAGGCTTGATCCCTTCATCAAGGAATGACAAAATGTAGACAGGCACACAAACAAAATAGTGGAGGAGAGGCAGGTGAAGGAGCCGAGTCCCAAAGGCAGGAGGTAAATAGGTGGATATGGGAGGGAGGACACACGACCAAGCAGGAGGAGGAGGGATGGCTCTGTGAATGGAGAGGGAAGGGGTGGAGAGCTGTAAGAATGAAGACAAAATGAATGGGAAAGAAGGGAGAAAGGAGAGTAGGCTAGCAGAATTCAAGATTAATGTTAATGCCATCCAATGGGAGAGACCCAGACAGAAAATTAAGTTTTGCTCCTTTAATTTACAAGTGATCTTGGTTTAACATTACATGAGGCCATGGACTCATTTACCTCTTGAAATAAAACCTATAAAGATTAAGAAAATCTTAGGTTCAATTAAATTAACCAAACAAGTATTAAAAATGAAATCACTCCTTAATCACACTGAAGCTACACTTTAGACAGAACACCATAACTACTACACACTGTGCTAAAATGCCCCAGCTGGTCTTCTATTGCTCCAAAGTGCTCCTTACAGAGGAAGTATCTTAAATTGGGTTAAGAACTGCTGCAATCTCAGCAGGCCTGCTATTTGAACAGTTTTTCTTGCACACAGAATCAAGACATTTGCATAATTGCAGACATCAGCAGGAAAAATTAAATAATAGATGGTTTCAGAGATTTACATCCCTTCTGTCATTGTCTTTAGGGCAATCAAATGGTCTGATTTCTAACTGGAAAGCAACTAACAGGTACAAATATTCATCTTTCAGAAATTATTGCGATAAGAAAGATGTATCAATGTAATGAGTGAATTTACATTTATTTAACCATTATCTGAAAGTCAACAAGATTTATTAATCTTCTTGTTAAGTGGCCTGAAAATTTCTCTGCATAAATGAGCATAAAAGACAACTATCATTAATGTCACAATCAATAAATGTCACCAGGTGGCAAATCCATTAACATCCTGACTAATCTGGTAAAAATGAATGTTAATAGCATTCAGAAACACGACATGAAAACATGACAATAATAAACCATTGACCCATCTGAAACATATTTTGATGTTCAGTACCATCGTGCAAGTAAACTTTACCTGCCATTTTTATTGTACCTTGCCTTAATCTGTTATTAATTGGGTTTAAATACTTGCACAGCACATATTCAGTTACAGTTCTTCGGAGTTCCTCATGCATATGAAAACAATTTACAGAAGGTTTCACAGGGATGACAGTGGATAAAAGAAATAGGAACAGAAATTAGTGGAAGTGATCATTGCCATACTTTACAATGTTTGGAAGAAATAGCACAAGGGGTTTAGGATGAAGTTTTGGCCTGGGCGATCTGGAGTGACAGATCAGAGAGAAAGAGAGCATAGGACTGGAAGACATGCATGGGGATATTTGACAGGAGAAAATATGTGAGACATGAAAATAATTATTCCCTAAATCAACATCTCCGGAAGATAAAAGGGTAACAAAACCATGTTGCTTGGAATTTATCCTTACAATTAAGAGGAAGTAATGTATCATGGCAACTTTTGAATTAAATAATTTATAAATATTGTGTTTTATTTACTATATTCTACTTCATGTTAAGTTCATTTAAAGTTCCATTTGCAAAGTTTAATTGTTATCTAGATCTAAAATGAGCAACAAGTTCCTTTAAATACTTTACTTGCTAGATTTCTTTATTCATTGTGAAAAGCAATATTAAGTGGGATGTAAAATAAAAGCAAATCACCAATGATGCTGGAAATATGAAATTAAAACAGAAAATTCTAGAATTCTCATACAAACATAGAAACATAGAACATTACAGCACAGATACAGGCCCCTTTAGTCCAACTAGTCTGTGCCAAACTATTTTTCTTTGCCTAATCCCAGTCTATCTCCCACCATACAACATCCATCCATGTACCTGCCAAATTCTTCTTGAATCTTAAAATCGAGCCTGCATTCACCACTTCAGCTGGAAGCTCATTCCACACTCCCACCACTCTCTGTGTGTAGAAGTTCCCCTGTATGTTCCCCCTAAACTATTCCCCTTTCATCCTTAACCCATAGCCTCTGGTTTGTATCACATCTGCCCTTAGTGGAAAAAGACTATGGACATTTACTCTGTCTATCCCCCTCATAATTTTAAATATCTCCATCAAATCTCCCCTCATTCTTCTATGCTCCAGGGAATAAAGTCCTAAATTGTGTAATTATAGTGATCATGGATGCAATGCAACTAACAATGCTTTAGGATAATATCTCCTGTTTGATTATACTTGGCTGCCAGCAGAGGCTGTCACAGAGAAAGAGGCAATATGTTAGATCTATGATGGAGGCTTGAAGTCTCATGGTGCTGTTTAAAACAAATTTAAAGTAAAGAACCTTTACCTTCATCCATGTGTCTAAGAAGTCACACATGCAAATAGAATGGTATCAGAGTGGGATGAAGGAAATAGTTTAAATGGAAAATCTAAAATCAGCAACTGATCAGTCAAAGTAAAAAATGGAAGGATTACATCCACCAGTGAAACTTCAGTTGACAGGTAATGTAGTTGAAAATTGGAACTGATTTAAGCAACATTTTGGCTTTTATTTAGCAGCAGTCTGAGCTGACAAGAAAAGTGATAAAGTGAGAACATCAGTTTTCTTACATGTTGTGGGTCATGAAGCCCTGGAGGTGTATAATAACTTCACATTTGCTGCTGAAGGAGACAAAATGAAACTGGAAAAAATAATGGAACAGATTGAAGCATACTGCATACCTAAACGTAACGTGATATTGAAAGGCACAGATTTTTCACATGTACAGAAAATGGAACAAAGTATTGATCAGTATTGACTGAATTGAGAAACAGAAGCTAAACATTTGAATTTGGTGAACTGACCAACTCGTTGATAAAAGACAGACTTATGTGTGGTATTCAGATGATAGTCTAAGGGAAAGACTGCTAAGAAAACAAAATCTAAACCTGGAAGAAGCCATAGCACTCTGTAGAACTGCAGAAACTGTAAGATGCATGCAAAATAGCTATTTAGTGAAACTAGCTGCAACGTGGATACAGTGAGCAAGAATGACATAAAACATTTAACAAAAAGCATGCCAAAGTGGAAAGAGAGGTGTGGTCAGTGAGCAAAGATAAAAGGGACAATCAAAACTCATGTTGTTGATGCAACACCTACCAAAAAAGTGTCCAGCATATGGTAAAACATGCTATATGTGCAACAAAAGCAACCAAGTGCAAGAAAGTAAGGTTCATGCAGTAGATGAAAGGGAGATAAAGGAATTCTATGTGGATGTTGTGACTGAAAATGAGAAAGAAAACAGAGACAGGATGTTGAGATTAAAAGTGAATGACATATACATTTCAGTAAAATTGGATAATGGAGCATAAATTAATGTAATACCAGAGACTGATTTTAAGAAGATTAGACCCAGACCATAGAGGTATGGGACAAAAGTGAAGATGACAGGATATTCAGGTACTGATATACAAGTGCAAGGAGGATGCATGGTCAAACTGAAACACAAGGACAAAGAACACATGCTAGCATTCATTGTGGTACCAAAGGATCTACAGGTCATACTAGGTTTAACAGCTGGTAAGAAAATGAACCTGCTAAAAAAGAGTCCTTGTTGAAGAAAGTGAAAGAGACTGTCTATGATGAACTCCTGAAAGAGTACAATTACTTATTTCAGGGTCTAGACTGCCTTCCAGGAGAACACATGATCAGTGGATAAACATGTGCCACCGATAATATATCCATACAAAAAAGTTCCATTTGTGCTTCAAAAGCAACTAAAAGCAGAGTTGGACAGGATGGAAAGCCTGAATATGATTCAGAAAATAGATGAGCCAATGGAGTGGGTGAATTCACTCATTGTTGTGGACAAAAAGAATGGAAAGCTTAGAATTTGCTTAGATCCAAGAGATCTAAACAGAGCAATAAAGAGAGAACACTTGAAGCTTCCGACACATGAAGAAATCATGTCACAGTTTGAAAATGCAAAGCTTTAAAGCAAGTTAGATGCATCATCAGGATTTTTGCAGTTAAAATTGGATGAAGCAAGTTCAAGACTGTGCACCTTCAGTAGTTCATTTGGCAGATACAGATTCCTAAGGTTACCATTCGGAATTCCCTCAGCTCCTGAAGTGTATCACAAAACTATCCATATAGTCTATGAGCACCTGGATGGAGTTAATACCTCAATGGGTGACATCATAGTATGGGGAACCATGAGAATGGAGCATGATGAGAGACTAAGGAAAGTGCTGGAAGCAACAAGGAAAGCAAACCTGAAGCTGAATAGAGAGAAATGCCAGCTCCGGGTGACAGAACAAACATTTGTAGGAGATATCATTGGCAGTGAGGGCATCAGACCAGATCCCAGAAAGGTCTCCGCCACTGGGAATCTGCAAAGGCCACAATGCAGAAGGACATACAGAGCTTTAATGGAATGGTCAAATACATGGGGAAATTCATATTCAACCTCTCAGAAAAGATGGCTCCAATGAGAAGACTAACAGCAAAGAACATTGAATGGGAGTGGAATCATGAACATGAAAAGTCATGGAGCGAACTAAAGAAACTGCTCACAGAGGAACTAGTTCTGAGGTTTTATGACCTAGTGAGACTCCTCAAGATATCATCAGATGCATTAAATAGTGGGCTCGGTGCAGTTCTTCTGCAAAAATATGATGACTGGCAACCCATTGCATATGCATCACGCTCAATGATGGACGTGGAGATACGATACACTCCAATTGAAAAGGAGCTGCTCAGCATCACATATGCCTGTGATAGATTTCATCAATTTGTGTCAGGACAAGCAATCAGTGTAGAGACTGACCATAAGCCCTTGATTGCATTGTTCCAAAAGCCATTAAATGAATGCGCACTTAGAATACAAAGAACGATGATTGGACTGTAACACTATACACTGAATGTGGTGTACATTCTGGGTAAGCTAATGTACACAGCAGACACATTGTCTAGAACTGTTGACATGAAAGAATTCGCAAACGCCAAAATGGTTGAAGACGTGAACACTTTTGTGGACATGTTCACAGATGCACTGCCCATTTCAGATGCAAAAATGGAGCTCATAAAGTCAGAGACAAAGATGAAACACTGAGACAATTGAGAAAAAAATATATTGGATGGATGGCCCAAAATGAAGCAGGACTGCTCATGTGACGTTTCAGAGTACTGGAACTGCAGGGCAGAACTATCGGTGGCTGAATACATAATCTACAAAGGAAGCAAAATCCTTATCCCAAAGAGTCTGAGAAAAGAGATGTTAAAAAGGATCCATGGAGGACATCTCGGAATCGAACAGTGTAAGAAAAGAGCACGAGGGGTGATGTACTGGCCAAGAATCAACAATGATATAACAAATGAAGTGTCAAACTGTAAAGTGCCAGAAATATCAAGCAAGCAATCCTGCAGAAGCACTAAAGCCACACCCACCACCATACAGACCTTACCAGAAGGTAGGTGCAAACCTATTTGAATGTCAAGGGAAGGACTATCTTGTCATCACAGACTATCCCTGCATCCAGAGGTGTGTAGACAGAACACCACCACTGCAGATGCTGTAATAACAGGTATGAAAGCCATATTCTCCAGACATGATGTGGCAAGCGAGATCTTCACAGAGAATGGACCCAGTTTTTCAATTTAATGTTCTGACAGTTTGCCAAAGAGTGGGACATTGTACACATTACATCAAGTCCTCAGATTCCAATGTCCAATGGTCTAGTGGAAAAATCAAACAAGGCAAAAGTCAATGGAACAGACTTCTATCAGAGCACGCTAGTATACCGCACAATGCTGCTCGAGTGTAGTATGTCACCACCACAACACCTTATGGGACATCGGCTAAGATAAAACCGACCCAAAAGCAGAAAAAAACATCCTAAAAACAAAAGAGGGGGGAGAGAGTGAGGAAGTTCAAAGAACAACAGAAAGAAAAGCAAAAGTATTACTTTGACACTGGAACAAAAAACCTATTGGAACTCTGCACTGGTGACCAAATAAGGCTAAAGGATAAAACAAACTTATTGACTCAGAAGGGAACTGTCCTTAGTGAAGTCCACCCAAGATCATACACCATTCAGACAGATGAAGGAGCTGTTCTGCAAATAAATCATTGAGATCTTCAAATGGGACCAGCCACAGTAGGTAGAAAGAGAAATATCATTGAACAACCTGAATGCACAGCTGAGAAGACATCCTCTGAGGGAACAACTCAGATTTAAGGACAATCAATCAGGAGATCATCAAGATACATGAATCCTCCTAAGAGATTCATTGAACAAAATTAAAGACTCCTGTTATAGAATGAAGTAGTGCTGTCTTATTCACTCTTCAAGTTTTAGTGTATATAAATGTGAACACAATTTTTTTTAAATGTTAACAATGTTGATAATAATGAAAATGTAAGTTCTTGGTGTTAAAGTTAAAATTGCAGAGTTATACAAATAAAAGGTTAGTTAAAAGCAAGTTACTTTTGTTTTAAGAAAGGGAGATATAATGACAGGGATCATGGTTGCAATGCAATTAGCAATGCATTAAGGATTGTAGCTCCCATTTAATTATACTTGGCTGCCAGCAGGGGCTGACACAGGGCAAGAGGCAGTATATTAGATCTGTAAAGGAGGCTTGCAACCTCATGGCATGTCTCATGGTGCTGTTTACAACAACTTTAAAGTAAATAACCTTTTCCTTCATCCATGTGTTGTCTAAGAACTCACACATATGAATACAAGATGAAACAACCTGCTTATCATTTCCCTGTAACTCAGTTGCTGAAGTCCGAGCAATATCTGAGAAAATCTTCTCTGCACTCTTTCTATCTTATTGATATATTTTCTGTACTTAGGTGACCAAAACTGCACACTATACTCCAAATTTGGCCTCACCAATGTCTTATACAACTTTACCATAACATGCCAACTCCTACACTCATGTGATGAAGTAATGGCCGGTTGGGAAGAACCATCCCTCTCCAGAGAAAATAATAAAAGTCAGGAAAAACCAAAGTTCAGCAAATAAAAAGTATAAGAAAAAGAGGATAACATAACCAAGAAGAACCAGGAGATGGCACCAAAAAGAAAGAAAGCCAGAACGACAGGTAAAGAAGAAGAAAGAAAAACACCAGAAAAGAAAGAGACAGCCTTCCCTGATGAGAAAGCATTTTTTTACCCAGAGAAGTGTGAATCTGTGGAATGCTCTGCCACAGAGGGTGGTAGAGGTGGATTCGCTGACTTTGTTCAAAAGAGAGTTAGATAAGACTCTTGTGGGTAACGGAGTTAAGGGTTATGGGGATAAGGCTGGAAAGGGGTACTGATGGTAATGATCAGCCATGATCTAAAATGGCAGTGCTGGCCCGACAGGCCAAATGGCCTACTCCAGCTCCTATTGTCTATTGTCTATTGTCTATTGTCTATTGTACACGGTAGCAGGGAGCTCCCATGAAAAAGATTGTCCGACCCCCTAAGCTGGTAGGTGCCAGGCAGACCAAGGACCTCCCTAGCGGTGGACTACAGAAATGGCTCTCGGAGCCAAAGATGCACAACTGCTTATGCGTGAGGGGTCGTGCATTCAAAGTGTGCACACAAGAAAAAATGCCGATGGGAGGGGGGCCCAGGTTTGGGACGGCCAGCAATGGGGCACCCAGCAGAGGGGCACCCAGTGACAAGAGGTGGGAATGGGGTGACCAGAGGCAGGGCAACCAGCAACAGGGCATCCTGCAGCAGGGGGCCCCGACAACGGGACAACCTGCAGCGGGAGGCCTGAAAATGGGACAGGAGTGGCTCACTTGAAAGCGCTGAAGCGAAAACAGTGAGGGAAGAAGA
Organism: Narcine bancroftii; assembly: GCF_036971445.1. Lineage (NCBI taxonomy): Eukaryota > Metazoa > Chordata > Chondrichthyes > Torpediniformes > Narcinidae > Narcine > Narcine bancroftii. The sequence continues at coordinate 77,776,599 of NC_091471.1, forward strand.
GGCACAGAGAAGAGAGAGAGAAGACACAGAAAAAGAAAAGGAAGACAACCAAGAGCTACACGAGAAAGAAGGAGGTAAAAGATAGATAAAGACATTTTTGAAGACCACATGAGGACATTAAAAGAAATGTTAACACTTGAATTTAATATAATTAAAAGGAAAATGGAAAAAGCAGAAGGTAAAATGCAAAGTGTAGAGCTGGCCATAGCAGAAATAGGTAAAAGAATAGAAAATGTGAAAGAATGAGTGAGAGAGCCGTAGAAATGGAAATAAATGAACTAAGAGGAAAATTGAAAGAAAGAGACAGAGAAATTAAGGAGACACAAGATTTGTTATCCCAGAAAATTGACATGTTGGAAAGCTACAGAAGACGCAATAATATAAAAATAGTGGGCATGAGAGAAGGCAAAGAAATGACAGACATGAAAGAATTTATAAAAAGATGGATCCCAAAGTTTTTGGGAGTGACAGATCTACAAGAAGGAATAGAAATAGAAAGGGCACACTGAACACTGGTACCGAAGCCACAACCACACCAAAAGACAAGATCCATTTTAATAAAACTATTAAGATACACAACAAGTGAAGACATATTGGAGTGGACAAAGAACACATTAAAAGAAAATAAACAGCCATTGGAATATAAGGGGAAATAAATATTTTTTTACCCAGACATTATTTTTGAACTTTTAAAGAAGTGGAAGGAGTTTAATAAGGCAAAAACAATTTTGTGGAAGAAAGGCTACAACTTTGTGCTGCGCCACCCAGCAGTACTTAAGGTATTCATCTCTGGGGAACAGAATAGACTGTTCTTGGATCCAAAGAAACCCCAAGGATTTGCAGAATGATTGTAGGACAGGAAACAAGATGAGGAGGAGTAATAAAAAAAAAGACTGACAAGAAAATGTATAAAAATAAGTTGTATAAAAAATGAAACAATGTAAATACAGAGGTTTAAAGTTGAAAAAGATAAGGGAGCTTTGTTATATGTATAGAAAATGAATAGTGTTTCTGGGGGGGGGGCTGGGGAGGGGGGTAAAACTGACACTGCGAAATCGGTTGAAGATTTTGATTATTATTGCAAACCAAATGGAAAGGGGAGTTATGATTGTCTGACAAGAGATTAAGGACAACCCAAAACAGGGGGGTTTAATGTTATTTTGGTTAAAAGTATATTTTTTGTTATTTGTTGCAGGAATTTTAATGGTATTTTGTGTTCTAAATGTGTTGTCATGCACTGTGAAAAGCAAAGAAAAATTAAAGAATGATAATGTAAGAAGGAAGATGGGAGAGCCAAGGAGGGAAGAAAGAAGTGAAAGCAAAGATATAAGATGGCTACGTTGAATTATATGACCATAAACATTAATGGAATACACAATCAAATTAAAAGGAAGAGGCTACTAACACTACTCAAAGAGGACAGAATAGATACAGTATTTGTACAGGAAACCGAGGCAGAACATAACAAATTGAAAAGAGACTGGGTAGGTCATGTAGTGGCATCACCATACAGTTCAAAAGCTAGGGATGTAGCTATACTAGTCAAGAAAAATGTGCCAATCAAGATAAAGGAAGAAATAGCAGACCCAGCAGGTGAGGAAGTTGGCTAAACTGTAGGTAAAGCTAGGGGCTAGTATAGTGTAGTCGGGCTTTGCAACATGATGGGAAAACAGCAGAAGAAATAAATTAGCAAAAAGCTGACACAAAAATACGTCAGAGCAATGAAGGTCACAGCAACATCTGAGAGAACAATAGAGCACTTCTTGATATGCACCTGCACTGATTGGCACCCTGAGACTTTGAATATGCAAGAAACAAACTACTAGTATTGATAAGCTGCGGTCTTATGATTGGTAAAATATTATTCAGCAAGTGTACTAACTTAGAGATACTTTGTATATGTGAGGAACTAACTATTGGATATTAAAAGATGAGATCTTTTATGTTTGGTGTAACATTATACAGTATGCTACAGATCAGGATAAAAAAGAATGTATTGTAGCTGTTCGGGGGACTTTGTCACTGACTCCTGAATGGCATTTCAGTAGTAGCGGTGAATGAAAGTAACCCAATCTGCAGATTAAAGAACGATCCAACCAAGACAGTAGTTGAAGCACCCTGCGGTCCCGGAATCCACTCGGGCAGGTACGTAATGATAAAGTGCCAGATATACTCAGAAATTTGGAATTTGCTTAATATCTACGTGCCTAATGAAGAAGATCAAGAGTTTATACAAGATATTTTCCTGAAGATAGCAGATACACAGGGAAACATTCTGATAGGGGGGAATTTTAACTTTAACATGGACCCAGAGTTGAATAAAACTGGAAAGTTAATAAACAAAAAGAATAAAGTAGTTAAATTCACACTTAAATCAATGCAAGAAATGAAAGTAATTGATATATGGAGGAAGCAACATCCAAAAGAGAGGGAATATTCATACTACTCGAGTAGGGACCAGAAATACTCAAGGATAGACCTGTTCTTGTTGTCGGCCCAGATCCAAGAGAGAGTCAGAAAAACTGAGTACAAAGCTAGTCTACTTTCTGATCATTCACCCCTGCTATTAGCAATAGAATTAGAGGATATCTCACCGAACCAAGATGGAGGTTAAACCCCATGCTGCTCAAAAGACAGGATTTTAGGGAATATATTGAATGCCAAATCAAAATATATTTTGAGATAAACACAGAGTCTGTACAAGATACATTCATACTATGGGATGCAATGAAAGCCTTCATTACAGAACAGAAAATAAGCTATGTTACCAAGATTTAAAAATAATATAACCGGAAAGTAGAGCAGTTGGAAAGGGAGATAGCAATTACAGAAAAGGAATTAGTGAAAAGGGATGATATAGAGAAAAAGAGAAAATTGGCAGACAAAAAAAAAGTATGAAATATTACAAATGCTTAAGGTGGAGGAAAATATAATGAAATCAAAACAAAGATATTACAAATTGGGAGAAAAACTCAAAATATTGGCCTGGCAAATTAATATAGAGGAAGCTAAAAGAACTGTATTGGTGACAAGGAAATGATATATTTTTATTCTGTAATATTATTGTTTAATATCTCTGTATTAATTCATTACTTACTATGTATTTTTTATATCTCTTTGAACTGTATGTGTTTATAAATTATAATAATAATAAAAAGATTGAAAAAGAAAAGAAAGGGAAAAAATGATAAACAGATCACATAGAGATCAATGAAAATTTTAAGAAATTTTACAAACAACTGTATCAAACTGAGAACACAGGAAAAAACAATAAAATAGATGCGTTTTTAGCTAAAATCAAATTATCACAACTGCAAGTAGAGGACCAAAACAAACTGATAAAACCTTTAGAAATGGAGGAAATACAGGATATATTAAGAGAACTACCAAACAATAAAACACCAGGTCAGGATGTATTTCCAATAGAATTTTATAAAGTATTTAAATATTTATTAATCCCACCCCTCCTGGAAGTAATGAAACAGGTGGAAGAAACACAAAACTTACCAGAATCATGTAAGTCAGCAATAATTACAGTAATACCAAAAACAAGGAAGGACCTATTAACACCAGCATCATACAGACCAATATATTTAGTAAATGTAGATTATTATTTGGCTTGGCTTCGCAGACGAAGATTTATGGAGGGATATGTCCACATCTGCTGCAGGCTCGTTGGTGACTGACAAGTCCGATGCGGGACAGGCAGGCACAGTTGCAGTGGTTGCAAGGGAAGATTGGTTGGTTGGGGTTGGGTGTTGGGTTTTTCCTCCTTTGTCTTTTGTCAGTGAGGTGGGCTCTACGGTCTTCTTCAAAGGAGGTTGCTGCCCGCCGAACTGTGAGGCGCCAAGATGCACGGTTGGAGGCGATATCAGCCCACTGGCGGTGGTCAATGTGGCAGGCACCAAGAGATTTCTTTAAGCAGTCCTTGTACCTCTTCTTTGGTGCACCTCTGTCTCGGTGGCCAGTGGAGAGCTCGCCATAGAACACGATCTTGGGAAGGCGATGGTCCTCCATTCTGGAGACATGGCCCACCCAGCGCAGTTGGGTCTTCAGCAGCATGGATTCGATGCTTGTGGACTCTGCCAGCTCGAGTACTTCAATGTTGGTGATGAAGTCATTCCAATGAATGTTGAGGATGGAGCGGAGACAGCGCTGATGGAAGCGTTCTAGGAGCCGTAGGTGATGCCGGTAGAGGACCCATGATTCGGAACCAAACAAAACTATTAGCAAACAGGGTGACTGACTGTGTACCAAAATTAGTAAAGCAGGACCAAACTGGATTTGTCAAGAAAAGATGAGCAGCAGACAATGTTTGTAAATGTATTAATTTAATTCATGTAGCACAAAGGAATAAAAAGCCAACAATGGCAGTTACATTAGATGCAATAAAAGCCTTTGACAGGGCAGAGTGGAGCTACTTGCTCAAAGTGTTACAGAAATTTAAACTCATGGAAAAATATATTAATTGGATCAGGGCATTAGAAATTGGGCCATTGGCAAAAGTAGTGGTAAATGGATATGTATTGAACCATTTTAAATTGAACAGATCAACTAGGCAAGGATGTCCATTGTCCCCCTCATTGTTCACCTTGGCAATAGAACCATTGGCAGAGCTGATAAGAAAGGAAAATAAAAGGGATAAAAATGAAGGAGAAAGAATATAAAATTAGCCTATTTGCAGATGATATCAAAGTATATCTAACAGAACTAGAGAGATCAATAAAAGATCTATACAAGAAATTGAAGGAGTATGGAGAAATATCTGGGCACAAGGTTAACACAAATAAAAGGGAAGTGATGCCAATGAGTAATATGGATTATACAGAACTCAAAAAGAATCTCCATTAAATGAGATTCATATGGTCTTAGTCACAATTATGTGTTATCTGGAGCATTATAATAGTTGTGGTACCCCACAATTGCCCCATTGCTGAAAACCCTATTGGGGACACCCTAACTTCTAGCTTTTTCTAGCCTTTATCTACTAAAGTCACTTAATCTAAAACTATCTCCTCACCATGTCTCTGACCAGAATGTTAATTTACATTGAATGAACTGAAAAGACATATTCATTGCTTTGTAGCTGAATTATATATACATATGTATGTACGTATATATATTATATGGCCACAGAGTAACCATCCTCCATGCAGGATTACTCCCCTGCTCAGGAGTCAAATGAGGCCTGACCTTTTTCACTTTAAATGAAGGGTATTGCAGCTGGTAGAGACACTGCCTTGCAATGGCAGAGATCCAAGTTCATTTCTGATCATGGGTACTGTCTATGCAGAGAATGTTCATTCTGCCTGTGATAATGCATGTTTCCTCCAGATACTCCTGGATGGAAGATTAATTGACCATTTAACTTGGTTGTCATATGTAAATGAGTGGTAGGATCCTGTGGGGGGAGGGGGGTGGAATGGTTGATTATGTATGCAGGATCAGTGTAAACAGGTAGTGGATGAAGAGCATAGACTTGATGAATTGACAGACCTGTTTCCATACCATATCCCTCCATGGCTCCATGACTCCAAATTCTATTTAAGTTCGTTTAAATTAAGTATATTTATCCTCCTTGTGATGCTCCAAAGACTTGGAACCAGTGATCAATTGAAACTGTACACATTTGTCCTATTATACAGCAGCAATTCCTTAATTGAGAATAGATATTGCCAGCAATCAATTGTAAATGTATTAGCTTGTGATGTTTTCCATTTCTCTTTTGTCTTTAATATGGCTCCACCAAATGCTTCACTGATGTTCACCTATTCTACTTAGTTTGTGCAAAGATGAGAAAATTTACATTTAAACCAAAACGAATGAGTTGGAACAGACCTTTTGGTATAACTCAGCTTCAACTGACACATATAGCATTTAGTGCAGTCTGGCCATGTCATTCATTTCCCAAGCACCACACCAGTTACAGAATATTCAATATGAATTTCAAAAATGGAGGGAATTTGTGGGAATTTCCAACTGCTGCCATTTATCATTGAAAACATAAATGGACAACAGTGGAAAAGAATGGCAATTTGAATGAGGGGGTTGCAGAGAGCTTGAGTTAAAGTTTTGTTGCTCTTTGAAGCCCAAGATCAGGTGGAAGCTTTGCAGTCATACCATATCTAGTTATGAATAGTGCTGCAGAATTAAACAGTGAAGGAGGTGGGCATCCTCAGCAATGGCAGGGACTAGCTTTTGAGTAATAAAGTCAAGAATGAAGCCTTCAGGGGCGTGGCTATGCAAACGACTTAGACAGACATATTTTGATCAAGCTCTCCATGAAGAGTATTGAAAAGACAGTTAAAATCTTAAAATTAAGAATTTTCTCACTAAAACATGGACAAAATAAGTACAGTACTAAGAAAACAAGGCAGTCAAGAATAAAAACTGAGAAAGTTTCTTCTTAATCAGGAACATCAACTGAAAGCCTGAAAGGGACCAGTGTAAGAGTGGCCTCAGGACCAGCGGACACTGCCAGAGCTGAGGAGTCAGGACAAGAACTAAATATTATTCAGGAAATAATGGAAAACTTGAGCAATTGATTTGCAGGTGTCAAAAATGTAATGAGAGACATGACTGAAAGGATGACTGAAATTAAAGAAATCATTGAAGACTTAATGGAAAGAATGACCTAAGCAGAAGTAGACTTGGTAAAAACACAAGATAAGCTAAAAAGCTTTGGAATAAGATACGAAGAAATGGGAGTCAGACAGACAAGGTCTGCTGGACAAGGTAGACCACAAGGAGAATTTTAGCAGTAATGTTTGAATTATTGGTCTGAAAGAAGGAATCGAGGGAAGAGATCCGATTAATTTCTTTGAAACATGGATCCCACAAGTGCTGGGAGAAGACAAACTAAGAGAAAAATTATATATTAAAAGGGCTCACAGGACCCTTGGATCTAGGAGAGCCAGTGATTAGTGACCACAACCAGTCAATTCTGGGAGCAGCTCATGAATACTCTAAGCAAAATAATGCCCCATTGAAGATTAACCATGAAAAAGTGCTATTTTTCCAAGATTTTAGTTCTACTTTGATTAAGCAAAGGAAGGAGATTGACAATTTAACAAGAAATTGCATTTCAAAATCTGAAATATTTGATGATATACCAAAGTAGCAGAAAGTAATCGGCATTTTTTCAAGACTAAGAATGAGGTAGAAGAATTCCTGCTAGGTTGGTGAAAAGACTAAGGCTGCAAAAGAAGAAGCCTTTAAAGAATGTTTACAATGGGACTAAGTAAATGTTGTATTTTTTTGAAACCATCTTGTAATTATTGTTGAAAAGTAAATTTTATTGAAATGTTCATGGAGAGCTCAGAAAGATTGAAAATTTTGGAAAAGTAGTAGCAGAGAGGAGACTGTAGTCTAAGGAAGAGAATGGAATCCAGAGAGGAATATCTATAAAAAATGGCACTAAAGGGAGGGATTCTTCTTCTTCAAAGGATTCTGCAGGCTTTTATTGTGGGCTTTCAGGGATTCCTGTTTACGTCACCATCAGGGCAGGGATATTGTATTTGTTTTTCAAAGGGAAAAGATCACTGTATTATTTAAACAATCAAAAAAGTTTTATCATTAAACAATATTTTTTTTTAATAAATATGGATAGAATGCTAAAATGTATGTCTTAATGTCAATGGGATAAATGGGTCAGTGAAAAAGATGTGGAATTTGGCATACATTAAAAAATTAAAAGCAGATTTAGTCTTTCTTCATCTTACTAAATTGGAACATGCTAAATGAAAAAGAGGATGGGTTGGACAAGTAATATCATCCTCATTTGGCTCAAAATCAAGAGGAGTAGCAATTCTAATTCATAAATATATACTACTAATAATAAAAGAGACCTGTCTGACCAAGCTGGAAGATTTGTAATGGCACATTGTAAACTTTATGCAGAATCATAGACTTTTATGAATATATATGCATCAAATTACAATGATGAAGCCTTTATAAATGATATTTTAGAAACAGCAGATGGAAGACAAAATATACTGGTTGGAGGTGATTTCAATTTCTGCCTAGATCCAATATTGGATAATTAGCCAGAACAGTAACAAGGGCAAAAGCTGCAAAAAAAAACTACACTATCATTTATGAAGAATTTAAATTTAATTAATATATGGAGGAAAGTTAACTTCATACAAAGAGATTATTCATTCTACTCAAGGGTACATGACTCACATACAAGGATTGATTTGTTTTGAATATCTGCCCAGTTAAAAAAAAGTGGAGTGGTAAAAATGGAATATTTGATGAGACTTTGCCATTAACTTTAACTATTTTGATAATTGAAAATGCCACAGTCTTGGGAAGGAAGGACTTTTGTGAGTTTATTAAGAAACAGATAGAATTATTTTGTGAAATTAATCTACCTTATACTGGTAATAGATTTTTAATATGGGAAATACTTAAAGCTTATCTAAGAGGACAAATTATTTCTTTTACAAAAAATCTGAAGAGAGAACATGCTACAGAGTTGGATGGTTTAGAGAAAGACAACAAAATTGGAAAAAGAGTATCAGAGAACATGATTATAAGAAAAATATAGATTATTAAAGAATTTTTCAAAAATGAAATATAACACATTACAAACAGATAGAATGAAAACAAAACTATATTAAAACTAAACAAGAATATTATGTATTACAACGGGCACATAAAGTTTTATCTTGTCAGGTAAAGGCAGAGAAGTCATCAAAAATGATAAATGCAATAAAATAAACACAGGCTGATATTATAACATAGAATCAAAAAGAAATAAATAATATTTTAGTCAATATATGAAACTATATAAATTCAAATGATTAGGGGATGAAAATAAAATGAATGTATTTTTAACAAAAGTTGAACTTCCAAAATTAGAAGATAGAGCATGAGTGGATTTAGATATCCTTTCACAAGAGAAGAAATTGAGAAAGCATTGGGGGAAGTAAGGGTTTCCTCCTGATTTCTATAGACAATTTAAAGATTTATTGAAACCTCTTAGGATAGATGTATTGGACTGGGCGGTAGAGACTCAGACCCTCCTGAAATCTTTCTCAACTTTTACAATGCTACAGAAGAAAAGTAGAGACCTATTAAATACTCCTGAATAATGTTTATAAAATATTGGCAAAGGCACTAGCTAATATATTGGGACAACATCTACCAAAATTAATACATACAGACCAGGTAGGATTTGTCAAAGGAAGATATTATTCATATAGTTTAGGTAGACTATTTAATATAATAAAAATGGCAAAATCAAAGTTGAATCCAAGTATAACTATTTTCCTAGAAGCAGAAAATGCATTTGATTGATTAGAATAGTCTTTCTTATTTAAAATATTGGAAAAATTCACTATAGGCAGAAAACTTATTAACTCTTTATCATAAACCACAATCCAAAATTATAACAAATAATCAGATATCAGTGGTTTTTCTCTTGAGTAGATTGAGTAGACAGAGGTGTTCTCTATCCTCAGTGCTTTTTATTCTAGCTATTGAGCCACTGGTTTAGATTATAAGAAGAGATCCAGATATTAAGATCTTCAAAGTTGGACAGGAAGAACATACATAATAGCACATCAAGAGTGATAAAATGTCATTGAAGAATTTTGATTATGAACAATATCAAAAATGTAGTTGATTTAAATGGAAGATAGATGTGTTGCACTACCTAAAAATTACTTAAAATTATTAAATAATTACATAAGGCAATTCCTATGGAATAACAAAGTGCCAAAAATTTCATTGGAAAAGCTAATATGGGATTATAAATTGGGAGGATTTATACTTCCAGAGTTTAAGTATTACTTATCAGCTCAAGCAAGATTTTAGCATTTATCTTTGAAGAAGACGGGCCTCCTTCTTGGATCCGAATGGAATTCAATTTAATTCATTAAAAGAGGAGATAGTGAAGGAATTTATTTACAAGTGGAAGTTGAAGTCAATAACAAAAAAGATGGATAACCCTATATTAATACATATGATTAGAATATGGCAAAAATACATGAGTGTATTTGAAAAAAAATAAGGTGCATCATTAAGACACCATTCTATAAAAATGTATTGCTGCCTATTAATCTGGGTAACAAAATTTTGAATTCATAGTATGATAAAAGAATAAGATATATTGATGATTGTTACATGTAGGGATCTCTTATGTCTTTTGAACAATGAAAAATACAGAGTAGAGAATGGGACTTTCTTTTGTTTTCTCCAGCTAAGATTCCCAAGGGAAAATTTTTCCCCACTTGAAATTAGTGAAATGGAATACGTCTAAATTTATAATTAAGATCTACTATGCTCTCCAGAATGAAAGTGCAAAACCAGGTTTACAGAGAGAGATGGGAGTCGGATCTAGGTGTTGCAATAATGGAAAGATGTTGGTTTAATTAGTGTTTGCAGAGTATGAGATCAATTATAAATGCAAGATATGGATTAGTGCAATATAATGTCCTACACCAATTATATCTCACACCATAAAAGTTGCATAAATCAAGATCTGAAATATCAAAGATGTGTTTTAGGACAGAAAAAAGGAAAATATTTACATGCTACATGGTCATGTGTGAAGGTGAGAACTTTCTGGCAGGATATTTACCATTTGGGGAACTTAATTGAGATAAACAATAAGCTAAATAAATTCCAAATTTCATTTGTTAATATAGCCTTAGCAGTGGCTAAGAAATGCATTACAATTACTTGGAAATCTTGCTCCCCTTTACATATAGCACAATGGAGTGCAAAGGTGAATAGTTGCATATCTACAAATTTACATATAATTGAAAGAATAAATATGACATTTATCAAGATATGGCAGCCATATTTGAATCATATAGGGGCACAATTATAATTACAACTACAATAATAAAAAGGACAGTAATTGATGTTGCTGTAATAAATGCAAGTGACTTCCCCATATAGAATTTTTATGGTCAACATAAATGTGAGTCCTAAAATTTTATGTGGATCGATATTGTGAAAAGGGGAGAGGGTTGTTTTGTTTTGCTGTTTTTTGTAAGAAAAAAAGTTTAATGTATATACTTCGATATTGGAGAGTTTACTATGTAACAAAAATAAAATAAATTTTAAAAATGAATGAAGCCTTCACAATCATGATGAATCAGAAGAGCTGAGTAATGTTTTGCATGAGCTTCCTCCTGAAATCCCGACCTTCACTGGAGTCATCATCACCTAGTACTACTCATTCCACGGAAAAAAGGCTGAGATTGTCAGATGCAACAAGGTTGATGGGAACAAAATGCACCCCAGCTATGGACCTACACCTCTGAATGAATTGTGCCTCAATCTAAGATGCCCCAGAATAGTTTCAACACTGAATTCTTGGGTGTTTCATGTTCACAAAAAGCAGGAGAAATATAATCTGGTTAGTTCCCATCCTGTTTGCTCTCAATTAACAACAAATTGTTTGAAGGTGTCTTTGACCATGCTTTCAGACAACATCATGGCTAGCAAATAAATGCTAATTATACAATTGAAATCTAGATCCCATAGAACATGTGTATTGTTAAAAAAAAATGAAAGAATTTACTTAAGGAGAGTGCTTCTTTGAAAGACCAATCTAATTAATCACCATCTCCTTCATTTTGCTCCAAAATCTTTGGGAATCTTTTCTGAATTTTATCCAGCTGAATAACATCCTTCCTAGAGCAAGTTGTCCAGAATGGCACACAATATTCCAAATGTCTCACTAGCATTTTGTACAGGTATAACATATTGTGCCAACCCTTGTACTGAATAGCCTGACCAATGATAACGTGGCCAAATACCTTCACTGTTCTGTCCAAGCATTTCACCGCTGGGTCTCTCCGTTCTGGAACACTATTCAAGCCACTGACATTTACTTTGTAAGTCTTTCCCTGGTTTAACTCACTTTGCCCTTGTCTAAACTATAATCACTAAGCTAACTTTGTATCCACTTGGCCAGCTCACAATGGATCTGATGTGATCTAACCTTCTGATCTAGGCTTCATAAGACATGACTTCCAATAAACAAAACCATTGCTAACTTTACCTGAACAGTTCTTGCATTTCCAAATGCATGTAGATCCTATCCATCATAAACCCCCTCCAGTAACTTTCCCATTACTGATGTTATGGCTCCCAGGTCTTTCTTTACATTAGCTTTCTAATGTAAAGGCACAATTTTAGCCACCTTTCACTATTTTGGCACTTTACCCATGGCTAACAATGATAAAACTATCTTTACAAGGTGCTAGCAATTTTTTCCCTAGCTTCCCGTAATGTCCTTGGATACACTTGATCAAATGTTTAGATGCAGTAATACCACCCACATCTCCTCTTTTGAATTATTTCAAAACTCACAATTTTCCATAACTTTCTCCACAGTAAATCCAGAAGAAAAAAAATCATTTGAGACCTCATCCATTTCCAGTGTCTCCACATATAGACAACCGTCATGATCCTTAAGACCCTCTCTGCTGATATCCCTTTTGCTTGTAATGTACATGTGTGCTTCTACATTCCTTAATCATATGAAGGGATTTATTTGATCCTTGCTGCCTATATCTGACCAGGATCTCAATATCTCCAGTGTTTTCTACACCTGGCAGATTTGCCCTCCTCACTGGAAAGAGCATGTTGGCCTTGAACTCTCCCTTTCTCACTTTTAAAAGACTCTCATTTACCAGATGCCATTTTACCTGTAATCACTCTCTCTCAAATCGATTTCTCCCTCTATTAGTTGAACCTAACAATGGAATCTCCTTTGCTCTCCAGGGTAGGGATTACCATATATTTATCATGTTTGGAGTGCAGATATTTCTCATGTCCTTCCTTAATGGGTCGCCCCTTATTCCGAGACTAACTCCAGTTCTCGACTCATTACCTGAGGGAAAAAAAAAGATCACCTCTAAGTATGAAATAAATGTCTGCATTTCTTCAAGGCTGTGACATACTTCCTAAAGTGGGATCCCTAGCCTTGGAATGAAAATACCAGTTGCATGGAATTGCAACTCTCTGACTATCTATAAAGCAAATGATCCAGAATAACTTCTGCAGTCTTCTCATCTGAATATTTTTTTGTCTTCTTTTAATGTTCCAAACTTCCAAACACAGATGTACCACACTAGTGCCACTACACTCTGTTCATTTATCAACTCAAATAAATATTGTCAAACACTACTTTCATTTGCCAAGACCACACCATCTGTTACCTGTTAACTATTGTTTTAACAATGTTGATTAATTTCATCTGATTACTGTCTCTCTAAAAATTCCCTGACATTAATGTTAGACTTCCTAGAAATGGTTGCTGGCTCATTTCTCTTTCCCCTTTGAACCAAATTGTAACATTTAATATGCCAGTCCTCTTGCTGTGTACTTGCACCTGAGAAGGATTGGAAGATTGAGACTATCAATAAAGTGTTTCTCACTGTTATCAGCAATATGCCATAATCTCATGTAGCAATTTGTGCCTGCAATTTATTTATTACAGCCCAAAATATTTACCTTAAATCCACTCAGTTTGAAGTTCCTACTCCTGTTTATTTTACTTATTTCCTCTAGCATTTGGATTTGTATGTGTACTGCATGCATGTGCTTATTTTGTGTTTTCCCCCTCATAAATTCCCTATTCTTCTTTTGTTAATTCCTGTTGGCTATAGCATTCTAACAATATTTTGTTTCTCAAACATTTAAGATCCTCCTCCCCATGGACAACACCTGACTCATTGAGTGTTTCTGGCATTTTATTACTATGTATCTAGGATTAGTTTCCTGCCTTAACTTCATGACATACTTATTGATAGATTAATTGTATGTAGATGGTGGAGGAATCAGAAGAGTTAATAGGCATCTGAGTGAAAATATAAAACTGGGGAACTGTTGGGGAATGGTCTGAAAGTCAAAAGACTTCCTTCTATTTCACAAGAAACATGAAAATGCCTTACCTCAGGTAGCATGCTAATTTGCAGAGTAATGAAAACAGTGGAGATGAAATATTCTGTTGGTGTAATCATTTTCAAAATTACCTAAATTTTGGAATTGTGTTGTCTTGATTTTGCATTGAGTGCATGGGGAACCATTTCAATGTTCTGTAGTATTTTAAAGTGAATTAAGATCTTCCAAAGTGTAGATATGTACAGAGAAACATAGAAATCAAGGAGTTTCTGTGAGATCTTCACACTTCTGACTGACAAACTCACTAAAATGGTTAAATAGGGTAGATATACGAAACCCCTGATTCAGCAGCAGAGAACCTAGTAATCACGGATTCAAAACAATAAGGCAGAGGTGTCAAACTCAAATTCACGGAGGGCCAAAATTAAAAACTTGGACTAAGTCGAGGGCCGAACTAAATATTTATTGAAAATTTTCAACAACACCTGCATGTTTTCCCTTCTTTCAACATATGTAATGTTAAACTTTTTCTTATTAAAATAAATGTTTAATAATAGTTTTGGATAAACTCTTTCCAGAAGTATTAACAAATGAGAAATAAAATATTCAATAAATAATATTTCTCTATAGAGGATTTGTCAAATGTTGCTAGTGTGCTGTCGAATAGTAAAATCTGAGGGCTATTGAGAATGTGGGAGAATAACATGATTCCTGAAACAATCAAATGGGTGACTGATTGTGGGCATGAACTCTAGCAGGGTTATTTGCCATGCCCTTTTTCCATTGGTACAGATATCCTTTGATTGACACACTTTTCAAGTTTTATGCCTAATGAGCTTGTATCCAGGTGCAGGACCATTTTTAACCAGGAATATATTTATCACTGTGACATGAAGCTATTGGAAGATCATTTTATCCTGAGATTAAAGTTCATAATACTTACTCAGGCCTGTGTGCGGGAGGGTGGGGTTTGCAGGCGATCGGGTTGGACAACGACAGTGCGGGGGTATCGGCTCTCGCTGCAGGGCAGCATCTCGGCGGATCAGCAGCCCCGTCACCGTGAGTCGCGGATCGGCCTGCGGCAGGGAGGGGGAGTGGGCAACGGTCCTGGCGAGGTCAGGCCCGAGGCCTCCGGTTCCGGGCGCTGGGAAGCGGCCTTGGCTTCCCCTGACACCGGCCAGGCCCCAAAACCAGAGTCCAGGGTGAAACCCTGCAACGTAAACAGAGTTGGTGGGGGCGATTAGCAGGCTGACGCCAATACATTCTGGGATTTGTTGTATTACTCTGCATGCGCTATACTGGCGCGGCGGCCAGCGGGCCACCTCTAATACATTTTTGAAATGATCTTGCGGGCCAAATATAATTATATCATGGGCCAAATTTGGCCCGCGGGCCAGAGTTTGACATGTGTGCAATAAGGCATTTAACAGAGAATAAGGGGTAGATTTCTGAGAGAGTGCTGAGTCTTTGGAACTCGACATGGAAAAATGAAGACTAAGTCACTAGATGCATTATTTTCTTTTCAAAAGACAAGAAAATGCTGTTGACGTAGAAAATCAGCTGTGATCTTATTGAAAACTGAGCAAGCCCAAAGAGTTGGATTCTGATAGTATACACTACCTCACATATAGAATCAGTACTGAAATCTATATAGCAGTGCGAAGTTGCATTAGTTATCCAGTACTTGAGCTCTAAACAATCACAAAATAATGTTATATGATCCTGAAGTCATTTTTTCCCCATTGCCTCTCTTAAAGGTAATATTTAATCGTGTTTTATACCTTCAGAAATCAATAAAAATTTGAATTTCTATTTCTTGGTTTAATTGAAGATTCTTTCATCTTGGCTTAATCATTCATTCCAGAAATCCCCTGTGGAGGATATAATGTCAAATCACAGACCCAATGGCACTGCGTACACTCAAAATCCCACAAAGGTCATCACGCTAGAGAATGGTGAGTGTTGTTTTGTTACAGCGCAATACAAGGTTGAATATGTTTCTCCCCTCCCTTAGGCTCTCCTACTTTAACCATGAATCCCATAAATCAGAGTTAAACGGATCCTTACTCCATTCAATCCAATGCATAAGTGAACTGCTCAATAGCTATGGTACACCTTGGCCCCCCATCTTCTGAAAATATGGCTTCCTTCATATTAGTGTTTTTCATCACCAAGAAGTGTTTATTGCTTTGTGATTGTAAGCAGAAATCAAGCCATGCACTGTAATACAAAAGTTAATAATGTAAAATCCCCATTATCTGGAATTCAAGTAATCACCAGCCTCAAGCAACCAGCAAAAATAAATTGTAAAATAAATAGGTAAAATACATGAGAGTTTAAAATTGGTGCCCTTTAGTGATCATTTTGCTAATCACTCAACATGCAATCTCAAGCAACCGGCAATCCCCATAGGTGCTGAATACCAGGGGTTTCACTGTATTTAAATTAGCAAAGCCTGCACTAGATAGGAGTCTCAGTTGGTATATTCCAATCAACTGTCACCACAACCAAAGTATCACCTGCAACTTGGCAGGCACAACAAGTCTTTTCAGCATTGGATTTATTGTAGAGTGCACCTGTACGTCTATCTAATGCTGATAAGATCCTTAATATTCAAATCACATAACTCTTCTTCTATAAAGGCTATTGTGCTATGTAAATCATTCATAAAAGCCACTTGAATGGTCAAGTAGAGTTATAAAAAGGTTTGGAAATTGTCGAGCAGGTTAAAAGATTGTGATATAAGCCATTTCTGAGCTCTTAAAGGACGTTTGTTTTATTTTTTTTAAATTCCTCCTGAAAATACTTAAAAATGCCATAAATTAAGCTATTATGAGATAGTTAAGGTAATGTACCCTCATTCATGGCAGGTGCAACCTGCCTGTGTTCTGTTGGCCTCCTCTTAACGTCTTGTTACCAGGTTAGTTGCAGAGACAGCTGTTGAAGCCCATTTATGGCACGTCAATGTACCAGAAACAGCAAATATCTTTAATTCAGTTTTTGTATTATTACATATAATGTAAGAATGAAATTATTAATAACATGCCTCTTAAAGTTCCTGCAATAAATTAAAAATGGTGATCCCCAACTTAGTAAACTAGTTCTTTCTTCCATAGTTTTGTCCCATGGTACAAGTAAATGATTGACATTCATCTTGATTTATAATTTCAACTATACTACCAGGAACTGAATTAAGAGATGCCATGAAGTGTGAAGATCTGATCATTAAGAACTGGTTCCTGACTCTGTATGATAGAAGCTGTTCAAAGAATTACATTTGCAAAGTACTTTTTTGTGGCACATCATAAGCTAAGTAGAATTGAAGATGCATTGAGTTATATAGCCTGGAAGCAGGCCCTTCAGCCCAACATGTCAATGCTGTCCAAGATGCCGACCTACACAAAACCAATTTGCTTGAATTTGCCCCCTATCCCTTAAGATTTTTCCTGTCCAAATATCTTTTAAACATTGTAATTCTTGCTACCTCTACCACCTTCTCTGTTAACTTGGTCCATATACACACCTCCCTCTAAATAAGAAATAAATCTTGATAAAGTCACCCTTCTACTTTTATCACTCCAAGAAAAACATTCCCAACCTATCCAATCTTTCTTTATAATTCAATCCTTCGAGTCTGGCAACATTTCTTTGAACCTCTTCTGTACCTTTTCTATCTTAATCACATCCTACCTGAACTGTGCTGACCAGAACTGCACACATTGCAGCTTAACCAACGATTTGTACAACTGTAATATGATACCCCAACTCAATAAAGTAAACAGATCACTTCTTGGAATTATGTACTCATCTGTTCAATCATGCTTAGTGTGGCTCTGGCATTCATTATATATACCCTGGCCTGATTCAATTTCCAAAATGCCCATTCCTACACTTCTCTGAGTTCCATAATGCACACTCTTGCCTAGTTTTCCATTTGATCTAGATCCTATTCTAACCTAACACAACTTTCTTCACTGTCGACTATAACACCAAGTTTAGTGTCATCGGCAAATTAATCATGCCATCTACGTTCTTTTCAAATCATTAATACATATACAGTATGATGATTAATATGTAACAGAACCTGCACCAATCCCTATAAGATACTATTGGTTACAGTTCTCCAATCAGAAAAAACATTCCATGATCATTCTCTGCCTCCTGCAAAATTTGTACCTAATGTGCTAGTTTACCCAAGATCTCATGTATTTTAGGTTATCCTACCATGTGGGAATTTGTCAATGTCCTCTTTGATAATACTCACCAGCCTGCTACTTTGAATCCTTTACGTCACCTCCAAAAAAAGAGTAAATCAAATGTGTGAGACAGGATCTCCTTGAAACAGTTATGCTAACTATTCCTAGTTTGCTTTTGACTTTCTAAATAATTCCTGTCCCTCAGATTTTCTTTCAGTAATTTCCCTACAATACAGAAAGGATGGCCAGCAGCTAAGAATGGCTATTCAATGGGTATTCGGGATTATTGAGCATGCAGAGATGGAATGTCAGTTGTGAATAATACAGTCTTCAAATGGAACAGCTTTGTATTTCAGTGTTGCTATGCACGGAAATGCTCCAGAAGATACACTAAGGATATTTTGGCGAGGAAAAATGAAAACATAGAGCTCGAGAGGCGATGTACAGGCCAAGAATGAACCAAGACATAAGCCAGACTACTGTTTCATGCAAAATATGCCTTACCTATAGACCAAAGCAGCACACCCCGTACCAGACCAACCATACTTCAAAGTTGGAATAGATTTGTTTGACTGTAATGAGAAGAGTCATTTGGTAGTAATAGACTATTTTCCCAGATACCCAGAGGTAGCAACACTGCAGTCAACATCCAGCAAAGCAGTCATCATTTTAATGACAAATGTGTTGCGAGACATGAAGTTCCTTGCGAAGTTGTATCAGACAATGGTCCACAATGTTCAAGCAGTGAATTTGAGTTTTAAACATATAACTTCAAGCCCACATCACCAAAAGTCTAATGGCCTAGCAGGGAGTTCTGTCAAGATGGTGAAGAGCCTTATGAAGAAAGTGCATAATGGACAAGAGGATTTCCATTGAAGTCTAATGATCCACAGAAGTGCACCATTACAGATGGCCTTTCTCCTGCTCAAATGCTGAATGGTCAATGTCGGACCAACCCTCCAACATAAAAATCTGTTGACACCTAAAGGAGCATACAAGGTCAATTAGGCTAAAATGGAAGAGAAAGTAAAACAGGAACAGGATCATGATAAGACTGAGAAAAGCCTACCAGTTTTGAAGCCTGGAGTTCAAATGTGAATCTGAGATCACAATTCTGGCACATGGTCCATGCAAGGATTTGTGCAAGATGAAATAGATCCAAATTCCTACAAGATCCAGAGAGAGGGAGAGACACCTCTGAGAAGGAACCCCATGGATCTACAACCATAATCTCAAACCCATGTTCATGATCTGTCACCTGTCAGTACACAAAAGGAGCCGGCACATGTAGAAAAGGAACATGTTGTTCAGAGTCCACGGAAAGATACAAATACTAAAACAAAAAATGCAAATCATACACCTGTGGAAACACATACCAGACTAAAAAGGACTGTTAAACCACCTCAGAGACTGATTGAAAGCTGCTGAGTGGAAAGAGACTTACAATCGAATGTAATCTTGTTATGTAGACATCCAAAGGAATATCTTGACAGCCCCTGGGGATTTATCCACTTATTTGCATTAAAACAGCAAGCACCTCCTCCTCTTTAATCTGTTTAGGTTCCATGACCTCACTGCTTATTTTCCTTACTTCCCTTGACTCTGTTTCTTTTTCCTGAGTGAATACTGATGAAAAGATCATTTAAGACCTTTCCCAACTCTTTTGGCTCCATACAAAGTGGACCACTCTGTTCTTCAAGGTGACAAATTTTGTCTCTTACTATCCTTTTGCTCTTTATAAACCTGTAGAAACTCTTAGAATTTCCCTTCACGTTGTCACCAAAGCAACCTCATACCTTATTTTAGCCTCCTGATTTCTTTCTTGAGGTTTTTCTTGCATTTTTAATACTTCTCAAATACCTCATTTGCTCCACTTTGCCTATAGCTGTTATACACATCTCTCTTCTACTGAACCAGTTCAATATCCTTCAAAAACCAAGGTTCCCAAAGCCTGTGAACCTTGCCTTTGATCCTGAGAGGAACATACAAACTCTGTACTCTCAATATTTCACCTTCAAAGGTTGTCCACTTACCTCGTACTTCCTTACTCAAAAACAATTTATCCCAATCCATGAATTCTAGGTCCTTTCTTATTTGCTCATAATTGACCTTTGTCTAATTTAGAATCTCAACCCGAGGCCAGACGTATCCTTCTCTATAATTAACTTGAAACTAATGGCATTATGATCACTGGACCCAAAATGTTTTCCAAGTCATACCTCTGTTCTCAGTATCTGATGTCTCTCATGTTAATGTCCAGCAATAGTCTGCCAGGATTGATGGATTCCAGTTGCCTGATATCCCATTTCCATGCTCGCAATATCCTGGTGAAACCTTTCACCATGCTCATCACTGACTACATCAAGATCTTCAGGAATCTTCCTAAAGACAATAAATGCTATTGTTAAGTACACTCACTATGCTATTGTCTGAAGAACACATGCATCAACATGCATTCAATCTATATCAATGCTTTTATAGCCCTAACTAAGCATGTACAGGCCTAAGACAACATTTGCATTGCACCTGTACTGAATGCATGCCCAGGCAGGCTTGGACTGACCAAAATCACTTGTTTTGTGGGCAATATACTAGTAGACTTAAAATATGACAGGAAATCACAAAAAAATAGTTGCTTTGGTTTTTTTTAAAAAGGTGCATGATAGGAAAATGTTACGATGGTTTTTGTGATCAGCAGCCAAAATCTACGAAATACATCCATAACTGTTCAGGAAGCAAAATCTTCATTGTCCAGTGTTAGTTATGGAGGAAATGGTGCATGATATGCAAATGAAAGAATAACTGCAGCAAAGGTTGCAAAGCAGAATACTATCCACAATTTCATTGCTTCTCTTATAAAGGAAGAAATAAGTTCAATCTTGTAGGGAATGCTTTTTGTTCAGAGAATTCTGGGCCTTACCTTGAAGTATCAATATAAAATTCTGTTTTGGACAAATGAGAGGAAAGAATTTTTAAACGGTTTAGTACAGAGCAAATCAGATAAAGCTCAGCAATCTTTGCAATGTTGAGATATTAATTTGAGTGCAAGAAAGTGCCATGGATTAGTAAGACTGAGTTTGCAGGTGATATAGAATCCACTAACATTGATATTCTGTCACATAATTTTAATATGATGCTAAATCAGCCCAGTAAAACTTTCCAATAACTTCATGTGAGTTTGACATTAATCCTACCGAGTGCTTCACTTCTCTTTGATAGTCCTGGAATGTGAATAATTAAGTGTTTCTCTTTCTGACTATAAGCAAATGACTTAAACAATTCCAGCCTTTAAAATTACACCTCAGTTCAATAGTAAATCAGACAGAGAAAAGAAAGCCTTATGTTAATAACATCAGCACTAACTTTTTTCCAAGCAGACAGAATTTCTTTAAGGCACAGTCTTCAATGATCAGAGGTTTATATCAGGTCATATATGTTTTTGCAGAAGCTTTTAGCTCTGCCGGCTCACATTTCTTCAGAATAACTATTTTCCACAGGCTTTTGACATCCTCTGTGGTCAGTGATTTATGTGGGTCTTGCACAAAAACAAAAAAACGAAGAAGCCCGACACTGATTTAACTGAAAGCTGGGTGCTGCATCATAAACAGAATTGTTTTACTCTGTGCTGTCAAAGCCAAGGCAGAATTTACAGCCTCCACCAGGCTCTCAGGCCTGCAGGCAAGTCGATGACAGGGGAAATCTCAGACTTCTCTCCAAACTCTCTTTGTTTCCTTCATAAAATGTTGTTAGAAAGTAAGTTTTCGGTCAAGGGTCTGGGGAAACACAGCTGTTTATAATCTCCTGTTGAAGAGTGAACACTTTTATTTAATGACCATTAAAAGGGGCAATGATTGTAAATCTGAATTATAACAACATGGGTAGAAAAATAATCTCAAATTTCTTTTTCCTTTTAAACAAACTTGTTTTCTTGAGTAAAAATCCAGATCAAAGTAGTAGATTAAACTAACATATTGCAATTACAAAGAAATAGAATACAAAACACAACAAATTGCCTTATTTTCATTTAAGTCATTAATCTAGCTATATAATCAGGGAAGGCTTTGAGTAATGGAGCAATTCAGTCCAACTCGTCCATGAAGACATAGTTGTCTACCAGAAATGGTCCCATTTGTCTGCATTTGACCTATATATCCCTCCAGACCTTTCCTGTCCATGTACCTGTCTAAATGTCTTTTAAATGTTGCAACTGCACCCACCTCTAAAACTTCCTCTGGCAGCTCATTGCATATACCAACCATTGTCTGTGTGGAAAGGTTGCCCCTCAGTCTCCTTTTAAATCTTTCCCTCTTGCCTTAATTCATATTCAGTTCAAGTGTAGAAGCAAATAATATTTAAAAAATGCAGTAATGTACAGGGGTGAAGAGTTAAATCAATCTATTGGATATGTATGAGATGGTTTGGCTATTATTTTTTTTTCTATTTCTATTGGCTTTTGCTCTAATCTGCAATGCTAAGTTTTTAATGAATGACAGCTGAAAATATTATTCACAGATTATAAAATCAAGGATATCTAGGATTACTTCACAGAATACATTAAAATAAGTCAAGCCTTTAAGCAGCATTGATAGTTGTGTTAGAACCATAAAGCACTACAGCACAGAAACAGGCCCTTAAATACATCTAGTATGTGCTAATCTATTATTATGGACCCAGACCATAGCACGCAATACCCCTCCCATCCATGTTGCTATCCAATTTTTTTCTTTGAGAAGTGTCAAAATTGAGCCTGCAGTCATCACCTCTGCTGGTAGCAATCACACTCTCTGCGTGAAGAAGTTCTTCCTAATGTTCCCTGATGCACCATCAATCACTTAGGAGACTACTGTGGAGAAACCAATAGGCTTTAATTCACTTGAGAACATAGCATATCCCTACTGTTTGGCTGTCTTGCACTGAGTTGCAGGGGGCTGTGGAACAGGCACCTTTATACAGGAGCCTGTGGGGAGGGGCCACAGGTACAACCGGCCAATAGATGTTCTTGACTGGTTACAGTGGTTTGCTACATTCCCTTTAAACATTTCACCTTTCACCCTTAGCCAATGTCCTCTTTATCTTGCCTTACATGACAACAGTAGGAAAAGCCAGCTTGCCTGCAGTAAACTATTGTAATACTGTGATTGACTAGCCTCCCGAGACTGATCCTACCCATTGTCCCTTTGCATTGCTCTCACTCTTCCTGCTATGATCAGTCGATGAGGTTGGTTGCTGCTCCAGTCTATAGTCAATAAAAGTCTCTCAGCTTCACAACCTCAGTCTTTTGTGGTAATTGATGGTGCATCATTGCCTTTACCCAATTGTTGTTCCTTCATCCTGCCAACATGCAAACTGACTGAGCTGAAAATAGTTAAGCCTGTGGAAAGCAAAGTGTCGTTATGAGTAAAATGATGATTGAATAGCAATAATGGACAATGGGTTAGAGGCAGATTAAAGGGCTCCACTATCTGCCCCAAATGTCAATCAGTCAACCTGCCTCAACACATGAACAGAGTGCTAAATGTCAGACAACAGAACTTAATTACTTCCATCCACATCTATTTACAAGAAAGATTATTTTTGTCTCGGAAGTTCACTGTGGGTTTGATAAATTCCCATTGAAGCTTTGTAAATGACATTGTGAGTTACAAACAATTTATTTGTAAAGATAATCAGGCTGAATCTGTTAAGCTCTCAGTCACTTCATTTAATATCCAACAGAATTGAGTGAATGAGTTATTTAAACAAACTGGTATTGAATGGTCAGTCAAGAAATAGTATTTACTTTGCAAGGAAAAAGTTGATGTTTCTGAGCATGTAGCAAATCTGTAAATTAATTAAGGAGATAGGAGCAAACATTTGATAATTTTTAATCCAGGTGATATCAGTAAAGAACTGAATGGTAATGCATCAGAAATGCAATTATTGAACCACGTAAGCTATCCATCAACTCTCAATTGGTAATTATGTAATGGAATAGTATAAGCACAGTAATGTGGAGCTAATTATGTTTTTAATGTTAAGCTGTGGATGATCAGGGTCACTTTCACCAATGAGTCAGGGGATCATTGGGTAGATGATCTCTATTGTACTGACTTAAGCATGATTATCTTGATGACATTTGCTGCAGAACCAAGGGAAGATTGCAGCAATTGAGATGCTGTCATTTGGGGGAGGTATTAAACCGATATCCTGTCTGATCTTTTAGATATGTGGTAATATTTCAGTGAAGATGAGATGAGTCATCTGCAATGTCTTGGCCACCAATTAACTCCTGGTCACAAATGTATGCAGAACAAATGACTTGGTTACTTTCACTTTGCTATGTGAATGTTGGCTACTGCAGTTTGTGCAACAGTGAGGAAACTTCAGAGGACTTCTTTGACTTATAAGTGTGCTAAGGCAAAGTGAAAATATAATAGATGTCCCGCATCCCTATACATGCTGAAAAACATTCTTTTTAAAATTTAATTTAGAAATACAGTAGGCCCTTCTGTACAATCCCTGTACCTTTTGAAGAGTGGTAGCAAACTGAAGTGCGCAGAGGAAACATACAAATTCCTTATACACAGTGCCCGGATCTGATCCAGTCGCTGGCATTCTAATAGCATTGCGCTAACCGCTACACTAACCATTGCCACTCTAATCTTTTATATATTACTTTTCAAGAAATAAATTTAATAACAAGGATCCATTTTTTTTGCGCAGGACACAAAAGTACTGGAGGAACTCAGCAGGTCACAAAACATCCGTAGAAAGCAATAGGCAGTTGATGTTATGGGCCTGAGTACTTCTTCCTTAATGCCAAAACATCAGGCAAACACCCAAATAAGAAGGTGGGAGGGGACAGGAGAAGGGGGAGGAGCACAGAATAGCAGGTGATAAGTGGATACAGGTGGGAGGGGGAAGGGAGCAGAAGGCTGAGATAGATGGTCTCTGATAGGAGAAAGGCATTGGGTGGGGGAAATGAGGAGAAGCAAGAAAATGGGGAAGGGGTTATGGGAAATTGGAGATTGATATTTTTTGTATGTTTGTATAGAATATATCACAAATACAGCAGCAAAGAAAATGGATTCATTTTGCATTAACTACATTTAGGTGATCCAGAGAGAGTCTGCCTGTTTAAAGTGTCAAATGCCTTTGTCAGGTCAATGAGGACAGAGTAAAGAGGCTTGGTCTGCTCGATGCACTTCTCCTGAACTTGTGTCCTAACAAATATCATGTCCACTGTTCTCTGTTCTGACCGAAAGATACTCTGCACCTCCGGGAGATTCCTTTCCGAGACAGTGACAAGTATTTTCAGGAGGACGCTGGTGAAAATCTTGCCTGTGATGGACAGCAGTGAGATAACCCTGTAGTTTCCAAAGTTTGATTTCTTTCCTTTATTTTTGTAGAGAGCTACGATGAAGGCATTGTGGAAGCCATCAGGCATCTCCTCTGTGATCCAGGTGTCTTCCATGATGTCTTGGAACATCTGTAAAATGTTTAGACCTTGATCTTTGCAGATCTTGGCAGGTATACCATCCTGTCCTGTTTCTTTATTTGAATTTATCTGCGAGATCGCTTTATTGATGTCATCAGTGGAGGGCGACAGGTCTATGTCATCCAGAACATCCTGCTTAAGGATGTGCTGTAAGTGTCCATAGCTGTCATCTTGGATGTTACGGATGCCCAAGGAAATTCGTAAAAATGATTCAGCCGCTCCATGATGGAATGACAGGACAATCCTCTAAAGTGGTGATACATCAGCTGCATTTGCCATTTCTAATGGGGTGAAGCAGTGTTGAGAACTTGCCCCAGTCTTGTTCAATCTGTTCCTCATTTACACGTTTTCACGTGCTGGCCAAGGTCTGGAGGAGGGAGTGTACATCAGGTACACTCTAGATGGCTCTCTCTTTAACCTTCACCACTTGAATGCACGGACAAAGTGCCTCTACACAGTCAATCACAAAACATTTTTTGCTGTTAACTGTGCACTCTTGGTACATAAAGGTAGTGATCTACAGTTAATGCTGAACAAATTCTCAGACGCTGCTACGGTCTTGGGCTAGACCATCAGCCTGAACAAGATCGAAGTACTCTATCAATCTGTGCAAAACACCAACGCCATAGAACCAAAAATTGCTGTTGGCAACACCCAACTGACAAATGTAAACAGATTCAAATACTTGGGGAGCAGCATCTCGACCGGTTTTTGGGCAAAGAAATTGACTCCAGAAACAGCAAGGCCAGCCAGGCTCTGGGGAGGTTGTGTACCAGAGTGCTCAACCAACATAACGTCTGCATCTCCACAAAGCTGAAACTCTTCAGAGCTGTGGTCATCCCTTCTCTCCTATATTGATGTGAGGCTTGGACTCCATACTGATGCCACATCAAATAAATGGAGAAATTCCACATGCATGCCATCCGTTCCATCCTTGGCATTCTTTGGCAAGACCATGTCCCCAACCTGGAGGTCTTGGGTCATGCGAAGTCCACAAGCATTTGAGTCTTTGATCATTAGAGCCCAGATATTGTGGGTGGAACACATCATCAGAATGGATTACCACTGTATGCCTTGCAAGTTGGTCTATAGTGAACTGAAGACCAGAAGGAGACATTAAGTACCTCCATGCAAGCGCTATAAAGACGCTGTGAAGGGAACCCTATGCTACTGTGGTATCCAGCCAAGAGAACTAGAAGCTACAGCTGCTGGCAGATCCTATTGGTGAGCTCTGTGCTATGAAGCCTACACCAGTTTTGAAGACAGGCGCTGCCAAAAACTGATGGAAAACCATGAATGGCGTCACAAAGCAGCAGCGACGGTTATTACAAAAATGAACTTTAAGTGCCACCATTGTGCTAAACTTTGCACTTTCAGACTGGGACTGCAAAGTCATCTTCGTATCCACAGATGAACTGCACAGCAACATGTCTTCTTCAAACCAAAAGGTGATCAATACTAATACTAAATACATAGAAACATAGAAACATAGAAGATAGGAGCAGGAGTAGGTCATTCGACCCTTCGAGCCTGCTCCGCCATTCAACGAGATCATGGCTGATCTTAAAGTTCAGTACGCCATCCCCAACTTCTCTCCATAACCTTTAATACCCTTATACTGAAGAAATATATCTAATTCCCTCTTAAATATATTAAATGATCCTGCCTCTACTGCCCTCTGTGGCAATGAATTCCATAGATTCACCACCCTCTGGGTAAAGAAATTCCTCCTCAT
This sequence comes from Narcine bancroftii, assembly GCF_036971445.1. Lineage (NCBI taxonomy): Eukaryota > Metazoa > Chordata > Chondrichthyes > Torpediniformes > Narcinidae > Narcine > Narcine bancroftii. The sequence continues at coordinate 77,803,876 of NC_091471.1, forward strand.
CTCGATCCAAAATGGTTTGCCTATTATCCTCAAACCATGGCCCCGGGTTCTGGATTTTCCCATCATTGGAAACATCCCATCTGCATCCACTCTGTCCAGTCCTGCCAGAATTTTATATGTCTCTATGAGATTCCCTCTCAATCTTCTAAACTCCAGCGAGTACAATCCCAATTTGCACAATCTTTCCTCATAAGTCATTCCTGCCATTCCAGGTATCAGCCTGGTGAATCGCCTCTGCACTCCCTCCATTGCAAGAACATCCTTCCTTAGATAAGGTGACCAAAACTGCACACAATACTCCAGGTGTGGTCTCACCAAGGCCCTGTACAGATGCAGTAAGGTATCCTTGTTCCTATACTCAAACCCTCTTGATATGAAGGCCAACATACCATTTGCTTTTTTAACCGCCTGCTGTACCTGCATGCTCGCCTTCAGAGACTGATGTACAAGTACCCCAAGGTCTCTCTGCACTTCCCCATCTCTTAATCTATTGCCATTCAAATAGTAATCTGCCCTCCGGTTTGTATTACCAAAGTGGATAACCTCACATTTATCCACATTGTAGTGCATTTGCCATGTATCTGCCCAGTCCCTCAATTTATCCAAATCACACTGGAGCTTCCTGACCCCCTCTTCCATGCACACAACCCCTCCTAGCTTAGTGTCATCTGCAAATTTGGAGATATTACATCCAATCCCCTCATCTAGATCATTAATGTAAATTGTGAACAGCTGGGGTCCCAGTACAGATCCCTGTGGCACCCCACTGGTCACCGCCTGCCACTCAGAAAATGAGCCATTTATCCCAACTCTCTGTCTTCTACCTGCCAGCCAGTTCTCAATCCACATCAATACTTTGCCCCCAATCCCATGAGCCTTGATTTTGGAAGCCAGTCGTTTATGCGGGACCTTATCGAGGGCCTTTTGGAAGTCCAGGTACACCACATCCACTGGCTCTCCCCCATCTCAAAGAATTCCAATAGATTTGTCAAGCACGATTTACCTTTTGTAAATCCACGTTGACTCCGTCCGATCCCTTCTCTGCTAGTCATATGCTCCGCTATTTCATCCTTAATAATGGATTCCATCATTTTGCCCACTACTGATGTAAGGCTCACCGGCTGATAATTCCCCGCTTTTTCTTTACCCCCTTTTTTAAATAGTGGGGTAACATTAGCTACCCTCCAATCCATGGGTACTGATCCTGAGTCTATCGAGTTCTGGAAAATAATTCTTAAAGCATCTGCTATCTGAATGGCCACTTCCTTGAGTACCCTAGGATGTAGATTATCAGGCCCTTGGGATTTATCTGCCTTCAATCCCATCAATTTCCCCAAGACCATGTCCTTAGAGATACTGATTTCTTTCAGTTCCTCCCTTGCATTAGTCTCTATGTTTCCCAACATCCTTGGGAGGTTATTTGTATCCTCTCTTCTAAAAACAGAACTAAAGTAAGAATTTAATTGGTCTGCCATTTCCTTATTCCCCATTATATATTCCCCTGATTCCGACTGCAAAGGACCTACTCTGGATTTCACCAATCTTTTCCTCTTGACATATTTATAAAAGCTTTTGCAGTCGGTTTTTATATTTGCCGCAAGCTTACTTTCATAATTTATTTTTGCTCTCTTGATTAATCCTTTTGTCCTCCTTTGCTGCATCTTGAACTGCTCCCAGTCTTCGGTTTGGTACTTTTTTTGGCCAATTGATATGCTCTCTCTTTGGACCCAATGCTGTCTCTAATTTCCCTTGTTATCCACGGTTGAGTCACCTTTTTTGGTTTATTTTTATGCCAAACCGGTACAGATGGCCTCTTTCATCAAAGAAATATCTATGACATGATTAACATGGCTATAGGTGCTATTTTGTTGCTTTATTATTTTGTACAATTATGATGGATAAAGATTTTACTTAAGATCGAAAAGCATTGAAAGATATAAATTCAATGGTAGTATAAGGATAAAAGAATGCTTTTAATGAACAAATTATTACTCAGTGGAGTTAAATTATATGGAATCATTTTGGCTTGTAGAATCAAATGTAGTCTGAAGATTACAATATCCTTTAATTATTCAACACCATGTAAGTGAATACTTGATCTATCGAAAGCAAAATAGTACAACATTATTCTGTTGGAAGGAATAATCCCTAAATTATCATAATTAGAATATCCTTCAGGGAAGTGGCAATGGCTCAGATGCTGAGAGTAGAAAAAAATAGGTGAATATTTAACCAGGATATTTGAAAAGATTTTGTTAAAATGCATAAGAAAAGATTATTTCCATCGGTTTTTAAGTCAATGACCACAGGAGAAATATTCAGGACAAAAGAATCAAAGTAAACAAGGAGGGGCATCTCACAGAGCAAACTGTAAAAATCTGCATTAGGGTGTGGTGAGAGATATTTGATCTTACATTTAAAAAAGAATTGGAGAAGGATCACATTGTTGTGTTATTGTAAAAATGCAGGACATTGTAAGTCATGGGGTAGTAATAAGAAAGATTTGGCACAAGCTTGTAGGATTCTATGATGCAAGCACTTTCACGTACTACGCCTCATTTTGAATATCGCAAAGGAATTAATATTCGTATTGTTGGGCTCCAGTGTCCTAGAATGAGAAATGGCCTCAGGTCAGCAGCAATTAAGCTTCTCTGTTACTATTTTGGCGTCATTACAGTGTCTAGAATTTACCTGTAAAGAATCTCATGTCCCTCAGATCCTGTTGCAGGCTAGAGCAAGTGTGTATTAAAGATAACATATTGGATCAGTGAAAATTTGAAATAAAGTGAACTATGCTGATATTCCCTTTGATGACATCTGTGGTGTGAGAAAGAGATTGGGATATTATAAAACTGTAAAATATGTAAGAGATATAAACATTTTTAATAAGTGCAGAGGCAAGAAAATGAGAATTGCAAAAGGAAGTGATGTGCAAGAGAAGGTTCAAGATTAAAAGCAACAGCATTAACAAATAAATAAAAAAAGATAATGTGTGGTTGAAAATAGCAACCTGGACCTGTTGCTGGTAAAAGTGGGAGCAGGGATTTATGATCTGAACTTGTTTAATTTAATGTTAAAAACATTTATGCCATTACTCATCAAAACATTGAACACTATAACCAAACTTCCTTCAGGCTTCAATGGAGTAATGCAGGAGGAGTCAAAATGGGAGTGGTGGAAAATTAAAATGACTGGAGTGTTGGGATCATATTGTGCATGGAAAGGAGCTGTTCAGCAAAGTGACAATCTAATGTGCTTCTCAGCTTCCGGTACTGAGAAGCCATAACTTTCCAAACTGAGGGAAGTACAAGTAAATGCTATTTTAGCTCGAAGGAGTATTGGATGCTCTGAATGGAGAGAAGAGAAGAAGTGAAAAGCTAAATTTTACATCTACTGCACTTGTATATAGTCAAGGGAAGAGGACAAAGTGTTGGGATGATGTAAGAGTAGAGCAGGCAGCTGAAGAATAAAACTTCCTTTTGAATCTTAAAAAGAGAGGGAAAGTCTCACGAATGTGATATTGGTTGGCACCTCATGGTGAATTGTCTGATGTGACCAACTATTAATTCCTACAATATTTTAATACAGAAGCTTCTCATAATTGGTTTCCTCTGGACAGAAAGCCACGGCAAACAAAATGAAAACTTGATCATTTGTTTGAGAGTTTAAAAATTAAACTTTAAATTATCAGCTATTTTCCAATACTGGTGAAGCCAATGTGGAGTACTGTATTCAGCTCTTGTGTCCTTGAGGAGAGATGTACTGGCTTTTGAGATTGTGCAGAGGAATTTCACCAAGTTGATTCCAGGGATGGAGTGGAGGGAGGGGGGGATTGAGTTATGAGGAGAGATTGAGGAATCCAGGACTAGCTGGAATTCAGATGAATGAGAGATGAGATTTGAACTAGGAGATGTAGCCTCATGATTCAAGAGAGTTGGTGTAGGATGGAGATGAAAATGAACTGCCTTTCCCAGATAATATTGAATCTGTAGAATTCTCTTCCTGGGGAAACAGTGGAGGCTGCTTCATTAAATATATTTAAAATACAGATCAATGTTAATTTTTTTTTTGCCTTTGGGGAATTAAGGATTATAGGGAAAAGGCGGGAAAGTGGAGCTGTCCACCTGTGGCATACTTCTGCTCTGTTTTCTTATGTTTTTATGTCTTTGGCTTGGCTTCGCGGACGAAGATTTATGGAGGGGTAAATGTCCACGTCAGCTGCAGGCTTGTTTGTGGCTGACAAGTCCGATGCGGGACAGCCAGAATGTTTTTATGTACCTTAAACAGAAAGAATATCGGTAAGCTGATTTTGAATCAAGAAGATAGAACTTGTTTGACTAGCACAATAAAGGAGGAAAGGTGATAAATGTTGTGGGGATTTTAGAGACTTGTAGATGCAAGGTTGAAGTAGAGAAGCAAGGAGAAAGAGTAGAAAGGGATTGTGGGAAATTATACAGCTATTGAGTCATCAGAGGAATAGACCATTTTGTGTACCATGTCCATGGCAGCCTTTTTTGTCCATCAGTACCTATTCCATTTTTTTGCAATATGGACCATATTCATTTGTGCTTTGCTTACTTAAGTATCTGTCGAAATGCTTCTAAATATAATACTATTGTCGGATTCCATCCACTCCTCTGTCAACATTTACTGGACATCAACAACTCGCTGTTAAAAAAAAATTCCTTTAGATCTCCCTTCAAATTCCATCTCACCTTATACCTATGCTCTGAGTTTTTGATATCCCTACCATAGGACAAAGATTATCTACCTGAATTATACCTCTCATAATTCTTTTGGTTAGAATTTAGTCCAATAATGCCGATTTTCAAATTTGATATTAAGTTGATGAAGAAAGACAGGTATAAAATTATTTGTAACGTTATTTATTTCCCCTTATTCATGACAATAGAGGAAGATGTGTGAATTAGAAATCATGTTGATTTCCAACAGTTGACCATCCAAACATAGTTTTAATGAAATTTCTTGTGGCTGAATTTTTTTTTTAATTGAGTTTTGATTTCCATGTAGTTCCTTTTGTTAATGCCATTTTGTTTCCATATCTATCAACAGAATGCAGACATTCAAGCTGGCAAGTCATTACAAGAGAGAACAGATGTTTTCCACGCAACACCAAAGAAATTAATGTTAGCATAATAAAGCTCTATTTTTCCAGAGACAATTTTAAATCTGTATATTGAATTATAAGTATTATTATTTTCAATAATTAGTCAATTGAAACTTTGTTTCACTTGATAATGGGTCGTCAATGCCAATGACTGCACATCCATCATGCTCTGATCTGAGGCATTTCAGAGACATGCTCATGTTTGTGTTTGATTAGATCAGGTAGAACTAACAGATTATCTTTCCTTGAAGGATACCAGTGAAGTTAGTATGCTTCCCTTGATAACTCTCATGGTTACAGAGGCTAATTTTTATTTTGCTTTACTATTTGAATTTAAATTCTCCAGTTTCAATGGTGGGATTCAAACCAGTGTCTCCAGCAAAATGGTTCAGGACTTTGGCTATAAGTCTAGTGGCTTAACCACAATACTATCATAATGAAACTAGATGGATGGAAACTGCATAAATTCAGGAATGAAGTAACTAAGTCACTACTAGATGTTCAAGAGTGAACAATAGGTACCATATTTAGTAATTTGTATTTTTATTTGTTGATAATACTATCACATTCCCACCGTCTGACTGCAGGTTTCCAACATTTAACCTCTTTCTGGGAGCTTTACTGTTCCTTGGCTTTGGCTTGAAGTGAAGGTTGAGCTTGCAGCGAACCAGCCGGTGGTCAGTGTGGCATTCCGCGTTGGGCATGACCCTGATGTGGAGCACATCTCGTTTGTCTCTTTTTCGTACCAGGACGTAGTCCAGGAGGTGCCAGTGTTTGGATTGGGGATGCATCCAGGTAGTCTTCAGGCTGTCCCTCTGCTGAAAAAGGGTGCTTGTAATGACAAGCCACTGTTCTGCACAGAGCTCCAACAGGAGGCACCCATTGTCGTTGCACTTGCCGACACCATGCTTGCTCAGGATTCCTGGCCAGGTTTCTGAGTCTTTGCCGACGCGAGCGTTGAAGTCGCCAAGGATGACAACCTTGTCGGCTATAGGGGTGCGTTGAATGAGGTTGCGCAGGTCAGTGTAGAACTTGTCCTTTTCTGCTGGTTCCGCCTGGAGGGTTGGAGCATAGACACTGATGAGGGTGATGCAACGCTTGTTTTGAAGGGGGAGTCGCATGGACATGATCCGGTCCGAGTGGCCTGTCGGGAGGTTTTCGAGTTTGGAGGCAATGGAATTCTTTTTTTTTAAACTTTATTTAAAATTTTATGACATGAATAAAATAAAAATTACATTTATAGAAATAATAAAAAATAGGATAATAAAAATTAGAATACTACATCAGTAAACTACACAAATTAACCCCCCAATAATTATAACACAACATTAATCGTCTAATTTAAAATTAGTCCAACCCTCCCCCCAAAATAAAGAGTGAAGAATTAATTAACAATGTTGTAAATAAAATAGAAAAAAACCCACTTACAAAAAAAGATAAAACTTAACAACAAAAAAAATTACTAACAACAAAAAAAATCAATACTAAAATAATACCCTTAAACATATATTTAAATCAAACATAATACATGTATTTAACAAATGAAATCCACTTTAAACCTAAGTTCAAATATTAAAATCATATATCAACCACATATCTGTTATACAAAAAATCATAATTAATAATACATAAATACAGAATTTCCATTAATACCAAGTTTCCTTTATAATTCATCGAGAGAACAAAAACATCCCTTAGAAAAACAATCAAACTTTTTATTCCCTTCTCCTCCCCTTATATAGAAAAAAAGAAAGAAAAAAAAAGTTCAAACTCTTATAAAATTCTCCATATTCTTCATTTATAACATCTTCAAAATTCTCTATCGAAATTAACTTAATTTTATTAAACTCTTCTCCCTCAATGTATTTGTACTTAATTTTCTTCTTTTTCTTCTTATCACCTTTCCCCTCATCTTCCTCTTCATCTCATTCAACATTCTCAATTTTTGACTTATTATCTTCTGTGACATCATCCTCTTAAAAAAGAAAGAAAAGAGAAAAAAAAACAAAAAAAGAGAAAAAAAGGAGAGAAAAAAAACCTCCTAATTCCCTCTCAATTACAATCAGAAAACAAAAAGAATTAAAAAAATTATTTATTTTTAAAAAATAATGAAAAAAACCTTCACTTCTTAACCCAAAAAAATTAAAAAGAAAAAAAAACAGGTCGGAGGTCACAACTACCTCCTCCTGTTTAAACCGCCAAAAGTGGTAACTCCCCCAAAATATTGGGTGTGAGATAACTCACAGGTAGCTGATGACTTCTGGAAACTAGTGCCCACCCAGTTCCCTCCCCCAACTCCCATTTCATTAAACTATCATCATTATTTAAACTATTTAAACTCTTCTCAAAAAAAAAGATAAAAGATTTATTTTTTTAAATCAACGTTACCACTTCGGTCACCATTGCTTCCATTTCTTTTAAAAAAACTGGATCCCACCTTACATCTCTACTCTCTTTGGAGACCTTGAAGGACTACATCGTTCCTGAAACTGCATGATTGGTAGAGACTGAGCAAAGTCCATAACCTCTTTAGGATTGTCAAAGAACTTTGGCTAATTTCCAACCTAAAAAATCTTCAGTACCGCAGAATACCTGAATGTTGCCTTATGTCTTTTTTTCCACAACCGTTCTTTCACAGAATTAAATTTGCGTCGTTGAAACATAATTTCTTGACTCAAATCTTGATAGAAGAAAACAGGATTATTCTGAACCATCAAAGGAGATCTATTTTGCTGAGCATTTCTAATAGCCGTACGTAAAATTGTCTCTCTGTCACAATAGTTTAAACAACGGATCAAAACAGATCTTGGATTCTGTCCTGAAAAAGATTTCCTTCTTAAAACTCTATAAGCAGGTTCCAGTATTAAACCTTCAGGGAATTTATCCTGTCCTAACACTCGTGGAATCCATTCAGTAAAAAATTTTCTTGGATCTGGTCCTTCTATGCCTTCTGGCAAACCAACAGTTTTCACGTTGTTCCGTCTAGATTGATTCTCCAAATAATCAAACTTTTTTGCTAAATTTTTATCTTGGATCTGCAATGTTTCAATTATTCTATTTTCATCTTGCAGTTGATCCTGTGCATCGACTAAACCTTGATCACACATTTCAAATCTTTCAATGGTTTCAAGCTTAAAAGCTCCATTAATGACTTCCGCCATCGCATTAATCTTGGAAATAAACAGGTTCATAAAATTAGCTAAGTGACTCGATACAGAATATATCTTATCTTCAAGATCCTTAAGAGACATTTGAGGCAATGGAATTCTTGACCATGAAGCCTACACCAGATAGGCGTCGTTCATCCATAGGCTTGCCAGACCAGTAGAGTGTGTAGCCCGCGCCGCGTTCTTGGAGGCTGCCTACATCTGCAAGGGAGACTACACTGAGAGCGGCTATGTCGATGTCAAGTCTGAGGAGTTCATGTGCTATGAGGGCAGACCGACGTTCAGGTCTGTTGGCCTTGTCTAGCATGGTTCTAATGTTCCAGCATGCTAGCTTGAGTTTGTGAGCATCTTTTGAGGGGGAGGACATGGAGGGGAAGGACGTGGAGGGGGAGGACGTGGACCTGTCATCGGGCCTGCGCAAAGGAGCTTTTAGGTGGAGTGCAGTGCGCGCAGAACTGGCCCCACCCTTTACACCTCAAAGCAAAGTTCAAGGATGCAATCCACCTCACGGACTCATCCCCTGAAACCCTCTGGGATCAGCTGAAGACTACCATACTGCAATCCACTGAAGAGGTACTGGGCTTCTCCTCCAGGAAAATCAAGGACTGGTTCGACGAAAACAGCCAGGAAATCTAAGAGCTGCTGGCAAAGAAGCGAGCTGCCCACCAGGCTCACCTTACAAAGCTGTCCTGGCCAGAGAAGAAACAAGCCTTCCGACGCGCATGCAGCCATCTTCAGCGCAAACTCCGGGAGATCCAAAATGAGTGGCGGACTAGCCTCGCCAAACGAACCCAGCTCAGCGCGGACATTGGCGACTTCAAGGGTTTTTAGGAGGCTCTAAAGGCTGTGTATGGCCCCTCACCCCAAGTCCAAAGCCCTCTGCGCAGCTCAGATAGCGAAGTCCTCCTCAGCGACAAGATCTCCATCCTCAACCGATGGTCAGAACACTTCCAATCTCTTTTCAGTGCCAACCACTCAGTCCAAGATTCCGCCCTGCTCCAGCTCCCTCAACAGCCGCTAAGGCTAGAGCTGGATGAGGTCCTCACCCTGGAAGAGACATATAAGGCAACTGAACAACTGAAAAGTGGCAAAGCAGCAGGTATGGATGGAATCCCCCCAGAGGTCTGGAAGGCTGGCGGCAAAACTCTGCATGCCAAACTGCATGAGTTTTTCAAGCTTTACTGGGACCAAGGAAAACTGCCTCAGGACCTTCGTGATGCCATCATCATCACCCTGTACAAAAACAAAGGTGAGAAATCAGACTACTCAAACTACAGGGGAATCACGCTGCTCTCCATTGCAGGCAAAATCTTCGCTAGGATTCTCCTAAACAGAATAATACCTAGTGTCGCTGAAAATGTTCTCCCAGAATCACAGTGCAGCTTTCGCGCAAACAGAGGAACTACTGACATGGTCTTTGCCCTCAGACAGCTCCAAGAAAAGTGCAGAGAACAAAACAAAGGACTTTACATCACCTTTGTTGACCTCACCAAAGCCTTCGACACCGTGAGCAGGAAAGGGCTTTGGCAAATACTAGAGCGCATCGGATGCCCCCCAAAGTTCCTCAACATGGTTATCCAACTGCACGAAAACCAACAAGGTCGGGTCAGATAAAGCAATGAGCTCACTGAACACTTCTCCATTAACAATGGCGTGAAGCAAGGCTGCGTTCTCGCACCAACCCTCTTTTCAATCTTCTTCAGCATGATGCTGAACCAAGCCATGAAAGACCGCAACAATCAAGACGCTGTTTACATCCGGTACCGCACAGATGGCAGTCTCTTCAATCTGAGGCGCCTGCAAGCTCACACCAAGACACAAGAGCAACTTGTCCGTGAACTACTCTTTGCAGATGATACCACTTTAGTTGCCCATTCAGAGCCAGCTCTTCAGCGCTTCACATCCTGTTTTGCGGAAACTGCCAAAATGTTTGGCCTGGAAGTCAGCCTGAAGAAAACTGAGGTCCTCCATCAGCCAGCTCCCCACCATGACTACCAGCCCCCCCACATCTCCATCGGGCACTCAAAACTCAAAACAGTCAACCGGTTTACCTATCTCAGCTGCACCATTTCATCAGATGCAAGCATCGACAACGAGATAGACAACAGACTCGCCAAGGCAAATAGCACCTTTGGAAGACTACACAAAAGAGTCTGGAAAAACAACCAACTGAAAAACCTCACAAGAATAAGCGTATACAGAGCCGTTGTCATACGCACCCTCCTGTTCGGCTCCGAATCATGTGTCCTCTACCGGCATCACCTACGGCTCCTAGAACGCTTCCACCAGCGTTGTCTCCACTCCATCCTCAACATTCATTGGAGCGACTTCATCCCTAACATCAAAGTACTTGAGATGGCAGAGGCCGACAGCATCAAATCCACGCTGTTGAAGATCCAACTGCGCTGGGTAGGTCACGTCTCCAGAATGGAGGACCATCGCCTTCCCAAGATCGTGTTATATGGCGAGCTCTCCACTGGCCATCATGTCAGAGGTGCACCAAAGAAGAGGTACAAGGACTGCTTAAAGAAATCTCTTGGTGCCTGCCACATTGACCACCGCCAGTGGGCTGATATCACCTCAAACCGTGCATCTTGGCGCCTCACAGTTCGGCGGGCAGCAACCTCCTTTGAAGAAGGCCGCAGAGTCCACCTCACTGACAAAAGATAAAGGAGGAAAAACCCAACACCCAACCCCAACCAACAAATTTCCCCCTGCAACCGCTGCAACCGTGTCTGCCTGTCCCGCATCGGACTTGTCAGCCACAAACGAGCCTGCAGCTGACGTGGACATTTACCCCTCCATAAATCTTCATCCGCGAAGTCAAGCCAAAGTACTATCACAGCTCTAAAGGTTGTCATAGCCAAAGGATGGTAGTGGGGATATGCTCCTACTGCTACACAAATGCTCTTCATGGCGTGCATCTCAAACAACCTCTGACAACCAAGTCTAACTCCTGTCCTTCACATGTGGCATAGTTCTTGTGCCCGGTGGAGCTGTTGTCACTGACAGGAGAAGGGGCAAAGGTGAGCCACTGGTGCCTTGAAACCAGTTGCTCTGGGCAGATAGGGCTTGTTAATCACAGATGATAACTCATCTAGGAGAGGGCAAACTCCAATTTCAAACTTCTGCTTCCTTGTGGCTATACCCACTCATGGGAAAGGCTTTGGGTGTAAACGTCGAGGAAAAATCTGGTCGCAGTCCCAAAGGTAGCTGACTACTGTATCCAGCATTGGCACATCAACTCCTGAGATGCTGCTTGCACGAAATTGTATCAACTTTTGTCATTTTTCTGGACCTGTTATTGGCATGGAGTGCAGTGGGGGGTCATGATGCCTGGGCAACAGATGGATCTCCATATCAACTCTGCCCTGACTTACGCCCTAGAGAGGCCACTCCAGCTACTACCAGAGGCACAGTTCCAATGGTCGACCATGACTGAAAGAGGCCACATCTGTAATATCACAGTTAGCAGTTGTAGCACCATAAACATAAAGTAAAGTAGCACTAATGATTTAATTTATACATGTATTATCAAATTAATTACAGAGTGATGCAACAATCATTTAGTTCATCAGATATATTGATGAACACATTTTAGAATTGTTTTGTATAGCTATCATCTAAAAAGATTTAGCCAATAAGAGCTCAAGTATTTATGAGACTTCGGTTTACTTTTGGAATTAAAGTGCCTATTGTTCTGTATTTGAAACTTTTAGAAAAATACTCCTAACTTTGAGTTGTTGATTACATATTGATGAATCTAGAATCCACCATCACCTCCCAAAGTCAATCCATGATGGACTAATTTTGATTTGCCCAAATAATAGGTATATCATTAATTTACTCAAATAAGTGGAATATTCTCCAGAATCCAGTGGTACTACATTTATAGAAAGCATACTGATATATACATTGAGTGAGCAGAAATTGTTCCTCATGTGTTGAAATACAATCCATTTAAGTGTTTTTATAAAGGCTGGAAAATGTCAACACTTGTATGAATCTGATCATTCTGTCTCTATCCATACACATTTTTTTCATGAAGCTTTGCAGAATATGCCAAATTTTATCTGAAGAAAGGAAATTTGAGAAACTTGTGCAATGTGGTCTGAAAAGTATCTTTATCTTTTCTGAAGTTTTCTATGTGACAGCAGTGAGGTAACATTATAGAATATTTATGTCTTTACTAGGTTTGGTAAGGAGCGGAGCAGAATTGTTTCATTCTGAATAGCCAAGATATTTGCCCACGGCAGTAAAAAAGTCAAATATATATAACCATATAACCATATAACCATTTACAGAGCAGAAACAGGCCATGTCGGCCTTTCGAGTCCACACCGGTTCACTAGAAAAACTCCACTAGCTCAAACCTCCCGCTCTCCACCAATAACCCTCCAACCCCCTCATCTCCATGTACACATCCAACCTTCTCTTAAATGACAGAAAGGGACCCTGCCGCAACTAATGTGTGTGTAAATATAAGAAAAGTTCTTTGGTTCACAGTTCAATCTCACTTCTCATCTTCCATGTTGTTATATTAAAAAGTTATATTAATATTAATGTAAAGGAAAGCCAAAGGTATTCAATCCAATGATCACTGGGCTATCAGAGGTGGAGAGGGTGAGCAAATTTAAGTTCTTGGGAGTCATTATCTCAGAGGAGCTGTCCTGGACCCAACACACCAATGGCATTGTGAAGAAACCACATCAGTCCCTCGACTTCCTCAGGAGTTTGCAGAGGTTTGGTATGACATCAGAAACCCTGGCAAATTTCTACAGAGGTGTGGTGGAAAGTGTGATGACCACTGCATGATAGTCTGGTGTGGAATCACCAATACACCTGAGTGTAAATCCCTCCAAAAGGTAGTGGGCACAGCCCAGGAAATCACAGGCAAAGCCCTCCCCACTATTGAGAACATCTACAGGGAATGCTGCCTTCAGAGAGCAGCAGCAATCATTAAAGACCCACACCACCCAGCACATGCTCTGTTCTCAGGAAAGAGGTTTAGGTGCCACAAGACTCACACCACCAGGTTCAGCAACAGCTGCTACCCCTCCACCATCAGGATCCTCAACAACAAACTCAATTAGAGACTCATTTAAGGACTCTTACTTGTGCACTTTATTGATTTTATTTTGGTTCTCTCGATATTGCACTGTCAGTTTGTTTACATTCATTATCTGTTTACAGTCCTTTGTTTACATGTTTACGCTGTGTACTTTTATTTGCACGACCAACTAGTGCTCATTTTGCTGCACCCGCAGGAAAAAGGAATCTCAGGATTGTATGTGATGTCATATATGGACTCTGACAAGAAATCTGACAATAAATGATTTTCTTTCAGAACAAGTCAAAGGACTTAATATGTTTTTGGTCATTGAATCAAGGTAAATAAATTGAGAACTGTAATTGAACATTATATATGGATCCAGGCATCAGGAATTTAACTTCTGAGTAAATGTTACAAACTTGAAGTCAAAAATAATGGATTATTCAATTTATTTGGAGTTCTCAGAAGAACGAGAGGATTTCAAAGGGGAAAACGTATCGAAGGTTTTATGGTTAATGAGATCCTGGTCAAAATGCTGATCCCAAAATGCATGAAATTGTAGAAGAGCACAACACAGAGTGTGGCCATTTGGTGCATTAAGTCTAGACTGGGTTTTTTATCAAAGAACAATCCAGGTAAGGATACTGTTTCCATTTATCCCATTCACCATTGATACTTTAAACCAAATATTTTGTCCAATTCCCTTTTGTGGAAAACTATTGAATCTACATCCACGATAATAGTGGTTTGTGCTTAACCAGTCCTAATCATTTGATGTCAAAAGAGTTTATTCCCAATTATTATAACTCCAATCCCTCACATTGTCTTTCTCTCAGTTGGTTGAAATAATTCCTCATTTACTCAATCTATTATTCATCAACTATTTAAATAGCTCTTTCAAGTCTCTGCTAAGCCTTACCTGCTCTCAATTTCAAATCCAATTTCTTCATTTGAAAAGCATGATTATAATTCCTCAGCATGGGAACCTTTGAGATTTCCTCTTTTCCATTTCACGAATTAGTATTTTATGCAAATTTAATATGGCATTAGCTTTTGTGTTATCTTGGGATTCCATATGCTTCACTGACTGCTTTATTAACCTCTCCTCCCACTTGCAAATATTTTTATAATCATCATAAGTCTCCTTTGTTTGCATCTCTTTTAAAATGGTGTCAATTAACGTGAATTATTTTTCCTTTATCTTTTCACTAATGTAAATCACCTCAAGTGCCTTTGCATTATATTTTACTTGCTGTGTGTTGACTCATCTACCGATCTCTTCATGTCCACTTGAATTACATTATCATCTTCACTGTGCACTACATTGCGCTATTAATTGCTAATTTTGAAAACAAACCTGTCATCAAAACTTAAGTTATTATTATCAGAAGCAGCCGATGTCCAAATGAATCATAGAAACTCCACAACCTTCTTCAATTTGCCAGCAAATAAAGTATTCATGCTGTTCCTGTTGCCTGTGTTCCAAAGGTTTCAATTTATCCAAGAAACCTAATTTGCAGTATATTTTCAGATGTATTTTGAATCTCTATATACACACATCAAGTGCACTGCCTTCAACTGCACGTTTCCTCATTTAAAAAAAAACAATTTACCCTTAATAAAACTTAATTTACTCTACTTAATTGTTTATTCCAAACTAAGTGATTGTCAGAATCAAAATAAAAGCAGACTTTATAGTCATCAACAAGTCACAAAATTTGGTTTTTTGTGGCAGAATCACAGTGCAAGCATTCAAATTATGAATCATCTTTCAACATTGGATTGGGATATGTAGGGAAAATAAGAAAAATACCATAAATGTCATATAAAATGGTGCGATATAATTTTATTCATCAGTTATATTTAGCACCATATAAGTTTTTAAAAATCGAATCAGACCTTTTTGGATTTATGTTTTAGATGCAGACAGGAAATTGTTACATTCTTGCATTCTATTTGTCAGTGTCGTAAAGTTGAATCTTTTTGGTTTGAATGAATAATGGGGATTAATTTCCCACAGGATACAATGTTATTTTTATTTGAGTGATATTAAAGGTATTGAACTTAAGTTCAAACTGAATATAGATGAATAAAAGTTTGTTCTAATTGCTTTAGCAATAGGAAGAAAATTTATTGCCATAACTTGGAATTCTGGTATGGATTTGGGTATAGAAAGATGAAATGCTAAAATTTGGATTTGTATAAAACTTAACAAAATTACATAATTTAAGAGACAAATATATATTTTGGAAGATTTGGGTGCAAATATATTAAATGAAGCTCTGACATTCCCTTTCTCCTTAAGGTCTCTGTATACTATAAGAAATTTTAAAGAAATAGGCACCACCTTTGAGGGTCACTTGTCCCCTTCTTTTCCTTCTTTTCTTTTTTCTCTTCTTTCTTTTCTTTTATAGGGTGATAGAGGTGAAGGGGTGGTATATAGAGGGGGGGGGGTTCTTATCTCTAATTCCTTTTTATATATCACATATATTTGTAATGATTTGTATTACTTTTAATCATGTGCAATTTTTTGTTGGTTATAAATTAATGAATAAATTTTAAATATATATAGTAGTGCACAAAAAGTAAGGCAGCGTCTGTGGTTCACTGATCATTCAGGAATCTGATGGAAGCCAAATATTTACTTTTAAAACTTTCTCATTGCTTTTAAAACTTTTAAAACTTTCTCATTTACTTTTAAAACTTTCTCATTGCTTTTAAAACTTTTAAAACTTTCTCATTTACTTTTAAAACTTTCTAATTGCTTTTAAAACTTTTAAAACTTTCTCATTTACTTTTAAAACTTTCTCATTGCTTTTAAAACTTTTAAAACTTTCTCATTTACTTTTAAAACTTTCTCATTGCTAATGAATAACAATTATTTTGCCTGACTCACAATTTTCAAAATGAACATGACACTTCCAATTCTCCATTCTTTTGCTATGACTCCTGGATCATAGAAGGACTGAATAATTGCAGCCAATACCTCCGAAAATGTTACCCTTATTTGCTCCAACAACCTGGAGTACATTCTAGGGATTTAACCATTTTATATTCTACCAGCCTTTCTAGGATCTCCACTGTTTATTTTTGTGTCGTCATTATGCCAATAATCTCTTCAATTTTCTAAAGTTTTGAAGAAGCCCTTCCCTTGGTATACTTCAATATTCATTTAGTACAAATATAAAATTCTGTAGATTCTGGAGATCTGAAATTTAAAAAAACTATCAATCCATCAGAATATTATAGCTGATGGGGGTAAAACATTGGGTGAAGTTTGGTTTGGAATGTCAACTAAATGTTGTCATCTTGTGGGAGGGGTTGATATCCTCATTCAAGTGCAGTCCCAAGGTAAATAATTAAATTAAAGGAGACTTACTATATATACATGTAATAGTTGATACTATGTAAAAGCTGACCCCTCTATTTTTGGACCCAAAATCTTGTATTTTCCATACATCATGTATAAAAATCAACCCACCACTATTTTCTGCTCCAGCCACCTTCCCAGTAGAGTTTCTAACTCTCTGGCCACTCACCCATCTGAGCTCCTGATGGCCCAACTTCCATCCCTGACCCAGGACCCAGCCACCCGTCCATCCGAGCTCCCGATACCCTGACCTCTGTCTCACACCCAGGTCCCCAGCTGCACATCCATCAGAGCTCCCAAGCACCACAATGCCTGCCCATCCGAGCACCCAACATCCCGACTGCGGACCCTTGCCTTGGCCTCGGCCATCCGACCATCGAGCTTCTGACACCCAACCACCTGAGCTCCTGATGCCCCAACTATGAACACTTGCCTATGCCTCAGCTGCTCACTTGCTGCCCATCCAAACTCCCAACAGCCCGAATGTGGACTTAACTCCCAGTCCCACCACCTGCCTTCCAATGCAAGCTACAATTCAGACACTTACTTCAGTAGCATAAATGTAATAGTCAACCCTTGAAATTTTACCCTAAAAATTGGACCCAAACATTCAACTATTACATACATATATATGGCTAATTTGGGGTTTATGTTTTGGAACTGACCATTGCTCAGAGAGTCAGTGAAAAGAGAGCTGCTTAAAACTATTTACTCTGTGATTGTTAAATGTTAGGGCACACTTTGCAAAAAATAGGTAAAGGAATGGACCATTTGCACGGAGAACTTCTGCATGCATCAAACAATTTGAAATTATCTTATTACCATAAGCATTACTGAAATCCACATTCATAAACACCTGATTGAATTTCCAGAATGGCAGGATTCAACCCAAAAAGGATTACTATTCATTCCAAGCATAACCAATAATCATTTATGTGGTGCCAAAAAAAATTCACAGAATATTTAGACCACTGATCATAGAAAATACCCTGAACACACTCTGCTCAAAATGCAAATCTTGCATCATTCAGTATTGGGATAGAACAAAAGGGTCCTCATAAAAGCCCCAGGACTGAAACATCAGCTTCTCTTTGTTTCCTTTGGATGTTGTGTGACCCGCTGAGTTTTTTCAGTGCAGTTATGCCCTTTGTGCACTCGACTCACCATCTGCAGACTCTCTTGCATAACTCAATGGTATTGTTAAAGTCCCCAGTCTATTACACACCTTCCTGAAAGAAACATTTCCTTTGTTTACCCAATTTCAGTTTCAATTTCAAAGATATATTGCAGCACTAATTTTAAATGTCAGTGTTACAAATTCAAAAGAAAATACATTCAAAATTTATATGGAGTTTTTCGAAAGGTGGATGGTTGCTATCCAGAGGAGAGGAGGACAGCATAAAATTAACTTGATAAAAGAAGCTAATCCTATTGAATCAAAAGATCTCACTAGATCTTAATTGCCCTTAAAAGTTATTTGCCTTGAAATATTTGATTGGTTGGCATCAGTAAACATTGCAAAGACAATGCTGTTTGTTGTACTATATTTTTGAATTTCAAAACAAAACTTCTTCATCATCTAACTGCTACAAATTCAGCTAACCAATTTGCATTCCAATTTGCCTACCACTGCAACAGGTCTCCGGCAGATGCCATCTCACTAGTCAACACAAAGTCCTAGTAAATCTGAACAGCTAAGACGCATTCATCAGGATACTCTTTATTGACTACTATTCATCTTCAACACCATTATCCCTTCAAAACTGATTAGCAAATTTCAAGACCTGTGCGACCACACCCCTCTATATAATTGGATCTTGGATTTTCTCACCTCCAGACCACAATCAGTGAGGATTGGTAAAATCATCTCTTCCAAAATCCATATTAGTTTCGGAACACCACAGGGGTGTGTCATTAGTCTCCTGTTCTACTAGCTTTACACCTATGACTGTGTGGATTTGAACAACAATAACACGATCTACAAATTGGCTGACGATATCACAGTTATGGGTGGGTAAATGTCCACGTCAGCTGCAGGCTCGTTTGTGGCTGACAAGTCCGATGCGGGACAGGCAGACACGGTTGCAGCGGTTGCAGGGGAAAATTGGTTGGTTGGGGTTGGGTGTTGGGTTTTTCCTCCTTTGCCTTTTGTCAGTGAGGTGGGCTCTGCGGTCTTCTTCAAAGGAGGTTGCTGCCCGCCGAACTGTGAGGCGCCAAGATGCACGGTTTGAGGTGATATCAGCCCACTGGCGGTGGTCAATGTGGCAGGCACCAAGAGATTTCTTTAAGCAGTCCTTGTACCTCTTCTTTGGTGCACCTCTGACATGATGGCCAGTGGAGAGCTCGCCATATAACACGATCTTGGGAAGGCGATGGTCCTCCATTCTGGAGACGTGACCCACCCAGCGCAGCTGGATCTTCAGCAGCGTGGACTCAATGCTGTCGACCTCTGCCATCTCGAGTACTTCGACGTTAGGGATGAAAGCGCTCCAATGAATGTTGAGGATGGAGCGGAGACAACGCTGGTGGAAGTGTTCTAGGAGCCGTAGGTGATGCCGGTAGAAGACCCATGATTCGGAGCCGAACAGGAGTGTGGGTATGACAACAACTCTGTATACGCTTATCTTTGTGAAAATCCTCATTACCCAGAATTCAAACAACCAGCAGAAAAGGAGCAGAAAATAAATAAGTAAAAAATTCACCAATCACCCAACTGCCAAACTCAAGCAACCAGAAAATCCACCTGTTCGACATCTACCAAACCCCAGAGGTGCTGGATACTGAGGGGTTTACTGTATTAACAACAACCTCACACGCAATGTCACCAAAACCACTGAGATGATTGTGGACATAAGGAAGGGAAAACCAGAGGTGTACACTCCAGTGATCATTGGGGGATCAAAAGTGGACAGGGTTAACAAATTTAAATTCCTGTCAGTTACTATCTCAGAGGACCTTTCCTGGACCCAACACATGAAAAACACATATCAACGTCTCTACTTTCTCAGAAGTTTGTCGAGTTTTGGTATGATATTCAAAACCTTGGCAATCTTCACAGATGTGCAGTGGAAAATGTTTGACCAGCTACATCACATTCTAATATGGAGCATCAATATTTTTGAGCATAAAGCCATGCAAAAGGTAATGGACACAACCCAGTACATCTTATGCAAAACTCTCTCCACAATTGAGAACTTCTACATGGAACACTGGCGTCAGAGAGCAGCAGTAATCATCAAGAATCTACATCACCGAGGACACGCTCTGTTCCTGCTGCTGCCATCAGAAAAAAGTGTAGGTGCCACAAGACTCGCACCATCAAGTTCTGGAATACCCCTCCACCGTAAGAGACCTCAACAACAAATGTAATCAGAGACTCATTTAAGGAGCCTTATTTTGGACATTATTTATTATTGAATATTTATTTTCTGTATTGCACAGTTTGTTTACACTTCTTTCTTTGCTTATATTTTTCTCTTTTGTGAACACATCTTTTCTTGAGGACAGTTTTTCTTTTGCCCTAACGATAAGTAGAAATTCTGCTTGAGCTGCAGGGAAAAGAATCTCAGGATTGCATGAGATGGCATGTATGTACTCTGACAATAAATCTGAACTTTAAACTTTGCCATAAAAAAAATTCAAATGGAATTTAATTCTGAGAAGTGGAGGCAATGATTTGTAATGATGCAGAATATACATGAAAAACTGTAGGTGAGTGTTAAGGAACAAAGATGCCTTGGAGTGTATATCAACTGATCCGTAAAGGAGGTATGGCAGGACAAAAGATGTTTTTTACAATTTTAGTCAGAATATTATAGCAAAGATGTGATTGGACAAGAGAGAGTGTAGAGGGGAGTTGTGAGGATGTTGCCAAAATTAGAAAATTATAGCCAATGTGAAAATAGGATAGGGCTGCAATCTTTTAGTGACAGATAAATCTGATGACAGATTTACTTGAGATGCACAAAATTATGAAAAGCCTGAAAGGTGTATGTGGGAAGGACCTGTTTCCATTCGGAAATGGAGAGGGCATATATTTAAAGAGGTTGCGAGAAAAATTAGGGAGGGGCAGATGTGAAAAATCTTTGCACTCTCTCAAAGTATGGCAGAGGTAGAAACCTTGATTATATTTAAACAGTACTTGGGTGAGTACTTGCTGTGACCTACAGGGCAACAGACCAAGAAGTGAAATCAGAATGGGTGTTCACTGTCAACTGGCAGCTGCATTGCTAGAAGTGGGTTGAATAGATTTTATTCAACTAACCTCAATTCAACGAACCAAATGGCCTCCTCATGCAATTTTACACATTTAATGCTATCAGCAGAGGATGGTTTATATTCTTCTCCTCAATGACAAAGCAGAGTTTAGACCGATAGCTATAAATTTACATAATTCACTTTATATGTTCTTTCCAAAATTGATAAGTTAAAAACAATTCAACTCACCATGAAAGAGAGAATGCATGAGAATGAGATTCATTTACAATGCTATTGCACCTGTAATCATTTCTCAAAGCTGTCAGTGGTTGTTTTTTTTTCTCCCTCGATAGAGGGAATTTTGGGGGGGGGGGGGAGATTAGGGGGAGGGGGAGGGGGTTATTTAGTTTTTTTTTCCTCTTTTTTTCAGGGGTTGGTTTGTTTTATTTTGTATTTTATCTATATTCATAAATAAAGTTTTTAAAAAGCTGTCGATGGTGAGACCAGCAGGAAGAACCTATTTGTTTTCTGTGAAAATGGCGCACTCCATGGTTTTTAACGATAAGAATAATTCCATAAATATAAAATGCAACTGCAAAAGACTCTATTAAATCTGTGCTCTGGCACAATGGAAAAAAAATGAAGATAACGATCCCAACATTTCCACTTGTTGATGTGTTTTGATTAAGAAGCTTCACAGCTTTATTGATGACTCAAATGTTAAATCCACGACAGGCAAATCAGTTGCACTTAATTAATGACCTGGAAATACTTTCCTTTTCAGCTGATTAAATAAAATTGACTGGATTTTTACATTTTTTTGTAATAAAATGACCCATAGGGCTGAAATTGCACAGTTGAACACATGCAGATTTTTATTTTGTCGCTTCTGAAAATAAAAGGCTGGTGATTCAAGCAGAACAAATGCACTTTACCACTGCCCAATGCCAGCAAACAAATACACTTTGTTGCACAAATCCAATTATTGGAGGAAATAGTGCAGAAGATTTTCTTCATAATTTTTCTTTTACATAAATAATTTGCCTATTTGACATTATAAATTGTGATCCTAATATTGTTGTTTTGAAAGGATATTGTTAGATAAATATCATTTGGTTTATTAGATTTAAAAATGTCGATAAATTTTCTTTCAACTGAAGGTTACAAATCTCTCAACTAATTTTAGCTAAATCAGTAAATAATGAGGCAATCAAGAAATAACCTTTGGGATATTTATTTATTGATCTAAGAAAACTGATGCCCACTGCTGCAATTAATTCCCATCTTTGACCAAAATATTCTCTCTTGCATTCCAGGCAAAATAATAGAATTAATATCAATCTATTTTGACTCATTTACATGATCTGTCAATGCTATATCTTTTATATATTTTTAATTAATGCTGCTGTCTTTCATCTGCATATATATCATGGAACAATTCCACTGTTATAGCTACAGTATATATATTGTGTATTCTTCTTTAAATTACATAACCTCTCAATGCTAGTTTAAAGTCCTAACATAAGAGAGTTTTAATGGTAGCAACCAATTAAGCAAATTGATCAATGATAACTAGTGGAGACTAATATTCACTCTCTCTCTCTCTCTCTCTCTCTCTCTCTCTCTCTCTCTCTCTCTCTCTCTCTCTCTCTCTCTTTCCCCCTCTCCCCTCACTCTCTGGGCCGTCTTAGACTGCAAAGCAGCAGTATCTCTGCAGACATGACCTGTCGTGGGAAGGTGGCTTATGTGTTCACACTGAGCACAAAAAAGCCGGCTCCATGAGATATTTCACATTGCAGATCACCTTGCTGAAGCAAAGGAGGCAGGATGTTTATCGCATCAATGTCAGCATCAACTGTGACGTAAAAAATACATGTCGGAGGTGTCACTGCTATGCACTCAAAATGGCAGTGGAACAATAGATGCTACAATTTTGAATTTCTCACATTTTCTTTGCAGGCTGAAGACGTCAGCATGATGTCATCAGCCCTTCCTCTTTTGACCCAGCAAGACATGTGTACCATTTTAGATTGGTCAAAGAGTGGTAAGCTCCACCACTGGCAGTACACCTCTTGGTGGATCAAAGAGTTTGGACCCCCTCCAATCCACCTTCAATTTTTTTTTCACACAGAAGTTAAAGTGGAGTTCAAGCTGTATGTAAAAGGGCTCTCGCACGGGCCCAAAACAGTCTTTCAAAGTGAAGGAACACTTCACATAAATCTGCAGCGATCATCTATTGCATCTGATGACCCCATTGTGGTCTCCTCCACATTGGAGACACCGGACACAGACAGAGAGATGGTTTCATTGACCACCTTCACTCTGTCTGCTGCATTAAAAGGAACTCCCAGTGAGCAACTATTTTAATTCCACATACCATTCCCACACTGATTTGTCTGTCCATGGCCTCATGACTGCCAAATTTAGGCTAAACACAAATAGGAGGCACAACATCTAATATTCTGTTTAAGCTCTCTCCAACCTGATGGCATTAATTTTGACTTCTCCTTTTCTATTAAACACCTATCCCCGTTCCCTGTCCTGCAGCTTCCCCTCCCCTTTCCTTCCATCTCCATTCAGAGAGCAATCCCTCCCGTCACTTCTCATGTTTTTCTCTTATATCCTCTTGCCGTTATCTCTTAACAATTAACCTACGCTCTTCCCCCACCCCATTCCTTCCTCCCTCCTTCCTCTCCTCTCCTCCACCTATTAATTCAGGTGCCTGCCTGGATTTTGCTTATAATTTAATAGAGGGCTCAGTCCCAAAACATTGGTTCCCTTCACTTCTTATTGTTGCTGCGTAACCTACTAATTTTATCCAGCACTCTGTGTCTTAGTCAACTTAAGTTAACTTCCTTTTGTGAACTGCATAGTGAGCACTGCTTTTTGACAGACTATTTTGGATTCCAGTCATAGCTCCCAATTTCATTGAAACTCAAGAATTAGATTAATACAAGAATATGCCTTTTTTATCATCAGATTTGTGAAATATAATCCATGGTATTCTGATTGATGATGGAAATGATCTGATTGAAGAATGTACAATGGAAGCAATTGATCCAAGGTTCCATCATCCATAGAGTAACTGGGAAGAGGCCAAAATCATCCACAGCACCGAGTAAAGCTTCAGTTGCAGAGATCCAACCAATTTTAATCCATAAAGCCTCATTCCATTAAAATGAAATATTAAGGTTGGTCAGCAGGAATGAGAGGAGAATAAGAGCACCAGGCCATAGCTTTGAACCCTGGAAGCAAGTTTCAACAGTTCCACCTGGCGTATAATTGAAAAGATATTAAAATTTCTTTCCACTAGTTTTCTAAGAAGGAACAAGACTAAAACATATGTGTCAATGTAGCAATTTCAGATTTGCATCTGCCACCAGTAGGGTAAATATTAGAAAAAATACTAGCCAATTTATCTTGGGACATGTGAACACATTGAATTGGAATAATGAATGTCAAGCACATATAGAAGATGTATTTTCTAGTTTAAAAATCTTGTCCCATAGATTTGAATGAAATAAATTCAACCAATTAAACTGTACACAATATCATTTTTATGAGTTTCAGAAAGGTTGTTGTAATTTTCAAGATCCCAATCTTCCTTTCATATTCAAGAAGACATACAACATAGAACATGAAACATTACAGCACTAGCCCTTCAGGTATTGTGCCGATCTATGAAAACTTTTTCCACAACTGTCTAATTATTCCCGTACTCACACCCATAACCTATTTTTCTTACATCCATGTGCCTATATAAAACTCTTTTGAATGTCCCTATTGTACCAGCCTCCACCATCACTTTAAGTAAGGCAGTGGTGTGGGCAAGGACCCCATCACTCTGTGTAAAAAAAACTTACCTCTGACATCTCGTCTAAACCTTCCTCCACTCATCTTAAGCAGAAGTCCTCTGTTATTTATAATTATTGCCGCAGGCAAAAGGTTCTAGCTGGCTACCCTATCTACCCTCATGATCTTATATGACCTCTATTAAGTCACCTGTCACCCTTCAACACTCCAAAATTAAAAGCACTAGCTCAGTCAACCTTGCTTCATGAGACATTCTCCAGTATTAGTAACAGCCTATTCAATCTCCTCTGCACCCTCTCCATAGCATCTATACCCTTCCTGTAATGAGGCATCCAGAGTTTATAGAGCTGCAACATTACCTCATGGCTCTTGAACTCAATCCTCTGACTAATGAAAGACACCATAAGCCTACTTAACCACTTGATCAAAATGTGTGGCAACTTTGAGAGATCTATGGAATGGACCTCGACATCCTTCTGATCCTCTGCACTGTTAAGAATCCTGCCAATTACAATGATCTCCACCTTCAAGTTCAACCATCTAAGTGCTTTACTTTACACTTATCTGGATTGAACTCCATCTGCCTCTTCTCATCCCAACTCAATACTCTGTTTATATCTTATTGTAACCTATGACAACTTTCTACACTATCTATAAAACCTCCAACATTCGGATCATCTGCAAACTTATTGACCCACCCCACCACTCTTTCACCAAATCATTTATAAAAATCATAAAGATCAATGGGCCCCAGAACAGATCCTTGTGGAACTGTTACTATGCCAAATATCTATTTTGTTTTAAATTGCCTTACACAAAATGTATAAATATTAAGAATATTTGTTAAAACTTGCATTTATAGCATAATTTTACTTATTTGCACAACCAAAATGATATGACAACAAAACATTGCTGTAAATATCAGGTCAAATATTATTTGTGGAGAGAGAAGCAGAGTTAATATTTTGGGTCAGTGACCCTTTATTGAAACTTGGAATTATTAGAACTGACTCAACTTAAAAGTGGTCATAGCAATGGGGAGAAAATGATAGGGTGTAATGGAAGATTTAAACCGTGTTTCTTACTTTTGCAGCCAAGGCTGAGAACCTGCTTGTTGCATATGAATTAGTAGACACACCTAATTCCACCATGGGGCCCAGGGATGCATATGAATCAGTAGACATTATCCAACTTCCACCATGAGGCCCAGAGATGCAGTTGTCTTTTGTTGGTCGCAGACTGTCAGGAGACCTTGAAAATAATTAAATCATTTGTTCAAAGAGATAAGATCTGAAGTAAACAACTTTTGAGTAATATAAACCATGGTCCCACTGCTGAAGTTTGAGACTCTCCAAGAGGTGGCAACATCTCTCAGCAAGAAGAAGAACTTCAAGAGTCCAGCTAACAGCCTGGGCGAGGGAGGTAGAGAAGCTGCCACCGGCACCCCGACAATCTACTACAAGTGTGCAGTCGTTGCCTCGCTTCGGCAGTTGAGACCAGTCCAGGCATTGATAATTATAATTGGGAAGGGCTTGCATATTTTGTGAATTCAGCTTTAGATTTAGTAATAAAGCCTTGTATAAACTGAACTGCACTCAGTGTGTGTATGTGTCTATTATCTTTCGGTAGCTCAAACAATGTGACCAATCTAAAATGAACAAAATGAGAGGTATAAATTTACCCAAGACCATTGGTGCAGCGAGCAGGGTTGGTCTTAAGATGTTTCGCCGAAAGAAAGAGGTGAGCCCTGAGCAGTTCTTGATTCTGGGATGGACTTCCAAAGACGATGGGTTTGGCATGTTGGCCAATACCATGTCTTTGTTGGGACCACCCATTAGTTTGGATGAGAAGTTAGACCCATCAAGTGCACCTCTGGGAGAGCGGGTTGCCACTCTCCTTCAAGAAAGTAAATTTCCTGGTAAAAAGGGGAAGCTGACGGATGGTTTTTGGCTGCTGGCCACAGCCTTACGCCTCTCCGTTCAGCGTGAAGCAGAATTAGTTCAGCGAGAAGTAGAATCTCAGCTTAAGAGAGAGCAACTAGAGGAGGAGCTAGAAGCCCTGCAACAATGCTGTTCCATGATGAGTGAGATTGTTTGCACCAGTCAGGACCGAGTCAAAGAATGGGAGGATAAGCATGTCCAAATGATCTGCCGTAATATTAAACTTCGGCAGCAGCTCTGTGCAGATAAAGAAAGGCATGGAGTAGAACCCGACCCACATCGTATTCGTGCCATGATAAGGAATGGCAACGATCCTGATGTAATTGATGAATGGGGCGGGAATATCTGGAAAGATGACCATGGTAATAATGCAGATACTCCTCAGCATGTGCCTAACATACTGCCCTCTCCACCTGCTGTTCACGCCCGCCCTATAAGGCAGCAGACTTCCCAAACAGACGAAAGGGGGGATGATGTAAGGGAAGAGAATGAAAGGATAGATTCCCTGATCTCTGAAGAGGACCCAGGGGAAAATACCTGAACCCCTGCTTATGTTCAATGGCCTACCCCCTCTATGGGATGGCCTAGGCCTCGTCCCGTCCACTGGGCAAAGGACCCTGTGGGCCAAAGTGGGAGCAGAGGTCAAGAGCAATCAATGATACGTAACTTCTCTATAAAAGAGCTGGCTGCCATTGGAGATCAATTTAGGCAAAAGGTGGGAGAAGCTTTGGCAGCCTAGCTCCTGCGTGTTTGGGAGCAAGAAGGGGGTAATGTATATTTAACCCCTGAGGAATTGTTGGGATTAGGAACATTAACTACAGATATCCGGGTCACTGCTGAGCTGCGGGGTAGAGGAAGAGAGGTGGATTACTTACTTGCCACTCTAGGGGATGCCCTGCTACGAGTATACCCATTACCAGTAGATTGGGATTTACATTTACAGAATAATTGGGGCACCCCAGAGGAGGGTATAGCAGTAATTCATCAGCAGGCCCTGGCCTCTGCCTTGTATGCAGGGCGTTTGAGGTTATGGGTACATGGGGGGAGCCCTGATGAAGAGATATTCACAGCTGGAATGCATACCAGATTGGTTCGTTCCGCCCAACCCACTGTACGGGGACTGGTTCTGTCTGTAACTAGTCCGCTAATTGGGCACCCTGTGTCTGAGGCGGTGCACGCCTTATCTGGGTTTCGAGAATTAGAGTTGGGAAGTAAAATCCAGTCACGTACAACCCAGGTTAAATCAGACAAGCAGGATGAAGGGAGAGGGTCTGCTGCTAATAACGGACTGACAAGGAAGGACCTTTTTCTAACCTTGTTAAAGTTAGGCGTACCTAAAAGTGATATCGATGGGAAACCTACTGCGGTCCTTTATGCCCTTTATAAGATGAAGGCAGGGGAACATCTTCTCTAGCTGTTGAGTCTGTTGGAACCAAGGGGTTAAGTAATCATAGAAAATATGCCCATGTACTATTTATTATGTATTCATTAATCCAGTACTATGTAGCAATTTACTATTTACTTCAATTATACTGTTTAAGGGAAATAGGAATGCAATTAAGTAACAGCCACAGTATGTAGCAAAGTTGGCTGAGTATAGTACCTGCAGAATTTGCTGTCTCCAAACACAAAAGAGAGAAAATGTATGAACCAATCTAGGAGGAATGCTAAGACATGAGGAGGTGTTGAGTAGAACAGAAGACTATGGCCAGACTAGAACAAAGAGTACCATGACTGAGAATGTCGGAGACAAAGAAAATGTATAAACCAATTCAGTAGCAAGGCGAAGGCATAAGGAGGTGTTGAGTAGAACAGAAGGCTATGGCCAGATGAGTATAAAGAAATAATTAGAAATATATGGGGTAAGAATTGATTTTTGATCAAGACAACAGGATGTTCTAGCCTTGAGGATTAAGATGGGAGGTCTACTCTCTAGATAACTGCAGAGCTGGAAATTGCTTGAAGATAAATCTTATGCAAGGAATCTAGCAAAGAAAGCCAACTTTTGTTCAGTGTAATAATGTTGATCTATATAAACAGAAGAGATTGGACATTAGGAGTCAGTCTTGGGGAATAGCTCACTGAGCAAGTGACCTATGAACTAACAACTGAACCTGAGCTCTGTTAAGCTTTATTCTTGTGCTGTGTGATAAACTGATTGTTGAACCGAATACCTTCTCCTATCACTTCATTCAACGAGCACGCTGGACTCAGACGACACATAGACTAAATTGAGGGTAGGGTAAAGCCAGAGTCCGACAATTTGGTGACCCCGACGTGATGAAGATGGAGAAGTGACAGAAGACAAAGAGACGAAACACCGGTCGATTGTGGTGTGGTGATAACAACAGTGGCCACTCAACAAAAGGAGGTAAGCAGACGCCTGTTTAAACGAAGTTCTGCTATTGGCAATGATAAAATTGTGTGTTGTCACCACTCTGCAAAAGTCCTAATAGAAGCCAATGAATAAAGCTTAAAAAATTCGGGGGTTAGAGTCCCCTGGAGAAGAATCCGGGGGTTAGAGTCCCCTATAGAAGAAATCTGGGGGTTAGAGTCCCCTGGAGAAAAACGGGGGTTAGGGTCCCCTGGAAAACCAGGGGTTAGAGTCCCCTGGAGAAAATGGGGGTTAGAGGCCCCCTAGAGAAACAGGGGTTAGAGGCCCCTGAAAAAACAGGGGTTTGAGTCCCCTTGAATAAAAATGGGGGTTAGAGTCCCCCTAGAGAAATAGGGGTTAGAGTCCCCTAGTAGAGACATAGATATAAAAGTTAGAGTTCTTGGCCAAATAGATTTAGTGAACATATTGTATAATAGTTACGTTTTTTTAGTAGTGTGCTAAGTTTTCCTTGTTCGATATTGTATAATAGTTACGTTTTTTTGTTAGTATTGCGCTGTTTTCCTTGTTCAGTATTGTATAATAGTTACTTGTTTTAGTATTGTGATAAGTTTTCCTTTTGTGTTTGTAGGAAAGTGAAGGTTCAAAGTAAATTGACGGGGGGCGAAATTCTAACAGGTGAGAGACTGATTGAATTACGAGGTCTGAAGGGAAAAAGATAGGAACGTAAGATGGAAGGAGAGGAATGTCAGGAGTATGGGGGATGTGGATGGATTCCTCCATCTGTAAACCAGCAGTGGGAAAAAACAAGGAGTCAATTAATGGGCGGACTACCGAAGGTAGAGGAAGTAAAGGCTATGAAACGGTACGATCAGATATGAAAAGAGCTGCAGAGTCAGGGGAAGGTGCTGCTAGGATTAGGAAAAATCAGGCTTGTATTGTACTTAGGAGAAGCCAAAAGGGAGGCGAAAAAGGAGGTACAGGAACATGAGAAGAGTGACAAGGGTCTATCTTGAATAGAAGAAAATTTAAAAAACAGAAGGAAGCGAAGGAGCAGTGGAGAGCATATTTACATAATATGTCATTGGCTTGCATGGCTGTGGAAGCAAACCTTCAGCATGCTACTAAAAAAGGCATCCCCTATCACAAAGGAGAAAACGGGGGAGGAGATGACAGGGGAGGTTAAGCCATCAGACCCGCTATATCCAAAGTTACCAGAGATGTTGCCACCACCTTATCCGATTCCCCAGATGCCAGCGATGCAGATAAGTGAGGGAATAGTGAATGTCACTGAATTAGCAGGTCACAAACTCCAGGAGGCGAAGGAGAGACTTAAGAGAGTTATGCAGGAAAGGGTGGAGGAAATGAAGGACTTAACGAAGGAAATACAGAACAATATATGTAGAGTAAGGGAAACTAGTATGCGACTGGATAAAACAAATGAGAGAGAGCAAGAACAGCTGGGGAGGCTAGTACTGCCAGATGGGGTAGTTTTGATCCAGTATGTAGATGACATCTTATTGTCAGTACCTGAGCATGTCTCCTGTTTGGAGGCTACAAGGCTCCTGCTAATGCAGCTGCTCAAGGCAGGTTTTAAAGTCTCTCATTTAAAGTTGCAATGCTGCAGACAAGTGGTCTCCTTTTTAGGTCTCAGCGAAAGGTACAGGGATATCCCCTGTGCATCGTACAGCGATACTACGTCATCCAAAACCTAAGATAGTTAAGGAAATGCTTTTGTTTTTGGGTTTGACAGGTTATAGTAGGCAGTTTATCCCATTGTATGGTGAGTTGACACATCCACTGCAAACTTTAGTGAATGAGCAGGGGATGAGGAATCTGGGGGCTGCACTTGATTGGACTGCTCAGGCTGAGATGAGTTTTATTCTACTTAAGCAAACTCTTACAACCGCTATAGATTTGGCAATTCCAAATTATAGAGATCCTTTCTTTTTGGATGTTTCTGAAAAAGCACACACGATTGTAGGTGTCCTTTTTCAGAAAAAAGGGGGTGGAAGATGTGTGCTCATGTATGTGAGTATCACACTGGATCCATATGAAAACAGACACTCACCATGCACGAGACATGCAGCGGGGGTAGCAAAGATTTTACAAAAGGTGGCACACATAGTGATGGGACATGCCCTGACGGTATTAACAACACACAGTATTGTAGCATTTGTGAACTCGACAGCGTTTACAATGATGTCACTGAGGCAGACGAGACTGGAAAAGATCCTGAATGCTCCAAATATTATGTTTACCCATGAAGGCATTAACATGGCAGACAATACGGGAGAGGGAGAACCACACTGTTGTGAAAAGAGGGTTCTAAGGGATATTAAAATAAGACCTGATTTACAGGCTTCACCCTTGAGAGAACCAGATGAAACCTTATTTACCGATGGTTGTTGTTACAGACATCCCACAGACGGATTAAAAGTCACCTATGCAGTAGTAAGGAGAACCACAGAAGGATTTGAAGAAATTATTACAGGGACAGTGAGAGGAAAGGAGTCAGCACAACTGGCCGAACTACAGGGAATGATAGCAGCATTAAAATGGGCAGAAAGAAAGGAGGTAAATATATATACAGATTCGGCATATGTGGTCGGGACAATACAGGTTGAGCTGAGTCAATGGAATAGAAGTGAGTTTTTAACAGCAGCAAGGACCCCAATTAAACACGAGAAGAATGTTAGGAAATTGGCTGAGGCCCTCCTGAAACCAAGGACATTAGCAGTTATTAAATGTAAGGGCCATGATAAAACAGATACGATGGTAGCTTGGGGAAATTTAATGCTGATAAGTGTGAGGTGCTTCATTTTGGTAAGAAGAATCAGAACAGGACATACGTGGTAAATGGGAGAGCATTGATGAATACAGAAGAGCAGAAAGATTTAGGAGTAACGGTACATCGTTCCCTGAAGGTAGAAACTCACGTGAATAGGGTGGTGAAGAAGGCTTTTAGTATGCTGGCCTTTATCAATCATTGCATGGAATATAGGAGTTGGGAGGTGATGTTGAGATTGTATAAGACGTTGGTGTGGCCTAATTTGGAGTTCTGTGTGCAGTTCTGGTCGCCTAATTATAGGAAGGATATAAACAGAGTGGAGAGAGTGCAGAGAAGGTTTACCAGAATGTTACCTGGGTTTAAGCATTTAGAGTATAGGGAGAGATTGAACAGATTAGGTCTTTATTCTTTGGAGCGTAGAAGGTTGAGAGGGGATTTGATAGAAGTATTTAAGATTATGAAAGGGATAGACAGAGTGGATGCGGATAAACTATTTCTGTTAAGAGGAGGAAAGATTAAAACAAGAGGACATGAGTTAAGAATTAAGGGGCAGAGGTTTAGAGGTAACATGAGGTGGAACTTCTTTACTCAGAGAGTGGTAGCCGTGTGGAATGAGCTTCTGGGAGAAATAGTGGCGGCGGAGTCAATTGTATTATTTAAGAAAAGGTTGGACAGGTATATGGATGAGAAGAAGATGGAGGGTTATGGGCATTATGCAGGGAGGTGGGACTAGAGAGGGGTGTTTGGTTCGGTGCGGACTAGAAGGGCCTAATGGCCTGTTTCCGTGCTGTAATTGTTATGTTATGTTATGTTATGTTTAAATCAGGAAGCAGACACGGCCGCAAAACGGGCAGCAGGGTACGGCCCTCAGTTTATTATGATGCAGGCAAATAGAACTGCACATGACTTATTGCCACCTTGTGAGGTAGGAGTAATAATTCAGGAACAGGCGAAGGCATCACCTCAGGAAATTATGGTATGGAAAGAAAGGGGGGCAACCGAAGATCAAGGACTGTGGAGATCAATGGACGGTAGGCCAGTATTACCATCTGGACTCATGAAACCCCTCCTGGAGGAGGCGCATGGGTTAACCCACTGTGGGAAGAAACAGATGATAAGGTATTTGATACATTGGTGGCACCCCTTCCTGCCGGCAATGGTGGAGAATCATATCAGAGAATGTAAGGTATGTATAACATATAATGTCAAGGTGACTGTGAGACCTCACGAAGGACAATTTCCGTTGCCTAAGTTGCCAGGGCAGGAAATTGTAATTGATTACACGGACATGATAGAGAGGGCAAGGGGATATCTATACCTCTTAGTAGCAGTTGATGTGTTCACAGGTTGGCCTGAGGCAATCCCTTCCAAAAGAGAAGATGCAAAGATGGTAATTAAGTTCCTAATCAACCAGTACATTCCTATACACAGGTTTCCTAGGAAGATCAGGTCAGATAATGGAAGTCATTTTAAGAATGAAGATTTACAGGAGGTAGAAGCGATGTTGGGGTTAAAACATGCCTTTGGAACGGTGTATCATCCACAATCCCACGGAAAAGTGGAGAGAATGAACCAAACAATAAAAGGTAAGATCGGGAAAGTATAGGCATGGACCAAATTAAATTGGGTGGATGCGCTGCCCCTGGCATTGATGTCAATAAGGAGTTTGGAAAGTTATGTGACAAGATTTACTCCGTATGAATTACAAACGGGGCACCAGTTTCCGGGACCTGGAGTCGGGATTCATACCACAAAGGAAGAGGTTAGTCCAATGAGATGTAAGCTTTATTATGATAAAGTAATGGCTCTGGTATCAGCTTTTTCACAACAGGTTACAAGTACCAAACGGAAAGGTGAAACCCCGATACCATCAGCCGCGGAGTGGGTTCTGCTAAAGGTGATCAAGAGAAAGTGGTCGGAGCCCAGGTGGACAGGGCCCTACAGAGTGGTGGAAAGAACGTCCCACGCGGTTCGACTACAGGGAAAAGGAGAGACGTGGTATCATTGGAGTCAGTGAACAGCAACGGACCCACCTACACGGACATTGGAACAGGTTCGAACGGAGGTGACTAAGAACCTGTGAAGAAACTACGGACTAAGAATTTTTTAACGGGTCTCTTTTAAGAGACTATTGGATTACGGTGACTATATATCAGTATTTGAAGTGATATCTCTATATTGAAGTCAAAAGAATTTAGGGGGCTGTGATGAACACTATGTGGGGACTATGGGTGATGTTGTTCCTAGCCCTTGAAGGGTCCGGAGAAGGAAACAACAGTACAAAGTGTTTGCGGTCAGTATGGGGGGCCCATAACCAACCGGAACAGTACTTTGCAGATTGGACTGACTTTCCTGAACACTGTGTTGGGGCCCCCACTGGACTGAAGTGTGTTCATAATGGCCAAGTTTATGAGGTTAAGTTTAATAAGGGGTCGTAGATGCCAGTCTTTGCCAAAACCCCTGAGGTCCCATAAGTTAACAGGTGGTTTGGTTGGTCTCATTTTCATGAGAACAAAAGGGGGACTGTTGGAACCAAGGGGTTAAGTAATCATAGAAAATATGCCTATGTACTATTCATTACATATTCATTAATCCAGTGCTATGTAACAATTTACTATTCACTTCAAGTATACTGTTGAAAGGAAATAGGAATGCAATTAAGTAACAGCCACAGTATGTAGCAAAGTTGGCTGAGTATAGTACCTGCAGAATTTGCTGTCTCCAAACACAAAAGAGAGAAAATGTACGAACCAGTCTAGGAGGAATGCTAAGACATGAGGAGGTGTTGAGTAGAACAGAAGACTATGGCCAGACTAGAACAAAGAGTACCATGACTGAGAATGTCAGAGACAAAGAAAATGTATAAACCAATTCAGTAGCAAGGCGAAGGCATAAGGAGGTGTTGAGTAGAACAGAAGGCTATGGCCAGATGAGTACAAAGACATAATTAGAAATATATGGGGTAAGAATTGATTTCTGATCAAGACAACAGGATGTTCTGGCCTTGAGGATTAAGATGGGAGGTCTTCTCTTTTCTCTTTGGCTTGGCTTCGCGGACGAAGATTTATGGAGGGGGTAAAAAGTCCACGTCAGCTGCAGGCTCATTTGTGGCTGACCAGTCCGATGCGGGACAGGCAGACACGATTGCAGCGGTTGCAAGGGAAAATTGGTTGGTTGGGGTTGGGTGTTGGGTTTTTCCTCCTTTGCCTTTTGTCAGTGAGGTGGGCTCTGCGGTCTTCTTCAAAGGAGGCTGCTGCCCGCCAAACTGTGAGGCGCCAAGATGCACGGTTTGAGGCGTTATCAGCCCACTGGCGGTGGTCAATGTGGCAGGCACCAAGAGATTTCTTTAGGCAGTCCTTATACTTTTTCTTTGGTGCACCTCTGTCACGGTGGCCAGTGGAGAGCTCGCCATATAATACGATCTTGGGAAGGCGATGGTCCTCCATTCTGGAGACGTGACCCATCCAGCGCAGCTGGATCTTCAGCAGCGTGGACTCGATGCTGTCGACCTCTGCCATCTCGAGTACCTCGACGTTAGGGGTGTGAGCGCTCCAATGGATGTTGAGGATGGAGCGGAGACAACGCTGGTGGAAGCGTTCTAGGAGCCGTAGGTGGTGCCGGTAGAGGACCCATGATTCGGAGCCGAACAGGAGTGTGGGTATGACAACGGCTCTGTATACGCTTATCTTTGTGAGGTTTTTCAGTTGGTTGTTTTTCCAGACTCTTTTGTGTAGTCTTCCAAAGGCGCTATTTGCCTTGGCGAGTCTGTTGTCTATCTCATTGTCGATCCTTGCATCTGATGAAATGGTGCAGCCGAGATAGGTAAACTGGTTGGCCGTTTTGAGTTTTGTGTGCCCGATGGAGATGTGGGGGGGCTGGTAGTCATGGTGGGGAGCTGGCTGATGGAGGACCTCAGTTTTCTTCAGGCTGACTTCCAGGCCAAACATTTTGGCAGTTTCCGCAAAGCAGGACGTCAAGCGCTGAAGAGCTGGCTCTGAATGGGCAACTAAAGCGGCATCATCTGCAAAGAGTAGTTCACGGACAAGTTTCTCTTGTGTCTTGGTGTGAGCTTGCAGGCGCCTCAGATTGAAGAGACTGCCATCCGTGCGGTACCGGATGTAAACAGCGTCTTCATTGTTGGGGTCTTTCATGGCTTGGTTCAGCATCATGCTGAAGAAGATTGAAAAGAGGGTTGGTGCAAGAACACAGCCTTGCTTCACGCCATTGTTAATGGAGAAGGGTTCAGAGAGCTCATTGCTGTATCTGACCCGACCTTGTTGGTTTTCGTGCAGTTGGATAATCATGTTGAGGAACTTTGGGGGACATCCGATGCGCTCTAGTATTTGCCAAAGCCCTTTCCTGCTCACGGTGTCGAAGGCTTTGGTGAGGTCAACAAAGGTGATGTAGAGTCCTTTCTACACCCTAGATAACTGCAGAGCAGGACATTGCTTGAAGATAAATCTTATGGAAGGAATCTAGCAAAGAACGCCAACTTTTGTTCAGTGTAATAATGTTGATCTATATAAACAGAAGAGACTGGACAGTAGGAGTCAGTCTTGGGGAATAGCTCACTGAGCAGGTGACCTATGAACTAACGACTGAACCTGAGCTCTGTTAAGCTTTATTCTTGTGCTGTGTAATAAACTGATTGTTGAACCGAATACCTTCTCCTATCACTTCATTCAACGAGCACACTGGACTCAGACGACACATAGACTAAATTGAGGGTAGGGTAAAGCCAGAGTCTGACAAGTCCTCCTGGCCCAGCTCTGCCTTCTGCTCCCACTGCTGCTCCTACTCAGCCAGCTTGTCTTGCTCCAGTTATCCGTGATGAGATACAACAAATGGTTAAAAAGGCTCTAATGGATAATAGTGGCATGTGGGCCTGGAAGCCCCCAAACCCTACTAAAGCATGAGGGTGTGGGCAGGGCCCCCGTGTCTACTCCATTGAGATACGGCAGATACACGGGGACCCACGGCCAAACATACCGTTAACAGTCCATTGAGGTGGGGGTAATGACCGCCAATATTTGGCCTTGGATGATACCGGTGCAGAGCACTCAGTGATTCCGGGTAACCCTGACCTCTGGACTGGACCAACATTTCGAATAGAGGGGATGGGAGGAGCGATCACCCTGGCGAAGGAAATAAAAGTCCGCGCCATGGTGGGTGATGGCCCTTCCACTATATGGTTACATGCCCTGGTGGCTGCCACTGACGAGTGTATCCTGGGTATTATTATGTTGGCTGATATGGCCCTTAATACTAGCCAAGGGGGATTTGCATTTGGAATTGGACTATTACTAAAAGACTAGTGGTGGGTCGGGCTAAGTGGGATCCTGTGATGGTGCCTCCCCCCCTGAAACCAGTGTGCATTCCACAATATCGCCTCCCTGGGGGGCAGGAAGAGATTTCTGCCTCCATCGATGCTCTGCAAGAAGAAGGGGTAGTGAGGCCCACAACGTCGCCCTTTAATAGCCCTGTTTGGCCGGTCCAGAAGCCGGATGGCTCCTGGAGAATGACAGTTGATTATCGTGTTTTGAACAAACATGCCCCACCACTGGCTTTGGCAATTCCAGACATTGTAACCCTTATTGAAAACATTGCTACTGGGAACTCG
Source organism: Narcine bancroftii (assembly GCF_036971445.1). Taxonomy (NCBI): domain Eukaryota; kingdom Metazoa; phylum Chordata; class Chondrichthyes; order Torpediniformes; family Narcinidae; genus Narcine; species Narcine bancroftii. Next base: position 77,841,287 of record NC_091471.1, read on the forward strand.
GGAACATGGTATGCTGTCATTGATCTCGCTAACGCTTTCTTCAGTATTCTTACAGACGAGGTCTCATAGGATCAGTTCGCCTTTACCTGGAAAGGGCGCCAGTATACCTTCACCCGCCTCCCTCAGGGCTATGTACACTCTCCCACTATTTGCCACAGCCTAATTGCCCGTGATTTGGAGACGGTGACAGTATTGCCTTCCCTCTCAATTCACCATTATATTGATGATGGGGCCACGGAAGAGATGGTACAGGAAGCAGAATAAGAGGACGCCTGGTTTACTGATGGTAGCAGCCGGTGGGTGCAAGGAAAGCAGAAGTGGAAGGCGGTGGCTTACCATCCCAGGTCAGAAACTCACTTATTGGAGGAGGGGGATGGTGGCTCCAGTCAGTATGCTGAGTTGAAGGCGGTCATTTTACCACTAGACCCCCATGATCACCCTCTTCGCTTGTTTACTGATTCCTGGACTGTGGCTAATGGACTTGTGGTATGGATGCCTGATTGGCAAAAGAATGACTGGCTGGTACATGAACGCCCAGTATGGGGCAAACAGTTGTGGCAGCTGTTATGGGATGCTTCCCATCATCGTGAGATAACGGTATATCACGTTGACGCCCATACCAATGCGACGACGAACATGGCACAACATAATGCAGTAGCAGATCAGTTTGCCACTATCAGCCATGCCGATACTATCCCCCTGGCTCAATGGGCACATGAACAGAGTGGCCATTTGGGGGACAAGGGATTAGCTATGTGGGCCCGTACACATGCCTTACCCATCCATCAGGACAATGTCCGCATGGTTGTGCGTACATGCCCAGTATGCCAGCTTGTGAAGTCCCGCACCGTTCCTCCTGGTCCACGTGGCCGAATAAGACGGGGAGCTCTCTCAGCTGCGGTCTGGAAAATTGATTACATAGGCCCCATGCCAGACTGTATGGGTAAACATTACGTCCTAGTAATGGTTGACACCTTTTTGAGCCTGGTTTTTGCTTTTCCCACCAAGACGGCTGACCAAGCTAGCACTATCCAAGGACTAAACCATTTAATTTCTCATTATGATGTACCAGAAGAAATTCAGTCTGATAATGGCTTGCACTTCTCCGGGAAGGCAATCTGTGATTGGCCAACTGACAACGGTATCTTATGGGTCCACCATTTTCCTTATTACCCAAAGGCTGCTGGGTTAGTTGAACGAATGAATGGCTTACTGAAGAAACAAATTTGTTTGTTAACATCACTGGGGACCCTGAAGGGGTGGTGCCTTGTGCTGCAGCAGGCAGTCGACGCTTTGAATCATCGCCCTCTGAAGGGAGGTACACCTTTCCACCGACTTCTTCACGCTTCTGAACTACAGCCTATTCCAGAGGAAAAGCAGTCATTGCCCCCCATTCCCAAGCCAGAGAATGCCGGACAAAAGGTATGGGTGGCACCAACAGGTAGTGGCCCTCCTGTAAAAGGGGAAATAGTGACACCTGCCCAGGGTAACACTCGGTGGGTAGCTATTGAGGGACAGTAGGATTTAGTTTGTTTAAATACTGAATGCTTACGGCATCGTGAATGACATATGTCAGGCTTCTTTGTTCCAGATCCTCCATCTTGTGCTCCTGCTGATCTGGCTTATCCGCTGCTTTGATACCAGCAATTGGATTTGTAATATCGAGGACGTTCCGAGGGAGTTGTCCGTGGGGGTCACGGCCCGATGTATCCACTAATATATCTGATATTGTTAAACATGTTTCAAAATCTGTTCATGAGCTTCAGTCTCTGGGTATTGTGGCCCACAAGGATAGTTTGAATCCTTTTTCATGATTAACTTGTACATTTGGGGGATTGGAACACACTATTCTCCGTTGGTTTCTCGCATTATTGTTTATTTTTGTGCTTTTTATAGTTTTAGTTTCTCTTTTTCGCTCCTTCTGTACTCAAATGCTTGTAAGGTCTCATAAGTGACAGGCTGCGACCAAGGGGTGGAATGTAATGGAAGATTTAAACCGTGTTTCTTACTTTTGCAGCCAAGGCTGAGAACCTGCTTGTTGCATATGTATTAGTAGACACACCTAAATTCCACCATGAGGCCCAGGGATGCATCTGAATCAGTAGACATTATCCAACTTCCACCATGAGGCCCAGAGATGCAGTTATCTTTTGTTGGTCACAGACTGTCAAGAGACCTTGAAAATAATTAAATCATTTGTTCAAAGAGATAAGATCTGAAGTAAACAACTTTTGGGTAATATAAGCCATGGTCCCACTGCTGAAGTTTGAGACTCTCTAAGAGGTGGCAACATCTCTTAGCAAGAAGAAGAAGTTCAAGAGTCCAGCTAACGTCCCGGTCGAGGGAGGTAGAGAAGCTGCTACCGGCGCCACGACAACCTACTACAAGTGTGCAGTCATTGCCTCGCTTCGGCAGTTGGGACCAGTCCAGGCATTGATAAGTATAATTGGAAAGGGCTTGCATATTGTAGTGTGAATTCAGCTTTAGATTTAGTAATAAAGCCTTGTATAAACTGAACTCCACTCGGTGTGTGTGTGTGTGTGTGTGTCTATTTTCTTTCGGTAGCTCAAACACTGTGACCGATCTAAAACGAACAAACTGAGAGGTATAAGTTTACCCAAGACAGTCAGTGACCCTTTATTGAAACTTGAAATTATTAGAACTGACTCAACTTAAAAGTGGCCATAGCAATGGGGAGAAACTTATAGGGAAATTCAATGATCTGATGAATGAAAGGAGAAATTTAACAACAAAAGAGGTGGTTTAATTTCAGAACAGCTATTTGAAATTGCCAAAAGATAAATACTGTAAATCTGGAATCAAAATGCCTTATGTCCTAATCATCTGAATTTATTGAACTATTTTTGAATCCAGAAGTCTACCATGTCCCAAGACAGAAGATGAGACCTCATTCCTTGAGCATGAATTCATCTTTAAACAATGGATTGAGAGTAGAGGTTTGAAGTGAGACTGAAAAATAAACTAACGAGCAACTGGAAAGTATTAGAACTTTAATAACTTTTATCATCGATGTTACATTAACATAGCTGTATTCCTGTCCCCTATACCTTATTTATTTAGAAATCTACTAAAAATCTCATCATTAAAAATATAGCAATAAAAATTTTGCTGCATTATGATATCGTTTAGAAGTGTTATTATTATTGTTGATGAGAAGAAGTTGACAGAAGTGATTTGGATCCAACACTGCAAATATTTTCACATTATATTAATAATAGGTGATGCCGGTAGAGGACCCATGATTCGGAGCCGAACAGGAATGTGGGTATGACAACGGCTCTCTACGGCTCCTAGAACGCTTCCACCAGCGTTGTCTCCGCTCCATCCTCAACATTCATTGGAGCGACTTCATCCCTAACATCGAAGTACTCGAGATGGCAGAGGCCTACAGCATCGAATCCACACTGTTGAAGATCCAACTGCGCTGGGTAGGTCACATCTCAAGAATAGAGGACCATCGCCTTCCCAAGATCGTGTTATATGGTGAGCTCTCCACCGGCCATTGTGTCAAGAGGTGCACCAAAGAAGAGATACAAGAACTGCCTAAAGAAATCTCTTGGTGCCTGCCACATTGACCACCGCCAGTGGGCTGATATCGCCCCAAACCGTGCATCTTGGCGCCTCACAGTTCGGAGGGCAGCAACCTCCTTTGAAGAAGACCGCAGAGCCCACCTCACTGACAAAAGGCAAAGGAGGAAAAACCCAACACCCAACCCCAACCAACCAATTTTCCCCTGCAACCACTGCAACCGTGTCTGCCTGTCCCGCATCGGACCTGTCAGCCACAAACGAGCCTGCAGCTGACGTGGACATTTACCCCTCCATAAATCTTCATCCGTGAAGCCAAGCCAAAGATATTAATAATAACCCTTGATGTTTTATTTAGTTTATTGTTTCAACTGTTCAGTTTAATGTTCTTTCCCCGATCTTGTAGATTTAATAAGGTAATGTTTTACTTTCAGTAGTTAAATAAAAGTCAAATTAGAGATAATTAAATAAAATAGTCATGCAGGAACAGGTAATGTGTTGTAATTGCACGATCTGGGAGCAGGTTGATCCCATTATGGATCCTGCAGCAAGTGTTGGTTGCTTGAAGAATTCAGGTTCAAAATTGATGGCCTGGAATTTGAGCTTAAAACACTGTAACACATTAGGGAGGGGAAGGGGGAGAAGTACTAGGATACTGGGTGTCAGGAGGCAGTCTCACCCATTAGAATTGGTGCCTGTCATCAGGGATGAAAGGGTGTGACTGCAAGTGAGGCAAAGGAAAGTGCTGGAGGAGCCTTGGTCCTATCTCAAAAGTTTGAGACCTTTGCTCTTTGTGTGGATAAGAGAGGAAGGATGATCAACCTGACCATGGCACCATGGTTCAGGAAGCCATTCAAGATGTGGGAGAAAAAAAAATGTAGTGGTATAGTATAGTTAGACAAAGTTCTCTGTTGCAGGGACATAGCATCCCTGGATTAGGGATATCTTATCTGACCTGTAGAGGAATTTGCAGTGGGAAGGGAAATCCAGTTGTCATGGTCAATTGGGTATCAATGACATAGGTAAAACCAGAAAAGAGATTATGCTAAGGGAATTTGAGAAGCTTGGTACCAAATTAAAAAGCAGAACCAAAAAGGTGGTAATCTCTGGATTATTACCTAAACCATGTGCAAACTGGCATAAGGTACAGAAGATTAGAGAGTTAAATGTATGGCTCAAGGATTGTTGTAGGAGAAGTTGGTTCTAATTCATTGGACATGGCACCAGGTTTGGGGAATGACGGAACTGTTCAAAAGGGAATGGCTCCACCTGAATTATGATGGGTTCTGGGTCCTGGATCTGCATTAGGGATGTCGCCAGAGTTTTAAACTAAATAGTAGTGGGTGGGTTCAACAGATTGAAGAGGGATGGATTAAGTAAAAGAGGGTGGAAAAAGCAAAAGATAAAAAAATAGAAAAGTAAGAGTAGAGTGGATAAAAATCAAGTGCATAAGAGGCAAAGATTATTGGATTTTAAAAGAACAATAGGTATAAGGGCACTAATCTGCATACCCACAGTATTCAAAACCAGGTCAATGAACTTCTGGCACAAATTAGTGCAAGGGCATATGATTTAGTGGCTATTGCAGAAGCGTGGTTGCAGAGTGGAGAGGATTGGGAATTAAATATTGAAAATATCAGTTAGTAAGGAAGGACAGGTTGGAAGGTAAGGGAGGTGGAATAGCACTCTTAGCTAAGGATGAGATCAAGGGGATGTAAGATCTAAGAAGAAAAATGTTGAGTCCATTTAGGTAAAGATAAGGAACTGTAAATGGAAAAAAAAACACTAGTGGAAGTTGTCTATAGGCCACCCAATAATTTTTTTTTTTTTTTCTTTGGCTTGGCTTCGCGGACGAAGATTTATGGAGGGGGTAAAAAAGTCCACGTCAGCTGCAGGCTCGTTTGTGGCTGACCAGTCCGATGCGGGACAGGCAGACACGATTGCAGCGGTTGCAAGGGAAAATTGGTTGGTTGGGGTTGGGTGTTGGGTTTTTCCTCCTTTGCCTTTTGTCAGTGAGGTGGGCTCTGCGGTCTTCTTCAAAGGAGGCTGCTGCCCGCCAAACTGTGAGGCGCCAAGATGCACGGTTTGAGGCGTTATCAGCCCACTGGCGGTGGTCAATGTGGCAGGCACCAAGAGATTTCTTTAGGCAGTCCTTGTACCTTTTCTTTGGTGCACCTCTGTCACGGTGGCCAGTGGAGAGCTCGCCATATAATACGATCTTGGGAAGGCGATGGTCCTCCATTCTGGAGACGTGACCCATCCAGCGCAGCTGGATCTTCAGCAGCGTGGACTCGATGCTGTCGACCTCTGCCATCTCGAGTACCTCGACGTTAGGGGTGTGAGCGCTCCAATGGATGTTGAGGATGGAGCGGAGACAACGCTGGTGGAAGCGTTCTAGGAGCTGTAGGTGGTGCCGGTAGAGGACCCATGATTCGGAGCCGAACAGGAGTGTGGGTATGACAACGGCTCTGTATACGCTTATCTTTGTGAGGTTTTTCAGTTGGTTGTTTTTCCAGACTCTTTTGTGTAGTCTTCCAAAGGCGCTATTTGCCTTGGCGAGTCTGTTGTCTATCTCATTGTCGATCCTTGCATCTGATGAAATGGTGCAGCCGAGATAGGTAAACTGGTTGACCGTTTTGAGTTTTGTGTGCCCGATGGAGATGTGGGGGGGCTGGTAGTCATGGTGGGGAGCTGGCTGATGGAGGACCTCAGTTTTCTTCAGGCTGACTTCCAGGCCAAACATTTTGGCAGTTTCCGCAAAGCAGGACGTCAAGCGCTGAAGAGCTGGCTCTGAATGGGCAACTAAAGCGGCATCATCTGCAAAGAGTAGTTCACGGACAAGTTTCTCTTGTGTCTTGGTGTGAGCTTGCAGGCGCCTCAGATTGAAGAGACTGCCATCCGTGCGGTACCGGATGTAAACAGCGTCTTCATTGTTGAGGTCTTTCATGGCTTGGTTCAGCATCATGCTGAAGAAGATTGAAAAGAGGGTTGGTGCGAGAACACAGCCTTGCTTCACGCCATTGTTAATGGAGAAGGGTTCAGAGAGCTCATTGCTGTATCTGACCCGACCTTGTTGGTTTTCGTGCAGTTGGATAATCATGTTGAGGAACTTTGGGGGACATCCGATGCGCTCTAGTATTTGCCAAAGCCCTTTCCTGCTCACGGTGTCGAAGGCTTTGGTGAGGTCAACAAAGGTGATGTAGAGTCCTTTGTTTTGTTCTCTGCACTTTTCTTGGAGCTGTCTGAGGGCAAAGACCATGTCAGTGGTTCCTCTGTTTGCGCGAAAGCCGCACTGTGATTCTGGGAGAATATTCTCAGCGACACTAGGTATTATTCTATTTAGTAGAATCCTAGCGAAGATTTTGCCTGCAATGGAGAGCAACGTGATTCCCCTGTAGTTTGAGCAGTCTGATTTCTCGCCTTTGTTTTTGTACAGGGTGATGATGGTGGCATCACGAAGATCCTGAGGCAGTTTACCTTGGTCCCAACAAAGCTTGAAAAACTCATGCAGTTTGGCATGCAGAGTTTTGCCGCCAGCCTTCCAGACTTCTGGGGGGATTCCATCCATACCTGCTGCTTTGCCACTTTTCAGTTGTTCGATTGCCTTATATGTCTCATCCAGGGTGGGAACCTCATCCAGCTCTAGCCTTAGGGGCTGTTGAGGGAGCTGGAGCAGGGCGGAATCTTGGACTGAGCGGTTGGTACTGAAAAGAGATTGGAAGTGTTCTGACCATCGGTTGAGGATGGAGATCTTGTCGCTGAGGAGGACTTTGCCGTCTGAGCTGCGCAGCGGGCTTTGGACTTGGGGTGAGGGGCCGTACACAGCCTTTAGAGCCTCGTAGAAACCCCTGAAGTCGCCAATGTCCGCGCTGAGCTGTGTTCGTTTGGCGAGGCTAGTCCACCACTCATTTTGGATCTCCCGGAGTTTGCGCTGAAGATGGCTGCATGCGCGACGGAAGGCTTGTTTCTTCTCTGGACAGGACGGCTTTGTAAGGTGAGCCTGGTGGGCAGCTCACTTCTTTGCCAGCAGCTCCTGGATTTCCTGGCTGTTTTCGTCAAACCAGTCCTTGTTTTTCCTGGAGGAGAAGCCCAGTACCTCTTCAGTGGATTGCAGTATGGTAGCCTTCCAATAATAACATTACAATAAACCAAGAAATCTCAAAGACATGTAAGGAGGGAGGGACTTTAACATGAATATAGATTGAATGAATCAGGTTGCAAGGCAACCTTGAGGAGGACTTCATAAAATGCATGCAGGTTTGCTTTCTTGAACAACATGTAACTGAACCTGCAAGGGAACATGCTATTTTGGATCTAGTTCTGTGCAATGAGACAGGTAAAAGTAGCGATCTTGTAGTTAGGGATCCTCTTGGAAAAAATTATCACAGTATGATTTAGTTATCATACACATGGATGGTACAATATTTTGGTCTAAAACAAGTGTGTATGCCTAAACAAGGGGATGAGGGAGGAGTTGGCCAGGGTAGACTGGGAATGCAGGCTATATGGAGGGACAGTTGAGGAACATTGGAAGACTTTCAAAGAGATTTTTCACGGTCGTCAACAAAATATATTCCTGTTAAAAGCAAGGACAGTAAGGGTGGGGGCAGCCAGCCTTGGATAACTAAGGAGATCAAGGAAGGCATCAAACTAAAAGCTCATGCATTCAAAGTCACTAAGAGCAGTGTGTAACCAGAATATGGGAAACCTTTAAGAAGCAACAAAGAACCATGAAGCAAGCAATAGAGAAAGGGAAGGTAGACCATGAGGAAAGAATAGCACAACATATAAAAATGGACAGTAAAGTTTTTATAATTATATAAAACACAAAAATGAAGTGAAGTTGGACCTTTGAAGATGAGAATGGAAAATTGACATTGGATAATGAGAAAATGGCTGAGGCTTGGAATAATTCTTTTGTGTCAGTCTTCATAGTGAAGGACATGTCGAACATGCCGAAGACAGATGTTATGGATGGGATGGGAAGTGATGACCTGATGTGATAGCTCTCACTGAAGAGGTCATATTCAGAAAACTTGAGGGTCTAAAGATAGATAAATCCCCTGTTCCTAATAGAATGCTTCCGAAAGTACTGAAATAAATGGCAAAATTTATTGTCGAGGATTTGGTGATAATCAAAGTTCTCTGGATACTGGGCAGGTCCCGATGGATTGGATGATGGTGAATATCACACCACTATTCAAAATAGCATCTAGGCAAAAGGCAGGGAATTATAGGCTGGTTAGTTTAACATCTTTAATTGAGAAAATGCTTGAAGCTATCATTAAAGAAGAAATAACAAGGCATCTGGAGCGAAATGGATTCACCAGGCAGACACAGCATTGATTTAGCCAAGGCAGGTCCTGTTTGACAAATTAATATCTCTTCTATTTGTTTTGCTGCACTCAGGGATTCTTTATAGTTGCGAATTAACCTATCAACGTGAATGTTAGATATAGGAGGAAGCCAAAGAACAAGCAAAACCCACATATATTAAAGGCAATGATATATGTACATTGTAAACATGTAGAGATCAAACTCTCATCACTCATGAGATTTCAAAGTTTACATTTATTGTCAGAATATGTAAATGACATCACATACAACCCTGAGATTCATTCTTTCTGCAGGCCACCAATAATTTCTACTTATCAATAATTGTAATCTGTACTCAAGAAGAAAGATATATATACAAAAGAAAGAAATGTAAACAAATTAACTGTGCAACACAGTAAAAATATTTAGCAATAAATAATGTGCAAATCCTTAAATGAGTCTTTGATAGAGTTTGTTGTTTAGGGGTCCAATGGTTGAGGGGTAGAAACTGTTCCTGTCCACTCTGTAGGTACAATGTACAGATGCACTGAAATTCTTACTTTCTGCAGCCAATCAGATAGGTAATCAACATGAACTAATAGCATATATTAAGTTACCACATTAAGCTTGTTACCACTCTTAGCTTGTTTAAGCACCACCTCAAATTTAAAATTCCCTTTCTTATTTTCAAATCTCTCCATTGGATCAACATTCAGTACTTTCATTCTTTTTCAGCCAGACTAGTCCCTGATATGTTTTCTTTCAATTTTGTTTCTTCATTATCTCCAAAAATATGAATAAGTTACCCATACTGGGGGGGCGGGGGGGGGGGAGGAGAACAGTGTCCAGGGAAGGGGAGGAGAACAGGGACTGGGCAGCGAGGGGGAAACAGGGAGAGAAGGAGGGACACGCTGGGCTCCAGCAACCCAGCAGTGAGCCAAAGTGGCCAGGGACAAGGGCATTTGCACCCCTTCCCCCCCCCCCCCGGGATCTGCTATTCCATTGCCCTCCCTGAGCGCTCACTCACCGGACAGCTCTTCGATCACCCTGATCGCCACATGTTGATCGAGGAACTCTGTTAACACCTAGCCGCACTTGCACACATGTGTCCCAGTCCAAGAAGTAATTTCAAAGCAGAGTCAGTCTCTGGCACTGAAACTGTAGCAAGGTAAAACATATAATAGACTAGGGCATGGAGAGGGAGGGAGTGGCCTGGCCCCCACAGCTCTGAACTACTACACTTGCGCCCAATGCAGAAACATACAGACCCCAGGATGCTTCAAAGTCAAAAGCTGAACTGTCTGGCCTAAAACCGGACATCAGGCCACCTTGACTGGACCCCCTCTGTGGTCTGCACCCAGGCAGCTCCCTAATTTGCCTAATTGTAGCGGCACCCCTGAGTGTTGTTCCTCTAATTTGCGGATGGACTTAGTTTTTGCAGTGCACAAGGCCATGAATAGACATGTTAGAATGATGTGTGAAATTAAAATAGTTGGCCACTGGGTGGTTCCTGCTACTGCAGAGACAGAGTGAAGCTGCTCAACAAAACAGTCCCCCAGCCTGCGTCGTCTCTCCAACATAAAGGAGGCCACAATGGGAGCACTATATAAAGTAGACAACCCTGCAGATTCAAAATCTTGTTCTTGTTGTTATTGCTCATTAGCTGGGAAAAACAACTAGAATTTTAATCTATCTCCATAATCAATTAACTATTCTCAAGCTAGTAGTGAAGGTATCGAGCATTGAAGCACTTTTTGGCCAGACCTCTGTAACTTCTGCTAAAAATATAAAATAATAATAAGTAAGGTCGGATTCATTCATTTCTAGAAAGGAAGTGAAAACATATTCTAGATTTTTGAGCTCAATTTAACAAACTTTTACACAAAATCTTGGGCATTGTGATTGCGAATGGATATTTCAATTTATATTAAAGTGTACTTTATGCATTACCATTTTTTACTCGGGGGTTTACATAAAGATTGGCAGAACCATGTCAAAACCTCTATATTCCTTCCTGTTCAACCAATAATGTCATTGAATAGAGCATTGTGTGATGATATACAAACGTTACCTGTTCCATTTGAAAGTACAATTGTTTGTCTTTCATAAAATGTCTCCAAATCTGTACAATTACCGCTATATCTGCCATGTCATTGATCAGAAAATATGTGGATCATTTCACATTAGAAGGAAGTCCACCTTCATCAACATCAAAACAAGTTGAGCAGAAAAACTACTTGTCCAAATGATGTTTATGGTGCAGCAGTGATGCCTCACAGAATAACACCAATTCAGAAGAATCATTGAAAGTGTTTAACCAGTTAGTGTCTTGTCTAAAGTCTGCTTTTTTTTCTAAATAATAATCAGTAAGGTCTTCCTGTAAATCCAAAAATATACAGACTTTATCATGTATTTAAGTTGTTACTGCAGTGTAAAATTGTTTATGTGTTGTCACGCTGCGTTATTTTAACATGTAAATGATGTATTATTTGTGATTTCTGCCTCACTGCAATGCTAAAGTTATCATTATTTTGTCTTAATTGGAGAGAAAATTAGCTTTATGCCCACAAAAGTATTTCATTTGAATTATTATTTTGTTCTTTCATAAACTTATATTTTACACTGTCACCTTGTCCAGTTTAATTTTTTTAACAGATTATGATGACGTGTGAAAAATGAGGGCAGGAGTATGGGGTTGAATGACAGTAGATAATGTTAATTCTGATGTTTGGAGGGGGAAATCATGGAAACATTTTTGTATTCCACTCCACTCAGCTGAAACATTGCAGCAAAACACAGGTGCTGGTACATTACCTTCTGCTAGAATAGGCTGAAATTGTCACCAGTGGGACTTGCTAGCCACAGCATGCAACCAGCAATTGAAAGCGACTTACCCACTGGTCAAATATTTCTTTCATAAAAGCAGTGCTATTTTGAAAGTTGGTTACAGTTTAGATTATTTCAACGAATGTTGGCATAATAGTAGGTTCACTGCCGAAATCTTCTACTCAGGCATAACCACCGCAGATCAACAGGATAATATCAGTTTCATTTAACGCAAACAAACCAAAGTATATATTATTAAAGCAGTAAAATTACCAGCTTTAATCAGATATCTATTGAAATAAATGAGAAGAGAACAATCAGTGGGGCTGGGCAATTTCAGATGGAATTTAATCCTGTCAAGTCTGAGATGATTCATTTGTTTGGTAGGGAAAGGGCTCAGATAAGGGTCCTGCATATTCATTGAATGGTAGGGCCCTAAGGGATATTAATTACAAAGGGACTTTAGTGTATGTACAAAGATCCTTGAAGGTGTTAAAACAGGTAGTAATGGTGACGAAGACACAGAGTTGCTTGCTTTTATCAGTATAAGGGCATGGAGGTCTTGGTATAGCTGAGGATAGTACAGTTTCATAAAATGTTGGTTTGGCCACTACTGGGATATTAAGTCCCATTCTGGTCACCACACTGTAGGACGGATGTAGAGCAGAAACCATCCTGCTGGAGGAACTCAGTGGGTAGAGCAGCACCTGTGGGATAAAAATGAATTTTCAATGTTTCAGGTCAGAACCCTTTACCAAGATCCATTAAAGGTGGCAAATCTTAAATAGCTCACAATATTTAAGAGCCATCTGGATTAGCACTTGATTTGCCAAGGCATAGTAGACCACACGCAAGGTGCTGGTAACCAGAATTAGTCTAAATAGGCATTTGATAGACAGCATGGGCATTGTAGGCCAAATAAACTGTTTCTGTACCATGACTTTAGAAGGAATTTGTTACAAAATGCAATGCACATAGTATAGTGACTTTGATCCAATAAATAGTCGCTTGGTGAGGTGAGAGACTTACTTGTGACACAATTCAATTATTTCCAATACAAATCTAGATGTATTTAAATCCTTTATTAACTGGTAACTATCTTCTTTAACATTCGATGAAATAATCATAAATAACATTTTAATTAAAGCGTCATGAAGACAGAGTTACATTCAACAAAAGTTATGACCATTTCACTCACCCTTCTACACTGTTGCATGTTTTGATATATACTCTAAAATTCCCAATTCTCATCATGCACGAGCATGCATACTCCAGCTGGCACACTAATGCACTGAACATGCTCCTGGAACTCACACATGTGCACAAGAACAAAGATGGCCTCAGAAATCCAAGCGTTTTGGCTCTTACACATAGAAACTATTCTTTTATATTCCAATAATGGTAAGGCTTATTATGTTGGAGAGTGTAGGATATAATGCAATCTTGTTTCTTCTCTGCAAAGCACGCAGGTGTTTCTTTATGCTCAAGCAAAGAACAGTGCAAAATATAGTTCTTATTACATCTCTCTTTGGCTTGGCTTCGCGGACGAAGATTTATGGAGGGGTAATGTCCACGTCAGCTGCAGGCTCGTTTGTGGCTGACAAGTCCGATGCGGGACAGGCAGACACGGTTGCACTGGTTGCAAGGGAAAATTGATGGGTTGGGGCTGGGTGTTGGGTTTTTCCTCCTTTGTCTTTTGTCAGTGAGGTGGGCTCTGCGGTCTTCTTCAAAGGAGGTTGCTGCCCGCCGAACTGTGAGGCGCCAAGATGCACGGTTGGAGGCGATATCAGCCCACTGGCGGTGGTCAATGTGGAAGGCACCAAGAGATTTCTTTAGGCAGTCCTTGTACCTCTTCTTTGGTGCACCTCTGTCACGGTGGCCAGTGGAGAGCTCGCCATATAACACGACCTTGGGAAGGCAATGGTGCTCCATTCTGGAGACGTGACCTACATACAAAATAATATATTATCAAAGAAGTGGGAATAGAATATCATATTTTATAGAATAATCACAAGGAGGATCTTTCTTATTTTTCAAATCAGACAAAGACAGCATAGGTGCAGTACTCACAGAATTTAGTCATTGGAGGTTTAGATCAACAAACAGTACCAGCAAATGTCATGAACAACCTAAGTCAATGCTCATCTCTTTTCTACTCATTGCTTACCTCTTGGCAATAAATTCAAAGGATAGTTGCATGATTCATTTTGGGCAATGCACCTCAAAGGTTAATACAGATTATTTTGATACATATAAAATAAATCAGCAATAAATTGAGATGTGCCCTTTCCAAATGCTGATCATATTATCAATAGAAAAATCATAAAAAATACTCTTAATATTTCAATTGATCACTAATTGTGGGTTATGCATAGGTTGTGAAAGAAAGAATGGTTCTGGAACTGAGAAGCCATACTTATTGGAATAGATTTAGCAAGATGAGAACTATTGAAGAGAAAATCTTCACGATGAGTTGATGGAAGAAGAAAATGTAGGATATTGCGTACGTTAGTTCCATGTAGGATGTACCAAAACAATGGCCAATAAAATGAGGTATAGGTAATAAGTAAGCTAGGAGTAAACAAGAGTAGTTAGGGAGTGAATTCCACTAATGTACAAATTGAGGCATTGAAGGAGATGGAGAATAGAGCAATAATAATGAATATAAGGAGAGGATCAGCTGGGAGCAGCTCACAAAAAGTTGCCATGCTCTGATGCAATTGCTCCTGCCCCCAATGTCCCACACTGGCCACCCCTGCATCTGTTCCGCGACTTGACTGTAACGCTGTATGAAATCTTGGACCCAACTATCGCGTTGTAATGAGATTTTACTATCATGTCAAATAGTGTTGTAAGCTGTATTTCCCAATCTAAGAAAGACCACATTTGAACATGCTTTCATGTATTCTTGATATCTTCATTGGTTATATCAGCCAAGAAATTAAAATTAGATTTGTATGAACTTTGATTGAGAAGTTAAGAATTAATTTGATCAAACATTTGCAAAATGTGAAGGGTATTCAGACAGAAACTCTTTCCACTGTTTTGAGATTCTTGGACTAAAGGGTATAGCATACAAATGAGAGCAAAGAATTTTTGAAGTGAAATTAGGAAATGTGCAAGGTGGAACTCATTTTCACAATTCACAATTGGTGCAAGGTCAATAATTACATTTTAAACTAAGATTCATAACTAATGATTTTGAACGACGTTGTCAAAGTAGGTATTTGGTTGAATTTAGCAAAGTTGTTTTTCCAATAAAACTGGAACTTCATAATTTAAATGATAATGCTCTCTTTTTAATTTGTCTCACATTTCCCCTATGCTCTCACCTGACATTTCATCCATCACATATAGATTGAAGCATCTCCAATCTTGTCCCCATTCCCATACTTTTATTTATAAAGTGTTCTAGAGATCCAACTTAATATATATCCTATCCCCAGAAATGATCTCATTTTTTGAATTGAATTGCTTACTGTCACAATTACAATCTATACCTCTTGAGCAAGGGTATCATCTTTTGCTCCTGAGAGATCCAGTTAAGAGTTTGTTGTATCATAAGAACTGTTGGAAACCAAGGGGAGAAACTGTGAGGGCCAGCTGAGATGTTTGTATCATTGTTAGCCATAGCTGATATTCCATAAGACTGGAGGGTACCAAATGTTAGATACTGGAAGTAAATCTCAGTGACTGGATCTGACTGTATTTGGAAAGGCAGGACAGATCTGGTATAGTCCGTATGGGATATTGTGCCTCACAAATTTGATTGGATTTTTTGGACCAATGATCAAGAGAATTGATTGACAAAGGCAGGGCAGCTATCTCCCTTAACCTTAACAGGGCCTTTGACAAGATCTTGCATAGTAAGCCAGTTTGGAAGGTTAGATTACATGGGATTCAAATTTAGCAAGCCAAATGAATACAAGTTTTGGGAAGTTAAACATTGGATAGACTAAGTGCATGACATGGCCATGAAACTGTTGCTAAACAAAGAGACATAGCGATACTGGTACATAATTTTCTGAATGTGATAACATAGGGAGAGGGAATGGTGTTGAATACATATGGCACGTTTGTCTTCATCTCTCAGGACACTGAATATTATGATGTCTTTTTTCCAGAATATGGAAGTCAAAATACAGAGTGTATAGATTGAAAGTGAAAGATGTAAAGGATATCTGAGGGGCAGGTTTTTTCACAGAGAAGATGACTGGTACATGGAATCAATTAACAGAGGAACTGGTATAGAAAGTGCAATAAATATGTTTAAAGAGCATTTGAATGGAGGCATGAATGAGAAAGGTTTAGAGAAGTATGGGTCATATGCAGGTCAATGGGACGAGCTTAGGCAGGACCTGTTTCCTTGCTGTATGACTCTATAACTCTATGACTATGTCAGGCCAATAGTGAAAAAAACATAGGGTTCAACATTTGAAAGGCACCATTCCACCTACTGAGGTCTCTACAATTCATAATACCTACATTGACCAAATTGTTCCACCCATATGCCTCTAAGCCCATCTAATCCATGGATCTGTCCATTTTCTCCTTAAACATTGGTATAGTACCTGCCTCAACCATTTCCTCTGACAACCAATTCACCACATTTTGTCTAAGAACATCACCCATCAATTTCCTGTTAAAACTTTCCCTCCTCACTTTAAATATGTCCTTTGGTTACTGATTTCCCCAACTCTGGGCAAAAGATTTCACTCATGATTTTGTATGGCTATGTGAGATCTCCCCTCATCCATCTACACTCCAAGGAATAAAACTATAGCCTGCTCAACCTCTCCAATTGCTCAGGTGTTCAAGTTCTCACAGCAGCCTCGTAAATCCCCTCTCCACCTTCTCCAACTTGATAACGTCTTCCCTATCGCACAGTGAGTTCTTTGGAAACCATCAAATGTGTCATCCCTCAGCTGTCAGCATTGATGTCACTTCTTTAGATATTCTACCCTTTTATCCACTTTTATCCCTAGTTACATGAAAGTTAATAAATAATGGAAGCAGGATCTTTTTTTTTGACAAGAGTTAAATTGTTAAAAAATGCTCCTCAAAGTTGTCAGAGTTTTGTCCTGTAGGTACAGAGAACTTAAAACAGGATCTCAGCAAGTCGACTCTGAGTCTCATTCCAGGGCAGCCTAGTTACACAGTAATGCACCCTTGAGGTTGTAATCACAGAAAGATAGTTACCACAAGACACATATGATCACCCGGCAGCAGACAAACGGTGTAGTTCATTAATTTATTATTGTGAATTCCCTATTAATAAATCTCAGCAAAAAAAATCATTCTGGGATTAGGGCAATCTGTGCACAACCTGTAACACTATCAGTCAAGAGGAAAATAACCACACTGCTGCCATGAGACCACAGGCTGACCAGGGAATGCCAGTCCATTGGCTGGGCTGATGAGTTGTTTGGATCACTCAAGTAACTTAATGGCATCCTGAAAACAGCTGGTTGCTTGATGTCAAATATTTGTTCAGTATATGGAAATCTGCTGTTACGCCATATTATCTCTCTGGAAACAGCTTATTTAAACAGTTTTAGCAGAGCCCCTACCAGATGGCTATACTTCTGGAGTGTTTCAATTGCACTTTCTTGGGGGAAAAATAACACATCAAAGTGATTTATGGGGTCTTTCCACTTCCTTTGTGGTCGCTGATGGTGGTGTCATAAACCCTGCACACTTTGGTGTCCAGGATTGCTTGGCTATTGGTTCAACAGTAAATCTAAGACAAAATCTATGCAATACAATCATGTATGAGTGGGTAATAAGGCTGTGCTTGGTGAAGCACCAGTTTTCAATCGAAGGAGGAAGTTAGTTTTACAACGAGTATGTATTTTCAGTACACTACATTTAACACACATTAGCCAATGCAAACATTGTCAAAAGGGAGTATCAAAGATAAATATAAAATCCTAAAACTCATAGCAAACACTGTTGATAAAATAGTTGATGTTACCAGCAAATATGATGTATCATCCATAGTCCATCAAATTCCTTTTAGATATTCATACGTAGTCATTATTTGCATTCCTTTTACCCTCACCTTAATATGTTAAAGCAGAGATCAACTGTTTTCTGCAAGGTGCATTCATTTTTAGATGGAGTATGGAATTTTGAATGAATGCTAGATACAGAATAATCAAGACATTGATAAATGAACAGCAAAAGATAGAAATAATCAGGGTTGGAGATATTTTATTGGTGCAATAACCTTGAAAAATTGTGAATAAAGGATCATGATGAGACGAATGCAGGATATTTGTTAAATAGTAAACAACATCTGTGATTTGAACATCATGTAAATGCAAGATGTATTTTTTTAGATGAACAGCATGGTTACAGGCCTTTCTACCCCACGAGTCTGTGCAATCCAAATGCACCACAAACTCTGTTCATTGAGTTGCAAGGGCTGAAAGGGTATTGTATATTTCCCTGAGTATTTAGAGGAGTGGTGAAATTGATGGGATGGGGGAAGAATAAAATATGTTAGGGAGAATTAACATAAAAATGGGCACAATGGTTAGTGTAGAATCAGAAAGCCAAAAGGCCTGGTTTCTTGTCACAACTCTCTATGCTGCAATGATTAGTTTATTATTTTAATCTTAACTTATGAAAAAAAAACATTATTGATTGAGCACCGTTCCAGAATTCATCTGTGAATCCTAATTCCCAATGTAAATCAAGTGATACTTTCAATGAGCATCAGATCAGGAATATTCTCCCTTTACTCATTATCCAATTTAGTGTCTATTTTATCCTTGCTTGAGTGCTGCTCTGACTATTATGTGATTAGTTCCATTTATACCTTTCCAATTTTATCTTTGGGAGTATAATGTATGCCATAATACTTCTTATTTCAATGTTATAAAAATATATTACAGTAGGTACAGTAGGTAATATCAATAAGGGGAAACTTCTTTCTTTTTAATATATTTTTATTGAGTTTAACATTATAAGCACACATGATAAATAATGATTACCTAATGAATCAATTGTATACAAGTAAATACATACCAAAAGGAGTAATAAAATGTGCCTATCTACATGAATAGTTATTGACTACACTTGATCTTTACCAGAAGGCTGAAAAATGATACATTTAAAGTTACTTGTAATAACTCCATCTAGTAATAAACTTAATGAATTCAACCATGTCATACCCAAGATTAGACTGTTACATTAAAATAATAAAGATAAAAGAAAAGAAAAAACCTAAAGGACTAAAACTAAACTAATCTAATCCCCTCCCTTTAATCCAGGCTATTGTTTTTTTGAGAGGTAAAAAAAATCATTAATGATATGGAGTCAATGGTGACACCTGCAGAACAGACAAAGAATTACTGGAACATATAATACTTACTTACTCTTCCAATTATAAAGAAACTTCAATTAAGGCAATGCAAAAAATATTATCGAACACTAATTATTTTCTCCAGTTAGCAGATAGATTGCCTGTTAGATAAACATCTCATGCATGTATTCAGAGAGTGAAGACTTCCTCCCATTGTCATAACCATATGGAAAAAGTCTGGGAGTTTTAATGAGTGCTCCATTGAGGAAGTCAACTCTATAGGACAGTCTGTTTTGAAGGACTCATATTCAGGAAAAAAAAAACAAGGTTTCTTGCTGACATTGAAAATTGACATTTTATTGAGGTTACACAGAAATGTAAGGCTTACCCAACATATGTAGACTTGATTTTAACATGCTTGATGATTTTGAGTCATGGTTCTCTACCAATTACATTTCTCAACCTGGAAATCACTCATGAAAGCAGACTTAATTCTAAATAGTATTTTTCATGTAAATGTTCCAACAATTGCAAAATCTTAAGAGGGCAATATTGTAATTCATTATAGATATGTTATGAGTATGTAGTATTTCCAAATGCCAATAAATATTTCAATCATACTTTCTGAATTAAAACACTGATTTCTCTTTTGCTGATCTATGAGTCAAGGAAAAAAGAAGCCTTTAAGCAGCAGGCATAAAAATCAGTACCTGCATCCTCAGTGCAGATAAGAAGGTAATTAAAGTCCCATTGTAGATGAAACTCGATGTCATGTGTGGAAAATATAAAAGCAATGGAGAAAGAAAACCATTTAATAAGCTCTGCCAGTAGAGGTCAATTAGGAATTTGAAGGTCATTGAATTTACTATAAACCATTATAACTGAGGCATGCTTATATTTTATCTCTGGTCTTCATTGGATGAGATCCGATTCACTCGCTGAGATTGTGCTCAGTAGACAAAGTGTTTTGTATACTTTTGTTAGAGACACAAGTCACTTATTTGTTTCTGCACAAAAAGCACCTGCGTTTCCACAGTATTATTTAATTGACTTCAGTCTACGTGGTGGCTTGCCTATAGAGCTTACTAAATCCTAATTCTTAAGTAATTATTTTGTATCTTTCACTCTCAAGGATCAACTTTTATCATTCTTTTAAGACAGAAATTCATGTCTCCAAAAATCACTCACAGTGATTGAATCAGAGTAAAGTTTTGAGCATTGTTTATGGATTCATCTACCTGCTTTAAAAGATTGCTTTTGAATTTGTAGAGATCTCTGTGTGTAGAACATGGGACATAGAACAGCATAGCATAGGAATGGGCCCCTCTACCAACACAATTATGCCAAAAATGATGTTCAAATCAAACTGAAACTCTGCTTCTTGCACTTGATAGATATCCCTCCATCCCCTTCATTTACACATGTCATCTAAAGGTTTCTTAAAGCTGCTTCTACAATTATTCCTGGCTGCCCATTCCAGATATCTACCACTTCCTATGTAAAATATTTCCTCCCCCTCACCTTGAATGTATGGACTCTAGTGTGTGAAGCTTTTACCCTGGATAAAACATTCTGATTGTCCACCTAATCAATAGCTTTTATACATTTCTATTAGTATTCCAAATGCAGCCGAATGGGCTTTATATATTTGCAACATGACTTACTCACTTTCCTACTTTTAATTAAGCCGAGCATACCACACACCTTCTTTACACCCAATCAACTTATGTTGCCACTTTCAATAATAAAAGATGGTGGCATATAATGGAGGATTTAGACCAGCTTATGCAAGAAGGGATGCAGTTGAATCAGAAGACATAATCTAAATTCTACCATGGGGCCCAGGGCAGTTGAATCAGAAGACATAATCTAATTTACACCATGAGGCCCAGGATGCATATGAATTAGTAGATATTATCTTATTTCCACCATGAGGCCCAGAGATGCAGTTGCCTATTGTTGGTCGCAGACTGTCAGGAGACCTTGAAGATAATTAAATCATTTATTCAAAGAGATAAACCAATTTTTTGGTAATATAAGCCATGGTCCCACTCCTGAAGTGGAGACTCTCTGAGAGGTGGAACCGTCTCTCAGCAAGAAGAAGAACTTCTAGAGTCCGGCTAACATCGCGATCAGGGGAGGTGGAGAAGCTGCTACCAGCGCCCCAACAACCTACTACAAGTGTGCGGTCATTGCCTCGCTTTGGCAGTTGGAACCAGTCCAGGCATTGATAAGTAAAATTGGGAAGGGCTTGTATTTTGTAGTCTGAAATCAGCTTTTGAATTTGTAATAAACATTTGTATAAACTGAACTGCTCTCGGTGTGGGAGTCTTATTTTCTTTCGGTAGCTCAAACACTGTGACCAATCTAAAACGAACAAAGTGAGAGGTACAAGTTTACCCAGGACACAACGCATGAGGTTACAGTGGCCATTTCAGCTCTTCACAAAGGTGTCGAAAAGTTATGAACCTGAACCCTCACAACTCTCTGCATGTCAATATATTAAAGAACCCTGCCATTAACTATACACATTTCCCTTATATTTGATCTCCCAGAATGCAACACACCACATATGCCTAGATTAAATTCCAGCTTTCATATTCCTGCCCATCAACTGCAAACTTACAATTTTACAATGAACATGCTTCACTGAGCACTTTTTGCTTTGTCCACATCAATGACGGGGATCTCCCAGTGGCCAACCATTTTAATTTTACACCCCACTTCCACACCGACATCTCTGTTCATGGCCTCATACACTGCCAAACCAGGGCCACCTTTAAATGTAGGAGCAATACCTGGGCACTTCCAACCAGATGGCATTAATAACGACTTGTCCATTTTCTGCAGGAACGCTTCCCATTCTTCTTCACTTCCTTATTCCTCTGTCTCCTTTCCTTAAGCTCTCCACCTCCTTCTTTATCTATTCACAGAGCTATCCCCCTCCCACTGTTTCCTCTTGTGCCCTCCCTCCCTTATCCACCTATGCCTGTTGGCTGTGTTCCTCCTGTACTCCTCCCCTATCATTTTATTCAGGGTCTTGCCTAAATTTTACTCATACCTTGATGAAGGGCTCAGGCCTGAAATGTTAGTTATGTATCTTTATGTTTGCTATATAAAATACACTGTGTCACTTGTTGATTTTTCCAGCATTGTGTTTTAACTACTGTACAATCAGTGTGAATGCAGACTTTCATGTTTCCCTCCTCACTACTTTTATATTGAAGTCACTGATCACTGTAGAACCCCACTGGTCACAAACCTCCAGCTGAATAATTGACTTCCACCACTTCCCTCTGTCTTCTAAGAACCAGCTAATTCAATATCAAACTATCAAATCACCATGGATACAATAAATCCACACTTTATGAATCAGCCTATCAAGAGGGACCTTATCAAATGCCTTACTAAAGTCTATGCAGACAACATGCACGCCTCTACCCTCATCAACCATCTTCGCCAACTGCTCAAAAAAACTCAATCAAATTGGTTAGACATGACCTGCCCCTCATAAAGCCCATGTTAACTCTCCTTTTAATCTGACTATGATTTTCATTTCTCTTTGAATTTTTTTTTAACTTTAACATATAAGCTTACATGCAGAGTTTTAGAAAAGAAATCACATAACAAATAATTTGTATACATGTAAAAAGAAAGCACATAAATAATTTGTATACATGTAAAAATTAAACTAAGTTGAGAATTCCTTAATAAACATAAGAAACAATAATTTGAATTGATCTATAAAACTATGTTAAACCTGTTTGTTGAGTTAAGCCATATTAAAAAAGTGAAAAAAAGGTTAAAAAAAACAGACTAAGAACTACATTTAATCTACCCCCTCCCTCTAATCAAGGTTACATAATAGAATAAATAAAAATTAAAATGAGTATCCATTGATGACCCCCAGACATCAGACAGTGAATCTCCGGAGAACACAATAATTCTTAATTCTGCCAATTATAATAAAATCCTAAGAATGGCCCCCCACAACTTTATAAATTGAAACTTTCCATCTTTAATATTATATCTAATTTTTTTCCAAGCTTAAATAGGACATTACATCATATAACCGCTGAGTATGAATAGGGGATGAATCATCTTTCCATTTCAGTAAGATTGCTCCTCTGTCAACATGGTAAAATCTAAAAAATTTTCCTAAGATACTAACATAGGTTTATCTGGGTCACAAGAAAAACCAAATGGAGCAATTAATGGGCAAGGTTCTAAATTAATCTTAAGAATCATTGATAAAGTTTGTAAAATGTCTTTCCAGAATCTCTCTAAATTTGGGCATTCCCAAAACATATGGATCTGATAAACTTGAAAAATTTTACATATCTCACATAATGGATCAACATCTGCTCAAAAATTGGATAATTTAAGTTTGGAGATATGAGTTCTGTGTACCACCTTAAATTGTAATAAACAATATCTTGCACAAAATGAGGAATCATTAATCAAGCTGAGAGTAGAGTACCAATCTTCATCTGAAAATGTTATCTTCAAATCTCTTCACTCTTGATCCCAGCCATGGCGACTGATTTTAATCCAATAAATTATTATAAATACATGATATCAATCTACCATAAAAATGAAACTGTAAGTTAAAAAATAGATCCAGAATATTAGTTTTTGAAATTTGTGGGAAATCAGAAAGCTTGGATTGAGACCATCCAAATATGCGCAAATCCTTTCCAATAGTTTCCCTATCACTGATGTGAGGCTTATTGCCCTATGATTTCCACGATTATCCTTTTTTCTTTCTTGAACAAAGTTACAACATTACCACTCCTCAGTCCTCTAGGACATATTGTGTCAATAATGAGGATGCAAAATTTTTGTCAAGGCCCCATCGAACTCTTCATGCGTCTCTTTAAATAACCAGAAATATATCCCATCAGATCCAGGGGACTTGTTGACCTTAATTGTCATCAAAAGACACAAAGCCATCTCTTTCTTGATCTCAAAAACCTTAATGCATGAACATTTTCCACATTCTCTACCATTCCAAAGGAGGAATGGCCATCCTAGTATGTCTGGTTAAAAGTCTGCATGGTTTTTTTTTGCATTGAGGAATGAGAATGCTGATTCGTTGGGTTGTACTTGTACAATCAGATGACAATAAACTTGACTTGACTTGAACTATCTTGAAACTGAAGGAAATGTTATCACTTTCTCAAAATGTTCTACCACTGAACCTCTGATTACCTGGCTGAGCTCATGGGCCAATCAAAATTCTCGTATCTCTGTTCAGGCTATCTATATGCTATGGCAGGGAGGACTTTCCAGACAGTACTAGGAAAATTAATATCTCCCACTCTGACAACCCTGTTGCTTTAACAACTTTCTATAATCTGTCTGCATATCTGTTCCTTCACCTCCTGGTGATTATTGGGAGGCCTACAGTGTAGCCCTATCAGAATTATTGCACCTTTCTTATTTCTAGCCACACTGCCTCAATAGTTGACCTCACCATTAATTAGCAATGTTATGCCTCCTCCTCTTTTACCTTCTTCTTTATCCCAACTACAACAATGAAACCCAGGAACATTGAGCTGCCGATCCTATCTCTGGAATGGCCACAATATCATAACTCTAATTACTGATCCAGTCTCCAATTTCATCTGCTTTACCCCCAATACACCATGCATTTAAATAAGCATATAGTCTTCCTAATACCATTCACCTGTCCTTTCCTGTCATTCCTTTTATGTTTGCTTTCCTCACCTATCCCATCCCACAACATTTCCACTGTTGTCTAGCTGCTCAGGATTCCACTCTCACACCACTCTAGTTTAAACCCTTCCAAGTAGCACTTTTGCATCTTCCCTGAGGATATTATTCATCCTCCAGTTCAGGAGTAACATATTCCTCTTGAACAGATCCCACTGCCCAAGAAGAGAGCACATTAATCCAAATTCCTCCATCCAGCTCCAGCTCATTAGCCATACATTAAACTGCACTGTCTTTATGTGTCTTGCCTCCCTAACACATCACAGGTGATAATCCTGAATTTATAACCCTGAATAGCTTGAAGACCAGGAAGAGGAAGAAGGTTTAAAGCAGGAGAAGGGATCTGTAGTGGTGGGTGGTGAATTGTGGCTGTGCAAGTAGGCATCAAGGTATTTGGGAAGAAGGGCTCAAGTCCAGAACATCAGCAATATATCTTTGTCTCCTTTGGACGCTGAAAGACTGGCTGAGTTCCTTCAGCATTTTGATGTGTTTTTATTACAACCCTGCAAGTCCTGCTTTTTAATTTTCTACCTAGCTCCCTGAACTCATTCTGCAGGACCACTTCTCCCTTCCTGCCCATGTCATTGGATAACGACATCTGACTGGTCACCTTCCCCTCTCAGGATATCCTGTACCTGCTCAGCAACATCCTGGACCCTAGCACTAGGGAGACACACACCATCCTGGAGTCTTGCAGTACACTATTCAAAAGCCTCCTGTGTTTTTCAAAGTCCTGTTCCAATGCTTTGTAGTTTCTTGTAAAATATCATTCTCTACATGGTTTAATATTAAGTAGGAAATGCCATGAGTGCACTGAAAAATGTGTAATGGTGCAAAATAAAAAGTGGCCTGAGGTATTAAAAACTTTCTATCCAAATATGAATGGGTGTATTACAATGAAATGCCAATTTAGGGTTGACTTAATATGGTAATTACTTTTTATTACAATATTATGGGTATTTCTTCATTCAGAGATGAGAAAAAAAGATCTTGAAGTTACTGATACCTCTTTATTTTCTTATTTCTTTTTTTCCAAGTCACACTGCAATTATGCCATTTGAAATGTTTACATTGTCAGCATACAGAGAGCACCAACAGAGTGAAAGAACAGTAATATTTTTTTTATTTTTTAGCATTATTAATTTTTTTGCATTGAGAACTTTCAGGATTGTTATCAAACAAAAAGAAAAACATGATGAGACACACAGATGTGCACCTAATGAGGTAGCAAAGGCCTGGACATAGAGGTCATTTTTAGGAAGGAAAGAGAGGAAATGTAGTGCTGTACTGTGGTTTGGAGAGGAAGTTCCAGGATTTGAAATGTTGGCAGCTGAAGACATAGTGGAGCAATTAAATTCCAAATTTTCAAGAGCTGGGCATAGTGGAGAACAGATTTCGTGAAGGGCAACAGTATGATTGGAGAGCTGTGATTTGATCTGAGGTCTTGGAACATAGAATATAGTACATAGAAATCTACAACATAGTTGCAGGCCCTTTGGCCCACGGTGTTGTGCCAGCCTAATAACCTAATCTACCAGCTACCTCGATTTTCTCTACCTCATAACCCTCTATTTTTCTCAACACCATGTACCTACCTTTCTTAAAAGATCCTATTGTACGTGTCTGCACCACCATTGCTGGGAGCACATTCCATGCACACACCACTTTCTATGTGAAGAACTTACCACTTACATCCCCTGCACTTACTCCCAAACACTTTAAAACTATACTAACATAACATAACAATTACAGCACGGAAACAGGCCATTAGGCCCTTCTAGTCCGCACCGAACCAAACACCCCTTTCTAATCCCACCTCCCTGCACAATGCCTATAACCCTCCATCTTCTTCTCATCCATATACCTGTCCAATCTTTTCTTAAATAATACAATTGACTCCGCCGCCACTATTTCTCCCGGAAGATCATTCCACACAGCTACCACTCTCTGAGTAAAGAAGTTCCCCCTCATGTTACCTCTAAACCTCTGCCCCTTAATTCTTAACTCATGTCCTCTTGTTTTAAACTTTCCTCCTCTTAACGGAAATAGTCTATCCACATCCATTCTGTCTATCTCTTTCATAATCTTAAATACTTCTATCAAATCCCCTCTCAACCTTCTACGCTCCAAAGAATAAAGACCCAATCTGTCCAATCTCTCCCCATACTCCAGATGCTTAAACCCAGGCAACATTCTGGTAAACCTTCTCTGCACTCTCTCCACTCTGTTTATATCCTTCCTATAATTAGGCGACCAGAACTGCACACAGAACTCCAAATTAGGCCGCACCAACGTCTTATACAATCTCAACATCACCTCCCAACTCCTATATTCCATGCAATGATTGATAAAGGCCAGCATACTAAAAGCCTTCTTCACCACCCTATTCACGTGAGTTTCTACCTTCAGGGAACGATGTACCGTCACTCCTAAATCTTTCTGCTCTTCTGTATTCCTCAATGCTCTCCCATTTACCACATATGTCCTATTCTGATTCTTCTTACCAAAATGAAGCACCTCACACTTATCAGCATTAAATTCCATCTGCCATTTTTCAGCCCACTTTTCTAAGCAGCCCAAATCCCTCTGCAATCCTTGAAAACCTTCTTCATTATCCACTATTCCACCTATCTTAGTATCGTCTGCATATTTACTAATCCAATTCACCACCCCATCATCTAGATCATTAATGTATATAACGAACAACAATGGGCCCAATACAGATCCTTGAGGCACACCACTGGTCACCGGCCTCCAACCTGACAGACAATTATCCACTACCACTCTCTGGCCTCTCCCTTTAAGCCAATGTTCAATCCATTTGACTATTTGACTATTTGACTCCTTCGAAAAAAAAGCCTTTGGTAATCCACACAATCAATACCTCATCATTTTGAACTCTTTTATCAGGTTACCCCTCATTCTCCATCACTTCAAGGAAAAAAGACCAAGATCACTCACCTATCCTCATAATGAATGCACTCCAATCCAGGCACCATCCAAGTAAATCTTCCCTGCACCCTTTCTATACCATCCACATTATTCCTGTAGTGAGGTGACCAGAACTGAACACAACATTCCAAGTGAGGTCTAACCAAGAACTTATAAGGTTGTAACATCAGCTCATGAACTCTGTCCCAATGAAGGCCAACATACATTAACCTGGGTACCAGCTTTGTGCATCCAATGGGCATGGACCCCAAGATCTCTCAGTTTATTAACACTGCTCAGAGGCCTAACATTAACATTGTTGTCTGTCTTCAAATTTGACCTACCAAAATGAACCCCCTTACACTTTTCTGGGTTAAAGTCTGCACCCTATCAATGTACCTCTGTAACCTCTGACCAGGGTTGGTGCCAAGGGGGGGGGGGGAATTCATGGGCATTGTCCCCCAAACAAGTTATTATGACCCCTCCCCCCACACACTCATAGCTATTGCCTCCCCCCAGCCAATGAAGTAACCCCCCCCCCACCATGACCACTGTCAGACCCATTTGTGCCCCCTGACTACCTTCCCTACCCATGTCACTAGCGTGTGACAAGCATCACTAGTCGCTAGTGACTTTTGATGCACACTAGTGACACTAGAGACTTTCCCCATAATATAAGCAGTACTTTCATCTGCTACATCAGAGGATATTCATGTTCAGCAGAGAGGCACTACTACCATATACCCCCACCCCCGCAGAGTGATTTTTTGAGTATTAGACTTTTCTCCCTGCTAAGACTCATTTAGGTGCTGACCCTACCTCTGACAACTCTCCCTCCAGACTATCTACAACATTGCCTACTTGCGTGTCATCTGCAAACTTATTAACCCTCTCTTCCACTTCCTCATCCAGGTCATTTATAAAAATCTCAATGAGGTGGAGTCCCAGAACAAATTCCTGCAGAGCACCCTGGTCACCTACTTCCACGCCAAATACGAAACATCTACAACTAGACTCTGCCTTCTCTGGGCAAGCCAATTAGAACTATAGAACCATAGAATGTTACAGCACAGAAAAACAAGCCATTCAACCCTTCCAATCTGTGCCAACCATAAAACTAGTTAGTCACACTGACCTACTCTCACATCATAACTCTCCAGACCACTCCTATCTAATGTTACAGCACAGAAAAACAGGCTACAAATCATGGCCTCCTTGGATTCAATGCCTCCTTACTTTCTGATCGAGCCATGCATGGAAACCTTATCAAATCAACTCCTCTACCTTCAATAATGTTCTTTGTTATATACTTCATTACATCTTCTGATACAGGATCACAAAGAGGAGTTTTACCAAGAGGAATTCTGAAGCAGGTATACTCACTACTGTAATAAAAGTAATTGTGGTTGCAAGGCAACTAACAATGTCTTACTCTTTGATTATACTTGGCTCCCACCAGGGACTGACACAGACCAAGACTCACAGAGTATGCTGTATCTGTAATGGAGACTTGCAGCCTTATGGCATGTCTCATGTGCTGTTTACCACAACTTTAAAGTAAAGAACCTTTTTCTTCATCCATGTGTTGTCCAAGAACTCAGATATACAAATATAAGGTGAAACAACCACAGAGGCTGAAGGAAATCAGCAGAGAATGATTCATTGTAGTACTTGGTGAAGGCCCCTGTCTGTGATTTCGAAGCTAAAAATAAAGACAAGGCAGAAAACAAGGTGAACCAGACAGTAGAAAAATGAATAATCTCATGGAAGGAATGGTTAAGGGAGGATATCAGACCAATGAGTTCAGCAGATAAAGAGCAAGGTAAATTAAAGAAAGAGTTTAAAGTGATTAAGGATTAAATTATTTAATGTGAAGGATTAGGGGAAAAAAGTGAAGGCAAGTCAGAATTTTTGCAAAGTTCTTGCTATATTTCTGAAAGTTTCAGCTTTTAAATTTAGTATGAACAGACAAAATAAATGAGAAAAAAGATACCCTGTAGCATAAATGACTGGTTTTAAATAATCTTGCTTCATATGAAATGATTTCTGTTCAAGAAGTAAAATTGACAAGCTAGCTTTTAAAAGAATACAGGTGCTGAATGGAAATGCAACAATATATTGTTATGGAGGATACATAGGTCATACCCCCAACAGGATAAGTAATAAAAAGCACTGGTCTGACTTATGCATCAGGTTTCACAGTAATTCCAAATGAAAAGGAAAAATAGTGATCAGCTTTTACAAAGGAAAATCTATTTAATCCTTTTCTCTGCTCTCCCCATGCTATGGGATGCATTTGTCAAAGGAAGATAAATGCATCATTAATATTTTCCATAGCAACATCAGCATTGCTGTATGATTGACAAAGCATGTTTCTGTTAACCATTATATAACACTGGCAATAAACCTTGTTACATATTTTTAATTTCAATGTATTTCATACTTTTTTAAAATTAAATTTAGACAGGCCATTTTGGCCCACAAGTCCACACCACCCAATGTATACCCCATTAACCTATACACCCAGTACGATTTGAATGGTGGGAGGAAACCAGAGCCCCTGGAGAAAACCCACACAGACAAGGGGAGAACATACAAACTCCTTTCGGACAGTGCAGGGCTCAGACCCCAGTCCGGGCATGATCGCTGGCGCTGTGAAGGTGTTGGGATAACTGCTACACCAACCCTTTGGGTATTTTAAAAAAAGACATTTTGATTTTAAAGTACAATGCATTTAAATGGATTGTTCTTGATAATTGTAAATGCAATATTACAAATTACATTGAATAATGTTAAACATTTAATCATATTTTGATATTGTTCCAAATTAAATGGAATTTATATATCAAAAAGAAACTGCATTGTACAAGATTACAGTATTACTGTTACTTAAGTGCTAAGATACTGACTACACTCTGGTTAAAATCCATCGTAAAATCTGCTTAGAAGTCAGTGAAAGTACAATCTGTCATCATTCACAACACTCTATAATTTATACAAAGCTGCAAGTTTTTCTTTTACACACAAATCTTCTTAGCAGACTGTTAAACCTGACAGGCCAACCATTTTCAATTCAGAATATTGTTTCATGCTACTCAAACAGAGCTCACCAAGCAGCCCTACCTCCAGCAATCATTTAATCAGTTAAAAGGTGTGCATGTCAGCTAATGGGTCACAGGTTCAAAGGTTAGCTCCCCAATTTTCCTTCTTCAACAGAAATAATTTAATGTAAAACACAAGTATTTAAAAAAATTTTGTACTATTTGCTTTACCTTCTCTGTTTATACTCTGTACTGGTCAAAGTAATAAACTGACTGTGGTGAGGAAAAAAAGTGGCAATCAACCTTTCTCAGAATATTACACAACGCTTCATGATGTGGCCATTTCTTATCTTTTAATGATTTCTAATTAAAATATACAGTGTAAAAATTGTAAAACCTTCCTAAATTAGTGCATCTGCAATGAGTTATGAAACCGTTATGAAACCGTAACCGTAATATTATAGCATTCAAAATAATGAGTCCATTTTAATTTAAATAGGTGACAAACAAATCAAAACCATGCTACTGAATAAACAAAATGACTGCTTTAAACTTTACTCCAGATTTACAGAAAAATTGGATTGGCCAAGATTAGATTAGATTATACTGTTGGGGATTTAAAAAATATTAATGCTACATTTATGCTTTTACATAATCGCCTTTATTCTTTAGAAGCATCTCTTCTTTTTAAGTCCACCAATGCAAGTAATATTTATTATTAAATTTACTGGTTGAATTTCCTGATTCTATATTTGTGAAAGCAAAGCATCCTTAATGAAATAACTGAAATATCAGGTCAGTTACTCTAGTTTACAGCATATCCAATTAATATATGTACCTCTGACTACAAAAATATTTCACACATGAGTATTGTAATTATGAAAGTTTGGGACATTATGAGATGCTGAACATTTTTATAATGTTTGATTTCAATAAGAAGAAAATTATATATTTTTCAATCCCTCGTTTATTTTCCTCCATATATGTCATATTATATCTAGATCTCTGCTCAATAGATTATTCAAAAGACTCTGATAAATATTCCAACCACTCTTCCTGTAAAATAATTAATCTGACTTTTGACCTTATCCTTTTTTTTTTTCTTTGGCTTGGCTTCGCGGACGAAGATTTATGGAGGGGGTAAAAAGTTCACGTCAGCTGCAGGCTCGTTTGTGGCTGACCAGTCCGATGCGGGACAGGCAGACACGATTGCAGCGGTTGCAAGGGAAAATTGGTTGGTTGGGGTTGG
This sequence comes from Narcine bancroftii, assembly GCF_036971445.1. NCBI lineage: Eukaryota > Metazoa > Chordata > Chondrichthyes > Torpediniformes > Narcinidae > Narcine > Narcine bancroftii. The sequence continues at coordinate 77,873,244 of NC_091471.1, forward strand.
GTGTTGGGTTTTTCCTCCTTTGCCTTTTGTCAGTGAGGTGGGCTCTGCGGTCTTCTTCAAAGGAGGCTGCTGCCCGCCAAACTGTGAGGCGCCAAGATGCACGGTTTGAGGCGTTATCAGCCCACTGGCGGTGGTCAATGTGGCAGGCACCAAGAGATTTCTTTAGGCAGTCCTTGTACCTTTTCTTTGGTGCACCTCTGTCACGGTGGCCAGTGGAGAGCTCGCCATATAATACGATCTTGGGAAGGCGATGGTCCTCCATTCTGGAGACGTGACCCATCCAGCGCAGCTGGATCTTCAGCAGCGTGGACTCGATGCTGTCGACCTCTGCCATCTCGAGTACCTCGACGTTAGGGGTGTGAGCGCTCCAATGGATGTTGAGGATGGAGCGGAGACAACGCTGGTGGAAGCGTTCTAGGAGCCGTAGGTGGTGCCGGTAGAGGACCCATGATTCGGAGCCGAACAGGAATGTGGGTATGACAACGGCTCTGTATACGCTTATCTTTGTGAGGTTTTTCAGTTGGTTGTTTTTCCAGACTCTTTTGTGTAGTCTTCCAAAGGCGCTATTTGCCTTGGCGAGTCTGTTGTCTATCTCATTGTCGATCCTTGCATCTGATGAAATGGTGCAGCCGAGATAGGTAAACTGGTTGACCGTTTTGAGTTTTGTGTGCCCGATGGAGATGTGGGGGGGCTGGTAGTCATGGTGGGGAGCTGGCTGATGGAGGACCTCTGTTTTCTTCAGGCTGACTTCCAGGCCAAACATTTTGGCAGTTTCCGCAAAGCAGGACGTCAAGCGCTGAAGAGCTGGCTCTGAATGGGCAACTAAAGCGGCATCATCTGCAAAGAGTAGTTCACGGACAAGTTTCTCTTGTGTCTTGGTGTGAGCTTGCAGGCGCCTCAGATTGAAGAGACTGCCATCCGTGCGGTACCGGATGTAAACAGCGTCTTCATTGTTGGGGTCTTTCATGGCTTGGTTCAGCATCATGCTGAAGAAGATTGAAAAGAGGGTTGGTGCGAGAACACAGCCTTGCTTCACGCCATTGTTAATGGAGAAGGGTTCAGAGAGCTCATTGCTGTATCTGACCCGACCTTGTTGGTTTTCGTGCAGTTGGATAATCATGTTGAGGAACTTTGGGGGACATCCGATGCGCTCTAGTATTTGCCAAAGCCCTTTCCTGCTCACGGTGTCGAAGGCTTTGGTGAGGTCAACAAAGGTGATGTAGAGTCCTTTGTTTTGTTCTCTACACTTTTCTTGGAGCTGTCTGAGGGCAAAGACCATGTCAGTGGTTCCTCTGTTAGCGCGAAAGCCGCACTGTGATTCTGGGAGAATATTCTCAGCGACACTAGGTATTATTCTATTTAGTAGAATCCTAGCGAAGATTTTGCCTGCAATGGAGAGCAACGTGATTCCCCTGTAGTTTGAGCAGTCTGATTTCTCGCCTTTGTTTTTGTACAGGGTGATGATGGTGGCATCACGAAGATCCTGAGGCAGTTTACCTTGGTCCCAACAAAGCTTGAAAAACTCATGCAGTTTGGCATGCAGAGTTTTGCCGCCAGCCTTCCAGACTTCTGGGGGGATTCCATCCATACCTGCTGCTTTGCCACTTTTCAGTTGTTCGATTGCCTTATATGTCTCATCCAGGGTGGGAACCTCATCCAGCTCTAGCCTTAGGGGCTGTTGAGGGAGCTGGAGCAGGGCGGAATCTTGGACTGAGCGGTTGGTACTGAAAAGAGATTGGAAGTGTTCTGACCATCGGTTGAGGATGGAGATCTTGTCGCTGAGGAGGACTTTGCCGTCTGAGCTGCGCAGCGGGCTTTGGACTTGGGGTGAGGGGCCGTACACAGCCTTTAGAGCCTCGTAGAAACCCCTGAAGTCGCCAATGTCCGCGCTGAGCTGTGTTCGTTTGGCGAGGCTAGTCCACCACTCATTTTGGATCTCCCGGAGTTTGCGCTGAAGATGGCTGCATGCGCGACGGAAGGCTTGTTTCTTCTCTGGACAGGACGGCTTTGTAAGGTGAGCCTGGTGGGCAGCTCGCTTCTTTGCCAGCAGCTCCTGGATTTCCTGGCTGTTTTCGTCAAACCAGTCCTTGTTTTCCCTGGAGGAGAAGCCCAGTACCTCTTCAGTGGATTGCAGTATGGTAGTCTTCAACTGATCCCAGAGGGTTTCAGGGGACGGGTCCGTGAGGCGGGTTGCAACGTCGAGCTTTGCTTTGAGGTTTGCCTGGAAGTTTCCTCTCGCTTCGTCTGACTGCAGTTTTCCAACATTGAACCTCTTTCTGGGGGCTTTATTGTTCCTGGGCTTTGGCTTGAAGTGAAGGTTGAGCTTGCAGCGAACCAGCCGGTGGTCAGTGTGGCATTCCGCGCTAGGCATGACCCTGGTGTGGAGCACATCTTGTTGGCCCCAGTCCAGGCACAGGGAGAGCAGCAGCGGCCCCGGCCCCGGTCCGGGCGAAGGGTAGACGGCGGCAGCCCCGATACGGGCAGGAGCAAGGGGGAGGCGGCGGCCCCAGTCCGGGCACAGGGAGAGCAGCGGCGGCCCCGGCCCCGGTCCGGGCGAAGGGTAGACGGCGGCGGCCCCGATACGGGCAGGAGCAAGGGGGAGGCGGCGGCCCCAGTCCGGGCACAGGGAGAGCAGCGGCGGCCCCGGCCCTGGTCCGGGCGAAGGGTAGACGGCGGCGGCCCCGATACGGGCAGGAGCAAGGGGGAGGCGGCGGCCCCAGTCCGGGCACAGGGAGAGCAGCGGCGGCCCCGGCCCCGGTCCGGGCGAAGGGTAGACGGCGGCGGCCCCGATACGGGCAGGAGCAAGGGGGAGGCGGCGGCCCCAGTCCGGGCACAGGGAGAGCAGCGGCGGCCCCGGCCCCGGTCCGGGCGAAGGGTAGACGGCGGCGGCCCCGATACGGGCAGGAGCAAGGGGGAGACGGCGGCCCCGGCCTCGGTCGAGTGAGGCAGACGGAGGCCCCGGTCCGGGCAGTATGGACCGACCTAGGAGGGGAGGCAGGCCCCTCCAGCCCGGGTAAGAAACCTGCATAGGAGAAGGCCACTCCGATATAAAACCTACGACCCAAGGACCTCGCTGCCACGTCCCAGCTTGCTTGGCCACGGCACACGAACCATGGGTGTAAAGGGTGGGGCCAGTACTGCGCGCACTGCACTCCACCTAAAAGCTCCTTTGCGCAGGCCCGAGGACAGGTCCACGTCCTCCCCCTCAACGTCCTCCCCCTCCACGTCCTCCCCCTCCACGTCCTCCCCCTCCACGTCCTCCCCCTCCACGTCCTCCCCCTCCACGTCCTCCCCCTCAAAAGATGCTCACAAACTCAAGCTAGCATGCTGGAACATCAGAACCATGCTAGATAAGACTGACAGCCATCGACCTGAACGTCGGTCTGCCCTCATTGCACATGAACTCCTCAGACTTGACATCGACATAGCCGCTCTCAGTGAAGTCCGCCTGGCAGATGTAGGCAGCTTCCAAGAACGCGGCGCGGGCTACACACTCTACTGGTCTGGCAAGCCTTCGGATGAACGACGCCTATCTGGTGTAGGCTTCATGGTCAAGAGCTTCATTGCCTCCAAACTCGAAAACCTTCCGACAGGCCTCTCGGACCGAATCATGTCCATGCGACTCCCACTTCAAAACAAGCGTCACATCACCCTCATCAGTGTCTATGCTCCAACCCTCCAGGCGGAACCAGCAGAAAAGAACAAGTTCTACACCGACCTGCGCAACCTCATCCAACGTACCCCTACAGCCGACAAGGTTGTCATCCTGGGCGACTTCAACGCTCGTGTCGGCAAAGACTCAGAAACCTGGCCAGGAATCCTGGGCAAGCATGGCGTCGGCAAGTGCAACGACAATGGGCGCCTCCTGTTGGAGCTCTGCGCAGAACAGCGGCTTGTCATTACAAACACCCTTTTTCAGCAGAGGGACAGCCTTAAGACCACCTGGATGCATCCCCGATCCAAACACTGGCACCTCCTGGACTACATGACCTTATCCTAACTTTATAGTATTTGACTCAAAATTCTTTGCTATTTTAACTCTTCAATATATCAAATAAATTTGGCATATCAACAAGGTTCTTCACAATCTTTAAAAATGCACATGATTTTAATTTAAAATTCAAACATCATTTTCTGGAAGCTTTTCTGCAATTTGCAAACCTTAGTTTACTCAAGTTCTAAATGCATGGCTCCAAAGCAATGCAAATTAGTTTAGCTTTTGCTGCATTCAAGTTCTGAGCAGAACTGGCTTTTAAGTTTAGATTTGTGTTTAAATAATAAGACTCATTTTATTTTTCCATTCTCGCATGTAACAGAAATGGTCTAAACAGATAGGGACACCTACTAATGCAACAGTCAATTGGAAGTGGAGTGATTGACATCATGCCCAGGTTTAATTCAACACACTCATTTATTTTTGATATGTGTAATAGTTTTATGATTTTCTACAAGCTTTATCAACCATAATAAAGTCTCATTCTGTGTGGATAGAAAATATGAATATAAATATAAAATATAAATATAAATATAAAATATAAATAAAAAATAATCAAGAAAATTCAGATATATATTAAAATATATCAAATCTAAATATTACTTTTCTTTTAACCAGTGGTTCTCAACCTTTTTCTTTCCACTCACATACCATTTTAAGTAATCCCTTAATATGCCATAGGTGCTCTGTAATTCATAAGGGATTGTTTAAGGTGGTATGTGGGAAGAAAGAAAATGTTTGGAAACCATTGTTTTAATCGTATCTAATTGACTCGCTATGTGCACGGTTTCATAACTCCAAAGGGAATGGGCCAATGACAATTTTCGCAAGCAAATATTTCAGTAACATTTGGGTCTAGAGCAGTGATTCGCAACCTTAAGCAATCCCTTACTAATCACAGAGCACCGATGGCATAGGGATTACTTAAGGTGGTATGTGAGTGGAAAGAAAAAGATTGAGCACCACTGCTTTAAACCCAACAAAAGGCTAGAAGTAGAAACACATCATAATCACTGGATCCATTCCATAATTATTAAGTGTGGAGAAGAAAGCCTCTTATTTGAATTGATCAAAAAGACACTTTATCACCACCTTCAGATGGCGCACCATTTAGCGCAACACCTTTACAGCGGCAGTGAATGGGACTGGGGTTCGAATTCTGTGCTGTCTATAAGGAGTTTGAATATTCTCCCCGTGTCTGCATGTGTTTTCCCTGGGGACTCTGGTTTCATCTCACTGTTTGAAAAATACCAGAAGTGTGGGTTAATTGGTTGTAAATTAGGTGGCACAGACTTGTGGGCAGAAATACCAGATTACCTTGCTGAATGTCTAAATTTAATTTTAAATTTAGATTTCTCAGGGGAAATTAGAGATGGGCATTTAAATATTGCTTTGCCTGGTGAAGCCCATGTCATGTGAATTTAAAAAAAAATCCAGCTGTGCCAGTGACCAGACAGGACTAGATCTATTAGTCTGTATCATTAAGAACAGTGTTGCCTACTTTAGTAACGGCCCATCTGTTAGCTAGTATTAAGATAGTCCTCCAGTATATCATTTGTCCAGTGACCCTGTACATCTGTCTCAATTTATAGTTTTGTCAACATCTTTCAGTTTTTCAAGAATTTCACATTGGAATGCATCACTGATCCTCAAGTATTTAATTAAGGTTTATTATTTAATATATATTGTTTCCCAAAAATCTTCACAAACATATCAGCTTTTATTCATCAGTGTTTGATCTTGTCTGACATCTATTAATTTTTTTGTCAGTCTTCTGAAGGAAAAGGAAAGCAACACCGCATAAGCCTAGAGGGGAATATGCAAAAAAAGAAGACATCAGGTTTGGTACTTGACATACTTCCAGGTCTATAATGAAGAGATAGGGGCATATCATTCATGTAATTGCAGATGATCTGACATGTTTTTCCTTGAGATTTGCCTTTGGGAAAATTGTATCACAATATCCAAATATTATCACAAAAATGTAAAAAAGAAAAATGAATCTATCATAAAATTATGCAACTATTTCTAAAGCAAAGATATTCCTAAATATTATGTGTTTGTTAAGGTATTTATTAGGTAGCTGGATAAGCAGCAAGGGTTTTGGAGAATTGATCTGACATTCCAGAGAAAACAACTCAAGCTCCTTCCATAGCTCAAGATTACTTTATGTCATGTAATAAATAGTACAGAACATGTAATATTGCACAAAATTGCCTTCTACCTGCTGCAAGGCAGACAGAGTCACCATTAGTGTCACCCTTACAGTAAGATAGAGAAAGAAAGAAAAAGAGTTTAAGAGACACTGAGTGTCTGAGTCTGTGACTCCCTCGTCCATTCCTCCATTCTCAACATTGCCTTCTTGGAACCTAACTAATTGACTGCACAAAATGCCATTCTTGTACCCACATTTCCTTCCTCACTACCATTCATAGCCCCAAAACAATCCTTCCAATGAGTCTATGGCCTCATGCACTGCCAAAGTACTTGGGTGTGAAATGTTGGTAATATATCTTTACTTCAAATGGATGCTACATGACCTGCTGAGTTTTTCCAGCACTTTTGTGTATTAAATTACAATTAAAGCATCTGCAGACTTTTTGTTTAACTGCAATTATATGCTTCCTGTTTCACTTTGAATGGATATAGGTTTATTTGCATGAATATGACATTATGGCCATAAGTGAAACTTGGTTGCAGGAGCGGAACAGCTGCTACCCCTTCACTATTAGACTTCTTAATGACAAACTCAATCAGTGACTAATTTAAGGACTCTTACTCATCCAGGTTTCCTTGGCTTTAGAAGTGATATATCATGGTGGGGGGGAGGGAATGAAAGGGAGAGGAGTGACATTGATCGTCAGGGAAAATATCACAGCTCTTTTCAGGTAGGAGAGACCAGAGGACTCATCTACTGAGGCTGTATAGGTGGAGCTGAGGAACAGGAAAGGTAAGATCACACTCATGGGTTTGTATTATAGACCACCCAATTGTCAACAAGAATTGGAGGAGCAAATCTGTAGAGGGATAGAAGACAGCTGTAGGAAACACAAGGTTGTGATAGTAGGGGATTTTAACATTCCACAATTGACTCGGACTCTCATACTATCAAAGGGTTGGATGGCTTGGATTTGTCAAATGTGTTCATGAAAGTTTTCTAAATCTATATATAGAGGTACCAACTTGAGAGAATACAACACTGGATCTCCTATTAGGGAACGAGACAGGACAGATGGCAAAAGTATGTGTAGGAGAACATTTTGGTCCAGTGATCATAATATCATAATTAATTTCAAGTCTTGGCCTTGGGTTGAGATTCTAAATCAGAAAAAGGCCAATTTTGAGGAAATGAGAAAGGATCTAAAATGTGTGGATTGGGATAAAAGATAAGTTGTTTTTTGGCAAGTATGTGTGAGGTAAGCGAGAGTACAGAGCTTGTATGTTGCGGTCAGTATCAAAGGAAAGATTAGCAGGCTTGGTTTTTCGAGGGATATTGGGGATCTGCTTTGGAAGAAGAGAGAGGTGTGTAGCAGGTATAGGCAACAAGAAGCAAATAAGGTACGACAAATATGATAAATGCAAGAAAAATACTTAAAGAAATCAGGAGGGCTAAAAGAAGACATAAGGTTGCTTTGGCAGACAATATGAAGGAAAATCCTAAGGGATTCTACAGGTATATTAAGAGGAATAGAGTCGAAGATCAGACTGGTTGGCTTATTATGGAGCCATAAGGTATAGCGAAGATCTTAAATGTATTTTTTTCCCATCATGAAACAGGCACAAATTTGTGGGAAGTAAGAAAAACAAGCAGTGGGCTCATGGAACCTATACTGATTAAAGAAGAGGAAATGCTTGCTGGCTTAAAGCAAATAAGGGTGGATAAATCCCCAGGGCCTGACAAAATATTCCCTCAGACCTTTAGGGAGTCTAGTTGTGATAGTACAGATCTATCACCAATGTATATAATGTATATAGTTACAGTATCTAGACTGTGCTTACAGCGATTGGCTGAGAGCTAAGCCACGCCTACTGTCTAGGCCTTAAAGGGTTATGTCCCTAGCCAAGTCGGATCATTCCGGACTAGTCGGTCATCTGTGAAGAGCTCCTGTCTTTTGCTAATAAAAGCCTTGGTTTGGATCAACAAGTCTTTGATTCTTTCGATGAGTTCTACACTAGTGTAGAAATTGCAAGGGCTCTGGCAGAAATATTTAAAACAGTGGTTTTCAACCTTTATCTTTCCACTCACATACCACTTTAAGTATTTCCTTTGCCATAGGTGCTCTGTGATTAGTAGGGGACTGCTTAATGTGGTTTGTGGGTGGAAAGAAAAAGATTGAGAACCACTGTTTTAATTGTACCTAATTGACTCATTATGTGCATGGTTTCATAACTCCAAAGGAAATGGGCCAATGACAATTTTTCTCAAGCAAATTGTTTAGTAACAATTAGGTCTGGAGCAGTGATTCTCAACCATCCCTTCCCACTCACATAGCACCTTAAGCAATCCCTTACTAATCACAGAGCACCGATGGCTTAGGGATTATTTGAAGTGGTATGTGAGTGGAAATAAAAAGGTTGAGTACCAGTGATTTAAAATGTCCTTAGCCATGGGTATGGTGCCGGACAACTGTAAGTTAGCTCACATTATTCTGTTGTTTAACAAGGGTTTAAAAGTAAGCTTGGATATTATAGGCCAGTTATCCTAATGTCAGTAGTAGGTAGATGTTCTAAGAGATTGGATATAAAATTATTTGGATAGTCAGAAACTGATTAGTGATAGTCAACATGGCAGTATACATGGTAGATCATGTTTAACCAATCTTATAGAGTTTTTCAAGGAGGCTACCAGGGAAATTGATGAAGGGAAATCTGTGGATATTATCTACATAGAATTTAGTAAGGCCTATGACAAGGTCCCACATGAGAGGTAAGTCAGGAAGGTTCAGACACTAGGTATTTATTGTGAAGTAGTGAACTGGATTTGACAATGGCTGGACTGGAGAAGACAGAGAGTAGTGGTGGATGATTGCTTCTCAGATTGGAGGCCTGTATCTAGTGGGGAGCCTCAGGAATCAGTACTGGGACCATTGTTCTTTGTCATCTATATCAATGACCTAGATGATAATGTGGTAAATTGGATCAGCATCTTTGCAGATGACACTAAGCTTGGAGGCGTTGTAGACAGAAAAGGTTTTCAAGGCTTGCAGAGGTTTATTAAGAAGAAAAATGGGCTGAAAAATGGCAGATAGAATTTAATGCAGACAAGTGTGATGGATTGCATTTTGGAAGGTCAAACCAAAAAAGGATGTACATGCTTCTTGGTAGGGCAATGAGGTGTGCGGTAGAACAGATGGATCTGGGAATACAGGAACTTAATACCTTCAAAGTGGTGTCACAGGTGGATAAGGTTGTAAAGAGACCTTTTGGTATATTGACTTTCATAAATCAAAGGATTAAATATAGGAGTTTGGATATTATAGTAAAGTTGTATAAGACATTATTGAGGCCAAATTTGGACTATAGTGTGCAGTTTTGGTCACCTAACAACAGGAAAGATATCAATAAGATAGACAGAGTGGAGAGAAGATTTATTAGGATGTTGCTCAGAATTACAGGGAAAGTTTAAACAGGTTAGGACTTTATTCCCTGCAGCATAGGAGAATGAGTGGAGATTTGTTTGAGGCATTTAAAATTAAGAGGGGGATAGACAAATAAATGTCGATCAGCTTTTTCCACTGAGGTAAGGTGAGATACAAACCTGAAGACATGGGTTAAGCATGAAGGGGAAAAGTTTTGGGGGAATGTGAGGGGGAACTTCTTCACAGAGAGAATGGTAGGAGGGTGGAATGAACTGCCAGCTGAATGTGGGCTCAACTTATAACATTTAAGAAGAATTTGGACAGGTATATTGATGGGAGATGTATTGAGGGCTATGGACTGAGTACAGTGGGACTAGGCAAAAACAAAATGGTTTGGCACAAACTAGTTGGGCCGAAGTGTCCTGTCCTGTTCCTGTGCTGTAGGGCTCTATGGTTCTAAGGTTCTATTATCATGTCCATTTTCATCTATTTTTCACTTTACCCTGCAGTAAGACTACAAATACCAATTCTGACTTTGCTATCTTCTTCACCCAAGTCAACATTTTGAGGCAATTCAACCAAAGCTTGTGACCATTCCAGAGTTAATTAATGAGATGCCTTGTAATTGTTTGCAAGGATATTGCAATGAAATGGAAGAGATCTTTATATTATTAGAGCAACTGCATGGGCTTTAACAGATATATATCTGACATCCAAGATAGGTGTCCTTAATTTGCTTCAGATATATATACTTCATTCAGTAACACTCAGCTCAGATCTAGAGGCAATTTCCAGTTGAAGATACCACAGTATTGCCACATTCATCCCTCAAAGCATCAATGACAAGTCTGCATGAACACCAACAACCTGGAGATAAAGATACAGTTCAAATGCATTGAGAAATTTTGCATTTACTGATGTTAGGTCTCAAACCTCTGTGTGCCTTCATCTTATAATTCTGGTGACAGATTATATATCAAAGCTAAAAAAAAAAATATTTTATACTGTTACGAGCCCAGAGGACCCCAAAACCCAGCAGCAATAGATAGTCACCAAGACAAATGGTGACTTAAGCAAAAGTTGCTTTTACTTATCTTTAAACATGAAAACAGGATCAAACTTTAATGTATCACTATGAACTTAACTAACCTAACTTAACCCTCTTCTGATTCTAAGCTCACATGTATGTAATATGTGTATGTGATTTCAGAAAAGTTATTTGATTCATAGTCCAATCTCACTTCTCATTCCTCCAAGTTCACTGGCTGCAGACAATTCTTATACCGTGAACAGAATTTAACATTTATGAAATTCACCAGGCTTTGGTGCTTGAAAGGTAAATGGTTACTACTCAGGAAGCTTCTTGTCAGTTTTCAGAGAGATATTTGTTGTTCACTGAACACCCACAACTGATTCCTTGTAACCAGCCACTTCAGTGTCTTGCCAAAGAAACTTTCTTCCTCAGGGTTCTCCAGATGATAACCTCTTTCTTTCAGGTCACCACAGAGTTCCTTTTTGTTTTTCTTATTTAAAGTGAAATATTAGGCAGCCACCAGGCTGAACTAAGCAGTCACAACCAATTTTCCAATGGGGTTTTCCACAAGCTTTCCAGCTTGTCCTGTTCCAGTCCCAGCTGCTGCTGCTGACTGTAACACTGAAGAACTGAACTCTCTTTCTCTCTCTCTCTCAGAGAAAAAAGTCTGTTTTACTCTCTCTGCTTGCAAAACCACATGACCCTCTTAGAACAGCAAGTTCCACTCCAGACAGCCTGCGGCTCTGATGAGTTCTTTCATCTGTTGCCTTTTTGTAAATATCAATCCATTCGTGAAATCTCTTGGGCACTCTCCAAAGCTTTTGCAAAGGCTCTTGGAGCCAGCCTGTCTAGCATGAGCAGAGTTCATTTTTAAATGAGATCTGTTTTGAAGTGTTTGTATGTGACCTACACTTAAAAAAACCCTGCTCCTATTTATCTCCATAAAACATACAAACACAACATAATCTGTCACAATACAATACAAAGAAAAGGTCAAAAACAAATAAAAAAGAGTGGAAATTGGAAATGCTTGCTTTAATTTTTATGTTGATTTTGCTGCAATCCAAAAATAAAGAAGAAAATGGAAACACTTAGCATAGTACAATATTTCATTCTTGCTGAAATGCTTTGACTTCTAGAAGTAAAGTTAATGGACTATTATTACCGATAATTAAAATAAAAGTTTACTGTCTTTTCCAAAGTTGTGATCGAGCACACAACAAACAAACATGTCCATGTATGTTTGATTTCAAATATTATGCTACTTATTTTTCATATTGGTGAATGCATTTCAGAATCCTTCCATTTTAAAATGATGGTATATAATAAAATGGATTCATGCATACTGTGATTGTTGATCCTGCTTTATCTTCAGTGTAACTCAGCTTTTTAATACAATTTCACTTTGTTCTATTTATAAGAAATTGAAGGACGCAGCCAATTACAAGAAAATATCTGTAATTTCAAGAGTGGGAGCTTTAATAAAACTAAGTAAAGACAAAAGGCTGCAAAAAGAATGACTGCTTTTCTTGGAAATCTAAAATAAAACCAGTAAACAATGGGAACATACAACAGGCTTCAGCCAACAATCTGAATTAATCCATCAAGCCATTCACCATTTTATGACCATTGAGCAAAATGTCAATAAATTTTACTTAGCATTCATGGCATTCTGAGAATATTAGGACAATCCTAAATCACTTGAAAGAATACATTTCAATAAATTAAGTGTATTTATTTCAGTTAAAAGCATGAAGTGTGGGCACTACGGAAGTCAATTTAATTTTTTTCACAATTTAACCGACAAAGTCAAACTCCCTTCCATCTCTCCATCTGACTTTATTTTCTACTTTACTGAAGAACATTATCATGTGGAATCCAAAATATTATATATATGTGTTTACTGGTGAGGAAGGTGTTAACATTTTTTTTAACCGGCACAGTTGGCGGGAAGAGTGGTTAGCATAGCAGTTAGTGCCAGCAATCTGGACTGGGGTTCGAATCCTGCGCTGTCTGTAAGGAGTTTGTACATTCTCTCCATGTCTGTGTGGTTTGACCCGGGGGATCCCGTTTGCTCCCATTGTTCAAAACCCACCTGGGGTGTAGGTTAATTGGGTATAAATTGGGTGGCACAGACTCATGGGCCAAAATAGCCTGTTACCATGCTGTCTGTATAAATGTTTTAAAAATTGAACATTTCAGAAACGTATGTAATAAATTTGACTCTCTCTCATCTATAATATGTGAACATGTAAACCTGCGAATGAAATTCAGAATTTCTGTCAATTTAACAGATATATTTGTATATTTCCTCAAATAATTTGGATGTCTTACTTTATTAGCTATGATTTTCAGTTATTATTTAAACTTCATTACTATAAACATCTTCTGGGCAGGGGAACTTCATACCTGAAGGGCTCAGGCCTGTAACATTGATTAAATATCTCTACCTCCCTTGCAAGCTGCGAGACCTGCTAAGTTGCTCCAGCATTTCTGTTTTTACGAGGGGAATTAAATGGACCACAACCTTTACACTGAAAATTCAGTTCCATCAACTTCAATACAATCAACATTCAGAAGCAGGGGAAAACATGTTGCTGCTACATTACAGTCCATTTAGCACTACCGATCGGGACTAATTTCATGGCATCCATGTGTAATGGTGCATATCATTATATTTCATGTAAGACCAGATATATACAACTCAGAAATGGGCCATTGTACAGATGGAAACTCTCCAAAAGAGCTGTCCAATCAATCACACCCCATTACCTTTAACATGATTTTTTTTTCCATTTTAAATACATCTTACTCTTGTTGAAATCTACTGGTGAATCTCTTTCCATTGTTCTTCCAGGTAATGCATTCCACTTTGTAAGAACTTGTTGAGTGAACAAATATTTCCTCTTCTCCCATTCCAATTTCTCCCAATTAAAAACAGAAAATGCTAGAAACATTCAGCATGTGAGGAGCATCGGTGACAAATGAAACAGTTAATGTTTCAGGTTCAAGATCCTTCAGTCTTGTTCTAACAAAGTGCCTCATATCTATTTATTTTAATTTAGATGTACAGCACAGTAACAGGCCTTTTCGGCCCACGTGTCCATGCATCCCAATTTACCCCTAATTGATCTACACCCCCAGTATGTTTTAAACAGTGGGAGGAAACTGGAGCCCCCGGAGAAAACCCACGCAGACTTGGGGAGAATGTACAACCTCCTTACAGACAGCACTGGGTTCGAAATCTAGTCCGGTCCCGATTGCTGGTGTTGTCAAGGGTTGCACTAACTGCTACGCTGAAATATTAATAATGCCACTTGACCTGCTACGTGTGTTCAGCATTTTCTTTTTGGTTTCCAGCATCTGCGGTATAATTTTTTAAATCTCTCCCAATTATTCTGACTAATTATTGTTCACAAACATCCTGCCATTAGAAGCAGCTTTCTCCAAGTCAATCCTACTGAACCTCCTCTAACTTAAGCACCTAAGCCCAGTCGATTCTTCTCACCAAATTCGGGTGGGCAGTTGATGGCAACAGATCAATGGGGCCCAGGAATTAAATTTGCATCTCCCTCAAATTGGTAAAGCTGAATCAGTTTGGCGCTCAGTGCACTGCCCATCTGCAAGAATACAAACTAAAACCAGGGATCTTCTCTCTTGGTAAGCTGCTTATGTTAATACAGTGGGAAATCTATAACATATTTCAAGATCCCAGTGCTCATCTCCATCAAATAATGAAAAAAAACATTGCCAAGACTGAATCTTTTCAAGACTCTTGACCATGAAATTCATACAGCGTAAAGAGGAAGTTTGAAATATGGCAGTAAATAAAACCAATTTGATGATTTGACAGCTGTGCCTGAAGTCTGCAGTTCAAGGATATATACCATGGATGTTATTAAGGAAAAAGGATTGAGAAGATCCTCCAAACAATATATGCAAGTAGGTAAACAAGGCTATACTGGCAACAGTTTCTTAAGAGGCACTTTTCATTCTTGCAATGATTCACAGTGGCATCCGTTACAATGATCAAATTTGCTTTATAGACCCACTGCTTAGCCAGCATTACAAATGATTCATCATCGGATTAGCAGCACAAGGAAGTTAAATAAGAGCAACAGCCATCCACTTTCAGCCAGGAACCAGAAAGCCTTGCAGCAGTTACTGATTGGTGTTATATAAACAGAAAAAAAGGTAAATTATATGTGCATGAAGTGTTTCTGCTTCATGCAAGTGTATATTTGAGAATAAAGCATGAAAAGCAAATGAATGATTCATGTTTCTTTTGATTTTTCCAGGGAGAATTTAATCATTTCAAAATCAGCAGTGCATTGAAAATGGTTATAGTCTGTGCTCTGATTCTCCAAACTAGTTTTCTCCATTTATTACTTTGTCACCGACGTAATATTTTACTGATAACTTACCTGTGTTGAATCATGTTTTGGTACAACCTGGACACATATTCACTAACTGTTCTTGATTCACTGCAGAGTTATTCAGAGCCATTGACATATTGATAGAAAGGAAATGTGTTGGTGCCCCATGGTAATAATTGAGGAATTAATGTTAGATCTTAGTAGAAAGCAAAATCAAAACAGAAGATACTCCAAACATTTAGCAGGTCAGACGGTGTTGGTGAAAAGCAAAACAGATAATATTTCAGGTCAGAGATGCTTCATCACAAGACAAAATGGAATTAAACGAGAAAATCTGCAGTTGCTGGGGACAAGTGCAATACACAAATGTGCAGGTTAAAATCAGCAGGTCACGCAGTATCAATCGGAAATAAAAGGAACCAACATTCAGGAAACTTCTCAGGCCCAAAACGTTGGCTAACTTTTCTCAGCACTCTACTGTGCTACCAGTTTCAGGGAACTATGGACTTGGACCTAGGTCTCTCTGTTCATCACTTTCCTGAATGTCCTACCATTTTGTGCTTGTGTGCATTAAATTCCATCTGCTAATGCTCTGACCAACTATTCAATTCATCTATATGCTGCAGTAAACTGAGCCAAATGTTTTCACTATCACAGGACCATTGATTTCTGTGTCATCCATAATCTTCTGTAGGTTGGATCACTCTATATGAAAGAATCCCTGTATGAAGTATGACTCTTTTGAAAGAAGTATTTTCCTATATATTTTGTATGGACTGATGGGTGTAATTAACAGTATAATAAAGTATCATAAATAATGACAATTTTAGAATTGGGTTAGAAATTCTGCCTAATCAAGCATTTCCACAAAGATAATGAAGATAATTGTTGGGCAGATTTCATTTTTGACTCACTGGGCCATCATTGCATAAACTGCACAAGATATCAATAAATCTTCAGCCATTCATTTTTTGGACTGATAAGTCATGCAGAACTTAATAAAGTCCTTCGGCTCCACCAACTCTTCTGCCCTATTGCTTGCTAACCTAATGTTCAAAATAGAAAAAGATTAAAGAATGTATTAAAATATGCCCCTCAATGAACTACTAAAACTATATTTGTTTCTCCTCATAATCAGATGATTGTGAAGAATCTAACCCTAATTTTGTATCAGAGTCTAATCCCTGTTTTTTTCTATTTCAGACACTCTTTTGCAGGGAGACATTTAAAATTATACACACAATAGGCAGTATGGAATACAGATACAAATAATAAAAGTTTGTTCAAGAGCTTGTGAGGCAGTGTCAAATTTATTGCAGAACTGAAAGGGACCTTAAAATGCACATCACAGAATTTTTATTCAAGCAAATAATGCAGGGTTTGCAGCAGGAGTATCAGTCTTCTTGTAGCACTAATTTGACCTTGTTATTATAATGGATTAAGGTTGCACATCAATGAAACAGTGTTGGTCACAAGCAGAATTGGTAAGTATAGAGGCAAAAATGTTTGCAAGCAATTTAATACTATATTCCACATTTATAACCTTTTTGGGGAATATATTATAGAGTAGCATAAATGGTTCACTCTGGATATAATGGTAGATCAGATTTATAACATCAATGTAATTACTTGGTAGGGGGTCACCTCAGGGGGCCACTCTGGGCATCTCCTTATCGCCATTTTTAGTGAGCTCTGGCACCTAAAAATTTAGCACTGCACCCCTGACTTTAAGTATTCTGCTTGTCTCTCTGACAGTTCACCCTTGCCCCAACAATCTACCCATACAGCATCAAAGAAGCTCACACACTCCTCCATCCAAAGTTTACTCTAAGCCATCCCACCACTTACAGGAATTGCTCCAGTTGCTACTTTAAGACTTCCAGCCTTGGTGAGAGATCACACTAGTTAATTTGCATGTCACACTCTTCCTCCAAAGTTAGGCACAGTTAATGTGTAAGAAAGTACAATTTGCATGACTCATGAGATCAATGCCTCTCGTTCATGCAAATGACACAGGTTCACTTTGCTACTTCATTCTAGCTGAGGTTTTAAGTGAAGATTTCCAGACCAATTAATTCAAAAGATGGATAAACCAACCAAATTGTGAAGCAAATTGTCAAGCAGCACAAGTAAATATAGCAGTTCTACAGCTTCTGACCCCAGCATTTGTGTATTGATTGATTAATCATTCTGCCAATGAACTAACAAATATTGACCTTACACAGTTGAGCAGCATTTATCTAAAAGTCAGTAATCCACATTGATTACTTAATGGAACATCAGACTTCCACAAATCTGACAGTTTTATGTCGCTCAGCAAAGTCAAAGTGGAATAGATATGCTGATCTCATTCACTCTACACTATTTGCAATTTAAAAAAAAGGTGAAACAATATGTTAAATATCAATACTTTGCATTATTTATTGCTAGTTTATCATATTACTGGTCTGCCAAATATCAGGTTTTATTTTATATTGTTAGCTTTATGAAATAAACTGAAACATAAACAAACCTTATGACAGTCCAATAAATATATCATTTGGTCAAGTCAGAATATTAAATTACCTACAAGCTGTTAATCACAATATTCTCCTGTTCTCTCTTTTCCAAGTGAGAGCTGGAAATATTACTCACCAAAGAAGGTCTGTTGTTTCTTAGTTTGCAAGCACACAGCTAATTGCCATAAGTCAGACTGAAATAAATTACTCGTTTATGTGGAGCTTGCAAAATCCTCCAAGTTAGATCAGTTGCATTTTATTTTTAACTGAAAATAATTTTACTGATCTGAGACATCACTTGCGCACTATGTGATCCAGAAGCATTTATTTTGAAATTAAACTATCGTATTTCTCAGACATGGTTGAGATGCTCAGCTTCCAAGATAGAACTGTAAGGGTGATCCCCTGGAGTGGGAAAAACCTGCATCGATGTGCTGAGTACAAGGATGTGGGAGATAAGGTAAGCACATCCAGCAAAAGGATTCATAAAGAAGCTCATGATTTTGTGACATAACCCTGGAAAGTAAAGAGGAGCTGTGAGGTCATTTGCTGCTTAATCCAAATGAAATGATGCAACGTGTCAAATCTTGGCTACCAATGTTAGCCAGCTAGTCAACTCAATACATGGTGCATCAGCAAAATCAGGCCACAGAGTTACAGAGATACATCACAAAGGCACTGAGGTAAGGTTTGTGCAGGAGTCTCTTAACATCAGGAAACTATCCTTGAATCTGGTGGGGTGTGATCTCACAGCTATAAATCTTCCCAATTGAAGGAGGTTGAATAGACTATGGCTAGGATTGGATGATTTTTTAAATATTTTGGCTGTTAGCAGGAAATATGGATTGAGTTGGTGGAGGGGAGCTTATGCAATGGTCTGAGCTGAGTTCAGAACTCTCGTTTTTTTTGCGGTCTTGGGTAGAGCAGTTCCCATACTACGCAATGATGCACCTTGACAGAGGTGCATTTATAAAGGTTGTTAAGAGATGCAGTTGACATGCCAAACTTCCTCAGGCTTCTGAGGATGTAGACGCACTGATGCATTTTCTTAACCATTATGTCAACCAGTTTACCTATCTCGGCTGCACCATTTCATCAGATGCAAGGATCGACAATGAGATAGACAACAGACTCGCCAAGGCAAATAGCGCCTTTGGAAGACTACACAAAAGAGTCTGGAAAAACAACCAACTGAAAAACCTCACAAAGATAAGCGTAAACAGAGCCGTTGTCATACCCACACTCCTGTTCGGCTCCGAATCATGGGTCCTCTACCGGCACCACCTACGGCTCCTAGAACGCTTCCACCAGCGTTGTCTCCGCTCCATCCTCAACATCCATTGGAGCGCTCACACCCCTAACGTCGAGGTACTCGAGATGGCAGAGGTCGACAGCATCGAGTCCACGCTGCTGAAGATCCAGCTGCGCTGGATGGGTCACGTCTCCAGAATGGAGGACCATCGCCTTCCCAAGATCGTATTATATGGCGAGCTCTCCACTGGCCACCGTGTCAGAGGTGCACCAAAGAAAAGGTACAAGGACTGCCTAAAGAAATCTCTTGGTGCCTGCCACATTGACCACCGCCAGTGGGCTGATAACGCCTCAAACCGTGCATCTTGGCGCCTCACAGTTTGGCGGGCAGCAGCCTCCTTTGAAGAAGACCGCAGAGCCCACCTCACTGACAAAAGGCAAAGGAGGAAAAACCCAACACCCAACCCCAACCAACCAATTTTCCCTTGCAACCGCTGCAATCGTGTCTGCCTGTCCCGCATCGGACTGGTCAGCCACAAACGAGCCTGCAGCTGACGTGGACTTTTTACCCCCTCCATAAATCTTCGTCCGCGAAGCCAAGCCAAAGAAAAAAAAAAAAAAAAAAAATGTCAATGTAGTTGAACCAGCAAAAGTCAGTGGAGAGGTTTACTCCTTGGAACTTAAAACCGTCTACTATATCCACATCAGCAACATTGGTGTGTATAGATAAGTGAGCTCCTTACTCTTGCTTTTGAAGGAAAGATTGATGTCTTGGCATCAAACCATTAATCCTTTATAACCTTTCTATATTCTTTTAACTTCAATGAAAATAGAGATGAATTGAATGGATGGATAGCAAGACAGATGGACACGCCAGTCTTACTGCATTTTCTATCTCTTGATTGTTGCCATTTATTTTGGAAACTAAAATTTGTCAAAGTATATTTTGTCTAATGGTTCTACAATATAAAACCTGCACTTTCTTAACTTTAGACCACATAGACACATTGTCACTGAGAAAGCCTGTTGCCACATATAGATAATCTGATTGTGCTCTTGTCTTAGCTCATCTGCCGCTGAAATTCTCACCAATAAGTTTGTTGCACACTGTATATTCATGACTCAGCCAATGCAAGTCATGTCAACCTTTCAACCTTTGTCAATTTGATCTTATCCTAAACTTTCATGCCTGTGTTCTAATTCACACCATATAATTTTTACTACTAATAAAACAACAAATTGATTTCAAAGTGCAATATACAAAATATATGGAGAAACTCAGCAGGTCATGAAACCGCGAGTGGAAGTCAAGGCTCACCAACATGTCAGGGCTGGGCACAAATAAAAACAGACAGACACCTGAATAAAAATGTATGGGAAGGGGGAAGGAGTAGAGGAGAGGAAAAGAGGAAGAAAGAGCAGAGGTGGAACTGGTAGATTCCGGTGGGAGGGTACAAGAGAAAATGTATTGCACATGACCCCAGCAATCTGCAAACTTTCTTGCTTAACTTGATTTTAATATATCATCTTTGTTTTCAGATCCCCAAATACCTCAACTATCACTTCTTCCAATCCTACAATAGTCCAAGATTTGAGGATTCAGCATATGGTAAAACCCCTGGTATCCAGCACCTATGGAGATTGCTAAATGTTAGATAAGTGAGTTTTCTGGTTGTCTGAGACTCACTCTTATCATGCCTAACTAATACACCAGCATTAAGAATAAACTGTTTAAAATGCAAAAAAGCCAGTGCAAAATGTAGTCATTTGAAAAAAAATCAGTATTGTAGCCCTTAATTTTGTAAAGTTCACTTTAATCAGGTCATTCCTGTAACATCCAAAGTTTAACTTTTAATTTGAATCCTAATCACTGGCACTGTCACAGCTTTGCTAACCATACCACCATCATAATTAACTCCGCCTCCCCAAGTTTATATTATTAATATGCTTAATAATATACTAATAAAGATAAAGACTTACTAAGCAGGGATAAGGAGACAATTTAAGTGAGTTTCCCAATGGCGAGCAGCATCGACCAGCTCTTCATCCTTTGCTGCAAGCAAAGCACAACCAAGACACTCCACTGGTTGAATATTTACTCCCATCTTCATCAAATGTTTGTGTTACTTCAGAGAACGTTTACTTTTACAATTTTAAACTTTAATTTAAATTTTTATTTATTCTTATTAATTTTACAGTTGTATTTATTTATTTATTTTCCTCAGTGGTTTTTTTTTGTAGGTTGTTTGAGGTTGCCGATTGCTTGAATCCTGGATAACAAAGATTTTAATGAATTAGTATCCAAATGCACAAGTCTCCATATGGATGATAGATTCTACCCATCACAGAGCTCAGCCAAATTCTTCATGTATTCCCGTGTCAGAGCCTGAACTTACCAGAATTCTCCAGCACTGAATTCCTCCCATCTACAGGTTTTCCATCAAGTTAGACAAGGTCTAGTTGCAACATTTCATTCCATATGGTTGACAATTTCATGGCTGCAAAGCAAACACTTAAGGATAAGGTAGGTTTATTCAAAAGTATTTGCATTTACAGTAAGTTCCTAACAATTAATGTTATGTTAATTGATTTTCATGCAATTTTTATAACTTTCAGTAATTTTTTAATTGTTTTTTGTAGTTTTGAATTTCTCTGATTGTTACAGACAATCAATGTTATTAAAACAATTTACAGCATTAACAGATTGTTAAAATTAAGGTGAGATTTGCTATATGTCAAAGATAACCTCAATCATTTTGTGAGACGGGTATTCCAGCTCACTCACATTACACAATATATTCAATGAGTAAGCAGTAAATGGGACTCTAGGATAGAGAAGTAAAAACATTCACTGTCACTGAGTGAATAAAATTTTGTACATCTAAGTTCCAAATAACTGATCTGTGAAGAATGCTGAAAACTGACGAGAAATGTAAGTAGCTTCCGTGCTGATATATGTGGAGACTGTTTACATTCAGTCCACAATAGCCACCTTAAGTACCGGGTTGCACTTATCTTCCCATTCATACACAATGCTGTCCATCTTTGGCCTTGTCTACTGCCAGAATGAGGCCCAACACAAATTAGAGGACCAACATATTGCATGTTGCCTGGGCAATTAACATCCAAATGTTATTAACACAATTTTACAATTTCAGGCAAGAGCTTTACCCCCTCCCACTCAACTTCTTCTGATCCATCTGTTCTTCTCCCTTCCCTCCCCTCACTGTTGTTCCCTTTCCCACATCCCCACCCTGCTACCCCCTTTCTCAGGCCCCTTCCCTTTCTTGATCCACCCTTCTATCAGCCCCATTTCACCACATGATTCCATCTGGCCCCTTTAATTCCATCTGGTCCAATTTTCATATCAACTGTGGACTATTTTTCACCTTGTGGAAAAGCTGAAGATTCATCCATAAGTCAGTCAAATGGGACATCAAACTGGCAATTGAGTTGTTCTCATTACAAGATCTTCCCCATTGAACAAAACCACCCTGATAATGTAAATACCTTGACAATCAATTTGTGTCTAAAATTGTTCTCTAAACCAATGTTCCCATTAATTGTATTTCTTCTTGACACTCAAGCTAAATGCTTCAATGAAGAATGGGATACGACATTGTTTTTTAAAAGTAAATTACTATTTAGCTCAGGAGTCCTGGCAGTGAGTAATGGTACAAGCTACTTACATTTCTCATGTCATTTTTCAGCATTCTTCACTAGCTGGCCATCGTAAAGATTACCAAATGGCCATCTTTAATGGAATCCAATGATATTTATATTACAATGGGACTGAGATTTTTATTATTAGAATGCAGTGACAATGTTTCCCTGTTAGAGAATGTGAAAGGGAACAAGATTGACAACAATAAAATTGGACAGTTCTCAAGGAAAGACTTGATAAAACAATATAGCTGCAAAATATATATATTTTTAATGAGACAGCTTGGTAGAAGGAGATCCTGGCACATGAAACACAATTTAGGTCATAAATTAGATCAGCCATTATCTTATTGAATGGCAGAGCAGACTCGATGGGCCATTTTTGGCCTACTCCTGTTCCTACTTCCTATGTTCCTAATTACTCCTAATTAATGCACCAACTTGAATGTTTTGGAGGAGAGAACAAAACCAAAGCACCTGGAGAAAAAGAACATAGGTCATGGGGAGAATGTCCATGGAATGTCTTGTGGACAGTGCTGCATTCAAACCCTTGTCACTAATATTGTAATGTAATTGTACTAGATGCTATGATAACCATGCAATAACTGTTCATTATAAAGATTTCACCATCAAGTCAGTACTCCTCATCTTTGTGATAGTATGAGGTTGATATAGGCAATGACTAAGCTAAATTGTAGTGTCAAAGCTAACCACCACCCCCTTGAAGAGTTCTGGGACAATTTCAAGACCCAGAAAATAAGCTCCAATATTTTGGAACATGGTACAGGCCATCATGTTGGATGAAGTGGAAACAAAAAAAAATGGCCTAAAATCCACATCAGTGTAAAAGACTTCTGGATATGCACTCTGGAAGGCAAGAGGAACAAATGCTAGCAATCACACCTAGAGTTCCAGATGCTGTTCAGTTCCTCAAACTGCATCGCTTGCCATGCAGCAATCTTTACCAACCAGGAGTCATGCCTCAGTTACAAATGCTCCACTACATCTTCAGAAACTATTATGTCCCAACTGGGCAGTTGAGCTTCCTCCCACAACCCAAACATCTATGGTTTGTAAGTTAATTAACTACTGGAGATTGCACAAATCTCACAAAGTCGTCACCTTTCGTGACAGCTCAATAAGATTTATATTGTAATAGAAGTGAGATTCATTTTACAAGAATGCAGGTGAGTGATAGATTCTAGGGTGAAGTCACTGAGAATGAAATAGATCTCACTGTGACATGAGTAGCAGGCACCCAGCCTCCAAATGCTGCTACAGAAGCTCTGCCTAATGACCTCATGGTGGTCAGAGTAGGTGTAATGGTTGTGTCCTTAAAGGAGTGAGGCCATGCAACTTTCTGCTGACCACTATAACTCCATTCTGCGTATCTCACTTATAATTGATTCCCCACAAGAGAAAAGTGCAAAAATAAAGGGTGTAAAAACTATAATTGGCCACACATCTCACTCAAAATGATGCTGAGGCTAATGGTGTTGACCATTACATAGGGGAACCAAACCTACATATGACACAGGGTAAGTTTGTGTTTAAATATAGTAATTTAAAAGGAGCTGTCTGAAATGTAGCCCTCATCCACGCACTCTAGTCTCACTATCTTTCTCATCTTTGTATGGAGCAATAGAAATCTGAAATATTTTCTTGAGAAACACAAAATTAATTTGTCAAGGAAAGTTGTCTTTTCTGCATTTTATTCTAAATAACTCGAGAGGTCGAGACTGCATCACCGATCTACAGGCTTTTATTCACAATGGACAAGGAGCTCATCCTGTGCCATGACCCAGGCTTTCTGGGGAAGGTGTTAGAGGCTTTATACAAGGTCAAAAGAGGGAGGGGCCACAGGTAGAGTCACAGTTCTGTTAGGATTGAAAGCAAACCAGTTATGGTGCTATCCTTGTAATTATTGATCTGGAAATCCCACTCTTCTTGTAGGATGATGAAATAAATGAGTAATAATATATTAATCAGCATAATGTTGACAAAGAATCCAACTGATTTACATGAAGAATAATCTTGTTCTCTAGCATCTTTCAGAAGGAATTTCTTTAACTAGTCAGACCAAACTAACTGGAGTGTTACATATTTGTTTTACTCTTTGCTTTTTTTTCTCTAACTACAGAACCAGAGTTTTTGATATTCTTTGACCCATCCAGAAGGACAAAAATATCTATGGAATCTTCAAAAGATGCTTCAGCCTGTGGGAGAAGATTGGAAGCCAGTTGCATGCACATCAAGGACAATGACCACATCTGAATGTTGATATGTGTAGATAGAGAAAGAGTGCCTAGGTCTGGTCTATGGACTCAAAGAATTCCACAGTTACATGTATGGTCTACCAACATTCATAGCAGAGACAGTCCACAATCTATTAATAGCTATAATCAGGAAAAATCTCAGTGAGATGTCAGTGTGAATCGAAAGACTGATGATGAAGCTAAAATGTTATGACTTTGAATGGGTTACACACAAGGGAAACTTATTGATGTCTGTCCAGGGCAATAATGCAGAGTGAAGCACACAATGAGAGTTCCACGGAGACAGATGTGAATCTCCACGTGAACCTGATCACTGAATCTCTTTCTATACCTGACATGAAATCCAAGCAGATCACAGCTGAAACAGAAAAGGGACATAATTTTACAGAAGGCCGTCACGAATCTGAATGAAGGATGGCCTAGAGGTGAATGTCAGCCATACTACAACATCAGAGCTGAGCTGAGTGTTGTCAATGGGCTTCGACTCAGAGAGAATAGAATTATTGTTCGTCAATCACAGCAATGAGAGATGCTGTAAAGGGTGCACAAGGGACACGTTGGAATGGAAAAAGGCAAGAGGAAGGCCAGAACTGCTGTTTATTGGCCAGGGATAAATGCTGACATCAACAAAATGATATCAAGCTGTGAGACTTGTCTGAAATATCATGCAAAGCAGCTACATGAACCTCTGACTTACCAGAGGAGCCATGGCAGAAAGTTGGGTCTGCTCTGTTCCATCTGGATGGAAAGAATTACCTACTGGCAATTGACTATCTATTGAACTATCCTGAGCTGGCGCTGCTTTCCAACATGACTGCTGCCTGCATGATCAGATATGTAAAGCTGATTTTTGCAAGACATGGAATTCCTAAAATCATCTACAATGAGAGTGGACAATGCTACAGTTGTTGGGAATTCCAGAACTTTGCAGCAGAGTTTGATTTTCAACATGTGACTTCATGTCCTCTGCATCCACCGTCAGACGGTAAAGCAGAGAAAGGAGTTCACATAGTTAAACTGCTGCTCAAGAAAGCACATGACAGTGCCTCAGATCCTTATCTAGCTGTTGAGTTACTGAGCTTCATCACTTGAACAAGGCATGTCTGCTGCTGAGCTCCTGATGGGATGTCAAATGGAAACAAAATGTCTCCAAGTCAGCTAGAAGCTTAGGGCCACTGACACAGTACAACACAGTGAGACCTGGAGATTCCAACACCTGGGACAAGAAGGTCACTGTTCTGGAGGAAGTAAATCCAGGATCTGACACTGTCAGAATGGAGGAGGGTCAAATACTGAGGAGGAATCGAAAGAGTCTGCTGAAAATGCAGGTGATGCTGCAAGAACAGACAAATGCAGAAGATCCAGCCTGCACAGCTAGTGAATAAACACCACCACTGCTAGATTATAGTGGACCAGCCAAGACGACACATGCATCTGCGTTGAGAAGATCCACACATGTTATCAAAGCACCTGACAAACTGAATCTCTAAAAGGAAAAGAACTGCACAATTTATAAAGTTAGTGCTGTTGTTTGTGTTTAATTTAAAATTGAAATGAATATTGTATTGCCATGTAATGTTGCTAGATTAAACATCTTAAGGAAAGGGGATGTGGTGATTAGGAGTTGATCCTCCTGACCACTAGAGGACATCAGAGATGGAAGACCCCACCTCAGGTTAGATGCTCAAAATGGATGTGTTCCATATGGTTATGAGTTGATAACAAAGCATAAGTAATAAAATACAAGGGTGGCATGGTTGGCATAGTAGTTAGCACAATGCCTTTACAGCACCAGTGATTGGGACTGGGGTTCGAATCCATGTCTGCGTGGGTTTTCCCAGGCACTCTGAAATGTACCAGGGGTTTGTTAATTGGATGTAAATTGGGTGGCACGGCCTCCTGCGCCAAAATAGCCTGTTACCGTGTTGTATGTCTACATTTAAAAAAAAATAAAATTGAATGCAAAAGAACCCAAATTTATTTATCACAAAGGAAGAAACATCACAGGTTTCTTTCAAGGTGTGGGATATTTTGATAATAGAGTCATTGAGACATGGAGCATGGAACCAGCCTAACTTCCCCAGGTTGACCAAAATTTCCCCCCACCTCAGTATTCCCAACTACCTGCACTTGACCCAGAGCCCTCTAAATCTATCCTATTTTAGCATCCATCCAAATTTTCTTAAATATGAATACACTCTTATATTTATATAGACCACCTCCATAATGATCTTGTTTCTTAGCACAGTGCAGCTCTTTGTTTTTATATATAAAGATATATATGCATGTATTAAATTGCTACTAAATATTGCCGTCAAATCTACTTCCCTTTCTTTGTATTTTTATATGTGTCTATTTCAGTGTTTATCTCATTGATAAATATTACTTGTTAATGAAAAGTAATGCTGGAACCTAAAGTAATTCAAAGGTTAGTCTCTTACAATCTCAGAAATTAAGATCTGCCCTTGGAGCACAGAATTAACCAGTCTTGCACAACAAAAAAAATTATCTGGAGCTTTCTAAAGCTCTTTCTTTAACTGAGTGAGGCTGCAGGCACCAAATATAATGGGGAAGAAAATAGCAGGACACAATACTAGCCTATAATCCATTTTCTTATTGCTCGATATATCTTGTTTTTCTCAATGGGCATCATATAGACCTCAGCAAATTGAATGAGACGTGGAACATAATGCACCAACTAGATCCTGGACAGGAAGCTATAAAGGATCAAGAATCCAAACCCCTGAGCTAAAAGTGTCAAAACTGAGACTGGCACCAAAGACTAATGTTTTTATTCGTTTTCCTTCCAGCAATGAATAAAACTGCACAAGAGAAATATCGGCCTCCCTTGTTTGCCCACCCTTTTGTGAAAGTCAGCCAGTTGTGATTTTTTAAAAATTTGCTTTTAAATGAATCATGGCAACACAATAACCATGCCACACACGGATTAAGTTCAAATCAATGACATGACCAAGGCCTGCATCAGTGTGTTCCAAAGTGCAAAAATTGCTCACAGTCAAGAAAGATTCATTCAATAATGTGCAATGTGAGGTGACTACTGGGCATACTGCTGAGCTCGAATTATGGCCCCAGCTCAACCATTGTTCTTGCCATTTCAATAGACTGCAGAATTTAGCAAAACTGTCAACATTCATCACAGTCTCAAAGTTGAGATACAGTCTCAAAATGTGACTTACATCTGCTTGAATCTGCAGATTTCTTTGGGTCAACTTTCCATTGCCTTATTTTAAATCTGAGAAAATGTTGGTTCAACTACCTTTATTTCAGTGTAGTGATGTTATAAATTTCTTAAGTATCTTTCCAGGACTTTAAAAGCAGCAGTACATAATAAATTAATTTAATAAATTTAAATGAAGCATGTGTCGATTGAAATACTTTGAATGTAGGGTTTAAATGTTTCTCAATATTATTCTCAGGGCTTTATAAAATTAAATAGAGACAGACAGCATGGTAACAGACCCTTTAGACCCACGAGCCCATGCCGCCCAATTACATTCTATTGACCTACAACTCTGATACATTTTGAAGGAGAGGAGGAAACTGAAATACCCAGAAGAAACCCTTGAAGACACGGGGAAAATGTACAAACTTCTTACAGACAGCACCAGATACGAGCCCCTGTCCCCTAACAGCATTATGCTAAAATGGAAACAAACAAGGGATACCTGACAGCTGTGGCAGGGTCTAAATGCATAACCTGTTACAAAACTAAATCTGGTGAAGTAGCAGACAGCAAAGTTTCTCTTCCAGAGGAAGTCAATGCCTTCTGCACCCAATTTGATGACAGCAACAGCCCCTCCACTCCCTCACATCCCCTCTTGATACCATCCTGTCTGTATCTGAGGATGACGTGCATGCTGCATTCAGGAGAGTGAATCTGAGGAAAGCATCCAGCCCGAATGGAGTACCTGGCTGAGTATTTAAAACTGTGCTGCCCAACTTACCAAGGTATTCATGGATATCTTCAATATCTCACTCCAGCAGGGCATCATACCTATCTGTTTCAAACAGGCATCAATAATACCAGTGGCAAAGAAGAGTATAGTAACCTGCCTTCATGACTATCGACTTGTAGCACTTACATCAACAGTGATGAAGTGTTTTGAAAGGCTGGTGATGAAGCAGATCAGCTCCTGTTGGAGTAACAGGTCTGCAGCAGATGCCATCTCACTTGCTCTATGCAAAGTCCTGAAACACCTGGTCTGCAAAGATGCATACATCAGGATGCTCTTTATTGACTATAGTTTGGCATTTAAAACCATCATCCCCTCAAAACTAATCAGCATGCTCCAAAACCTGGGGTTTAAAACCCCTTTGTTTCATAGGATCATGGATTTTCTCACTTTCAGACCACAATCAGTGAAGATTGGTAAGAAATTCTCCTCCAGAATCTCCATCAGTTATGAAGCATCACAGCCCCCTGCTCTACTCACTTTACACCTCCAACAGTGTGGTTCAGTATAACAATAATACCATCTACAAATTTGCCGATGATACTATGATTAGTGGGTTGTATAAAGGAAGTCAACATACAGGAATGAGATTGAAAACTTGGATGAATGATGCACTCAATGCCACCAAAACTAAGGAGCTGATTGTTGACTTCAGGAAAGGAAAGCTAGAGGTGTACTATCCAGTGATAATTGGGGGATCAGAGGTGGAGAGGCTGCTTTTAAAGTCCTGGAAAGATACTTAAGAAATTTATAACATCACTGCACTGAAATAAAGGTAGTTGAACCAACATTTTCTCAGATTTATTGGGAAATACTATCTTGGAGGATCTTTCCTGGACCCAACGCACTAATGACATAATGATGAAAGCACATCAGCACCTCTACTTCCTCAGGAGTTTGCAGAGGTTTGGTATGACACCACAAATCTTGACAAATTTTTACAGAGATGTAGTGGAAAGTGTGCTGACCCACTGCATGATGGTCTGGTATGGAAACACCAATATCCCGAAGCATAAAGCCCTCCAAGAGGTAGTGGACATGGGTCAGGACATCACAAGCAAAACCATCTACAGGGAACACCATCAAAGAACCCCATCATGCAGCACATGATCTGTTCTCACTGCTGCCATCAGGAAAGAGATATAGGTGCCACAAGACTCACACCACCCAGTTCAGTAATAGCTGCTACCCCTCCACCATCAGACTCCTCAATAACAAACTCTATTAGAGACTCACTTAAAGACTCTTACTTGTGCAATTTAATGATTTTCTTTTTGTTCTCTCTGTATTGCACAGTCAGTTTGTTTACATTCATTATCTGTTTACAGATCTTTTTTTTTAAACGTTTACGCGGGGTACAGTTCATTTATTTTCCACTACGAATTCTGCTGCGCCCACAGGAAAAAAGAATCTCAGTGTTGTATGTGATGTCATGTATGTACTCTGACAAGAAATCTGAATCTAACCGCTATGCTAATCCTGCCACCCACGATTGAGGATAAATGGTTTTAAAACATCTATTCACTAAATATTCTTTAGTTTAAAAGCTTGGATTAATTATAAATTGAACCATATTCAACACCAGCACACTACTTTCCTGTGCAATTTGTTAAGGGTGTAAATTTTAAATTTCCTTTTACTTTGCTTACAACTATAAATAATATTTCTAAAATAAAGTTCAAGTTAAAAATGTATAATTTCCTGAATTCTTGTAGTTTAAAAATAACTAATTTAAGAATAGTGAGTAAAGTATTATGCATTCCATAAAATTTCCAGTCATACTTTACAAATCAAATACAATGAAAATATTTGATTAAGATAGATCAATGCTATACAGTACATGCAAAAAAAGTCATTGTGTAAATGGGAAGATGTTGATAGACTGTTTTCTAACTTTTTGAATTACTCTTTATAATCTAATGGAATTATTCAATACCAATGCATCTATGTGAATTCTAATATGAGCTAAGACAATCAACTTAAAATGATCTCCAAAGAGAAAGAAGGCTGACAGTTCACAGGTATCAACTAATCAGTCTCTTTAACTTCCCAATAACAGAAACATCTCTACTAACAAATGATGCCAAGCCAATAACTTTTGATATTTTCAATGAAACTTTAAGGAAAGCAAGTGGTTAATCTGATTGTTGAAATCTGGTGAATTAACCATGAATTAATCAGGAATCTATAAAAAATCAGATTAGTTAAAATAAGGTTAATTTTGATTTCAGAGTTGCTCAACCCACTGTTCTGAACAACTGACTTGAGTAAACTATTATATATACTGTATATGATGGAATGATCTAGTCCCAATATTGATCATGTAACTTCACCAAGTGCCTTTAAGTGCTTTAGTAAATCCAAAAGTTGTGAAAGACAGTTAAATACAAATTATTAGCTTTACTATTTTGTGTGGATGGCCATTATCTATTTGCATCCTTTATTTGTCCTTGAGAAGTATATTCAAGAGAAAAATGTCTGTATGTATGGTTTATTGTGTGAAAAAAAAAAATTAAAAAAGAGAAGTGTTAAGATGCTTTCTTGAATGATTACAATAGTCTCAACATCTCTGTTAAGGCAGAATTTAGATCCAGAAGAACAATAGAACGATGAAATATTTTCACATCAGTATGCTACATTCCTGAGAACAAAATTTGCAGGTGCCTTGCAGCCTTTATCCTATCAGAAGGGCTAGAGATTAAGTTAAATAATAATTGTCAAGTTGTCAAGGTGCCTCTTGCAAATGGCAGAGGCAGAGACAGCACACACATCATGGCAGTAAAGGAGGAAGTGACTGTCTAACGTAATGCATGGGATGGCAATCAAGTGAACGTTTTGATCTGGATAATGCTCGGGGGCCTTGGATTATTTTGGAGCTCTACACTCTTGAGCCAGTTAAACAAGAAGGTCAGCAGGTCACACAGCATTCATAGGAAGCAAAGATACAGTAAAACCCTAGGTAACCAACTCCTATGGGATTGGTAGATGCCATATAAATGAATTTTATGGTTGCTTGAGATTGTGTATTGTGTGATTGGCGAACTGACTGCTGGTTGGGGTGAGGGGGAGGAGGGCGTTAATTTTAAACTTTTGTAATTTTTGCCTACTTATTTTTCACAAATTTTTTGACAGTTGATTGAGGTTGCCCATTGCTTGAATTTCAGATAATGGGGATTATATTTATTATAACCAATTATTCAGGCCTGAGATTTTTGTTAAAGCATGATTAAAAAGCAGGAAATGCCTGTTAGACTCTCCTTTTAGTAACAGTAAATGCCTGGCAACATATGGCTGAAAGTTGATGTTATGTATAAGTCTGAATTTTGTCCAGGTTTTGTTGAATGCAAAATTCCTCATGGAATGAACTCATGTGAACTCATCGTCAAATATCCAAATTTCTGAGAAAAGATCATTGATGAACCAGATAAAATTATCAATCTTAAAACACTTCCCTAACAAACCCCTGCAACCAATTGTGGTCTTCCATAACAAAACCATCTTTCATTAGAAATTGTTCTTCTTAATTGTACAAAGGTTGAATATTTATTTCTCAAATTATATATAATCTTCTCCAAAGGTGCACAACTTTGAATTTTCAAGTGCCACCTTTCCATGCCCAAATGCACATCAGATTTCCAGGTCACTACAATACTCTTCTTTGCCACTGCTAAAGCTATTTTAATAAATATAACTTGATAAAATAATATTTTAAATTCATGTTTTGTTCTTTCTATATTCCCCAATAAAAAATAAATCTGGATTTTGTGGATTAACAATCCCAGTAATTTGACCCAAACATTTTCCTAAATCTGTCCAAAATGTTCTAAATTTAGAACATGACCAAGTAAGATGCAAAAAGGTTCCTACTTCTTCACCACATCTAAAACATTTATTTGATAAATCTGATTTCATTTTATGCAATTTTTTGCAGTGTTAAATAGAATTGATGTAAATAATTATATTGAACTAAACTCTACCGAACATTTATAATATTTGTCATAAAATCTTGACAGAATTCTGCCCATTTTCTCTCATCAATTGTAATATTTAAATCAACTTCCCATTTCTATCTCAATTTATGTATTCTCTTTTTAATAGTACCTGGTTGTAGTAAAAGATACATTGCAGAAATAAATTTCTTTGCATCACCTCTCCTAATAGGAACTTCCAAATCACTACAAACCAACAAATACATTGTTGGACCTAATTTTTCCTGCAAATATTCCATAGATGCAAAATTTTGGGCTAAATATGTAAGAATGGACTTCCAGCCTCTTAAGACCTTTAAATCTTCTTCCATAAAGTTGTTAAATATAAGTACTGTAAGATTCCAGTGTGTGAGCCAACCCTTTGTTCAATCCAGATTGATATTACTTTTTCTTTACATTTTTCTTACTCTTTATATAATTATTTAATATAACTATATATTGTATCTATTGTCATAATGTTATCTATAGTGTTTGAGGATAAGAGGGAGGGCAGGGGGGTAAGGCAGAGGGGTTAACACCATGTAATCATTATAACTTTCAAACTTTAGGCATTAACTCTGTATAATTATAATAACATGGATGAGAACTTTAAATAAAATATTCAAAAGAAAATAAATTGCACCCCTTGATCTGCATGAAAATTCCTTTTCTGAAGGTTTCCTGATGCCACACTCAATTAAATGTATCGCGAGCAGTTACTGCTATTATGCCCATGGAAATCAACTCTTTTGCCAATGTATGAACCAAGGACATGTTGATGTCTTCAGCAGAGAGGCTCTTATGGAATTCCAACTGAACAGTCAGTTATCCACCATAGTCCACAAGTGGACCATGACAAAAATTGGGGAAACTACATTGGAGTTCATTATTAGAGTTTTTAAATTATCTCGACAAAAATGTATGCTAATGCATATGGAAAATTAAGATGAACAGGCAAGTTCGTCAGAAAGCAAAGATTGAGTGATAGTATTGGGAAAAGGGGTAAAATCAAAATTAATGTTGGGACATAATTGTAATTTGTATTTCAATATACAATTATATTGTTTTATTTTTGCATTATTGCGAACTTCAATAAAAATCTTAAAAAGGAACGTAGAAATCTACAGCACAGTGCAGGGTTCTTGGCCCACAGTGTTGTGCCAACCTAATAACAAATGCCATCTTCAAAATCTGCAATTTTTCTCAATTCCATATATCTACTGTATATTTCTGGCATATGTCGAGTCACGAAACCCAAAAATAACTCTCAAAAAAGGGGAATCTACTTATATGCTAGATAGAGACCTTAAATTCAACTCAAAATCCAATCCATGCTGATTCAGCGTGTAAGTCGACCCATGAAAAGCAGATTTGGTGTGTAAGCTGACCCTTGAATAACAAAACAAAATTGACTGTGACAGATTTTCATTGAGATTTTTATTGAAAACAACACAATTAGCACCCTTCAAAATCGCTCTCATTGTCTGAAAAAAACCAACACATTTAGAACCCTTCAAAATCAATCTCGCTGTCATCATCTGAGGCAATGATGGCAGCAAGTACATCCATACTCTCACTGTTTAAATGGTCATCATATGGGTCCAAGTCTGTATTTGATGAGGTGATTTCAGCTTCGTCGTCAGTGTCCCACAATAAATCATCTTCCGTGCCATCAAAAGCACAAGAGATACCATAACCTTTGAAGGATTTTATCATAGTCTCTTCTTTAAATTTGTCCCATGCCTTGAGCATCAAGTTGTACAGCATATCAAGTGATGGAGCATGCATTGCTCCACCTTTTGTAAATGACTTTTCTGCACTTAACCTCTATGTATTGCATTCCTCACGCACATGGTCTTTGAATGGCTTGTTCAAGCAGACCGCGAGAAGTTGCAATATAGATGTCAAACCACCCAGGATAACCGCCATGTAAATATTAAGTAGTGCAAATCTACTTTTAGTGTTCTCAGTTAAGTGGCTATGAAACACATCTCTGACCAGTAAACTCCATTCTTTGTGTAAACTGCCTGGCCGCCTGTTCCACACAGTCTATCCATAATTTTACACCATTTTCATCCATCCATCCTCTTTCATGAAAATATACAAAAATACCTGCAGATGATTTTATTTTAGGTTTAATTTTGCATTTGAAGATTACCATGGGTCTTAACTTCATCCAGTCGGCCATGCACAGTAACACCATGGTAAACCTGTTCCTTTCATGGCCTGTACCACTGATCTGCAGTTTTAACACCTTTCCATTCCACTGTTCCATTGCCTATTATATCAAAATCCATGGGGTTTCAACCATGTTTCCAATATTACCAGTCCAAACTTTTGTTTCTACTGGTTATTTGTAATAAATGGGTGAAGATTTACAACTTCATGATCAAGATCTTTTGGTAGTTTCTGTGCAATTTTTGTTTTTTGGCGTAATGCCAAATCTTTCCTGTTCATGAAATGATTGCACCAGCCTACTGTAGTCTCAACATCATCACTGAGGTCTGGGCGTGACTTGGCCCACTGCAGTGTAAATGTTCTTATTTTATTTCAGGTGACTATGTAGCAATCTTGTTTCTGTCCATATACCCATTCTGCAACATTATTTTCTAACTAGCCAATGAGTGATTCCTTTTCTCAATCAACATTGCCTTTTTGGAATCTTTCTTAAAGTC
Organism: Narcine bancroftii; assembly: GCF_036971445.1. Classification (NCBI taxonomy): domain Eukaryota; kingdom Metazoa; phylum Chordata; class Chondrichthyes; order Torpediniformes; family Narcinidae; genus Narcine; species Narcine bancroftii. The sequence goes on from NC_091471.1 coordinate 77,908,531, forward strand.
TCCACTTTCTTCTTCCATCTTTTACTAACTTCTCATAAACATCACATTTTCCTGCTGCTCAGTTGTTGGTTTTCTTGGTCATTTCTATCACTTTCAATGTTTGATCCCTAGGTTGATCCCTGGGATGAAGGGGTTGACTTATGATGAAAGATTAAATCATCTAGGATTGTATTCACTCGAGTTCAGAAGAATGAGAGGAGATCTTATAGAAACATATAGGATTATGAAGGGTATGGATAGGATAGGTGTAGGAAGGTTTTTTGAGCTGGCCAGGGAAACAAAAATGAGAGGACACAGTCTCAAGATTCGGGGGAGTAGATTTAGGGCAGAGATGAAGAAAAATAGTTTTTCTCAGAGAGTAGTGAATGTTTGGAATTCTCTAACCAGGGAAGAGGTTGAGGCTGCTTCATTAAACATATTTAAAATTCGGTTAGATAAATTTTTACATGATAGAGGAATTAGGGGATATGGGGAGAAGGCAGGTAGATGGAGTTGGGTCATAAATTAGATCTTATTGAATGGCGGAGAAGGCTTGATGGGCCAGTTTTGGCCTACTCCTGTTCCTACTTTCTATGTTCCTATGTTCCTAAAACATGCTTCACACTTTCGTTGCACGTTGCGTTGTGTCGGTGGACCCTCAATAATAGAAATCACCTCCAACCAACACCCAGCAGATAAACCTTTGGGAGTTGAAATATGTGCTGGTCAACAGCCCATTTCAGGCATTGCGATCTTTGAGGGTCGACTTATTCGCCAGTCAACAGGCCAACTCAGGGATCCCAGAAAAATGGAGTAGACTTATACGCTGGATAGACTATAAAACCCTTAAAATGAGGTTGAAAAATGGGGCTTGACATACGCCATCCGACTTATATGCCAAAATATTTAGTATATAATAGTTTCTTAAAAGTTCCTATTGTACTTGTCTCTACCACAGTTGATAGCAGTGAATTCCAGGCACCACCACTCTGTGTGAAAAAGTTACCTCTTACATCCATCCTGTAATTACTCCTAAGTACCTTAAAACTATGCCCCCTCGTGTTAACCATTTCAATCCCAAGGAAAAGCCTCTGGCCATTCACTCAATCTGTATTAAGAATTAAAGATAATATGGCAAAAGAGAAAAACAATACAGTTTAGAATACATTGTGCAAATCAAAAATCTTAGGTCATGCAGCACCTTTTGGAAGTAAAGGATAGCCATGTTTGAACCAGGGCCCTTCATCAGGGATAAGTAAAGACAGATAAGCGAGGGAGGGAAGGAGGAGGGGAGGGAGGAAGGGGCAGGGGAAGGAGCAAAGGCTAACAGGTAAGGTTGATCCAGGTCAGAGAGTAGAAGAGAAAAAATATGAGAAGTGAAAGAGGGAGAGGGTAGCTTTCTGAAGGGAGGGGGAAGGGAAAGGGTGGGTAATTGGAGGAAAGAAGACAGGGGGTACAGAAAGAAAGACTGGGGAGGAGGGTAATGGAAATTGGAGGTCAATTTTAATGCAGTCTGGTTGGAGAGTGCCCGGGTAGGTGTTGTTTCTCCTCTCTGTGGGTAGCCTCAGTTTTAAGGTGTTTTGCCTTAAATTTAAGGGTAGCCTCGATTTATCTTCTGCAAATAAGCATTAAAGAAGATATTTTAAAAATGCAAGCAAAATAATTTGCATTTAACTTAGCAGATAGTATAATTTGGTCTTTTGATGGCTTAAACAAAGCAAGTCAAAACTAATGTGAGATGATACTCTCCAGCCACCATGTCTCTTGCTAACAGTACCATAGTCAGAGTAGTTCAGGATAGATGCGGAGGTACAAATATTTCAACGGATGTTCCTGCTGTAACAGTCACAAGTATGATGAGTTTATTAAAAGCAACAAAGCACCCAACCAGAATTTATTTTCACTTTGAGATCAAAATATTCCTTAGCAATTCTACCTGAATAACCCTTTGAAAATAGTAACCAACAAAAAAAAAACAAAATTGTGTCTTTTATATCAGTCCAAAATTAGTTTATGTCAGACATTTGAATGTCTACAGAATTATTTTCTGAACCTGCGAGTAGAGGGATGTAATTAATGGAACTACATTTGCATGGCATCTGTCAAAAGTGGAGCACCAAATGTCTGCAAGTTAGGATGACTGATGTCATCATTTTGATGAAAACAAAAACAGGGCCAACCTGAAACATGGAAATGACATAGAAGTGAGTAGTTTAATCCAAGTTAATACATTGCTGGTTTCCATGACGATGTCTCAGAAACATAGAAAACCTACAAGCCCTTTGGCCCACAAAGTTATCCATAGCCGTCTATTTCTTTAAGCTCCATGTATCTATCCAAAAGTCTCTTAAAAGACCCAATCGTATCTGTCTCCACTTCTGTTACCAGTAGCACATTCCATACACCCACCACTCTCTGCATAAAAAAACTTACCCATGACATTCTCTCTCTATCTACTCCCAAATGGTGTCCTCCTTAACTACCCTAGAAAATACCCTCTGACTATACACATGATCAATGCCTCTCATCTTATAAACCTCTATCAGGTCGCATCTCACCCTCCGTTGTTCCAGAGAAAAGGCCAAGTTCACACAACCAATTTTCATAAGGCATGCTCCCTAATCAAGGCAACATTCTTGTAAATTTCCTCTGCACCCTTTCTATGACTTCCACATCCAGTAGTGAGGTGACCAGAACTGAGCACAGTATTCCAAGTGGGGTCCGACCAGGGTCCTATATAGCTGCTGCATTACCTCTCCGCTCCTAAATTCAATTTCATGATTAATGAAGGCCAATACATCAAATGCCTTCTTCAGCACAGAGTCAACCTGCTCAGCTGCTTTAAGCGTCCTAAGGACTAGGACCCCAAGATCCCTCTGATTTTCCACACTGCCAAGAGTCTTACCACTAATACTAAATTCTGTCATGATATTTGACCTCCCAAAATGAACCTCTTCTCACTTATCTGGATTGAACTCCATCTGCCACTTTTCAGCACAGTTGTGCATCCCATCAATGTCCTGCTGTAACCTCTGACAGCCCTCCACACGGTCCACAACACCCCCAACCTTTGTGTCATCAGCAAACTTACTAACTCATCCCTCCTCATCCTCATACATTTATAAAAATCACAAAGAGTAAAAGTCTTGCACTTTGTTCCAGATGCCGTCTTAATCCTAATAAATATATCGTTCTGCTTGACTAAATTATCAAACCTGGAGAAATCCATAGACAGATGTGCTGGAGTTTTGCTCATTTCCTTTCAGCTAATGTGAAAATCCCATCTGCTAATGTATAACTTGGCAAGATCTGATGATCTTAGCTGGTTAAGTATCACCTCTGCCATTACTCAGATGAATCTAAGTCCATCCATAATTGGAGAGATGACAAAACTGGAGGCAGAGTTGCTGTCTGCCCTATGTTTAGGACCAGGTCTTCAGAAGTCACTTTTCCAAGCCCTGCTGCCATTTAGGCTTTGTCGAGGAGGCCCCAGACCACATGATTTGTCCCTGAATACAGACAGGGTAAATTTAGGACTGGGGTGATCATGGGTTGTGATTGTGCACAATTGGGGCCAGATCCTAGTGTTAAACATCCCTATTTAGAGTCATCAAGCAAAACACAGGTCCAGTTGATCCTATTTTCTGCTTTCTCGATTTTCAACAATCCCAAATATATCTTAACATATCAGTCACAATCCCATTATTTCCCTAATTTTATTCATATTTTGTATTCCACCACACTAAATATACTTTGAAAAATCAATACATTATTTTAAAGCAGCACAGTTAAGATTCATTAATGTAATGCATGAGTTAAATAATGTTCCGGCATGGGTAAATATAGAACTTGATAAAATAGGAGAAACTGATCCACAACATTTTATTTATGAATGGAATACAAGATTGTTAACAGCAAATAGAGAAACACCCATACTGAAATATTTAATTGAACTTTGGAATAAAGATGATAAAGGGATTAGAGGAGGAGGATTAGAGGGATTAGAGGAGGAGGTTTAATGTTTGGAAGAACATCTTTATATCAAAATAGACATTCCATTTTCTATGGAAAATAAATTTCTAAAAATCTGGAAAAATTATTCCATTAGGAAAATTAAAGATTGTTTTGAAGCCAGGAAATGCATTACTTTTAGGAGAAGGAAGAAAAAAAATTAAGATATTGGAAAATACAACATTTTGTTATCAAGTTAAGAAATTATTTTGTGAAATATTTGGTCAAGATTTAGCATTACCAGCAGAGACAGAAGTAGAATTATTATTATTATGTTCTAGAAATATAAAATTTAATTCAGAGATGTTTAAATTAATACAAAGAAGGCTCGAAAAGAAGAAGATCACAAATCAGGTCATTAATGGGAGGTAGATTTAAATAAGCAAATAGATGAACGTAGATGGATTCAGATATGTAGAGAGAGTATGAAAAGAACAATATATGTGAGATATCGGTTAGTTCAATATAATTTTATTCATCAATATTCATCAATTATATTTAACACTACCAAAGTTATACAATATGGATTAAATTTATTCAGATTTATGTTTTAGATGTGGACAAGAAGTTGGTACATTTTTGCATTTGACTCGGCAGCATTCCTTTTGACTTGATTTGGCTAATTTATTAGAACGAATAACTGAAGTAAGATTCCCACAGGATCCAATGCTATTTTTACTGGGAATTATTTGAGAAAATAAACTTAAATGAAAAATGAATAGGTATCAAGTAAAATTTGCTCAAATTGCTTTGTCAATGGCTAGAAAATTTATTGCCATAACTTGGAAGTCGGATAATGATCTGGGAATGGATAGATGGCATGCAGAATTTCAGAGTTGTATTCCACTTGAGAAAATTATTTTCAATTTAAGAGATGAATATCATATTTTTTTGTGAAAAATAGAGCCCATATTTACAAACTGTTGATATTAAAATGTGAATGAATTTCAAATATTCCCTTTCTCTAATGGGTCTCATATAAATAAATAAATAAATAGATATATAGATGTTTAAAAATAATGGACAGTGAAGTGCTCCTGTTGTGGTTTTATTGTCCCTTTTCTTTTACCTTTTCTCTTTTTTTTAGTTTGTCGGGGGTTGGGTGGAGGGGTATAGGGGGATTTAGAGGAAGTTTTTATTTTTTTATATTTTTTACTTTCTTTTTATATATAAAATACCACCTGTATTTGGATTAAGTTTGAAATATTGTGATACATTTGTTAAGTCGTTTTATATTAATAAATATTTTTTAAAAAGAAAAAATTCAATACATTTCACTCACTGGTCCCTGTGTAATATTCTGTTTGAGGTCAAACAAGTACCAGAGAAAAGTACTCAGCTGATAGAGGTGCTGACTCACAGCTTCAATGTTCAATTCCGCCTCCCATGCTGGACTTTATGTGTTTTCCCATGATTGAGTTTCTCCAAACTATAATTGTTTCCACCCACTTCCCAAAAATGTGCCATTTGGTAGCTTACTTGTGCTCCATAACTTGAGCCTAGTATTTAAATAAATAGAATCAGTCAAAGGGAATGTGCGAAAGATAAAATGAGATTGGCGTAGAACTAATAATTATGTGAGTATTTTATTTTAATCTTGAAATAATTGGATGACATTTCCAGCATTTTATTTCCTATTCCTTAAAGAAATATATATTTGCCACTTTATAAAAATGAAAGGTTGTGCAATCGAGAAATTCTCAGGAGTTATCAGAACCACACTAATTGCCCCAAAGGGCCTGCCCTGTGCTATAGATTTCTATGGCCTAAGTAAAAAGCCCTAAAAGACTTAACCAAGTGGCTTCTGGGATGTGGGTCACTAGTGAAAGCACTAGTGATGGAATTAGAGAGTTATTCAAGCAAAGTGCAAGAATTTGGCATCACAGTATATAAAGTAGTTTCTTGACCTGGTCAGTTCATTACTCTTTTAAGTTTATTGTTCCATTTTAAACTCAAGTGTTAGACTTAACATCAATATATACAACGACCATATTACAACTTTTTGGTTTAATTATGACAACTTCTCTTTTCAGATACTTAAAAATTCTGAGTAAGATGCAACTTTTCCAAATTGCCTGATTTCGTCGGCCTAGTAAGAATAATAAGACAAATGAAGTTTATTGCTAGAATTTGGGTAATACTTCCGATTCATAATATTGTAGGTAGAACTGATGAAACTGCTCACAAATTCAATACACCACATAAAACCAACAGCAGGAAAAGTATCACACCATTTGATGCTCATGTTAAAATAATATTATGGTGATGAATATTCTCCCATTTTTGAACAAATCTATTATATTGTTATTGAACATACAAAGGAACACATTTTATTGAGGTACTTCAGTGACAAGCATTTGATGAGCTCTTTGCTGCGCTATTTCATTGTTTTGCAGATGTAAAGGGATCACCATCCATGATGCTCAATAGTCTCAATTTTTCTTTCTTTTTCAATATTTTTATTAACTTTGAAATTTCACATCCAAAATACAGAGTACATATGGATATATGTTAAAATTCAAAAAGATACATTACACCACATTCTAATCAAACAGATTAAACTGTACTTATACTATTTTATTACATAAAACAGAGAAATCTAAACCTGAAAGCAAAAATGTATAATTTCTTCAAAAAAACCCACAAAGGTAAATAATGTTTTAAAAAAGAAACCTGGATTCTGACTTTTCCTTCTTGGAAACAATAAAATCTTTTCTAAAACAATGAAAAACATTGCAATACTCATATTATATTATATATTAATATGTCTTTCGAAGAGATAGTTTGTGGGGGTTTGTGTTCACATCTCATTTAAAATGCAAGAGCTTGGCAGAAGCCAGTCATGTAGGCACTCCTTCTCCCTTCTTTGGCTTGGCTTCGCGGACGAAGATTTATGGAGGGGGTAAAAAGTCCACGTCAGCTGCAGGCTCGTTTGTGGCTGACAAGTCCGATGCGGGACAGGCAGACACGATTGCAGCGGTTGCAAGGGAAAATTGGTTGGTTGGGCTTGGGTGTTGGGTTTTTCCTCCTTTGCCTTTTGTCAGTGAGGTGGGCTCTGCGGTCTTCTTCAAAGGAGGTTGCTGCCCGCCAAACTGTGAGGCGCCAAGATGCACGGTTTGAGGCGTTATCAGGCACCAAGAGATTTCTTTAGGCAGTCCTTGTACCTTTTCTTTGGTGCACCTCTGTCACGGTGGCCAGTGGAGAGCTCGCCATATAATACGATCTTGGGAAGGCGATGGTCCTCCATTCTGGAGACGTGACCCATCCAGCGCAGCTGGATCTTCAGCAGCGTGGACTCGATGCTGTCGACCTCTGCCATCTCGAGTACTTCGACGTTAGGGGTGTAAGCGCTCCAATGGATGTTGAGGATGGAGCGGAGACAATGCTGGTGGAAGCGTTCTAGGAGCCGTAGGTGGTGCCAGTAGAGGACCCATGATTCGGAGCCGAACAGGAGTGTGGGTATGACAACGGCTCTGTATACGCTTAGCTTTGCAAAAGACAATGGGACTGTTTTGCAAGGAATTTTTAAAAAACAAGTGCAAATAAACATTCCAGGCTCAAAGAGCTGATAAAGATCTTTCAAGAATTGGGTTAGCTCTGCAAGAGGTTCTAGATTTTACTTAGGGAGAGGGAGAGAGAGAGAGAGAGAGAGAGAGAGAGAGAGAGAGAGAGAAAACTAACTTCTCAGTGGCTTTTGAAAGCTTGTGGGAAACCCGATGTGAGTTTTGAGTTCAGCCTGTTGAAAAACCTTTGCAGTCCTTACAAGAGGAAATGGCTGGCTAGAGTGTTTCACCTAAAAGAAGGGAAACAAAAGGAACTTTGTGGTGACCAAGAAGAAGAGGTTATCATTTAGAAAACCAATGAATTTGGAAGTAGCTGATTGAGGGAATTAGTTTGTGTGTGTCAAATGAGCAATAAATCTCTCTCTGAAACCTAAGCGGTAACAATTTAATTTTAAGCTCCAAAGCTTGGTGAAGATTCATAAATGTTAAATTTTGTGCACAGTATAAGAATTACCTGATACCGGTGAACTTGGAGGAGTGGGATGTAAGGTTGGACTATGAATCAAAGAAATTTTCTGAACATATGCACATTGCATTTGATAAAAAAGAATCAATCTGCTCCACACCAGAGGTCCCTTCAGATGTATATAAATCCTGGTAAAATCTATGGAATTCATCATTAATATGCTGGGGTTTACAAGTTATCCCCAAATTTCTCCTAACTGCATTAATCATTCTAGAAACTTGTTCAGTTTTCAACTGCCAAGCTAAAACCTTAAGTGCTCTCTCACCCAACTCATAATAATGCTGTTTCGACCGCTGAATCATTTTTTCATAATTGTAAGTTTGCTTTGTATTATAACGAAGCTTCAATTTAGACAACTGCACCTTATTACCTTCAGTTGGATTTTTTATGAAATGTCTTCTCTAATGCTGTAATCTTTTTCTAAATCCTGAATTTCTGCTTTATATTGCTTCTTCACTTTATCTGTATAACTAATAATTTGATCACGTAAATATGCTTTTAAAGCATCCCATAACATAAACTTACTTTGAACTGATCCCTCATTCGTTTCAAAAAAAACCTAATCTGATCTCTTACAAACATAATCAATTTAGGTCTTTTTAGCAACATCTCATTAAATCTCCAATGATAACTATTTTCCACCATGTCAGCAACATTACAAGAAATTAACAATGAGTGGTCTGACAAAATCATTCTCTTATACTCAGCCTGTCCAATTCTACCCTGCAAATGTGCTGATACCAAAAAAAATCTATTCTTAAAACCGAATCATGACATCCTGAATAAAATGAGAAATCTTTTTCAGCTGGGTTCATCCGTCACCATATTTCCACTAATTTTAAATCCCCCATCAACTCAGTTATTCTTTTTGCCATTTTAGTTTTCTTAACAATTTTTGGAGATTTATCCAACAATGGATCAAAAATAACAATTAAAATCCTCTCCAACTATAATGTTCCTATTTGATTGATTCAAATGCAAAAATGCATCAGTAACAAAATGTACATCATCTTCATTTGGTGCATACAAATTCACCAAAGTCCAAGGTTCTGTAAATAATTTACAGTTAACCTTCAAAACTCTACCTGCATTATCAGAAAAAGATTCTAAAACAAAAGGCACCTTTTTATGTATCAAAATTGCTACTCCTCAAGCCTTGGGATTAAAAGAAGATGATATCACATGTCCAACCCAGTTGTTTCAATTTCAATTTTTTTTTTCTCCGTCAAATTAGTCTCTTGTGAAAATGTAATGTCCACCTTCATCTTTTTGATATAATCCAACACCCATTTCCTTTTTATTGAATAGTTCATCTCTTTTTCTGTAAAAAGCATTCGGCAAAAGCCCTGCCAAGATTCTGTGTTTTAAAATGTTTGTGTGCAACCTGCTCTAACAATTCCTCCCAAGCCACCTCTAAGTACTTTGTCACAGTAGCATTACAGAAATTGACATGGAAATATGCTTTGGGAGGACCTCAATTACCTAATTTTCAAAATTATTATGAAGCTGCGCAATTAAAATTTGTTAATAGAATGTTGGACATTATGCAACCTCCTAGTTGGGCTAGGTGGAATTAGCTTGTATTTCTGAATTTCAGGTTCATCAGTTTATATTTAAGTGGAATTCTTGTTTATTACAGGGATGCAATATGTCTGTACTAAAACATTTATTAGGGATTTGGACTAAAAGGAATTTTGTTATATGTACGAGGGGTAAGTTATCAATTCAAACTCTGTTATGTCAAAATAAAGTTATTCCTTTTTCAATGAATAATAGGTATTTAAAGGTATGGGATTCTGAGGGTATAAAAGTGATGAAGGATTGTTTTGAATCGACTTAGAGAAAAATTTGGAATACCATTTAATTCTTTATTTGTGTATTGTCATGTTCAAGCTCTGATAAGAGATAATTATGGAAAGGAAATGAAACTACCTGAATTAACAAAGTTTGAGTTTTTGTTTTCTCATACATTTAAAAAGGGTTTTGTTTCTGATATGTATATGCTTTTACAAGATGATATGGAAAAACTGAATTTAGATAAATCTATTAAAAAATGGGAAAGTGATTTATCTTATGATATTCCTCAGGGGTAACCAAATTACTTAATGTAAGATATAGTTTGGTTAATTATAATTTTTTACATCAGTTGTATTTGACCCCTGAGAAATTGAAAACATATGGATTTAGTAATTCAGATTTATGTTTTAGATGTGGATTACATACTGGAACATTTTTACATGCATTTTGGTCTTGTGACAAAGTTCAGCCATTTTGGGAAAAAAATTAGAATTATAAATTATAATTTTTGAAAAATTATTTAAGATAAAATTACAGTTAGACCCAGAAAATTTTTGTTTGGTTATACTGTTTCACTGACTGGTTTGGGGTTGGATAAGTTTCAGATAGCATTTGTCCATTTAGCGATGGCACTGGCATGGAAATGTGTTGCGATTACTTGGAAAGATAATGTAGAAGTTAATATAGTTCATTGGCATAATGAATTGAGATCTTGTATTTATATGGAAAAAATAACATATAATTTGCATTATAATTATTCTTGTTTTGTTCAGATGTGGTCACCTTATTTAGAATGTAGGGGTTTAGAAATATTTTAAAATATTGTATAGTTTAAGTTTTTTAGTTTGTAATTATTTGATATATTTATTTTAGCTCCCCTTGCAGGGCTGGGTGAGGGGGGGAGGGGTGTTTATTTTTTAGTGTTTAGTTTATTTTGTTTTTATTTTTATGTATTATTTTGATGTAATTTGAAAATCTTAAAGTTTTTAAATTTTATTTATTTTTCACACTATGAACCATCTTAACCAAAATACACACAAACATTTCCCTCTTGAATATACACAGTGTCATTTTCTCCCCTTTTCCCCCCTCCCTTTGCTCCCTATCCACTAAACGTTCAACATATACAATACAATAAGCCCATTAAACAATGTCATCACACAATGAAAATAAACAAGAAAATTGTGTCATCTACTTTTACACACTGGTTCAGTTCATTTCATCTTCTTTTCATTCTATCATTTTAGGGGGTGGAGGTCCATGGTAGGCCCTCTCTGTTGTGTTCCATGTATGGTTCCCAAATTTGTTCGAATACTATGACTTAATTTTTTTAATTATATGTTTTTTTTTCCAATGGAATACATTTATTCATTTCTATGTAGCATTGCTGTATTCTCAGGCTATCTTCTAATTTCCAGGTTGACATAATACATTTTTTTGCTACAGCTAAGGCTATCATAATAAATACTTTTTGTACTCCATCCAAATTCTTTACTTCTTATATTACTTTGAAGAAAGATTTCTGGATTTTTTGGTATGTTGCTTTTTGTGAATTTATTTAATACCTGGTTTAGATCTTCCCAAAAATTTTCCACTTTCTCACATGCCCAAATTGCATGTACTGTTGTTCCCATTTCTTTCTTACAGTGAAAATATCTATCTGATACTGTTGGGTCCCATTTATTTAACTTTTGGGGCGTGATATATAGCCTGTGTAACCAATTATATTGTATCATGCGTAACCTCATGTTTATTGTATTTCTCATAGTTCCGGAGAATAGCTTTTCCCATTTTTCATTTTTTATCTTTATCTTTAGATCTTGTTCCCACTTTTGTTTGGGTTTACAGCTTATTTCATCATTCTCTTTTTCTTGCAGCTTGATGTACATGTTTGTTATAAATCTTTTAATTATCATTGTGTCTGTAATCACATATTTAAAGCTGATTCCTTCTGGTAACCTCAGCCTGCTTCCCAATTTGTCCTTTAAGTAGGTTTTCATTTGGTGATATGCAAACATTTTACTGTGAGTTATACCATATTTGTACTTCATTTGTTCAAAAGATAATAAATTATTTCCCAAAAAACAATTTTCTATTCTCTTGATCCCTTTTCTCTCCCATTCTCTAAAGGAAAGGTTATCTATTGTGAAAGGGATTAGTTGATTTTGCATCAATAATAATTTTGCTAGTTGGTAATTTGTTTTTTTTCCTTTCTACGTGAATCTTCTTCCATATATTGAGTAAATGATGCAATACTGGTGAACTTCTATGTTGCACCAGTTTTTTGTCCCACTTATAAAGTATATTATAAAGTAAATTAGAAAGGCCAAAAAAAGGCACGAAGAGGCTTTGGCAGACAGAGTAAAAATAAATCCAAAGGGTTTCTATAAGTATATTAAAAGTAAAAGATTAGTGAGGGATAAAATTGGACCCCGTGTAAATAGTGAGGGTAGGCTGAGTGAAAAGTCAGAGGAAATGGGGGAAATTTTGAATGATTTCGTTGCCTCAGTATTCACTAGGGAAAAAAATATTGAACCAGTTGAGGTAAAGAAAAATAGTGGGGAGGTAATGAAGCATATAAGGATAACCGAGGAGGTAGTGATGGCTGTGTTAAAAAAGATAAAGGTGGATAAATTTCCGGTACCAGACAAAATATTCCCAAGGACACTCAGGGAGGCTTGTGGACAGATAGTGGGGCCATTAACAGAGATATTTAGGATGTCACTGGCCACGGGGGTAGTGCCAAAGGATTGGAGGGTGGCACATCTGGTTCCGCTGTTTAAGAAAGGGTCCAAATGTTAACCTGGGAATTATAGGCCCGTGAGTCTGACGTCTGTGGTGGGCAAGTTGATGGAAAGTGTTCTGAGGGATGGTATTTACAAATATTTGGAGGTACAGGGATTGCTAGGGAGTAATCAGCATGGTTTTGTCAGGGGTAGATCATGCTTTTTCCAAACCTGATTGAGTTTTTCGAGGGGGTTACAAAAAAGGTTGATGAAGGGAAAGCTGTGGATGTTGTCTATTTAGACTTTAGTAATTATAGGAAAGATATAAACAAAATAGAGAGAGTGCAGAGAAGGTTCACGAGAATGTTGACAGGATTTCAAGGTTTGAGTTACAGGGAAAGGTTGTGCAGACTGGGGCTTTTTTCTTCAGAGCGTATAAGATTGAGAGGGGACTTGATAGAGGTGTTTAAGATTTTAAAAGGGACAGACAGAGTAAACGTGGATAGGCTTTTTCAATTAAGAGTGGGGGAGATTCAAACTAGAGGGCATGGTTTAAGATTGAAGGGGGAAAATTATGAGGGGAACATGAGGGGAAATTTCTTTATGCAAAGGGTGGTAGGGATGTGGAATGAGCTTCCGACAGACGTGGTCAAGGCGGGATCATTGGTTACATTTAAGGAAAGACTGGATAGGTACATGGATAGGAGAAGACTGGAGGTGTATGGACCGGGTGCTGGTCCGTGGGACTAGGAGGGTGGGGATTTGTTACGACATGGACTAGTAGGGCTGAACAGGCCTGTTCTGTGCTGTAAGTGGTTATATGGTTATATGGTTATATGTTCTGGTACCTTCTCCCCTATATTATATAGCTCTAACCTGGTCCAATCTGGTTTTTCCCTTGTTTGATAAAAATCTGGTAGATATCTTAATTGTGCTGCTCTATAATAATTCTTAAAGTTTGGAAGCCCCCTTGTTTGTACCATTCTGTTAATTTATCTAATGCTCTCCTTGGTTTCACCCCTTTCCATAAGAATTTCTTTATTATTTTCTTTAGCTCATTGAAGAATTTCTCTGTTAAGGGAATTGGTAATGATTGAAATAGGTATTGTATCCTTGGGAAGATATTCATTTTAATGCAATTTACCCTTCGTATCGGTGTTAATGGTAAGTCTTTCCAATGTTCTAAGTCATCTTGAAATTTCTTCATTAATGGCTGATAATTTAATTTGTATAGATGGCCTAGATTATTATCTAGTCTAACATCAAGTTATCGGATTGCTTGTGTTTGCCATTTAAATGGTGATTCTTTCTTAAACGTTGTGAAATCTGCATTATTCATTGGCATCGCTTCACTTTTATTTGCGTTGATCTTGTACCCCAATATTTCTCCATATTCCTTCAATTTCTTATGTAATTCTTTTATTGATAATTCTGATTCTGTTAAGTATACTATGATGTCATCTACAAATAGACTGATTTTATATTCCTTCTCTTTTATTTTTATCCCTTTTATTTTATTTTCTGTTCTTATCAGCTCTGCTAAGGGTCCTATAGATAAAGCGAATGGTGAGGGAGATAGTGGACATCCCTGCCTAGTTGACCTGCTTAATTTAAATTGGTTCAAATATATCCATTTACTGTCACCTTCACCAGTGGACCCTTATATAATGCTTTAATCCAATTTATATATTTCTCTGGTAGGTTGAATCTCTGTAGTACTCTGAATAAATAATTCCATTCTAACCTGTCAAAGGCTTTCTCTGTGTCTAATGCAACCGCCGCTGTTGGTGTCTTATTTCCTTGTACTGCATGGATTAAGTTAATGAATTTACAGATATTGTCCGTTGTTCGTCTTTTCTTAATAAATCCAGTTTGATCTAGTTTTACTATTTTTAGTATACAGTCGGCCAATCTGTTTGCTAATAGTTTAGCTATTATTTTATAATCTGAGTTAAGTAGAGATATTGGTCTATACGATGCTGGTGTTAGTGGATCATTCCCTGTCTTTGGTATTACTGTAATTATTGCTGTTTTACATGAATCTGGCATGTTTTGTGTTTCTTCAATCTGGTTCGTTACTTCCAGGAGAGGAGGAATTAATAATTCTTTAAATGTTTTATAGAATTCTATTGGGAGTCCGTCCTCTCCAGGCATTTTATTGTTCAGTAGCTTTTTTAATATATCCTGTATTTCCCCTATTTCAAATGATTTTATCAGTTTGTTTTGCTCCTCTTCTTGCAATTTCAGTAGTTCAATTTTAGCTAGAAACTCATCTATTTTGTCTTCTTTCCCTTCATTCTCAGTTTGGTATAATTGCTCGTAGAATTTTCAATGATCTCTGTTGGGTTATATATAATTTGTTTGTCCTTTTTCCTTGATGCCAATACTGTTCTTTTAGCTTGTTCTGTTTTAATCTGCCAAGCTAGTATTTTGTGCATTTTTTCTCTTAGCTCATAATACTTCTGCTTTATCTTCATTATGTTCTTCACCACCTTATACGTTTGTAGTGTTTCATATTTTATTTTTTTGTCCGCCAATTCTCTTCTTTTTGTTGTATCTTCCCTTGTTTCTAGTTCTTTTTCTGTACTTACTATTTCCCTTTCCAGCTGTTCTATTTCCTGATTATAGTCCTTCTTCATCTTAATTACATAACTTATTATCTGCCCTCTGATGAAGGCTTTCATTGCATCCCATAATATAAATTTATCTTTCACTGATTCCGTATTTATTTCAAAGTACATTTTAATTTGGCACTCAATAAATTCTCTAAAATCCTGTCTTTCAAGTAGCATGGAGTTTAATCTCCATCTATACATTCTTGGTGGGATGTCCTCCAGCTGTATTGCTAATAACAGGGGTGAATGATCTGATAACAATCTAGCTTTATATTCCGTTTTCCTAACTCTCCCTTGGATATGGGCTGACAACAGGAACAGGTCAATCCTTGAGTATGTTTTATGTCTACTCAAACAATATGAGTATTCCTTCTCCTTTGGGTGTTGTCTCCTCCATATATCCAAAATGTGCATTTCCTGCATTGATTTAACCATAAATTTAGCCGCTTTGTTCTTTCTGCTAGTCTTTTGTTCAGTTTTATCCATCTTTGAATCCAAATTAAGGTTAAATTCCCCTCCTATTAATATATTCCCCTGCGTATCTACAATCTTCAAAAAGATATCTTGCATAAACTTTTGATCCTCTTCATTAGGTGCATATATATTGAGCAAATTCCAAAATTCTGAATATACCTGACACTTTATCATTACATTACCTCCCTGCTGGATCTATTATTTCATCCTCCATTTTGATTGGTACATTTTTATTGATTAATATAGCTGCACCTCTGGCTTTTGAGTTATATGATGCTGCCGTTACGTGCCCTACCCAGTCTCTCCTTAATTTCTTGTGTTCCACTTCAGTTAGATGTGTTTCCTGCACAAATGCTATATCATTTTTCTTTTTCAGTAAATTTAATAGCCTCTTCCTTTTGATTTTATTATGTATTCCATTAATATTTATAGTCAACATGGCCATTTCATACTTTGTTTAAATCTCATTTCCGCTTCCTCACCACTACCTTTCCCCTTTTCCCCATTTCCATTTCTCAGTTTTCCTTTTTTGATCGCACTGTATGACAACACTTCTAAAACATAAAATATTTCAACCATTCCCACATCTAAAATTCTTTTAAACCCAAGTGTTTCCCCCCCCCCCCCCGAGTCACCCCTTGTCCCTTGCTGAGCAACCACAACTCCCCTCTCCATTTGGACTGAGAACCCGTTCGCAAGTGTCAACTGATTTCACAGTGACTCTTATTCTCTCCCACCCAACCCCCTCCAGAAAAGACTTTTATATTCACATTACAACAAAGCTCCACCTCATTTCTTCTCTTTTTCTTTTTATGTTTTATTGATTTATTATTAATTTTTATCCCCTCCTCTTATTTTCCCCCCTTCTCCCTTACTTCCCTTTTCTTCCCTCCTTTAGTTCTTACTTTTACATTATTTTTACTTCTTTATATATAGTTTGTCATCGTTCTTTGTTTTTGTTACATTTCTTCATCTCTCTTTCTGTCTTGCAGCCATTCTGCAAATTCTTGTGCTTTCTCCGGATCTGAGAACAGTCTGTTTTGCTGCCCAAAGATAACTATTTTAAACACCGCTGAATATCTTAACATAAACTTATAGCCTTTCTTCCATAGGATTGATTTTGCTGCGTTAAACTCCTTCCTCTTCTTCAGGAGCTCTAAACTTATGTCTGTGTAGAAAAAAAATTTTTGACCATTGTATTCCAGTGGTTTTTTGTCTTCTCTCATTTTATTCATTGCCTTCTCCAATATATTTTCTCTTGTGTATCTCAGCAATTTTACTAAAACGGATCTTGGTTTTTGTTGTGACTGGTTTCAGGGCTAATGTTCTGTGTGCCCTTTCTATTTCCATTCCTTCCTGCATTTCTGGCATTCCCAGGACCTTTGGAATCCATTCTTTTATAAATTATGTCATATCTTTGCCTTCTTCATCTTCCTTAAGCCCCACTGTCTTTATATTGTTTCGCCTACTATAGTTTTCCATTATATCCATCTTCTGAGCTAACAACTCCTGTGTTTCTTTACCTTTTTCTATCATTTTCTTCCAATTTTCTTTTTAAGTCATTCACTTCCATTTCTACCGCTATTACACGTTCTTCCACATTTTCTAATATTTTCCCTACATCTATTATGACCAGCTCTATTCTACTAATTTTTTCTTCTGTACTTTTCATTTTTCTTTTCATTTCACTAAATTCTTGTGTCAGCCATTCTCTTAATGCTTTCATTTGTTCTTGAATTTTTTTAAATCTATGTACAGTCCATTCATTTTACTTCCTATTCCTCTGTGCAGAACTTGGTGTTTCCTTCTTCTTCTTCTGTGTCTGCTCTTGGATTTGTGTTTTCTATTTCTCTTCCTTGTATCTGTGTCTCTTCTGACTTTCTTCTTGAGCTGCTTGTCTCAGTTTGTTGGGTTTTTTTTCCCGTGGTGTCTTGATGTTGGTCCTCTTCCTCTGGGTTGGTTATCTGTTGTGTCTGTCATTTCCTTTTTTCATTCTCACCCCTCCCATTCCCATTGTTTTCTTTATCTTCCAGCTGGGAGTCCTGCTGTCGGGTCTCTCTCAGCTGTTCCCCCCTCCCGTCGGTGTTATCCTTGTTGTACACATGCGCAGTTGCGCTCTTCTGTTTGGTTCCGTGAGCTATTTTTTCAGTCCTGCGGTTAGTGGGTCGCAACCCTGCGGGGTCTCCACTAATCTCGGGGAGTGGGCTCCTCTTTCCACGGCGGATCCCTGCTTTATCGTGCAGGTAAGGCCTTCACCTTTCTCTTCTGGCGTCTTTCTTTTTTTCTTTTCTTCCCATTGTTTTTGGCTTTTCTTTCTTAGGTGCCATTTTCTCCACACCTTTATTTTTCA
Source organism: Narcine bancroftii (assembly GCF_036971445.1). NCBI lineage: Eukaryota > Metazoa > Chordata > Chondrichthyes > Torpediniformes > Narcinidae > Narcine > Narcine bancroftii. The sequence continues at coordinate 77,926,512 of NC_091471.1, forward strand.
TTTGTTGTGATTTGTGTGTATGGGCCTTTGCTTTTTCTCATTTTTTTTCTTCTTTTCCGGAGAGGGCTGGTATTCTCCTACCGGCCACTACTCCATCATGTGACTCCTCAAATCTTAAATAAAGTTTTTTAAAAAAGAAAGTCTACCACTGTTTCTTGTGCCTGTGCTTCCAGTCCATGCTGACCAATTCCTCCCTCATCCTGTTGTAGTCTCTCTTGTTCAAGCATAATACATTAGTTTTCGATCTAACTGTTGCACCCTCCATCTGTATGAGAAATTTAATCATGTGATGATCACTATTTCCTAAAGGATCCCTAACTACTAGATCATTAATTTTACCTTTCTCACTAGATCTAAAATAGCATTCCCTCTTGTTAGTTCCTTAACATGCTATCACAGATGCATTCTACGAAGTCAACCTCCAGACTTCCTCGACCAACTTGATTTTCCTAATCTACATGGAAATTCAAATCCCCCGCAATAACTGCCATTAAATCCTTCAGTTATCTCTCAGTTAATTACCTGTGCCATTGTGCTATTGTTATTTGATGGGCGATAGATAACTCCCACCAGTGATTTTTTTTCCCTTTACTATTCTTAACCTCTACCCAGATGGACTCAATATTCTGTTCCTTAGATTTTATATCATCTCTCACTATAGCTCTGATCTCATCCTTGATTAAGAGTGCCCCCCCCCCCCCACCACCTGTCTCATCTGCTCCAGAATTAGTTCCAATGCCCCAAGAATCTGAAACCCTCCCTCTTGCACCACTGTTCAAGCCACAAATCCGTTATAACTATCCTGCTATTTCTACTCTGGTTTCCAAGGTGAAAAGTTGAAAGAGTTAGAAGTTCATTGAGATTTAGGAAATTCAGATATGTAAATGTTTTAGATATATACATAAAATAATCAATAAATTGATATTAGATAGCTGAGGTCCAAGATATTCTAAATTATGCCATGGCTATAATGGCTTGTTTAACATACATGGAGCACTTTGAGCTGTTCTGCATGACACAACATGGGAAAGATACATGCCCATGGAGAAAATGCAGCACAGGTTTGCTGGACGTTTAGGATCAAATAAGGATATATTGCTCCAAATTGAAAAAATGGGCCAATTTGATAGATAAAGAGATATAAGCTACAAGCAGGAAAGATGGACCAAGAATTAAAACAAACCTTTCAGGAGTAACATTAGGAAACATTTCTTCATGCAGTGGGCAATGATTATTTGAAATTCTACAAATTTGATACCAGGTCAATTACTAATTTTAAACATCAAATCTTTCTCATAATTTTAATCAAATAGCACAGGTATCTGGCCATCATCTCTCTTTATGGAGTAGAGGAATTCATACCATTGGCTGCTTGCCCTGAACATGTCAATTGTGGCAGAGAAAGGCTTCCTTGGAGAGAGTACAAATTCCAGCTCAAGCAAGTAATGCTCACCATATCAAAGCCATGGCCTTATTTGCAATGTCATTTGAGAGTGAATAACACAGTTGATCTTTCTTTCTTTTTAAAATATTTTATTGAGATTAACATAAAAATCCTTCATACAAAGTCTACTAATATAACAAAAAAGCATGTCATATCATATGCATATCACCAATTAATATAAATGTAATTAAAATGTCTGAGGGCAAAGACCATGTCAGTGGTTCCTCTGTTTGCGCGAAAGCCGCACTGTGATTCTGGGAGAATATTCTCGGCGACACTAGGTATTATTCTATTTAGTAGAATCCTAGCGAAGATTTTGCCTGCAATGGAGAGCAACGTGATTCCCCTGTAGTTTGAGCAGTCTGATTTCTCGCCTTTGTTTTTGTACAGGGTGATGATGGTGGCATCACGAAGATCCTGAGGCAGTTTACCTTGGTCCCAACAAAGCTTGAAAAAATCATGCAGTTTGGCATGCAGAGTTTTGCCACCAGCCTTCCAGACTTCTGGGGGGATTCCATCCATACCTGCTGCTTTGCCACTTTTCAGTTGTTCGATTGCCTTATATGTCTCATCCAGGGTGGGAACCTCATCCAGCTCTAGCCTTAGGGGCTGTTGAGGGAGCTGGAGCAGGGCGGAATCTTGGACTGAGCAGTTGGCACTGAAAAGAGATTGGAAGTGTTCTGACCATCGGTTGAGGATGGACTTTGCCGTCTGAGCTGCGCAGCGGGCTTTGGACTTGGGGTGAGGGGCCGTACACAGCCTTTAGAGCCTCGTAGAAACCCCTGAAGTCGCCAATGTCCGCGCTGAGCTGTGTTCGTTTGGCGAGGCTAGTCCACCACTCATTTTGGATCTCCCGGAGTTTGCGCTGAAGATGGCTGCATGCGCGACGGAAGGCTTGTTTCTTCTCTGGACAGGACGGCTTTGTAAGGTGAGCCTTACAGCTCCAAGAAAAGTGCAGAGAACAAAACAAAGGACTCTACATCACCTTTGTTGACCTCACCAAAGCCTTCGACACCGTGAGCAGGAAAGGGCTTTGGCAAATACTAGAACGCATCGGATGTCCCCCAAAGTTCCTCAACATGATTATCCAACTGCACGAAAACCAACAAGGTCGGGTCAGATACAGCAATGAGCTCTCTGAACCCTTCTCCATTAACAATGGCGTGAAGCAAGGCTGTGTTCTCGCACCAACCCTCTTTTCAATCTTCTTCAGCATGATGCTGAACCAAGCCATGAAAGACCCCAACAATGAAGACGCTGTTTACATCCGGTACCGCACGGATGGCAGTCTCTTCAATCTGAGGCGCCTGCAAGCTCACACCAAGACACAAGAGAAACTTGTCCGTGAACTACTCTTTGCAGATGATGCCGCTTTAGTTGCCCATTCAGAGCCAGCTCTTCAGCGCTTGACGTCCTGCTTTGCGGAAACTGCCAAAATGTTTGGCCTGGAAGTCAGCCTGAAGAAAACTGAGGTCCTCCATCAGCCAGCTCCCCACCATGACTACCAGCCCCCCCACATCTCCATTGGGCACACAAAACTCAAAACGGTCAACCAGTTTACCTATCTCGGCTGCACCATTTCATCAGATGCAAGGATCGACAATGAGATAGACAACAGACTCGCCAAGGCAAATAGCGCCTTTGGAAGACTACACAAAAGAGTCTGGAAAAACAACCAACTGAAAAACCTCACAAAGATAAGCGTATACAGAGCCGTTGTCATACCCACACTCCTGTTCGGCTCCGAATCATGGGTCATCTACCGGCACCACCTACGGCTCCTAGAACGCTTCCACCAGCGTTGTCTCCGCTCCATCCTCAACATCCATTGGAGCGCTTACACCCCTAACGTCGAAGTACTCGAGATGGCAGAGGTCGACAGCATTGAGTCCAAGCTGCTGAAGATCCAGCTGCGCTGGATGGGTCACGTCTCCAGAATGGAGGACCATCACCTTCCCAAGATCGTGTTATATGGCGAGCTCTCCACTGGCCACCGTGACAGAGGTGCACCAAAGAAGAGGTACAAGGACTGCCTAAAGAAATCTCTTGGTGCCTGCCACATTGACCACCGCCAGTGGGCTGATAACGCCTCAAACCGTGCATCTTGGCGCCTCACAGTTTGGCGGGCAGCAACCTCCTTTGAAGAAGACCGCAGAGCCCACCTCACTGACAAAAGGCAAAGGAGGAAAAACCCAACACCCAAGCCCAACCAACCAATTTTCCCTTGCAACTGCTGCAATCGTGTCTGCCTGTCCCGCATCGGACTTGTCAGCCACAAACGAGCCTGCAGCTGACGTGGACTTTTTACCCCCTCCATAAATCTTCGTCCGCGAAGCCAAGCCAAAGAAAAAAAAAATTAAAATATCCATCTATATTTGTTGATTTAACATTATTTCTTGAAAATAATTCTGGATAGAAACCAATTGAGTTATGTTCAACCAACTCTTGGTCAAAACAGAGTCATATCTGTCTAATTTGATGAGATGATCTAAGACAACCATAATTAAACCTCTGATTAAATCAATCAATCTAAAACAAAGGAATAAAAAGAAAAAACTAAAACTAAATCTAATCTACCCCCTCCCTCTAATCAAAATAAAGATATGGATCAAATAGTAACCTTCAGAAACGAGACAGAGAATCTCTGGAGCATCCAAGTTACTTAAATCTGCCATTCATGAAAGCTTTCTATGAATGGGCCCCACAACTTTTCAAATTGAAACTTTCCATCTTCAATGATGTATTTAATTTTCTCCAAGCTGAAATATGGCATTACATCATGTAATCACTGTGCATGAGTAGGGGAAGATACATCTTTCCATTTCATTAAAATTGCTCATTTGGCTATCAATATGCTAAAAGCTAAAGCTTTCTCTTGATATGCCGACAAAACTATATCCAGTTCATGAGAAAAACCAAACAAGGCAATTAAAGGGCATGGTTCTATTTTGATCTTTTTTGAGGAGGTCCTGATGGCTGAGGCAGATGCCTGGATTGTCGGCATAGAGGATTGAAGGACAGTAGTGTGTTCTAAGTGAACGATGTGGAGGCTGGGGTTGCCCAACCTGGGGTTGTGATGACTGATGTGGAGCTGCAGCAACCAAGATGAAGCCCAGGGTTTGTCACTGGGTGAAGTTGGCAGAAGTGCTTGAAGGGATGCTTTACCAAGTTTATGGAGCTGAATTGTGGGCTGTTGGCAGGGCCAGGACTTCTCCATCCTGCTGGTGCATTGACGGGCTGTGTGTGGGGCTTGGTGGTAATGCGGATGCCTGTGGGGCATAGAGGTGCCTATACTATAACCCCAGGCACCAGAGACTGTGAACGGAGAGACTCCTTACTTGAACTACTGAGGGTTTCTGTGGTCTTTCAACCCTATGGTGCTAGTGTTGGGTTCTAGTCAAAGTATTGGGGCACAGAATTTTTATATAATAAATTTAGCTTAGCTTGTGATTTAAGTAATTTTATGTAATATTTTATGTCCAAAGTCTAAATTGTGCTTAGACTAAAGTGTCTTGTGTTTTACCCTAATGATGCACCAGTCTCCAAATGTGTTATCTCTTTTTTTTTACTGCTACTCATTATAAATGCAAGTGTTTTAAGAAATGATGATAAACTTCAAATTTGTATTGATTTCTCTGACCTTAGATAAAAGTCTTGGCCTCGCTTTTGTCATGGTTGTCTAGGGAGCTGCAATGCCTGGCCAGATAGCTTGATCTTGTAGGGCATGGGGTTGAGTCAACCACTCCAGTGTGTTTAGGCAGCTTGTCACTGCCAACGCGTTTCTCCAAACCATTATTATTTCTGTGAGGTGACTCCCTTGTCCAGTGTTTGTTTTTGTGTTTGTTGATTTTATGCTTTATTTATTTTTTGATTAATTGATATAAAACATGAACATTCTGTTATGTTTAAAATGTATTTATCAAAATGTAACAACAAAAGTAAATTGCGTATATTAATTGCCCAATAATAAAACTGAAACTTTGGAACTAATAACCTCGATTCCTTTTAGTCATTTGAAGATGGGCTTGTTTTCCCTGCCATATACAGTATATGAGGAAATAATCAAATCTAATGAGTTAAAGAAAGATTTGGGAATTAAAATTGGTAAGACTTGAAAAATGTACAGAAATTGACGTAAAATGTTCATTTTAATTGAATTAATTGAATTGAATCATTATAATAGATAATGCTGACCATCCCACTAATAATACTTTAATTTGGTATAGAAACCTCTAGATTTGAAATAAAGATTATCTGCATAAGGAGGTATTTTATGTTCAACTCCATTTCGAGTTATTCATTTAAATTCTCTACAGTGTCAATGGAGAAGGCTTTAGGCTCCAATAGTATATCAAAAAGCAAAGGACTTAAAGGGCATCCTTGTCGCATTCCCCTATACAGCCTAAACATCTTCAAACACAGTTGTTCCAAACTATCAGTCATCCTTCTCCTTCTTTTCTTTGCCTTGGCTTCGTGGACGAAGATTTATGGAGGGGGTAAATGTCCACGTCAGCTGCAGGCTCGTTTGTGGCTGACAAGTCCGATGCGGGACAGGCAGACACGGTTGCAGCGGTTGTAGGGGAAAATTGGTTGGTTGGGGTTGGGTGTTGGGTTTTTCCTCCTTTGTCTTTTGTCAGTGAGGTGGGCTCTGCGGTATTCTTCAAAGGAGGTTGCTGCCCGCCAAACTGTGAGGCGCCAAGATGTACGGTTTGAGGCAATATCAGCCCACTGGTGGTGGTCAATGTGGCAGGCACCAAGAGATTTCTTTAGGCAGTCCTTGTACCTCTTCTTTGGTGCACCTCTGTCACGGTGGCCAGTGGAGAGCTCGCCATATAACACGATCGTGGGAAGGTGATGGTCCTCCATTCTGGAGACGTGACCCACCCAGCGCAGCTGGATCTTCAGCAGCGTGGACTCGATGCTGTCGGCCTCTGCCATCTCGAGTACTTCGATGTTAGGGATGAAGGCGCTCCAATGAATGTTGAGGATGGAGCAGAGACAACGCTGGTGGAAGCGTTCTAGGAGCCGTAGGTGATGCCGGTAGAGGACCCATGATTCGGAGTCGAACAGGAGTGTGGGTATTACAACGGCTCTGTATACGCTTATCTTTGTGAGGTTTTTCAGTTGGTTGTTTTTCCAGACTCTTTTGTGTAGTCTTCCAAAGGCGCTATTTGCCTTGGCGAGTCTGTTGTCTATCTCGTTGTCGATCCTTGCATCTGATGAAATGGTGCAGCCGAGATAGGTAAACTGGTTGACCGTTTTGAGTTTTGTGTGCCCGATGGAGATGTGGGGGGGGCTGGTAGCCAAGGTGGGGAGCTGGCTGATGGAGGACCTCCATTTTCTTCAGGCTGACTTCCAGGCCAAACATTTTGGCAGTTTCCGCAAAACAGGACGTCAAGCGCTGAAGAGTTGGCTCTGAATGGGAAACTAAAACGGCATCGTCTGCAAAGAGTAGTTCACGGACAAGTTTCTCTTGTGTCTTGGTGTGAGCTTGCAGGCGCCTCAGATTGAAGAGACTGCCATCCGTGCGGTACTGGATGTAAACAGCGTCTTCATTGTTGAGGTTTTTCATGGCTTGGTTCAGCATCATGCTGAAGAAGATTGAAAAGAGGGTTGGTGCGAGAACACAGCCTTGCTTCACGCCATTGTTAATGGAGAAGGGTTCAGAGAGCTCATTGCCGTATCTGACCCGACCTTGTTGGTTTTCGTGCAGTTGGATAACCATGTTGAGGAACTTTGGGGGGCATCCGATGCGCTCTAGTATTTGCCAAAGCCCTTTCCTGCTCACAGTGTCGAAGGCTTTGGTGAGGTCAACAAAGGTGATGTAGAGTCCTTTGTTTTGTTCTCTGCACTTTTCTTGGAGCTGTCTGAGGGCAAAGACCATGTCAGTAGTTCCTCTGTTTGCACGAAAGCCGCGCTGTGATTCTGGGAGAATATTCTCGGTGACACTAGGTATTATACTATTTAGGAGAATCCTAGCGAAGATTTTGCCTGCAATGGAGAGCAGCGTGATTCCCCTGTAGTTTGAGCAGTCTAATTTCTCGCCTTTGTTTTTGTACAGGGTGATGATGATGGCATCACGAAGGTCCTGAGGCAGTTTTCCTTGGTCCCAACAAAGCTTGAAAAACTCATGCAGTTTGACATGCAGAGTTTTGCCGCCAGCCTTCCAGACCTCTGGGGGGATTCTATCCATACCTGCTGCTTTGCCACTTTTCAGTTGTTCAATTGCCTTATATGTCTCCTACCAAAGAGAAATTACCCCTATTGTTAGTGTAGATATGAAATAGCTTTCAAAAAGGTAAATTACTTTTAGCAGTGCCTTTCACTCATCAGATGAGTATTAAGTAGAGAATAAAACTATCATATTAAGAATGCTCATATTGAAGCTCACTTTCATCTATTAAAACACTTGCTGTATTATTTTCAGCCAAATCTGCTTTTGGGTGGAAGTTCCTTGCCCACTTTCTTAGTGGAGATATTCATTTGCTTATTTTCATAGTTGGGGTGAAATTCATAACTAGAAAAATAATTCTGGACATGCTTTAAAACAAAATTCCGACTCACCACTATTCTGTTTAATTCAACAGTTAAAGACCAGTTTCAGTCATTCATGATTAGGAACTTATATTTCAGAGCAGTTATACCTGATCATTCAAAAGTGGGCCTCTCATTTTATTGCCCTGGTTGGTTGATGGTTGAAGGTACATCCACACATTGGCCTTTAAATTTTTCTCACCTTCCTTTATCCAGTGAGTTACACATGGTCTATTCTGTGTGACAATCAGAGAGTCTATTTCCATTTAGGTCCATTCCTATCCAATGGTCAGAATGATGGTGGGCATTCTTGCTGTAGCTAGACCGAAACAACAATTCCAAGATGTGATCTTGATTATCAGTTTTCACAATTCAAAAAAAAGCAATGAATAGAACCAATATCCTTCATTGTTGATTCAGTTACTAATTTTATATAATTGAAGTCAAGGCTGTTGAATTTTATTATTTGATTCTTTGCTTCATTCTTATCCAGCAGGTCATTTGCTGTTTTCACAAAATCAAATGGCTGGTGTGAAAAACTATCCAGGTGCAGTGAACCACTGCCATCTATAGGAAGAAGCTACGATTTCACTTTACTGAATAAATGTGACAAAGATCATTTGCCTTTGGCAGTTACTGGAGAATGGAATATATTATCATTAGTCAAATGCATGGTCAAAGAAGTAGAGACAAAAAACAAATCATTCCACTGCTATCAGCTTCACAACAGAACAATTTGGCAACAAAAAGTTACTTGGATGGACAAGATATGACATTTTAGTTCATGCAAATTTAGCAATGAAAGAAATAAATCTACATTGTATCAGAACAAAAGGAGCATCTATTTCTCTTCTTCAAATGGGATTTGAGTTGTCCACCTATGCCACAAGACCAAACTTCAGATTACCATAAACTCGAATCTTAAATTAATTGTTCATATAAATATAATGGCTAAAAAGATGTAGGCCAGAGGCCATCTTTTGAATAGTTTCTTACTTTTTAACTCTTAAGGCCTTTCAACTATCCACAAATAACATTTTTTAATTCATTTGTAAAACATGGATATTTATTCTCCATCTATAATTTGACTAATAGGTGAATGAAGTTATATTAGTGACCCTGGTGTCACATCTTTGCCAGAAGTGAACCATAATGAAGGAATGAAGTTTTTATTGTCACATGCAACAGTACTACATACAGATGTAACAAAAGCCTCAGTTTCACAGGTACATAAAACATACTGCAACCATCCAGTCATTTTATGATCACTGTTCATGAGATTAGCATTTTTTCCTAAATTACAGGATTATTTTGTTACTTGAATTTGAATATACCAGTTGTTGTTGTAGTGGGGTTTATGGTCATGATTCTGGATCAATGGTCCAAACCTCTGGCTACAAGACTAGTAACTTTCCCACTGTACTATCAGAATTCAATAATTCCACTAGAGTGGGAGCAGCTTCCATAAAATTCATATGCTTTACACCATATAGAGAACAAAGCTTCCCACATCCATCCATCACAATGTATTGACTCTCTTTGTCACCAATGCACACTGGCTGTTGTATGTGTTATCTGTAAGATACGTTGGTCTTCTTCGCCTCCAAACCATGTGATCTCTACCACATCAAAGATCAAGGATACCATGCTCCAAAGGAAATTACCTGTAAATTTTCTTCAGGAGGCAGTTATCACAATATGATTAGGTGTACTTTTAAATTTGAAAAGGAGAGGCTAAACTTTGATGTGTCGATATTTCAGTGGAGTAAAGGAAATGACAGTCGTATGAGAGAGGAACAGGTTAAAATTGATTGGAAAAACACACTAATGGGGAAGACAGCAGATCTGCAATGGCTGGAGTTTATGTATGAAATGAGGAAAGTGCAGGAAAGGCACATAATAAAAAGATAGAAAATTGTGAATGGAAAAATGAGGCAATTGTGGCCAATGAGGGAAATTAAAGCCACAGTAAAAGGAAAAGAGAGGGGATAGAAGGAAGCAAAAATAAGGGGGAAGACAGGACTGGCGCACTTTTAAAAACGTATAGAAGACAATTAAGAAATTTATTAGGAAAGAAAAGATAAATTATGAAAGGAGGTTAGCAAATAATATCTTTGAGGTTTTTTTAAACATATAAAGAGTACAAGAATGACCAAAGTAGACATTGGACTGATAGAAAAAGACACTGGAGAAATTGTAATAGGAGACTAGGAGATGGCAGTGGAAATTAATGAATATTTTGGATCAGTCTTCACTGTGGAAGGCATTAGTAGCATATAAGACTCTCATGGGTCTCTGGGAAGAGAAGTAAATACAGTCAAGATCACTCAGGAAGCTAAATGGCCTAAGGGTAGATGTGTCCTGGACCGGATGGAATGCACTCTTGAATTCTGAAGGAGGATATTGTAGAGATTCTGGAGGCATTGCTAATAATCTTCCAGGAATCAATGGATGTTGGCATAGTTCCAGTGGACTGGAGGATAGCGATGTCACTCCACTGTTTAAGAAGGGAATCAAATCAGCAGGGAAGGAAATTATCGACCTATTAGCAGTTGGGAAATTGTTGAAATCATTTGCCAAGGTTAAGGTTGCATAAAATGATAGGTTCAAGTTAGCATGGTTTCCTTAATGAAAAATCATGCCTGACAAACCTATTGCAAATTTTTGAAGAGATCACAGGTAGGATAGACAGGAGAGAAGCTGTGGGTGTTGTGATTTTGGACTTTCAAAAAACTTCCAACAAGGTGGCACACATGTGGCTACTATACAAGATAAGATCCCATGGAATTACAGGAAGGATACTAGCATTGGTAAAGCATTGGCTATTCTTCAGAAAACAGAGTAGGAATAAAGGGATCCTATTCTGGTTGGCTTCCAGTTATCAATGGAATTCTTCAGGGGTCACTGTTTAGGCTGCATTTTTTTTACAGTGTATAAAATGATTTGGATCATAGAATAGATAGATTTATATCTAAATTTGCAGATGATACCAACATAGGGAGTAGGGCAGGTGGTGCTGAGGATACCAAAAGGCTGCAGAGATACTTAGATAGATTAGAAGAAAGGGAAATGATGTGGAAAATGAAATAAAACTTTGGAAAGTGTACGGACATGCACTTTGGTAGAGGAAATAGGCAGGAAGAAAATTCAAAATTCAGAGGTGAAAAGAGACTTGGGCGTCCTTGTGCAGGATACCCTAAAGACTGACTTACGGGTTGGGTCAGTGGTGAAGAAGGTGAATGCAATGTTGGCATTAATTTCATGAGGAATAGCAGACAAGAACAGGGATGTAATGATGAGGCTCCATAGACTATTGGTGAGACTTCATCGGGAGGACTGTGTGCAACTTTGGGTACCTTATTACCTTATTTGAGAAAAGATGTGCTGGAGTTGGAGAAGGGTCAGAGAAGATTGACTAGAATTAAACCAGGAATTAAAGGGTTAGCATATAAGGAACATTTATCGGCTCTTGAACTGTATTTTACAGACTGATGAGGCATTTCGAATGCTGACAATCCTATTCAGAGTAGATGTGGCAAGGATGTTTCCCGTGGTAGTAGAGTCTACACAAGAGGGCACAACTTCAGGATAAAAAAAAGAGTCAATTTTAAACAGAGATGCAGAAAAACATTTTTAGTCAGAGGGTTGTGAGTCTATGAAACTTGTCCCATAGACGGCTGTGAAAGCGAGGTCGTTGGGTGTACTGAGGCAAAGATTTGATTAGTCAGGGCATCAAGGGTCACAGAGGAAAACACAATGTGTGGGGGTTATTGGGAGGATGGATCAACTAATGATTAGAATAGTGGCGTTGACTCAATGGACCAATGGGCCTATTTCAGCTCCTATATCAGAATCAGAATCAGGATTTATTGTCATGGACAAGTCATGAAATTCAGTGTTATGCATATGCATACTACTGCAAACATATTATAACCATCTTATGACATTACCGTTAAAAAAAAACAATAATAGCACATGAAAAGTAAGGCAGTGTCTTTGCGATATTGATAATCAGGAATCTCATGGCAGTGGGGAAGAAGCAGTTCTTGTGCCACTGAGTGCTCATCTTTAGGCTCCTGTATCTTTTTTTCCAATGGTAACAGAGTGAAGAGGTTATGGCCTGGGTGGTCGCTAGACTCTGCAGGGTCTGTTCTACTCCTGTGTCCATTACTGGGTTATCTACCGATGAGTCAACTTCCTCCCCCACTCATGCTGACTCAGGGGGTATCTTCTTCTAACAAGGGATTTGAAATGGGTGGTCACTGGGACATAAGTGGACACATCATCCTCTAATGCTCTTGCCTTATTGCTTTTGTACAGATGCTAATGACTCGCAGCAATTCGCAGGTGTGGGATCCAGCATGTAAGGTGCATGCATCCCACCCACTATTGGCTATGAAAACTTGTAAGAAGAAGATAGTCCCTGAGTCAGCGAGAGCTGGGGAGCAAGGTGACTCGTCGGCAGATAACCCAGTAACTAACATAAGAATGGAACAACAATGAGTTGGATGATCAGCATATTTGAAGCTGCAACAACTGGAGGACACAAGATCCAGACTTGCATATATGGCTGAGTAAAGGTTACTTCCCACAAGAAGCCTGAAAATGCATCACAGCAGGAAAAGATGCATGAAGAAGGAACAACAGGGACCTTGCATTGACAGCTACTTTTTGAGAAGCAGGTCAAGTCAGTCAACTTAAGTTCAGCAGCAGAACAAAACCCAAGTCTGCATGACATCAATACCCCTGTCCTAGCAGAGGAAGAGCAAGGCACAGGAGAACAATCTGAACCCAGCCCATTTTGACTGGCAGTGGAAAAGAAGATCCAGGGCAAACGCCATTGATCAAGTGGCCAAAATCCTGCAAGATGGCAATGTGCAGGGAGATCAATGGTGACCTCTGCAACATCTTATCGATGCTCAGATGCAACACCATGAAAAAGTTGGAAAGAATAGGGGAATTAATCTATAGCTATGGGATGGAACTTTTTGGAGTGCATGAAGATTACACTGATGATCTCAAGAGTTGGGATTGTCAGGAAAGATACAGCGACAAGCAGTCAAAGATCTCTCCAGAACTGCTGAAAAGGATAGTCAATGGCTCTGGATGAGGAGAAAGGATTCCATCTGCACCCCCAAGTGAGTGAATGGCATCTAGGGTGTGAGCCCAGGATGCCGGGATTCACTGCTGAATCCTCCAGAGGTGCTGTGGGTCTATCAGTGAAATAATGAGGAAGAAGGGCACCCACTTGATAATCCAGAACTCACCACCACTCAGTTGGCTACCCCACAGAGTCTAGGCAGCAAGTCTCAGGAGTGCAATAAGGGATATTAACATCTAGTCCTACATAACATACCTGCCCCATTCCCTTGCCGAAATGTCTGTCCATGGTCTCATGCAATGTCAAACTGAGACCACCACAAATTGGAAGAACAACACCTCATATTGTGTCTGGGCACTGTCCAAATGGATGGCATTAACATCGACTTCTCCGTTTATTATCCCCCTGCCTATCCCACTCTCTCTCTCTCTCTCTCTCTCTCTCTCTCTCTCTCTCTCTCTCTCTCTCTCTCTCTCTCGCTCTCTCTCTCTCTCTCTTTTCCCTTTTCCCTCTGTCTCCTTTCACAGAGCTAAAAGAACCCTGCCAAAATCAATTCTCATCTTTCCTCTCTTTTGACCTCATCTCATATCCAAATAACAACTTTTGTCTGTTGGTCTGTACTCCTTTCCCTGACATTCTTCCTTTTTCACCAGTCTTTTTATTATAGACACCAGTGTTTTTTACTCATACCTCGAGGAAGGACAAGTGGCAGAAATATATGTAGGGGAACAATCTGGGTCCAGTGATCATAATGCCATTAGTTTCAAGTTAATTATGGATAAGGATAGTCTGGTCCTTGGGTTGAGAGTCTAAACTGGAGAAAGATCAATTTAGAGGAAATGAGAAAGGATCTAGAAAGTGTGGATTGGGACAAGTAGTTTTCTGGCAAGGATGTGTTTGGTAAGTAGAAGGGCTTCAAAGGTGAGATTGCGAGAATACAGGTTAACAGTCAAAGGGAGCCTTGGTTTTCGAGGGATATTGGGGAGTTGGTAAGACGAGAGATGTGTCTCACAGTTAAAGGCAACAAGGAGCAAATGAGGTATGACAAATAAAATAATTGCAAGAAAAAAATCAGGAGGGCTAAAAGGAAACATGGGGTTGCTCTGGCAGACAATGTGAAGGAAAATCCCAAGAGGAAAAGAATGGTAAGGGACAAAATTGGTCCCTTCAAAGATCAAAGTCTTCGACTATATAACTATCCAATTTATGTTTTTGATGCAGTCAAGATATAAGGATCTTTTTACATTTGACCTTGTCATGCCCTGAGATGAGATCCTTCTGGGAAGATATGAGGAATCTCCTGGAACAAATTACCAGAATTCCATACCCTCAAGTGCCAAAATTGTTTTTATTGATGAATTTAGTGGATATAAGTCCTAAAATGAGGCAATTGAAATATCAATTGAAATTTATTAATCTTTCTTTAGTGGAAATACATAGCCATTACTTGGAAATCTAATTCTCAAATGACTCACTTGAAGTGAGAAATGCACAGTTGTGTTCCCCTGGAGCAGATTACTTACAACCTCAGAAAATGTTACGTTTTTAAGAATATGGAGCCCGTATTTAAGATATATGGGAGTTCACCTTTGATGATTCCCCCCTCAGGTCTCCAATACCACTAACTCCAGTATCCCTTGTAATGTTAATATATCTCTTTTCCAGTGATGACAATATCAAGACATTTATCCCTTAATGGACAAAGTAAGCTCTGGATGAATCATGTAATGTTTCATCTGAGTGTAATTAATGCTTTTAGAAAACAGATGGTTTTGTCACATCATATGAGAGAATTACTTGTTCATTTTCTTTTTTTTTTCCTTTTCCTTTGGAGGAGGGGGGGTCTTCCTCTTTTTCTTTTCTTCAGTTTCCTACTTTTAAGGATCGACATGGTGTGTGTTTATAAACAATAGTGCAGAATTTGATCATTTTGAAAATGTGGTGATTCTTCCTTCTTTGTATATTAACATGTAGTTCAGTTTTGATATTTTATTGTATATACCTGTAATGATTTGGACTCAAGCCCTTCATCAATGTTGCCAGCTTGCCTGAAGGAACATCCAAGAAAGAGAAATCTGCCAGATGTGAGTTTCCTTGTTCTTAGCCTCTGCTTCATAACATGGGTGCCTATGAATAGTTTGCATTTAAATGCTGGCATGGTACCAACCATCAAGTTTCCTGACCTTTTCCAACTACACACTTCTTTGTGCAATAAACACTCATCTACAGGGGACTCCCAGCATTCTCAAGAAGATACTGAGAAGAAAAGCAGTTCTAAAATGATCTAAAATCACTCAAAATTTATTTCTTGATAATTACTTGAAATACTTTGGGGGTTTTTGTTATTTAATCGCACTTCTGATGCTAGTTTCAATGTCCTGTTTTGTAATATGGGGATTCACTTTCTACTTTGAGATATTCAACTGAGGAGACAGTAGTCTATTCAGAATCAGAATCAGGTTTATTGTCATGAATAAGTCACGAAATGTCTTGTTTTGCGGCACCAGTTTTGTGCGTTACAAGTGCAAAAATTGATATAAATTACATTGATAATGAATGATTGATGAAAAAGGAGAAAAAAAATTTGGAGCATCTGTAGTTCATAGTCCATTCAGAAATCTGATGGTGGAAGGGAAGAAGCTGATGGTGTACTTTTGGGTGTTCGTCTTCAGTGTTCTGTACTTCCTTCTTGGCAGTAGCAGTGAGAAGAAGGCATGGTTTGGGTGGTGGGATTAATTGTCTCAAGACGCTGCTTTCTTGAGATACCATCTCTTGTAGATGTCTTCAGTAGAGACACCTCTTTGTAGACTTTTCCAGTGACATCCCGAATATCCTCAAACTCTTAAAGAAATATAGCCACTGGAAAGCCTTCTTAATGATTGACATGATGGCCCAAAGATAGATCTTCAGAGATGTTGACACCCAGGAATTTGAACTTCTATATTCTCTCCATTGGTGACCCTTCAATGAGGACTAGTTTGTGTTCTCCTGGTTTCTCCTTCCTTAAGTCCATAATCTGTTCCTTAGTTTTGTTAACATTGAGTGCAAAGGTTGTTGTTGTGACACCAATCGACCCGCTGATCTATCTCACTCCTGTACGCTTCCTCATTGCCGTCCGTGATTGTGCCGACAACCATCATGTCATCGACAAATTTGTAGATAATATTTGAATTGTGCCACACAATCATGGGTATAGAGGGTCTCTTCTTGGATTTCCTGTTTTTGTTAGTGCAGGATGAGAAGAATAAACAAATGTAGACTAAATCAATCAGACAGACAAAATTACACAGGGCACTTCCTTGCACCCACTACCACAGATCAAAGCACTTCAATGGATATCTTAGCACAGCAACTAAATTGTGAGGCAGAACAGCAGATATGCTGGGATCATATCCAGGCCTACATCCCTTCTCCATTAGAGGCAGTACAATGGAGGAGAGATGCTCAATCTCAACTTTAGTCTTTTTTAAATTGTTTTTATTGAATCAGTCACAATAATTCAAAACTATAGACTTTACATGCTTACATTCATATATATAGTGACCTTTTTCATTTTCTCCCATTCCCTCCTCTCTCTGCTCCCCCAAAATTAAACCCAAATTATGTTTTTAAAAAGGGTGTCATCTGGTTATTATCCAATTTTTATTGACTCGAATAATATTATATATATTATATTTGGTAACATACACTATACTATCCCTTTAAGATTTGGAGATTTGAGTCTGGCGATCACCAATGAACTTTAAATATGATTCCAAGATTTTTTTAAATTGTGCAAAATTGTCTCTTAAATTATAGGTAATTTTTTTAATTGAATACGGCTCTCTATTTCCATATGCCAGCACTGTATTTTCAAAGATATTTCAATTTTTCAAGTTGTCGCTACATATTTTTTTTGCTGCAGCTAAAGCAATCATAATAAATTATTTTTGAGATCGATCTATTTTTAACTGTAAGTCTTTATCATTTATATTATTTAATAGAAAAAACTTTTGGATCTTTAGATATTTTATTTTTTGTTATTTGATTTAATATTAGATTCATTTCATCTCAGAAAAAAATGACCTTCTCACATGTTAAAATTGAATGTAGTATAATACCAATTTCTTGTTTACAATGGAAGCATTTATCTGATAATGTGGGGTTCTATTCTTTTAATTTTTGAGGTGTAATATATAATCTATGTAACAAGTTATATGGTATCATATGATACTGAGTATTTATTGTATTTATCATAATACCATTACATAGTTCAGACTAAGTTTTATTTTTATCCATATTTAAATCCTCTTCCCAATATTGTTTTGATTTGTACATTTCTTTAACATTTTTATTATTCTGTAATGTAATATATAATCATTTTTTAACTATCAATCTCAATATTAGTCTTGATGCTATTTCAGCAAGTAACATCAAACAATTAACTCCAGACAAATAACTGATGCATTATTGTCCAGAACAAGACAATGACCACTTTTGAAATTGCTCACCAATGAAAGAAACTGATGAACTTCACCAGAAGGATTTACAGACATTACAAAGAATTCAGCAGGGGAACAGACCATTCTAGCCTGTCACTTCATGCCAGCATTTATGAACCTCTCAAGCATTCTTCTGATCTTCCTCTTGGCACTCTTTCAACATTATTCTCTATTTCATTGTCCTTGTATGTTTGTTCAACTTTCCATGGGATGTATCTATCTTCTTCAGCTAAAACACTTACTGTTTGACTTTGACGTAACCCCTGAGTAAAGACAGTTTGTCTAAATTGCCCATTTGATTCCTTCCTTTGCTTAATGGTTCCATTGAGTGAAAATTCTGTGCATCAACTCTTGCAAAAGTTTCCATCATTTTAAAGTCACTTAACCATCCCTCTTCACTGACAAAGGTGCACAACCATTACATTGTTGCCAAGACCTCCAACATCCAAAGAAATAGAATTAGCAAGTATCAGGGAGCCATTAATTGCACCAAATGTGTAATAACACACTAGAGACCAGAGATGGAAAAAACATCCAGCTCTGCTGCCGTCCAGCCTTCAACATGAATCAGACCTGAGTTGGATCAGGCAGGCATGGAGGGGTGAAATGGACTACAGCACAAGCAGTTGATAGTTCTTGATCCCTATTAGAACTGCGGACCATCAGTTAGCACAATCCAGTCCATTCCTGCCATTTTTTTTTGTCAGAGGAAATAATCTATAAAGATATTGTTTTAAGAAAATCCTTAATTTCCTCAGTGCAACCTTCATTTCCTTTTAAATTACCTTGGATGGTCTGCTATCAATTACGCTTCAGAATGTGCTGAGATTAGTCTGTTAAAGATGCTGAGATCTTTAACCTCCCACTAAAATGGTTTATAGAGAAGTTCGGTAAGTGAAATCCCAAAGAAATCATCCAACCTAACAAAGCACGTGCAACTGTGATCCAAAGTAGTCTACTGAACTTGTACAGCTTGATTTGATTCAAATGAATTCAATAATTGAAAACTAATTTGCTGCTAAAATGTGCCATTGTCAGGAAAGTTTGTTTTTGTGTTTGTTTGTTATTGTGTTGTTATTCCAGGGGGTGGCAGTAGATCATACAGGTCCACATGATCACATTTTACATCAATGGAAATTTAAGCAATCTGACTTTCAGATTTCACATTTCAGATTTATTATCAGAGTATATGCATCTCATCACTTTACAACTCTAAGGTTCTTTTCCTGTGGGCAAGGCAGAATTACCATTTATTGGTAGGGCAAAAATAAAACTGTACAAAACGTACAGATGTAAAGAAAGAAAGAAATGTAGACCAACTGACAGAGAGGAAAAAAGCAATAACGTTCAAAATTAAGAGTCCTTACATGAGTTTATTGTTGAGGAGACTGATGGCAGAGGGGAGCAGCTGGCTCCTGATCTGCTGGTGTGAGTTTTGTGACCCCTATAACCTCTTTCCTGATGATAGTAGCGAAAACTGAGCTTGTGCTGGGTGGTGTGGATCCTTGATGATTGCTGCTGGTATCTTACAGAGCATTCCCTGTAGATGTTCTTGTGGTTGGGAGGGTTTTGCCTGTGATGTCCTGAGCTATGTCTAGTACCTTTTGCAGGGCTTTGTGCTTGGGGATATTGGTGTCCCCACATCAGACCATGATGCAGCCGGTCAGCACACATTCCACAACACATTTGCAGAAATTTGCTAGGGTTTCTGATGTCATGCCAATTTCCACAAATTCCCGAGGAGTAGAGACGGCAATGTGCTTTCTTCACAATGTCATTAGTGTCTTTGGTCCAGGAAAGATCCTCCAAGATAGTGGCTCCCAAAAACTTAAATTTGCTCACCCTCTCCACCTCTGATATCCCCCAATGATCACTGAATTGTACATCTCTGGCTTTCCCTTTCTGAAGTCAACATTCTGCTCCTTGCTTTTGGTGACATTGAGTATGAGGTTGTGATTGGTGGACCATTCAGCCAAGTTTTCAATCTCTTTCTTATATGCTGGCTCATCTCCCCTTTTTATACAACCCAGCACCGTGGTATCGTCAGTGAATTTGTAGATGGCAGGGTAGTCATACCGAGCTACACAGTCAGATTTGTAAAGTAAGCCCTGGGAGCTTTAGATAAACTTCTTTTACTTCCTGCAAAATTAAACTTTTACAGAAATTGCTTTTAGATTCAAAATACTTTTCATAGAAAAAAAATAAATGAGGAATCAAAAACTAGAAGAGGAATGCTGGAAGAATTCAATCAGGCAAGCAGGTTCTGAGGAAGGAGAACCCAATTAAAGTTTCAGATCATGAAACTTACATCTAAATGACATCATTTCTAACTGAGGGTTTACTATATGGAGCATTCTGATGTAGGCTCTTCCTGGATTTCTGATCTTATTTCAAATTCTAGCATCTGCAGTTTTATTTGTTTTCCAACAATTCCTTACATGGCCACAAAACCACATCAAACGATGCCAAATACCAACATATTCTTCACATGCCTGTATACTAATGATATGAATATAATACTGAAAACATCTGAAAGATAATTAAACACTTGTTATCCACATTTTCCTAAATCCGGAGGATCTGGTCTCCTTTTCATTCTGGGGCATTGTTGGCAAGACAACAAGATAGAAAGGCAGAAATAACGCATAATATGCTTGTCTTCATCAGCTGTGGCCCTGAGTAAAAAGAGTTCGGATGTCATAGAAACATAGAAACATCGAAGATAGGAGCAGGAGTAGGTCATTCGACCCTTCGAGCCTGCTCCTCCATTCAACAAGATCATGGCTGATCTTAAAGTTCAGTACCCCGTCCCCACCTTCTCTCCATTACCTTTAATACCCTTATACTGAAGAAATATATCTAATTCCCTCTTAAATATAAATATAATGAACCTGCCTCTACTGCCCTCTGTGGCAATGAATTCCACAGATTCACCACCCTCTGGGTAAAGAAATTCCTCCTCATCTCGGTCCTAAATGGTTTGCCTATTATCCTCAAACCATGGCCCCGGGTTCTGTATTTTCCCATCATTGGAAACATCCCATCTGCATCCTTTCTGTCCAGTCCTGCCAGAATTTTATATGTCTCTATGAGATCCCCTCTCAATCTTCTAAACTCCAGCGAGTACAATCCCAATTTGCGCAATCTTTCCTCATAAGTCATTCCAGCCATTCCAGGTGATATTGCCTCTGCACTCCCTCCATTGCAAGAATATCCTTCCTTAGATAAGGTGACCAAAACTGCACACAATACTCCAGGTGTGGTCTGTACAGCTGCTGTAAGGTATCCTTGTTCCTATACTCAAACCCTCTTGATATGAAGGCCAACATACCATTTGCCTTTTTAACCACCTGCTGTACCTGCATGCTCGCCTTCAGAGACTGGTGTGCAAGTACCCCTAGGTCTCTCTGCACTTCCCCATCTCTTAATCTATTACCATTCAAATAGTAATCTGCCCTCCGGTTTGTATTACCAAAGTGGATAACCTCACGTTTATCCACATTTTACTGCATTTGCCATGTATCTGCCCAGTCCCTCAATTTATCCAAATCACACTGAAGCTTCCTGACCCCCTCTTCCGTGCACACAACCCCTCCTAGCTTAGTGTCATCTGCAAATTTGGAGATATTACATCCAATCCCCTCATCCAGATCATTAATGTAAATTGTGAACAGCTGGGGTCCCAGTACAGATCCCTGTGGCACCCCACTGGTCACCGCCTGCCACTCAGAAAATGAGCCATTTATCCCAACTCTTTGTCTTCTACCTGCCAACCAGTTCTCAATCCACATCAATACTTTGCCCCCAATCCCATGAGGCTTGATTTTGGAAGCCAGTCGTTTATGCGGGACCTTATCGAAGGCCTTTTGGAAGTCCAGGTACACCACATCCACTGGGTCTTCCCCATCTATTTTATCTGTCACCATCTCAAAGAATTCCAATAGATTTGTCAAGCATGATTTACCTTTTGTAAATCCATGTTGTCTCTGTCCGATCCCTTCTCTGCTAGTCATATGCTCCGCTATTACATCCTTAATAATGGATTCCATCATTTTGCCCACTACTGATGTAAGGCTCTCCGGCCTATAATTCCCCGCTTTTTCTCTACCCCCCTTTTTAAATAGTGGGGTAACATTAGCTACCCTCCAATCCAAGGCTACTGATCCTGAGTCTATCGAGTTCTGGAAAATAATTCTTAAACCATCTGCTATCTGAATGGCCACTTCCTTAAGTACCCTAGGATGTAGATTATCAGGCCCTTGGGATTTATCTGCCTTCAATCCCATCAATTTCCCCAAGACCATGTCCTTAGAGATATTGATTTCTTTCAGTTCCTCCCTTGCATTAGTCTCTATGTTTCCCAACATCCTTGGGAGGTTATTTGTATCCTCTCTTCTAAAAACAGAACTAAAGTAAGAATTTAATTGGTCTGCCATTTCCTTATTCCCCATTATATATTCCCCTGATTCCGACTGCAAAGGACCTACTCTGGATTTCACCAATCATGTAACAGTTGGACAATGCTTGGTTAGGCAGCACTCAATGTACTGTGTTCTGGACACCACTCCGTAGGAAGGATGTGTCTAAGCTAGAGAGGATTCATAGGATTAATGCTTTAAATGGAGGGCTTGGGTTATAAAGAGGAATTGGTAATGTTGGGACTATTTTCCCTAGAGCGAATGAGCCTGAGAGGAGTGATTGTTTTCATAAAATTGTGAGAGTCATAGATAGGAGTGATTGTCTGAGGTGGAACACTGTATTACAGGCATTGTATTAGTTGGCCTGCCCCAAAACTTCTGGATTTCTAATAAAGCTTATACTACCTAATCCCCTCCCTCAGTTCTGCCTTGGACTTGAGCCAACAGCATGTAAGATATGACTGTAAGTTTATAGCGATTAAAGCATGATCAATTGCACAAAGACTGAAGGCTTTTGTTTTAAATAGATGCACAGTATCCTTGTGTTGGTCATTCACACTGACCCAGATTCGAACTGGGGAAGGCTTGTGGAATAAGAGTCTTTTTGGGGAAGGAACTGAGAGCAGTCACGAGCCGGCCAGTGAGAACTGGATCAACCAGGAAAGGTCATGACATTTACTCATATGGCAAATATATATAATAGTGATTTCATCACATTCACCCTCTGTTAGTAAAGAGAATGCCCCGGGGGGTTTAGAGTGGTTATCCACTCCTCAGTCTGTCCGGCGGTCTTTTTTGGAGTTGTGATCGATGAGTCCCCATCCGGGGATCCATGGAGGTATCTGTTGGTTTCAGCTGGTCCATCACAGTTGGCTTAGCCGGAGTGCTTGACTGGGTTGGGGAGGGGGTTGGGGGTGAGTGCGTCAGTCATCAGCTTGGCAGGAGTAGTGAGCATTGGGAAGGTGGGCCTTGAAGAGAGGGGGGAGCATACCTGTCAGCTGGTTGGGGGGGAGATCCAGATGCTCCTGTGTGTCCCAGGTGCTGGATAGATACTGTGTCCTCATGCCCATCCGGGCTTACTGTGGGTTCACATGGAGCAGCTGGACCATCTCAAACAGAGGGTTGTACTTATGTATCCTCGTGTGCATACAGAGTAATACTGGGCCAGGGACATCAGCCAAGTAGGTAAAGTGGTTCCTGACGCCGATCTCCTGGGGAATGCAAACAGTCTCTTGAGAGGTGTCTCGTTAGTGGCCATACACAGGAGGGACCGGATAGCACGGAGCACCACTGGGAGATCCTCTTGCCAGTAGGGGATGGGAGACCCTCGGACTTTAAGGCCAGTAGTACTGTCTTCCAGACCGTGCTGTTCTCCCGCTCCACCTGGCCTTTCCCTTTGGGGTTATAGTTGGGTGTCCAGCTAGAGGCGATGCCCTTGTACAGTAAATATTGACACAGCTTGTTGCTCATGAAAGATGAACCCCTATCACTGTGGATGTAGCAGGCGATTCCGAAAATGGTGAACAGATTGTTCAGAGCCTTTATGATGGTCGCTGCTGTCATATCCAGGAAAAAGGGAACCACGAGTACTCATCAATGATGTTGATGAAGTACACATTGTGGTTCATGGAGGGTAGGGGTCCATTGAAATCTATGCTTATATGTTAAAGGGGGAAAGTGGCCTTGATCAGGTGTGACCACTGTAAGGTAAAAACATCATGAGATGGGACCGGAGAAGGAGTCACCCAGTACTAAGGAGTAACAGAATGCAGATGTGACCTTGTACACTCAAGATAAGCTTTGCACTAACAAGAATGATGAGCAGCAGACTAACAGAGAAGGGTAGCAACAGCTTATTCATTGGACAATGTCATGGTATGATAATTTACTAAGTACGTATCCTGAGGTATAAAAAAACACCATTTTGCTGATAACGGCAGAATGCATTCTCCGACTAACTTTGTTAGTCGCAAGTGTTACAATCCGGTAATAAAGAACAAAGAACCCTGATTTCGACTCAGTCTGGTGTTTGTCTCACTCATTCATGAACAAAGCAGACCTAACAATTTGGTGACCCCGACGTGATGGGTGAGTGAACACTGGACGACGGTTTCTGTTTTTTCTGACAATCATCTCAGCCGGCTGATAAAAAGGTCCAGAGAAGCCTGTTTTAACAAAATTCTCTTTTTTTTAAAATCTTTATGATTGTCAGTAAGAACTGGAGATCGGACAAATTAGACGACCACAATTGAAGGTCGCATGCCAGGATTGTAACACGTAAGTGATTACAGACAAGATAAAAGTCCTTAAGGTGTTTGAATGACATTTATTAAGTGCTTCGCAAGAAACTACTAGACTTTGTCGTTGCAAAGTCCAATAGAGTGAGAAGGTGGTCTATAAACAATTGAGGACCTGAGTTTTCTGCCCTAAACTGGTTATTAAGAGGAGAAATCTCCCACGTGAAGGTTGGGCTTTGAAAGAAAACAAAGGTTCAGGCTTATTGGCCTCAATTGTATCTGAGAGACTGACTTATAAATGTCCGGTAGGTATGATAATGTCTGTACACTTGAGAATTTAAGAATTTATTTCCCCAATTCGCCGTGGTGGAATACCACAGCAGACACTAGAGACCTTGAGACAACAAAAAAAAAGTACTCAGGGACGCCTGCCTGGTGAACAAGAACGACGACAGAAGGCTGCGACAGCTGTGTCCGGATCAGGTAGGAGATATTAATGAAAAAGTTGACAAACTCCTAAGAGACACCCGGTTTATTCGAAATACTTTTGATAAGTTAAATGAGGGTATTCCCAACATCACCAAGGAGATAAAGTTACGTAAATTCATAGATTGGTACAGGGAAACAGGACAAAAGTATAGCCCAAATATTTGGTTTTCTAGTTGTAATTTAACTTTCAGACCCCTTTGGGAAAACAGAGAGTGGAAAACGAGCAATCAGAGTATACAGAACAGTCTGAAGTCAATTGAAGGACAAGACTTAGAGACTGTTCCTTTAAAAGATATTAGTCATCCAACTTGCAAGGAGACATTTTTAAAAGCAATTTTCGTTGACATAGATCCCTTAAACGGACAAGAACCTAAATTAAAACAGGCATTAGAAAGCGGTCCCGCAGCTATGGCTGTACAGTTGCCTGCTAAGATTTTTGACCAAGTTATTAAGGAAATTAATCAGGAATTAGAGGAGCGAAATACCAGTAATGCGGCATTGGAAAAACAAAAAATGCTCCGAAAATGTGTAGACCGCTGGAGGAAGAGGGGTTGGTTACCCGGGGGCACTGAGATGTTCCTGACAGGTGAGGGAAACAAAATTTTAAAACGTAGAGGCTTAGATAAGCTGGAAGAAACAAAACACAGAAGGGAAAGGAAAAGTGCCTGTTTCCAGTTTCCAGCCACGAAGTGTCCGGGTTTGCTCTCTCCCTCCCTCCTTTCACCCTTCCCCCTCTCTCTTCTCTCCCCCTCTCTCTCTTCTCCCCCCCCTCCTCTCTCACCCACTCCCCCTCCCAATCCCAATCTGTGGCGGTGCTGCCCTGAAATCCCCAGGTTGGGCAGGGCAGAAAAATACAATTTGGTTTTAATTTTGTGCCCACAATTCCAGCTCCGCATCAAATGGGATCCTGTTTTATCCTCTCTCCCTCCCTCTTTCCCGCACCCCCACCATTGCGGGATCAGGGCAGACATTGTGGGCTGACGTGTAGCTCACTCGAGGTGGGAGGGAAGGAAGGAGTGATAGTTCCCAGTGGTGGGAGACCCAATCTGATCCAGACCAGTGATCACAGGATGAGAACCTTTTAAAACCTTTGAAACGAAAGTGTTAATCTGAAGACTTTTCTCCCAGTGGGGCCAGTGCAAGGCATTTTCTCTCTCTATCTCTTGTGCTCTGTGTATCTGCCTCTCTATCTCTTTCTCTCGCTATGCTCTCTCTCTCTCTCTATCTCTCTCTCTCTCATAGTCTCTGGATGTATGTGATGTCATGTATGTACTCTGACAATAAATCATTTATAAGTGAGTCTTATACAATTATACAAACGGGACACAGAAAACAAAATCTTTAATCGCGAGTCAGCAAAAAAGAGGGTGAGAGACAAGGAGATGCAGTACCGCGATGTCCTAGCTATATTCGAAGAATTTGGTCTCCCTGATAACCCACCTATTATGGCCCCTGTAGAAATAGCTTATAGACCCCCACCTAATGCATATGTGGAGTCACAAGGTACCCCTGACACCCCAGATGGGATCCTGGAGTAACGTCCCTTATATCCAGATATTGAGACACTGGGGTGTGACAAGAACCTCGGGAATAGGGACACATCAGACGAGGTACAGGCCCCTTTAATAAAAATAGAAGGGGGAGTAATAGATGTGGAGACCCCTCTGGAGTCCAAGAAAATAGAAAAGGAGTTAGAGATACAGAAATGGAACATGAAAAAGGTTCAGGTTAACATTAAAAACTTAACCAGAGATATTAATGTGCTGGGGCAGATCAGTGAGGATCAAAAAGAATTAATGGTAGGTGTATTGAAGGAAGTGGAAAAGATAACTACAACACTGTCAGGAGAAATTAAAGCTGAAGGAATGGTAATAGGAGTAAAGGACGAAAAGTGTAGTACAGATGAGGAAACGAGATACGATCCACCATGGGAGGAAAGTAAAAGGAAAAGACTCGGGAGGGAGAAAAATAGACATGCCTACCTGGACATAGTTAGAACAAAAAAGAAAGATGTGAAACAACTAAACTATGGCCGAAAAGATTATCTTAGAGATGAACGTGACAAATATACCTTTGACCCTGAGACATTGGAAGCTGATAGGGACAGTGACAGTGACGAAGAAGAGTCAGAACAAGGTGGGATAAATAAATGCATGCCAAGAGTAAAGAAGGAGCAGAAATCCCCAAAATTGAGATATCAATGCCCATTACTGATCACGGGACGGGGAACTCAAAAATATTTACCCTGGTCACGAATGGACTTAGAGAGTTTAATGAAAAAACTACCTCCGTTGAGTAATGGGGCTAGTCCATGGATTTCTTGTTTTGAGCGAGAAACCTGCCAAGAACAATTAGCACTCGCAGATGTCAGAACTATCATGATAAAATTAAAGGCAGAAGGGGCCCTGAAGCAAATAGAGAGAATTGTAAGAAGCAGTAAATTGGGGGATGAAATAGAATTTAACCCACTTCGGAATAAATTTTGGGAAGCACTTAGAGAAACATTTCCTACACCCTATAGTTTGGATGCCTTGGTAACCCTTCAACTAAAGGAAGGAGAGACTGCACACGAGTATTTCACTCGAGCATGGGACTTATGGGAAACAGGGACTGGAGAAAGACCCGACCACAGCCCCTTAGGAAGGGCTCACTTTCGTAATGGGATAATAAACGGACTACCTGCTACGGTTCAAGCAAAATTAAGGGACATTGTGGGATTAGAGACAATGTCAGAGGATTTGTGGAAAAGACACCTGACACATGCAATCAAACGACATCGTCAATCAGAGCATGCTAAGTCAGAAAGTGCGTCCCAGAAGGAGGTGGACAAGACAACCGATAAATTGGTGAGAGCCATAGAACATATAGGGGTTAAATTAGCGGCCCAACAGATAGTCCCACAGGTCATGGGGCCAGTGATAAATCCGGGACCCCAAGTAAGAAATGGTTGGGAAAGACAGCTAGGTACAATGTATAGAGGGGAACATGCAGTATGCTGGTACTGCCAAAATCCTGGACACTACCAGCGGAACTGTCCGGAGGCTGGGAGAGCAAGGGGAAAAAGATTACCCTCTATTAGAGGCTATCGGGGAAGAGGAGGAAACTTAAGAGGACAAGCAAGGGGTAGGGGTGGACACATTGATGGGCCCCAGAGAATCGGGGGGTGGCAGAGTGATCAACAAGTCCAGGCACCTCAGTGTAATGACTATATTGAGGAAGGTGCTGAAGTTGATTATTGAAGGTGCCCTGGAGAATCAAAAATCACGCCTCTCTGGGAGCCACCAAAAATTTGGGGGACGGTAAATGGAGAAAAAATTGAATTTATGGTTGACACAGGGGCAGCAGTTACGACAGTGATTAAAAAACCCCCAGGGAGCACATTTTCGGGCAAAACATTATCTACAATAGGATTCTCCGGGATAAGGGAAACACAGCCCTATACAGATAACATCGACATGACATTTGGACGACAAAGGGTTAAAACGCCTGTCCTGGTTGTGCCAAGTTGCCCCATTAATTTATTAGCAAGGGACATTCTTACCAAACTAGGAATAACCATACAATGTTCTGAGAAGGGCCTTCGGTTAACATACCCAGGGGATACATTAAGAAGGGGAGGACAGTTTATAGTAATGACCCCATCTAACGCTTCAGAAGACTCTGTGGAGGTTAGTATTTTCTGGAGTCGGCTACTGTATGATGAACCAGGCCCAGGGCTGGTTAAACAGTTTTTTGAGTGGAGGGCCAGTATTCCTCGGTATGGGGATTACCATTATCCACTAGATCCTATGCATGTTACATTAAACTACACCATCCACCCGGACCAGGAATATGAGGAGAGGTGGGACTCTCTAAAAGAAGGGAAGACAGAAACAATACATTGTCCATTTATCTTTGTAGGTAAGGAGGGAATAGCTGCTATGGTTGTCATGACAGAAGAACAAATGGAGTGGTTCTGCTTAGGAGTAGAAAGTGTGCCTCATGTGACCTTGGGTATTGCCAAAGATCATCACGCTCGACAGCTGGGTCCGATGGTAAAGGAAGCGATAGGGTGTGAATACAGGCAGACAGAAATCCTGGGATATTCCACCTCGGAGGGAGGAAAATTTGTCAGACTGAATATTGAAGCATGGGACCAGGTTGTGAATGAGAAAGTAGAAAGAGACCGAGCCATAGAAGGAGAAAATATTGATCACAGAGACTCAGACAAATATCTTTCTAATCTGAGTCCACATATATGGACAATGGGGCCCTATGATGTGGGAGTAATAAAAGGAGAGGTATTTCTAGAATTGGCCAACCCCGGGCAGAAACCAATATGGAGAAAACAATACCGCTTGTCGCCCAGTCAGGAGGAGGGTATTAAAGGAACGATAGAAGGGTTAATGGAGTCAGGGGTTTTAAGGGCGACACCTGACAGTATGTGGAACACGCCCATTATGCCTGTTCCCAAACAGGGTAGAAAAGGATGGTACATGACCTCCGGGAGATTAACTTGGCTACCAAGACCATCGGGAGACCAGTCCCAGACCCATATGTAGCACTTAGGGCTCTGAGTCCGGAGCACGAATACTATACTGTCATTGATCTGGCAAACGCATTCTTCTGCTTGAATTTAGCTGAGGAATGCCAAGACTGGTTAACTTTCACTTACCAAGCACATCGGTACACATACACTAGATTACCTCAGGGTTATAAGGACAGTCCAGGACTGTTCAATCAGGCCCTTAGCGAAATTCTAATGAAATTAAAGCTCCCGGAAGATGTTACACTGATTCAGTATGTAGACGACCTAATATTAGCAGGGAAAACGCCACATGAGTGCCTGACAGGGACAGCAGTTTTACTCAAGGGGTTAGGCGAGGCTGGATTTAAAGTAAAAAGGTCGAAATGTCAGGTCGGAAGGAGGGTGGTAACTTTCCTAGGAAGACTCGTGGGTAAAAACGGTACGACCATGTCTGAGGCACATAGAGAAATGATACTAGGGTATCGAAAACCTACTACAGTACAAGACATGCGAGGGAGGCACAGGGAGAGAACATGGTGTCGGAGACCTCTTCTATCTAATGATTGGAGTGTCTATTAATGGAAAAGATCCTTGGGGAGTGGTGAGGTTCGACTAACAAACATACACAAAGGACATAATTAAACCCACTTCGAAAGAGGGGGAAGTGAGAAAATTCGATAGTACGAAGATGACCAGGGGAGAGAAGATAGCAATTGAGACAGGTATTGATGAGTCAAACTCCTGGATAGATCAGATGGGTAAATATGCGGACCAAGCAGGGTATGGGGACTGCTGGGTCTGTGCCCGAGGAAGGCCATTATTACGGATGAGCAGATCAATTTTTGAGGAGACAGATGCTATGGACTGCGCCTTGAACCTAATGTCAGAATCCGACCCACTGAATAGGTGTCTGATATGGGAACAGACGTTTCCCATAGCTCCGGCTAATGTAGCTCCCCCTGTCTTTAGATCCACAGGCATAACTAATGTTACTTGTTTTGCCAACAACAACACAGCAGCGCACGTTTTCCATGTGGGTTGGCTGCCCAGCGACTCGTGCAGGACTCATGTTGATCTCTCACATAGCAGTAGTGCAACCCGCTTGACCCAGGCTAGGGCGGATATTTGGTGGTTTTGTGGAGGAAGAGTGCTGTACAACTGGCTCCCCGCTAACTGGGATGGTCGGTGTGCTCTAGTAACCCTTAATGCGCCAGTGCTGATTGTCAAAAGGCAGGAGGGAGACGAGGATTCCCTAGAATTGCGCCACACAGAGAGTTGGCTGTGGAGAAAAAGGAGGAGTGTTGGACTCTTGGGGCCGGGAGGAAGGAACCCTGATGGGGTATGGATTGATGCCATTGGCCAAGCCCGGAATATTCCGGACGAATTTAAATTAGCCGATGAGATTGCAGCTGGGTTTGAAAGTTTTCCTGTTTTTAGTGCAATTTTTCCCATCACTGTAAATAAGAATGTTAATTGGATCAACCTTATTCACTATAATGTCCAGCGCCTTGCAAATTTGACCAGGGACGTTGTTGAGGCAATACATCAACAACTGTCAGAAACTTCCCTTATGACACTTCAGAATAGGATAGCGATTGATATGGTCCTGGCAGAGAAAGGTGGAGTGTGTGCTATGTTTGGAGATCTATGCTGCACTTCTATCTCTAATAACACAGGGCCAGATGGATCACTCACTAAGGGGTTAACGAAACTTAGGGCATTGGCGAAAGAATTAAAAGCCCAGTCTGGAGTCTCCAATCCTGTTTTATCCTGGTTACAGGGAGTGTTTGGGAGATGGAGCACATTGTTAGGACAACTTTTGCTGGGTTTGTTCATTTCTGTATCAATTTTTATCACTTGTGGCTGTTGTTGTATTCCATGCATTCGAACGCTGGTCACGAGGACCATAGAGAGAGCCTTTGCTGACCGTGATGAACTGCCTCCGAAATATCAAGCTGTGCAGGCTGTGGAGCAAGACTATCTCACATTACAGGAGGCGGAGAAAGTTGCTGAGATCGATCTGGAGTCTGAAGGGGAATGTGATGGGAAGGAGGGATTGTGAATTAGATTGTTACACATATAATTTTAACCTTGCTTGTAACCTAAATATTATAACCTTGATTGTAGAACAAATATTATAACATTGATTGTAACACAAACATTATTAATCAGATTGTAGAACAAGTATTATGAATTAGATTGTAGACCATATGTTAACTTGGGAATTTACTAATGTACGGGGGGTTAGCTAGTTTTTTGCTTGGGGGCAAATGGGATGAAACTTGTAAACGGGCAATGGGATCGGGGTGACGGATGGGGGGTGTACGCAAAGGAGGGTTGGGGGAGCCCTCGCCCACCAGCCGAACTACCCTGTGAACAGAACCCGTATAGAGCTTGGCAATAATAGGCGAACTAATGTAACGCGGTGGTAGCATAGTCAGGGCGAGATTGTCCTCTAAAGAGGACAAAGGAGGGATTGTAAGGTAAAAACATCATGAGATGGGACCGGAGAAGGAGTCACCCAGTACTAAGGAGTAACAGAATGCAGATGTGACCTTGTACACTCAAGATAAGCTTTGCACTAACAAGAATGATGAGCAGCAGACTAACAGAGAAGGGTAGCAACAGTTTATTCATTGGACAATGTCATGGTATGATAATTTACTAAGTACGTATCCTGAGGTATAAAAAAACACCATTTTGCTGATAACGGCAGAATGCATTCTCCGACTAACTTTGTTAGTCGCAAGTGTTACAATCCGGTAATAAAGAACAAAGAACCCTGATTTCGACTCAGTCTGGTGTTTGTCTCACTCATTCATGAACAAAGCAGACCTAACACCACTCAGGCTGGTAAAAGCAGGTTTTGCCCTCCATGCAGTCTCAGCAATTTCTTGTCAATGTCCTCATGTCTTCAATGCAGTAGGGGAGATTATGGGCCTAGAGGAAGTGAAAAAAATGGGTGATTCCAGGGTGGCAGAGGCCATTGTGGAGTGCCTGCAGGCAATCCATCTGGGAGTGCCTGCAGGCAGTCCATCTACACACTGGTGCAAGTCCCCCAAGGCAGGGCATGTGAGCCAGTACAATATGTCGTATTTGTAGGTGGAAAACTCGATTCCCCACCTCAGGATTTTATCATTTTTTTATTTTACCCCATTGGTGATTGTTAAACATAAAGCCAAATGCCTGTTGGTCAGTCAGCAGGGTAAAATACTTACTGGTGAGATAATGTCTCCAGTGCCATACGATTTCAATGATAGCCTTTCTCGATGGAGGAATGCCAGATTTCGGGGCCCTGGAGGATGCGTGAAAAAAAAACGGCATTGGCTTGCTCACCTGGTTATGTGTGGTGGCCTCAGCAAACTCAGATGCATCGCCTTCCACCTAGAATAGGATGGATTCGTCCAGTGTGTGCATTATGGCCTTTGCAATGTTGGCTTTGATACGGTCGAATGCCTCATGCGCTTATGCCGACAGAGGGAAAACAGTGGCCTTGATGAGGGGTCAGGCCCTTCACGTAGCTGGGGACCCACTGAATGTAATAACAGAAAAAGCCCAGGCACCTTTTCAAGGCCTTGAGGCAGTGGGGAAGTGGGAGTTCTAGCAGGAGCACATGCAGTCGGCGTCGGCGCTGATGATTCCATTCTCCACAACGCAGCCTAGTATAGCCAGGTGACGTGTACTGAAGACACATTTCCTTGTGTTATGCATCAGATTTAGACATTTTGCAGTGTAGAGGAATTTCTGGAGGTTCCCATTATGGTCCTGCTGGTCATGGCTGCAGATGGTGACATTGTCAGAGTAGGGGAAAGTGGTCCACAGCCTGTGTTCATCCACCATCCAACACATTTCATCCTGAAAGACTGAAATTCTATTCATGACTCCAAAAGGAACCCTCAGGAAGTGGTAAAGCCAGTCATCCATCTTGAACGTGGTATACTGGCAGTCTTCAGGGTGAATGGGGAGCTAGTGGTAGGCAGACCTTAGGTCTATGGTGAAGAACATTTTGTACTGTGCGATCTGCTATGTGGGGCAGGGAGTATGCATCCATCCAGCTGAACCTATAGATTGTCTGGTAGTAATGGATGACCATCTGATGTTTCTCCTCACTTTCTCCACACCTTTCACCACCCCTACTTGGGCTCTCTGCTCGTACTCTGTTCTATCAGCCTCTCAGCGAGTAGGAGTCTTAGTTCTGACTTAATAAATGTCCTGTCTCTGGTGCTATATCGCTGACTTTTAGTGGTGATGGGCTTACAGTCAGGGTGAAATTGGCAAACAGGAGTGGGGGAGAGACCATATGTCGGGCGCGGTGATTGGATTTGTCAGTCATGTCATGAAAGGAGGGCGGGCAGTTTAAAAACTGCTCATTGCAGACTGTGAGGGGAGGTTGGGCCCGTTGTACTCCATGGTGACGCTCTTCATGTTAGACTGGAAGTCTAATCCCAGTAGAATGGGTGCACAGAGCTGTGGCAATATGAAGAGTTTAAAGACCTTGTATACTGTGCCTCAGGCAGTCAGTGCACTGTACAACTGCACAAATCTCGGCCGAGTGAGCTTTTGATGCGATGAAGATACAGTGGCTCACGGGGTTCACCCCAAGGGAGTATTGCTATATATAGATATCCATCATGGACCTGGAGAGTTGATGGGGTCTGTCTTGATTGAGGGTTACCGACGCCAGCGGCGACTCGTCATCTATGGAATTCCATTGGCTGCTGGCAGTCCAGTAAGATGGCACCCAATATAACAGGCCCCCATGGCATGCACTCGGCCCCATTGGAGTTTGCCAGAAGAGAAATGGAAAAATCCAGAAGAAATGTCATCACAGGCAGCGGTCATCATGCTGCACGTGCATGGCCTTTGCAGGTTCCTGGAAGTGATGGCGGAACTGACAACATTGAAGATAGATGCCCCCACTCGCACATGGCGCTGTTGGAACTCAGGATTAGTTTGGACTTACAGACTTTCACGAAGTCTCTCTTCTTCCCTCAGATGGAGCAGATGGCGTTCACGGGCAGCATTTCCTCGGGTGCTTAGCCTGCCCACAGAAGTAGCACTTCAGGTGGTCGATAATGACAGTGATGGTTAGTTCAGAGCAGGAGGAAGGTTGCGATGCCACCTCCCAAGATGGCAGCCCCTGTGTTCTCCACTAGGCGGCCATGTATTCATTGGAGAATGATTCAGCGTTATGGATGGCTACCTCTAGAGGGTTCGCCTGTTTGATGGACTGAGGTAGGCTCAGTTGTCTCTGTTCGAGTAGCCTCTACCTCATGTAGTAGGAGTGGACACCTGTTATAAAGGCGTCTCTGATCTGCAGCTGTGTGTGCTGTTCTGCATTCACAGATTGGCAGTTGCAGTCCCTTGTGAGCTCCAGCAGAGCCCTGATGAAGTCATTGAAAGTTTCCCCCATTTTCTACCTGTGTGAGTGGAATACATGCCGCGTATAGACCTCGTTCACCTGGACTTTATACTGGTCCTTCAAGTTGTCCATTGCAGCTCGGTTTGTCTGGCAGTTACTGACCATCTGGTAGGCCCGGTGCCCAATGTATGAGTACAGCAGATAAAGTTTGTCCTCATCATCCTGGATAGCTGCTGTGAAGGCTGTGAGGAGCATTTTAAAGCAACAGCACCAGAGCATGAACTTGTTGGCTGCCTCGGGTTCTCTTGGGTTAATTCCCAGGTGATCTAATTTCATGTACTTGTCCATGTTTTTAAAAAAAAATCTTGTAGATAAAATTGAAGCACAATCAATTACACAAAGACTGAATTTGCCAAGAATGAAAGCTTTTATTTACAAGCATCCCTGTGTTGGTCGCTCATGAACAGATTTTGAAACATGCTGAACAATATCAGATATATTAGTGGATACATCAGGCCATGTCCCCCATGGGCAACTCCCTCGGAACGTCCTCGACATTACAAATCCAATTGCTGGCATCAAAGCAGCTGTTAAGCCAGATCAGCAGGAGCGTAAGACGGAGAACCTGGAACAAAGAAGCCTGACACATATCACTCACGATACCACGTGTTCAGTGTTTAAACAGACTAAATCATCCTGTCCCTCAATAGCTACCCACTGAGTGTAACCCTGGGCAGGTGTCACTATTTCCCCTTTTACAGGAGGGCCTCTACCTGATGGTGCCACCCATACCTTTTGTCCGGCATTCTCTAGCTCGGGAATGGGGGGCAATGACTGTTTTTCCTCTGGAATAGGCTGTAGTTCAGAAGTGTGAAGAAGTCGGTGGAAAGGTGTACCTCCCTTCAAAGGGCGATGATTCAAATTGTTGACTGCCTGCTGCAACACATGGCACCACCCCTTCAGGGTCCCCAGTGGTGTTAACAAACGAATTTGTTCCTTCAGTAAGCCATTCATTAGTTCAACTAACCTGACAGCCTGCGGATAATAAGGAATATGGTGAACCCATAAGATACCGTTGTCAGTTCCCCAATCACTGAGAAGTGCGAGCCATTATCTGACTGAATCTCCTCTGGTACATCATAACGAGAAATTAAATGGTTTAGTCCTTGGATAGTGCTAGCTTGGTCAGCCGTCTTGGTGGGAAAAATTAAAACCAGGCCCGAAAAGGTGTCAACCATTACTAGGATGTAACATTTACCCATACAGTCTGGCATGGGGCCCATGTAATCAATTTGCCAGACCGCAGCCGAGCGAGCTTCCCATCTTATTCAGCCATGCGGACCAGGAGGAACGGTGCGGGACTTCACAAGCTGATATGCTGATATGCTGGGCATGTACACACGATCATGCAGCCATCATCCTGATGAACGGGTAAGGCATGTGTATAGCTGTATAGCTGATCCCTTCTCCCCCAAATGGCCACTCTGTTCATGTGCCCATTGAGCCAGGGGGACGGTATCGGCGTGACTGATAGTGGCAAGCTGGTCTGCCACTGCATTATGTTGTGCCATGTTTGTTGTCGCATTGGTATGGGTGTCAACGTGATATATGGTTTTCTCACAATGGAGGGAAGCATCCCACAACAGCTGCCACAGCTGTTTGCCCCATACTGGGCAGTCAGGTATCAGCCAGTTGTTCTTTTGCCAATCAGGCATCCATACCACAAGTCCATTAGCCACAGCCCAGGAATCGGTAAACAGGCGAAGAGGGTGATCATGGGGGTCTAGTGGTAAAGTGACCGCCTTCAACTCAGCATACTGACCCATCCCCCTCCTCCAATAAGTGAGTTCCCAACCTGAGATGGTAAGCCACCACCTTCCACTTCTGCTTTCCTTGCACCCACCGGCTGCTACCATCAGTAAATCAGGCGTCCTCTTCTTCTGCTAGAGTGAGCGAATCATATGGTTTACCCCACTGAACTCGTGAAGGGGGTAGGGGAGGAGGCAAGGTGGGTTCAACGTCCTCATGATGAGACAGAATATCAGTCACCTGTTCGCGTATGCGGCACACCCCTTCAGGCCCTCTGGTCGCGCAACTCTGAATATACCACTTCCATTTAACAATAGAAGACTGTTGAGCCCGCCCGTTCTTTAGATTAGCGTCATTAGCCAGGACCCAGTTCATTATTGGAAGTGCAGGTCACAACTGAGCATCTGCATCGCCTGTCATTCTTTCTGTCTCCAGCAGGGCCCAGTAACAAGCCAGTAACTGTTGTTCAAAAGCAGAATAACGAGTGGCATCCTTGGGCATGGTTCGTGACCAGACGCCCAGCGGGTCTCTGCGGCCCTCTTGTTTCTGCCAGAGGCTCCAGGAGGCCACATGATCAGTAACTAAGACCTGTAGTTCGTAGGGGGTATTTGGGATGCAGGGAGAAATGGACAGGGCCTGAAGAATGGCCTGCTTGGCGGACTGGAATGCCATTTCCTGATCGTTATCCCATAAAAAAGTTTGTTTTCTTTTGGGTAACCTTATATATAGGACGTAAAAGCAACGCCAAGTGTGGAATATGGCATCGCCAGTATCCCAATAACCCTAGGAAAAGCTGGGTCTCCTTTTTACTAGTAGGAGTGGCCAAGACTGCGATCTTACCACAAACTTTATCGGGAACCATCTGTTCTCCAGCATGCCACTGAATTCCAAGGAAAATAACCGTCTGGGATGGGCCCTGCACCTTGGCGGGGTTAATGGCCCACCCTCTTTGCATCAGGGTATCTTGGACACTCTCCATACCTTCCTGTACCATCTCTTCCGTGGCCCCTTGGATCATCACATCATCAATATAATGGTGAATTGAGAGAGAAGGCTGCCTCCAAATCACGGGCAATTAGGCTGTGGCAAATAGTGGGAGAGTGTACATAGCCCTGAGGGAGGTGGGTGAAGTAGACTGGCGCCCCTTTAAGGTAAAGGAGAACTGATCCAGTGATACCTCAGCTATAAGAATACTGAAGAAGGCGTTAGCGAGATCAATGACAGCATACCATGTTCCCGAGTTCCCAGTAGCAATGTTTTCAATAAGGGTAACAATGCCCGGAACAGCCGAAGCAAGTGGTGGGGCATGTTTGTTCAAAAAACGATAATCAACTGTCATTCTCCAAGAGCCATCCGGCTTCTGGACTGGCCAAACGGGGCTATTAAAGGGCAACGTTGCGGGCCTCACTACCCCTTCTTCTTGCAAAGCATTGATGGAGGCAGTAATCTCTTCCTGCCCTCCAGGGAGGCGATATTGTGGAATGCATACTGGTTTCGATGGGGGAAGCACCATCACAGGATCCCACTTAGCCTGACCCACGACTCGTCTTTTAGTAATAGTCTGAATTCCAAATGCAAATCCCCCTTGGCTAGTATTAAGGGCCGTACCGGCCAACATATTGATACCCAGGTTACACTCATCAGTGGCAGCCACCAGGGCATGTAACCACATAGGGAAAGGGCCATCACCCACCGTGGCACGGAATTTTACTTCCTTCGCCAGGGTGATCGCTCCTCCCATCCCCTCTATTCGAAATGTCGGTCCGGTCCAGAGGTCGGGGTTACCAGGAATCACCAAGTGCTCCGCACCAGTATTGACCAAGGCCAAATATTGGTGGTCATTACCCCCACCCCAATGGATTGTTAACGGTATGTAGGGCCGTGGGTCCCCGTGTATCTGCAGTATCTCAATGGAGTAGATACAGGAACCCTGTGTAGTGTTCGGGGGCTTCCAGGACCACATGCCACTATTATCCATAAGAGCCTTTTTAACCATCTGTTGTATCTCATCATGGATAACTGGAGCAAGAGAAGTTGGCTCGATAGGAGCAGCAGTGGGAGCAGAAGGCACAGCTGAGCCAGGAGGACTCAGTAGCTGGGAATGATCTTCCCCTGCCTTCCTCTTATAAAGGGCATAAAGGACCGCGGTAGGTTTCCCATCAATATCACTTTTAGGTACGCCTAACTTTAACAAGGTTAGAAAAAGGTCCTTTCTTGTCGGTCCGTTATTAGCAGCAGACCCTCTCCCTTCATCCTGCTTGTCTGATTTAACCGGGGTTGTACGTGAGTGGATTTTACCTCCCAACTCTAATTTTCAAAACCCAGATAAGGCATGCACCGCCTCAGACACAGGGTGCCCAATTAGCGGACTAGTTACAAACAGAACCAGTCCCCGTATAGTGAGTTGGGCGGAATGAACCAATCGGGTATGCATTCCAGCAGTGAACGTCTCTTTGTCAGGGCTCCCCCCATGTACCCACAGCCTCAAACACCCTGCATACCTCCTCTGGGGTGCCCCAATTATTCTGCAAATGTAAATCCCAGTCTACTGGTAACGGGTATACTCGTAACAGGGCATCCCCTAGAGTGGTAAGTAAGTAATCCACCCCTCTCATTCTACCACGTAGCTCAGCAGTGACCCGGATATCAGTAGTCAATGTTCCTAATCCCAACAATTCCTCAGGGGTTAAATATACATTACCCCCTCATTGTTCCCAAACACGCAGGAGCCAGGCTGCCAGAGTTTCTCCCATCTTTTGCCTAAATCGATCTCCAATGGCGGCCAGCTCTTTTATAGAGAAGTCATGTATTGTTTACTGCTCTGGACCCCTGTTCTCACTTTGGCCCACAGGGCCCTCTGCCCAGTGGACAGGAGGATGCCCAGGTCAACCCGTAGAGGGGGTGGGCCATAGAGCATAAGCAGGGGTTCGGGTATCTTCCCCTGGGTCTGCTTGGGAGACTGGGGTATCTATCCCTTCAATCTCTACCCTTACATCATCCCCCCTTCTGTCTGTTTTGGAAGTCTTCTGCCTTACAGGGCAGGCATGAACAGTGGGTGGAGAGGGTAGTATGTCAGGCACATGGCAAGGGGTATCTGCATTATTACCATTGTCATCATTCCAGATATTCCCGTCCCATTCATCAATTACATCAGGATCGTCGCCATTCCTTATCATGGCACGAATACGATGAATATCAGGTTCTACTCCATGCCTTTCCTTATCTGCACATAGCTGCTGACGGAGTTTAATATTACGGCAGATTGTTTGGACATGCTTATCCTCCCATTCTTTGGCTCCATCCTGACTGGTGCAAACAATCTCGCTCATCATGGAACAGCGTTGTCGCATGGCTTCTAGTTTCTCCTCTAGTTGCTCTCTCTTGTGCTGGGATTCTACTTCTCACTGAACTAATTCTGCTTCACACTGAACGACGCAGCATAAGGCTGTGGCCAGCAGCCAAAAACCGTCCATCAGCATCGCATTTTTAACAGGAAATTTACTTTCTCGAAGGAGATTGGCAACCCGCTCTCCCAGAGGTGCACTTGATGGATCTAACTTCTTATCCCAACTAATGGGTGGTCCCAACAAAGACAGGGTATTGGCCAACATGCCAAACCCATCGTCTTTGGATGTCCATCCCGGAATCAAGAACTGCTCAGGACTCACCTCTTTCTTTCGGTGAAACATCTCGAGACCAATCCTGCCGACTACGCCAATTGTCCTGGGTAAACTTGTACCTCTCACTTTGTTCATTTTAGATTGGTCACAGTGTTTGAGCTACTGAAAGAAAATAGAAACACACACCGAGAGCACTTCAGTTTATAAAAATCTTTATTACAAATTCTAAAGCTGATATCAAACTACAATATGCAAGCCCTTCCCAATTATACTTATCAATGTCTGGACTAGTCCCAACTGCCAAAGTGAGGCAACGACTGCACACTTGTAGTAAGTTGTCGGAGCGCCAGTAGCAGCTTCTCCACCTCCCCCTGACCGGGACGTTGGCTGGACTCTAGAAGTTCTTCTTGCTGAGAGATGTTGCCACCTCTCGGAGAGTCTCAAACTTCAGCAGTGGGACCATGGGTTATATTACCCAAAAACTGCTTCCTCAAGTACCTATTCCCAGCACAAAAAGTACCTATTCCCAGCCTAGGTTTCTATCGAATAACACAACTTTCAGCTTATCACTTTGAATACAATGGTTTATTTTGTGTCAAGGTTAGGTCTCTGACTGAAAGACTGTCCAAAACAAGCAGGAAGATTAAATGTTCTTGGTACACAGATGTCTTTTTGTCAGATAATTGCATCTCTGGGCCCCATGGTGGAATTTAGCTTATGTCTTCTCAGTCTCAAGCAGGTTACTGATTCTCAACGTTGCAGGAGCAAAAACTTGGTTTAAATCCTCCAATACAAAAAGATAGACAGCATCCCTGTGTTGGTCGCTCACTGACCTGGACTCAAACTGGAGCAGGCTTGTGGCACGACAGCCTTTATGGGGAGGAAAGGGGGAGGAGTCACGAGCCGGCCAGTGAGAGCAGGGTCAACCAGGAAAGGTCATGACATTTACATATGGCAAATATATTCAATAGTGGTTTCACTACAGTTATTTAAGCTTATTACTTTCGACCTGGTCTGTCGGGTCTAATTGATAG
This sequence comes from Narcine bancroftii, assembly GCF_036971445.1. NCBI lineage: Eukaryota > Metazoa > Chordata > Chondrichthyes > Torpediniformes > Narcinidae > Narcine > Narcine bancroftii. The sequence continues at coordinate 77,967,548 of NC_091471.1, forward strand.
CACTATATCGTAGCAGTCTTTTCCCACCAGAGTAGGCGAGTCTGAAAATAGAGGACATAGGTTGAAAGTGAGAGGGGGAGACTTACTTGATGTCTGTGGTGGGTGGGGGGGTGGGTGGTAAGTTTTTGAAAGGAGTGGGCATGATTGCAATGTTTTAAAAACACATTTGGATAAATAATTGGACTGGAGCAGTTTAGGGGGTTACAGCCCAAATGCAGACAAGAGGGATTATTTTAGATAAACACCCAGATTTGAATGGATGTATTGGGCTGAAGGGGCTGTTCCCATACTGTAAAACTATGAATCTATGAGTTCTGTGATGGTGGTGATGTCAAAAAAAATCAAACAAAACAATGAAGTAACTGATGGGCCAACTGTTCCCTTAGGTGGATAGATATACTGTACATAAAAATCCCATGACACTGTGTGGATATATTGTTTCTCACACTTACCTCTCAGGAAATGTCTCTGAAACATTATCTAGTTCTCATCTCAGTACCCATCTGCTGGAGCTTGGGTTGTACATTTACTATATTTTAATACTCGTAACTAAATTTCAAGAGTTCTTCATGGGGTGTGAATTGCAGCCAGACATCCTGAGTGCATATAATACACAGTATAAATAAATACTGTCTGAGTGGCAGTTTCAATTCTTCTGTAGAAGAACAACAACAAGGAAAAGACTATAAGCTGTTCAGATGGTAACCAGATGCAGGTGTGACCCACACTAACTCTATTGATGTGGTGCCCATTACTTTTTCTGGGAATAGTGAAGCACAGAAACATAACCCGAACATAAGGAAAGCATGCTGATTTTTTTCATTATATGTTAGAAAAGGAATACATGAACAAATTATTTAAGTTCTTGAAGATTTGCTTAAACTATTGATCAGGATCTTTCAATTTCCCAATAACTTTTGGCCTGAGACTCCCCACTTACCAGACTATACCATTTTATAGTAGAGCAATCTCTGTGAGGGATATTTGCTTTTATATTAAAAATACATTGGATTGTTTTTTTCCAGCAGAGAGATTAGTACAAATGTCAAATATCTCTGAAGACATCACTTTGCAATCTAATTTTCCATTTTGAGATTTTGAATCTTCCCATTTTCCAATCCATGTTCCATTCTTACAAGCATGGACAAGGGAGGAGAAAAGTTTGTTTATAAGGCAGAATATTTGGCATGAGTTCAATTATGCCAACCTCTTCATATCATTTCAATGGCATTTTTGCACAAAACTATAATTCAAACTTGATGATTTAGATAAATGGATAAAACATTTTACTGTCAGGGAGAACTTATCCCCACTAAATTCAATTGTTTTGAAGATGCATTTAAAAGAATCATACTATTAATTTTATCCATAAAAAGTACTGTTATGAGCCCAAAGGATCCAAAAACCCAGCAGCAATAGATAGTCACGAAGACAAATGGTTACACAAACAAATGTTGCTTTTAATTATCTTTAAACATGAAAACACACTTTAACTCATGTTTCATTCTTTATCTTTATGTTTAGATCTTGTTCCCATTTTTGTTTAGGTTTACCATTTGTTTCCTCGTTCTCCTTTTCTTGCAGTTTGATGTACATGTTTGTTACAGATTTTTTGATTATCATTGTGTCTGTAATCACATATTCAAAATTGCTTCCTTCTGGTAACCTCAGACTGTTTCCCAATTTGTCCTTCAAGTAGGTTTTCAGTTGGTAGAATGCAAACATTGTATCGTGAGTTATATTATATTTATCCTTCATTTGTTCAAAGGATAATAATTTATTTCCCGAAAAACAATTTTCTATTCTTTTGATCCCTTTTCACTCCCATTCTCTAAAGGAAAGGTTATCTATTGTAAAAGGGATTAGCTGATTTTGCGTCAATATTAGTTTTGGTAGTTGGTAATTTGTTTTATTCCTTTCTACATGAATCTTCTTCCAAATGTTGAGCAGGTGATACAATACCGGTGAATTCCTAAGTTGTACCAATTTTTCATCCCATTTATATAGTATATGTTCAGGTATCTTTTCCCCTATTTTATCTAGTTCTAATCTGGTCCAATCTGGTTTTTCCCTTGTTTGATAAAAATCTGATAGGTATCTTAATTGTGCGGCTCTATAATAATTTTTTAAAGTTTGGTCGTTGTAAGCCTCCTTGTTTGTATCATTCTGTTAATTTATCTAGTGCTATCCTCGGTTTCCCCCCTTTCCATAAAAATTTCCTTATTATTTTCTTTAACTCCTTGAAGAATTTCTCTATTAGGTATATTGGTAATGAGTGAAATAGGTATTGTATCCTTGGGAAAATGTTCATTTTAATACAGTTTATCCTTCCTATCAGTGTTAGTGGTAAGTCTTTCCAATGCTCTAAGTCGTCTTGTAATTTTTTCATTAATGGATGGTAATTGAGTTTATATAGATGGCCGAGGTTTTTATTTAGTTGTATACCTAGGTATTGCATTGCTTGCGTTTGCCATCTAAATGGCGATTCTTTCTTAAACTTTGAGAAATCCGCATTATTCAGTGGCATTGCTTCACTTTTATTTGCGTTGATCTTGTACCCCGACACTTCTCCATATTCCTTCAATTTCCTATGTAATTCTTTTATTGATATTTCTGGATCTGTTAAGAATATTATAAAGTCATCTGCAAATAGACTGATTTTATATTCCTTCTCTTTTATTTTTATCCCTTTTATTTTATTTTCTGTTCTTATCAGTTCTGCTAGTGGTCCTATAGCTAACGCGAACAGTGAGGGAGATAGTGGACATCCCTGCCTTGTTGATCTCTTAAGTTAAATTGTTTTGATATATATCCATTTATTGTCACTTTCGCCAATGGCCCCTTATATAATGCTTTAATCCAATTAATATATTTCTCTGGTAAGCTGAATTTTTGTAGTACTTTGAGTAAATAATTCCATTCTACTCTGTCAAAGGCCTTCTCTGCGTCTAAAGCAATCGCTACTAAGCTATGCTCTGGAACTATGAGAAATACAATAAACACGAGGTTACGTATGATACAATATAACTGGATACACAGGCTATACATCACACCTCAAAAGTTAAATAAATGGGACCCAACAGTATCAGACAGATGTTTTCGCTGTAAAAAGAAAACAGGAACAACAATTCATGCAATTTGGACATGTGAAAAAGTGAAAAATTTTTTGGAAGATCTAAACCAGATATTAAATAAAATCACAAAAAGCAATATACCAAAAAACCCAGAGATCTTCCTCCTAAGTAATATAAGAAACAAAGAATTTGGACTCGATTTGGATGGAGCACAAAAAAGATTTGTTATGATAGCCCTAGCTGTAGCAAAAAAACGTATTATGTCAACCTGGAAATTAGAAGATAACTTGAGAATACAACAATGGTATATAGAAATGAATAAATGTATTCCATTAGAAAAAATAACATATAATTTAAGAAATAACATTACAATATTTGAACAAATATGGGAGCCATACATGAAACACAATAGAGAAATCCTACCGTGGACTTCCACCACCTAAGATGACAGAAGGAGAAGATAATGAAAAGAACTGACTCAGTAAAATTTCTTGTTTATTTTTATTAAGTGTCAACATTGTTTAACGGGTTTAATGTATCTTATAGATTGAACTTTAAATAAATGGGAAAGGGAGTGAGGGAGGGAGGGAAGGGAGGGGAGAAAAAAGGGGAGAAAATGAAACTGTATATATTTAAGAAGAAAAATGTCTGTATGTACCTTGGTCAATATGGTTTATAGTGTGAAAAATAAAAATTAAAAACAAAACACACTTTAACTTAACTCTATTGATTTAACTAACCTAACTTAACCCCCTTCTAATTCTAACCACACATGTATGTAATGTGTGTGTGTTTGTGTGTGTGTGTGTGTGTGTGTGTGTGTGTGTGTGTGTGTGTGTGTGTGTGTGTGTGCACGTGTGCGCGCGAGCGCGCACGTGTAAGTTCAGAAAAGTTCTTTGGTTCACAGTCCAATCTCACTTCTCATTCCTCCAAGTTCACTGGTTACAGGCAATTCTTATACTGTGCACAGAATTTAACATTTATAAAGTTCCCAGGCTTTGGTGCTTGAAAGGTAAATGGTTACCGCTCAGGAAAGTTCTTGTTGGTTTGGAGAGAGATTTGTTGTTCCAGGACATCCACAACTGATTCTTTTTTAATCAGCCACTTCAGTTTCTTGCTGAAGAAACATGCCCCTTCAGGGTTCTGCAGATGATAACCTCTTTCTTTCAGGTCACCACAGAGTTCCTTTTTGTTTCCCTTATTCCAAGTGAAACATTAGACAGCCAGTCCTCTCCTTTTTCATGAATGACAAGGACTTTGACCAGGCCAAACCAAGAACTCACAACTCATCTTCCAAATGGGGCTTGTCATCTTGTCCTGTTCCAGTCGCAGCTGCTGTTTCTGGCTGTAACACTGTAGAAGTGATATCTCTCTCTCTCTCTCTCTCTCTCTCTCTCTCTCTCTCTCTCTCTCTCTCTCTCTCTCTCTCTCTCTGTCTCTCTCTCTCTCTCTCTCTCTCTCTCTCTCTGTCTCTCTCTCTCTCTGAGAGAAAGCCTATTTGACTCTCTCTGATTGCCATACCACATGACACTTAGAACAGCTCCACACAATCTGCAGCTCCAACAAGATCTTTCATCTGTTGCTTTTTTGTAAACAACAATCCATTAGTGAAGTCTCTTGGGCACTCTCCAAAGCTCTTGCAAAGACTGTTGGCCCTGACATGTCTAGTATTTCAAATAAGATCTGTTTTAAAGTGTTTGTATGTGACCTAATCTAACAGGGCTTTCCCAATTTATCTCCCAAAAACATATCTATATACTCTGTCATAGTACAACTGTAAAACATAAACATTTCACGTTATTATCAGTCATGGAGAATTGAACAGAATCCGACCTAACAGGGTGGAGAAAAAAATGATAATCATTGGGACTTCTAATGACTTGAACAAAATGAATTATTGCTTGCAATATTATTACTAACTGGGTTTCTAATTGGATTGTACAAAACCAGAAAATCCTTGTATTTTAATGAAGATTAAAACATATGACCCTTTCCTGCTCACGGTGTCGAAGGCTTTGGTGAGGTCAACAAAGGTGATGTAGAGTCCTTTGTTTTGTTCTCTGCACTTTTCTTGGAGCTGTCTGAGGGCAAAGACCATGTCAGTGGTTCCTCTGTTTGCGCGAAAGCCGCACTGTGATTCTGGGAGAATATTCTCGGCGACACTAGGTATTATTCTATTTAGTAGAATCCTAGCGAAGATTTTGCCTGCAATGGAGAGCAACGTGATTCCCCTGTAGTTTGAGCAGTCTGATTTCTCGCCTTTGTTTTTGTACAGGGTGATGATGGTGGCATCACGAAGATCCTGAGGCAGTTTACCTTGGTCCCAACAAAGCCTGAAAAACTCATGCAGTTTGGCATGCAGAGTTTTGCCGCCAGCCTTCCAGACTTCTGGGGGGATTCCATCCATACCTGCTGCTTTGCCACTTTTCAGTTGTTCGATTGCCTTATATGTCTCATCCAGGGTGGGAACCTCATCCAGCTCTAGCCTTAGGGGCTGTTGAGGGAGCTGGAGCTGGCAAATACTAGAGTGCATCGGATGTCCCCCAAAGTTCCTCAACATGATTATCCAACTGCACGAAAACCAACAAGGTCGGGTCAGATACAGCAATGAGCTCTCTGAACCCTTCTCCATTAACAATGGCGTGAAGCAAGGCTGTGTTCTCGCACCAACCCTCTTTTCAATCTTCTTCAGCATGATGCTGAACCAAGCCATGAAAGACCCCAACAATGAAGACGCTGTTTACATCCGGTACCGCACGGATGGCAGTCTCTTCAATCTGAGGCGCCTGCAAGCTCACACCAAGACACAAGAGAAACTTGTCCGTGAACTACTCTTTGCAGATGATGCCGCTTTAGTTGCCCATTCAGAGCCAGCTCTTCAGCGCTTGACGTCCTGCTTTGCGGAAACTGCCAAAATGTTTGGCCTGGAAGTCAGCCTGAAGAAAACTGAGGTCCTCCATCAGCCAGCTCCCCACCATGACTACCAGCCCCCCCACATCTCCATCGGGCACACAAAACTCAAAACGGTCAACCAGTTTACCTATCTCGGCTGCACCATTTCATCAGATGCAAGGATCAACAATGAGATAGACAACAGACTCGCCAAGGCAAATAGCGCCTTTGGAAGACTACACAAAAGAGTCTGGAAAAACAACCAACTGAAAAACCTCACAAAGATAAGCGTATACAGAGCCGTTGTCATACCCACACTCCTGTTCGGCTCCGAATCATGGGTCCTCTACCGGCACCACCTACGGCTCCTAGAACGCTTCCACCAGCGTTGTCTCCGCTCCATCCTCAACATCCATTGGAGCGCTTTCATCCCTAACGTCGAAGTACTCGAGATGGCAGAGGTCGACAGCATCGAGTCCACGCTGCTGAAGATCCAGCTGCGCTGGGTGGGTCACGTCTCCAGAATGGAGGACCATCGCCTTCCCAAGATCGTGTTATATGGCGAGCTCTCCACTGGCCACCGTGACAGAGGTGCACCAAAGAAAAGGTACAAGGACTGCCTAAAGAAATCTCTTGGTGCCTGCCACATTGACCACCGCCAGTGGGCTGATAACGCCTCAAACCGTGCATCTTGCGCCTCACAGTTTGGCGGGCAGCAACCTCCTTTGAAGAAGACCGCAGAGCCCACCTCACTGACAAAAGGCAAAGGAGGAAAAACCCAACACCCAACCCCAACCAACCAATTTTCCCTTGCAACCGCTGCAATCGTGTCTGCCTGTCCCGCATCGGACTTGTCAGCCACAAACGAGCCTGCAGCTGACGTGGACTTTTTACCCCCTCCATAAATCTTCGTCCGCGAAGCCAAGCCAAAGAAAAAAAAGAAAGAAGAAAACATATGACAAAACCATTTAGTTTGGTAGTGAGGCAGCATTCTACAGCACACTGGATGCCAATTAGCTTCCAATTTACAATGCAACTTCTGTATGCACATGTTATTTTGCTTGACTAATACACTACATTTGATCTTTTGGCAAAATTGCACATGCACTAGAACTATGTACAGTAGTAGCTGGTGACATCAATTCTTACTCAACGTGTTTTGATACCAGCAGTACCATACTCTGCCACATTAATCCTGCTGATCATTATATTAACCAGACATGAGACAACTATTAGTTTGTAGCAAGACATATCCCCAGCCGTACCACCACAAGTCACAACTGTTCTTTATAAAACAACCTACACATCCTCTCAGTTATACTGAGGATTTAAGAGATGAAATACCAGGATATTTCCATTTCCTCACATTAGTATTATAAAATATTTTCATCTCAAATTACATTTATTGCAGGTGACTGACACTCTTTGGGGGCTCTAACAACATATGAGTTTTTCACAGTGCCTGTGTTGTGATCATAGGCGTAACAGGATGCTACAATAAATCAGTGATGTGTTCATGAGATGAAATCAAAGCTTCAGGAAAGCATGTTGTTGTTTTATTACTGCATCTTCCAATAGTTCAATCATAAAATGGATACATTATAACATCTACAGGCCTTTGGTCTAAGATCAGTTTTGATTTGTCTCATTTACAGTCTGGTACTAAAACTTTGGAAGGCTTGTGGACAAATAACAAATCCCGAGTTTTGGAAATCATCATTTCTGTAGGAAGTTTGTACATTCTCCTCTTATTTGCATGATTTCATCCCACCTATCAAAAATATCTGGAGATTGTTGGTAAATTGACGTATTCGGGGACACGGGCTCATGGGCCAGAAGGGCCTGTTATCATTGCTGCTTGTCTAAATGTAAAATTTTAAATGTTGACATCCCAAATATTGATTGAGTCTGTGTTGAACTCAGGAAATTGGAAATTGTAATGGAAGATTCTAACCGTGTTTCTTACTTTTGCAGCTCTTGGTTCTGCAAGGCTGAGAACCTGCTTGTTTTTAGAATCAGCAGACATAAGCTAAATTCCTCCGAGGGGCCAGAGATGCTGTTATCTGATGAAAGGACATCTATGTACCAAGAACATTTAATCTTCCTGCTTGTTTTGGTCACAGACTGTCAGAGGCCTAGCCTTGATGCAAAATAAACCATTGTATTCAAAGTGATAAGCTGAAAATTATGTTATTTGATAGAAGCCTAGCATGCTAGCTTGCTTGCTTATCTTTCTTGCTGTGCTGGGAATAGGTGCTTGGGTAAGCAGTTTTTGGGTACTATAAGCCATGGTCCCGCTGCTGAAGTTTGAGACTCTCCGAGAGGTGGCAAGAAGAAGAAGAACTTCTAGAGTCCAGCCAAAGTCCAGGTCAGGGGAGGTGAAGAAGCTGCTACCGGCACCCCGACAACCTATTACAAGTGTGCAGTCTTTGCCTCGCTTCGGCAGTTGGGACCGGTCCAAGCGTTGATAAGTATAGTTGGGAAGGGCTTGCATATTGTAGTTTGAAATTAGCTTTTGAATTTGTAATAAACATTTGTATAATCTGAACTGCTCTCAGTGTGTGTGTCTATTTTCTTTCGGTAGCTCAAACACTGTGACCAATCTAAAACGAACAAAATGAGAGGTATAAGTTTACCCAAGACAGAAGTCTATACCAATAGCAGACATTGCAGATTCACTCCTGGCCATAGTGAAATGATGACATTCCTCTGAATAGTGAAGAAAGTAGCCTGAAACCCCATCATCAATTGCAGAATAAGAGGTGGATCGTGGTTAATATTTGGAATTCTCTCCCATTAAGGTGTAGGGTCCAAGTCATTATCATTCTTAAAACAGATTGATACCTTACTGGATATTAAAGGGATCAAGGGATAAGGGATGGATCTGGAAAATGTCGCTGAGGTTGAATGGCATTGAGGCATCGATCACAAGCCTAATCTGGCTTCTACATGTTGTGTTATTTTGTACTACTCATATAAAAAAAATGTTGCTTCCAACGAAACTACAGCAAAAGATGACAATCAGTATGATCTACATGTTCACATTCTCCAGAGACCTGCGATATAAACAATGTCTATGTGAATATGACAAATCAAAGAAAAACAGCTTGAAAGAGAAACTTATGAAATTCAATCCGATGCCATAACAGCCTGAGGATATCATTCCTCTGTCACATGATGGTAATGATCAGCCATGATCTAAAATGGCGGTGCTGGCCCGACGGGCCAAATTGCCTACTCCAGCTCCTATTGTCTATTGTCTATTGTCTACTATGTAAGCAAGCAAGTCATTCTATATGACGCAGCCATTTGAGCTGATCTCCACAAAATGTTACATGCCTATAGAGTTGTATGATGGCCAAAGCTCTGTGTTAAATGTACCATAGATACCACATCATGCTTCAAGTATTCAAAACATTATTCACTATCAGTGAATTCACAATGAATAACTTTGGAATCAATGAAATAAAAATGATCCAAAATGATCAATGCCCTCAAACCCAGAAATCACTAGGCACTATTCATTGCAGGTGCAAACTTCCCTCATGTCTAAAAGAGTGGAATAAAATGGCATTAATGCAAAGTAAATATGAAGCTTTGTTTCATGTAAAATTAGGTAAGACATGATTATCATGTTGAGAACAAGTTTGGAGGGTCCCAGAAGTAAGAAGTCCTGGACACGGTTATTAACAATGGTATTTATTTACATGTGGGGGAATTTGCAACAGGAAATACTCTCACACATCTTTCTTTGGCTTGGCTTCGCGGACGAAGATTTATGGAGGGGGTAAAAAGTCCACGTCAGCTGCAGGCTCGTTTGTGGCTGACAAGTCCGATGCGGGACAGGCAGACACGATTGCAGCGGTTGCAGGGGAAAATTGGTTGGTTGGGGTTGGGTTTTGGGTTTTTCCTCCTTTGCCTTTTGTCAGTGAGGTGGGCTCTGCGGTCTTCTTCAAAGGAGGTTGCTGCCCGCCAAACTGTGAGGCGTCAAGATGCACGGTTTGAGGCGTTATCAGCCCACTGGCGGTGGTCAATGTGGCAGGCACCAAGAGATTTCTTTAGGCAGTCCTTGTACCTTTTCTTTGGTGCACCTCTGTCACGGTGGCCAGTGGAGAGCTCGCCATATAACACGATCTTGGGAAGGCGATGGTCCTCCATTCTGGAGACGTGACCCATCCAGCGCAGCTGGATCTTCAGCAGCGTGGACTCTATGCTGTCGACCTCTGCCATCTCGAGTACTTCGACATTAGGGATGTAAGCGCTCCAATGGATGTTGAGGATGGAGCGGAGACAACGCTGGTGGAAGTGTTCTAGGAGCCGTAGGTCGTGCCGGTAGAGGACCCATGATTCGGAGCCGAACAGGAGTGTGGGTATGACAACGGCTCTGTATACGCTTATCTTTGTGAGGTTTTTCAGTTGGTTGTTTTTCCAGACTCTTTTGTGTAGTCTTCCAAAGGTGCTATTTGCCTTGGCGAGTCTGTTGTCTATCTCATTGTCGATCCTTGCATCTGATGAAATGGTGCAGCCGAGATAGGTAAACTGGTTGACTGATTTGAGTTTTGTGTGCCCGATGGAGATGTGGGGGGGCTGGGTAGTCATGGTGGAGAGCTGGCTGATGGAAGACCTCAGTTTTCTTCAGGCTGACTTCCAGGCCAAACATTTTGGCAGTTTCGGCAAACATTTTTCCAAACATTTTGGCAGTTTCCACAAAACAGGACGTCAAGCGCTGAAGAACTGGCTCTGAATGGGCAACTAAAGCGGCATCGTCTGCAAAGAGTAGTTCACGGACAAGTTGCTCTTGTGTCTTGGTGTGAGCTTGCAGGTGCCTCAGATTGAAGAGACTGCCATCCGTGTGGTACCGGTTGTAATGGGTGTGTTATAGTATGGGATCCAATCATCACTGTATATATTTGTATATATTTGCATATAGTGATAATGATTGGCTGAGAGCCATAGCCACACCTACTGGCCAGGTCATAAAGGGCTGCACCTAACCAGATTCAGGTCAATCTGAACTGGTTGACCTCAATGTACTACACTCCAGTCTTTTGGTAATAAAAGCCTTGGTTTGAGTTAACAACTACAATTTTATTACCAAAAGACTGGAGTGTCGTAGTGCCTCGACCTGTTGCACGCTTCGCTTGCACGGTGATGTCATCAGAGTGGGCAGGTTGTTGGAGTCTGCTCACAGAAACCCGGTTAGATGGGTCCAAGGTGGAGTGCCGTGGTGCTGGTAAGTCAGCAGCAAACTGCAGAGGTGGTGGGATGCATGGTGCAGACAGTCCATCGGGGCCTGCTGGTGCGGAGGTTCTGTTGGGTGCAGGTGCTGGTATAAAGGCTGGTGACAGCTGCGAACCGTCGGAGAGCAGCGTCACAGTGGTGAGGGTGGTGCCTTCAGCATGTGGAACTTGCATCGTGATGTCAAGCGTAGCCGCACGATCAGTTCCTCACTCTCATTGGATGAGAGTTCCAAGGTCGAGCAGTTTGAATCTGGGGAAGGCGGTTGGGCTTCACACGAGACACTGTGCTTTGCAGCGGCCATTTTGGACTGGCAGACTTTTGCGAAATAGCCGTTATTTTTGCAATTCTGACATTGGGCCTTCTTTGCAGGACACAGGGATCGACTGTGTTTTTCCATCCCACAAAAGTAACACTTCGAGGCTGCCTTGGGTAGTGTGGCGGGGCGAGGCCATCAATGGGGCATGGGGAGGCTGAATTCAAAGCAGGCATTCTACTCACATCGTAACAGTGGGCTCAGACCTGTGTGTAGGCATCCATGCTCAGGGCTGCAGTCTCCATCGTTTCAGTGATCTGTACAGTCTCCACGAGGCTGCAACAGTTGTTGCCTCAATTCGTTAGACCAAATCCCAGCCACATAAGCATCCTGTATGAGGTCATCAGTGATCCTGGCCGCAGGTTTATCGGTCCAAACACGTCTGCCCAGTAACTTTAGTGCCTGTAGGTAGGCTCTGTTGGACTTACCCAGCTGCTGTCTCCTGGTTGCCAGCATGTGTCTGGCATATACTTTATTCACAGGTCATTCATAGAGTCCTTTTAGCACATTCATGGGCTACTGTATAGGAGGTCGCATCCTGGATGTTTCCGTAGACCCTCGTGGACACCATCGACATCAGAACCAACAGTTTATCATTGTCTTCCTCCATGATAGGGTCTGAGCACTGCAGGTATGCCTCAAAGTACCTCACCCAGTGCCTGAATTCACTCTGAGCAGTAGCTGATTGTGGGTCGATGCTGAGGCATTCTGGTCACAGCATTCGCTCCATCCGTTGAAAATTTTGGTAATAAAATTGTAGCACATCCAATGCTGCCTAGGGTTATTTTCCTATTACACCCAATGGGTTCCACAGTACGCTGACAAGGCACGGCCACTCATTAAATCCACCTCCTTCCCCTTGTCAGTGGAAGCCAGAGCGGTCTTCAACCGCATCAAGTCAGACACCGTCGCAGCCACCCTGCATGCCGTAGATGAATCAATTCCCTTCCAGGTAGAGAGAGATGCTTCTGACTTTGCTCTGGCAGCCACTTTAAACCAGGCCAGCAGGCCTGTCTCCTTCTTTATCAGGATCCTCCAGGTCCCAAAAAGCTGACACTCCTCTGTCAAGAAGGAGGCTCAGGCTATAGTGGAGACCATACGTCGTTGGAGACACTACCTCATTGGCAGACGCTTTACACTGCTGACCGACCAACAAGCGGTCTCATTCATGTTTAGCAACAACCAGCGGGGTAAAATCAAAAATGACAAAATTGAGCTCTCTACCTTCAACTATGACATCCTGTACTAGCCTGGCAAATTCAATGACCTGCCGAATGCCCTTTTCCATGGGACATGCGCCAGCATACAACTGGACAGGCTGCAGAGACTCCATGAGGAGTTCTGTCACCCGGGGGTCACCAGGTTCGCACACTTCGTTAAGGCCCGCAATCTGCCCTATATGGTCAAGGAAATCAGCTCCATGACTCGAGCCTGCCCCGTCTGTGCTGAGTGCAAGCTCAATTTCTTATGGCCCGAGAAGACCCATGTCATAAAAGCCACCTGCCCCTTCGAAAGTCTCAGTGTGGACTTCAAGGGGCCCCTCCCTTCGACAAACCATAACACCCATATTCTCACGGTGGCCACTTCCCGTTTGCTATTCCCTGCCCAGACATGACCACTCCACAATCATAAATGCACTGCACAGCATCTTCACCATATTTGGGTACCCCAATTATATCCACAGTGACTGGGGGTCCTCATTTATGAGTGCTGAGCTGAGGCAGTATCTTCTGGAGCGCAATATTGCTTCGAGCAGGACCACTAGCTACAACCTATGCGGTAACGGGCAGGTTGAAAGGGAGAATTCCACCGTCTGGAAAGCGATCATACTTTCCCTGTAGTCTAAAGGCCTCCCCACCACTCGCTGGCAAAACGTACTCCCAAATGCCCTACACTCCATCAGGTCTCTGTTATGTACCAATGCTACCCCGCACGAATGCATGTTCAGGTTCCCATGGAATTCGGAATCAGGGCTTGGCTGATGGTTCCTGGACCTGCCCTGCTGAGATGTTATGTCTGGTACTCCACAAACGACCCTCTAGTCGACCGGGAGATGCTGCTACACGCGAACCTGCACTATGTTTATATCGAGTACCCAGATGGGCGGGAGGACACGGTCTCAGTAAGGGACCTGGCCCAAGCTGGATCTAACATTGTAACATTCATTCCCCAACCTTCCTCCAACCCTCACCGAGGTAACATGCCGGGACAGCGGGACCAGCAGCAGTATGCAGATAACAACGACTGTGGACTAGAGGTACCCGCACTGACCCTCAGAGACTCCAATGATGACCATGTACTGCCCCCACCAGCTACTCCAATTCCGGCACCACGGCGATCATGTCGGATGATCAGGCCACCCGACCGTACAGCCCGTAACCCCTGCATGCTATCCTCCCCTTGTTTTGGAGTTCAAAGAAAGGGAGTACCATTGCTGTTTCCCTCCATACAGACTACAGAAACACCACCACTTTGTAACGAACCACCCCCTTTTTTTTAGCCACCCTGGGGTCAGTTCTCAAAGAAGGGGTGAATGTGATAGTATGGGATCTTATAACCTCTGTATATATTTGTATATAGTGCTAATGAATGGCTGAGAGCCATAGCCACACCTACTGGCCAGGTCATAAGGAGCTGTTCCTAACCAGATGCAGATCGGTCTGGACTGGTCGACCTCGTACTATGCTCCAGTCTTTTGGTCATAAAAGCCTTGGTTTGAATCTACAAGTCTTTGAGTCATTCGACGTGCTACAGGGAAATGACTTTCAACCTACATGCTTGGTCAGATGACCTTCCATGAGTAAGCACATAGAAATCCCTTTGTTCACACCAGTTTTCTCTCTGACCTGTTGGATAACCCTCCGGATTACAAAATTGTTTTGTTATCATGTTGTGTCTCTCTATTGGTACATTCCATTTTTTCAGAACACTGGGTATTTCTTCTTTAAGATTCTGTAGTTCTAAGTGTGCACTAGATCTGTGATGTAGCAATAAAGGAAACAGGATTGTTTACAGGAATGAGCGAAAAGTGGCAAATCATATATCCTTTGCCTACATGCAGCACAGATGACAAAGGAGGACCAGTTATCGTTAGGAGGAAGTGAAGAATAAGGGGAAGTACAGGGGAGAAACGAAGACATTACAGAACATGATAATCATGTCTTACCTCACTTTACATGAAAGAAAGCTTCTTATTTACTTTGTTTTAATACCATTTTATTTCAGTCCTTCAGACATGAGGGAAGTTTGCACTTGCAAAGGATAGTATCTAGTGATTTCTGGGTTTGAGGGCATTTACTATCACTGGATCATTACATGTTCCCCACATGTAAAGTTCAAATATCTCTCATCTATAATCAAATCCCTCAATATTCTCATCTTCAGGCCGGACCAAACACGTAATTACTCTTCCTGCAAGAACACATCAGAGTCTGGGTATTCTGTGATTTGGAACTCATTTCATAACCCGTCTCTACCTACAGGGGATGTCAAGATTGTTCTCTACTTAAGATCAACTCATCTGGAAGAAAGTAATCCACTTAACTGACACTTCATTTCTTACCACCTGAATGTTTACCCATAACAACCACTAATGCCCCACAACCTACAAAATATAGCCCTGCAACTGTAATCACTTCCAAGAATAGTCAAAAGGCAGATGCACCACCAACTGCAGGTTCCTCTCCAAGTTACTCAACATAGAAACAGGTAACCATTCATTTATTGTCATTAACTCAGTGGTCTCAAACTCCCAATGTAATCAGCATTCTGACACTAACTTCTCATGTGGCAGCCCAGCCTTGCCTTTTCAAGGCAGTTGCTGAAGGCTTCAACCTACATATGACATGAACAAAATAAATTCACTGAGTCAATGAGAAATAAATTGCAGAAAGCAATACAAAGATCAGTTTTATTCTAAAAGTGGAAAGTCCTTTACTCCTGAGAATAGAAATGTCATAAAACCTGCTTCATGGTGGCTATAAAAAATTCTGCAGCTGTATATATATACTTGAATCATGCGATCCAAAAGCATCATATCTTTAACTTAATCCAAAATGGATTATAATAATTTTCAAAATTTTAGAAAATGTAAATGAAAACCACAACAGGGTGTGTCTCCCATCAAATTTTAGCAGTTGCTTGGTTCGAGGGACATTTAGTCTGTGGCTATATTCACAGAAAATAAGATGGAAAACTTTGGTAAAAGCAAGAATTTTAAAAAAACATACCTTTACCATACTTATCGCATTTAACAACCCCTAAAATCTTTTGCAGCCAACTAAATACTTCTGAAATATCATCATTGAGTAGCTGGCTGCACCAAACCACAAGCAAACCAGGTCATGGAGGGGCAGGCTGATGCAAGCCTCCCAGACACTGGGAGCATTCCCAGCCCTCCAGGCTGACATCACAATGGTCCCAGGGGCAGCAAAGTATCATGGGGGTTGGGCTTATAAGCTCACCTAGGAATTCCAGTAAAATCAGTTAAAATACTGTGCCTCTGTTCACTATATTTGGTGACCTCAACGGTCCAAACTGGCAAATTTGGATCTCACGATGAATGATGCTAATGCAGTCTCATTGAAGCTGTCTACATTCTGGACTTCACAGCCTATAATCTGGTTCCAGCGGGCTGAGGCTCAGTTTCATGTTAGGCAAATCACTGCTGATGCCACAAAATAGTATTAAGTGGTCAATTCTCTAGACCAGGAGACTGCTGGCAGGATTGTCAATTTCCTACAACAACCCCCCACCAAAGACAGGTATGAGGCACTCAAAGCACTCCTCATATGCACTTTTGGGCTCTCCCACCGTGAGCGAGCAGTGAAGCTGCTGTATATGGACAGCCTGGGTGACTGCACGCCATCTGCCCTCACGAGTGACATGCTGTGCTGATGGACTGTCACGGACCCTTCCTGCTGTTTGACTAGATATTCCTAGAACAGATGCTGAAGGACATTCACCTGCTCCTGGCTGACGACAACTTCGACAATCCTTTCAGTTTGGCTGCCTGAGCCAACGGCCT
The DNA here is from genome assembly GCF_036971445.1 of Narcine bancroftii. Lineage (NCBI taxonomy): Eukaryota > Metazoa > Chordata > Chondrichthyes > Torpediniformes > Narcinidae > Narcine > Narcine bancroftii. The sequence goes on from NC_091471.1 coordinate 77,984,094, forward strand.
ATAGCAGGCTAAGCAACATAGTGGACTTATCATCGACTACGATGCTACATCACAAATCAATCAATATGGTGGAGCAGCCATTGACTGGGTTGCTGCGTCATGCCAGGGTGTTCATACTGTTCCATTGCTGGAGAGAAGGCCTAACACAGCTGAGAACAAATTGGAGAAGGAATGGTGGTGCTACTACCATCAGCATTGGGGTTCTGCTGCTGACCGCCTTGCTCACATCCTGGAAATGCATTAGCCAGTTGTCATTGATGGTTACGACGGCTGGCTGCAGAGCCAGCCTACTCTATCTTTGGAACTGGCATTCTGGTTGGCGTTTCCTGGTTAACACAAGAGCAGAGATCAGCATACTTCCTCCCACGAGCCCGGACACTCATGAGGAAAAGACCAGGCCTTGCCTCGCTGTGGATAAAGGCAGCAATATCTGAACATACAGAGTGTGGACCATCCCTATGCAATTCGGCCTTTGCCAGTTTAAATGGACCTTCACGCTGGCAGACGTATCACAACCCCTGCTGGACACAGACTTCTTCTGAGCCCAATCCCTCATGTGGAGCTTAAAGGGTGCCACTTAGTGAACTCTAAGACCTTCCAGTCCCTTGTCCTACGCCAGGTCACTCTACCAGCACCTCATCTCGATTCAGTGACTTTATCTCACAATGCTTACATCAAGATCTTAGTGGAGTTTGCAAGCATAGTCTCCTCAGCCATGCCAAAGCATGGCATCCAGGACCACATCCCCACAGATGGACCACCTGTACATACCCGGGCCTGCAGGCTGCCTCCTGACAAGCTGCTGCTTGCCAAGGAGGAGTTTCGCAAGATGGAGGAAATGGGATAGTACGATGCTCCAACAGTCTATGGGCATCCCCCCTGCACATAATACGCAAGGCATCTGGTACCGTGGTGATTATTGCTGACTCCATATGGCAGCCAGATACCCAGTTCCTCATATCCAGGAATTCACAGCCAATCTTCATGGTGTGAAGATCATTTTGAAAATTGATCTGGTTAGGGGATGCCATCAGATCCCGGTACACCCCAATGACATCCCAAAAACAGATCTCATTATTCCTTTTGTACTGTTCAAGTTTGGGTTAAAGAATGCAGCACAAACTTTCCAGAAGCTAATGGACTCAGTAAGATGTGGCTTGAACTTTGTGTTCATCTATCTGGATGATATTCTTATTGCCAGCTGCTCCCATCAAGAGCTCAGCACACACCTGCACCAGCTCTGCCAGCGCCTTAGTGAATACGGACTGGCTGTCAATCCTGCCAAAAGTCACTTTGGACTACAACCATCGATTTACTCGGGCACCACATTGACCAGTTAAAGGGCTGCAGGAATTTGTAGGCATGGTAAATTTCTTCCATCGCTTTCTGGCAGTAGCAGCCAGGATCATGCAGCTGCCCTTCAAGCTACTTTCCAGCCACCCTAAGGGCCTGGAGTGGAACAAGGATTCGACTGAAGCTTTTGACAAAGCAAAAATTGCGTTGGTCAATGCCACCATGTCCATGGCCCCATGAGTCAATGTGCCATGGCCCTCATGGTTGATACATCAAACACGGCCGTAGGAGGCATCATGGAGCAGCTGGTCAATGGGAGTAGAAAGCCACTTGCCATTTTCTGTTGACATTTGAGACCACTGGAGCAGAAATACAGTGTGTTCGACTGAGAACTCTTGACCCTTTACCTTGGCATCTGCCATTTCCAGTACTTCCAAGAAGGGAGGCATTTCACATTTTCACGGATCACAAGCCCCTGATATTCACCTTTGCTAAGAGGTCGGACCTGTGGTCCGCAAGACAACAGAGACATCTCTACTTCATCTCAGAATACACCACGACCATCAGGCACATTGCAGGCAAGGGCAATCTCAGACAAACACATGCATATGGACACATACTCTTAAAGATAAAAATGCACTCATGCAGAGACAGCCAAACACAAACACACACACACACACACACACACACACACACACACACACACACACACACACACACACATGCACACACATATGCACACACATCCTCTCACACACAGACTGTTATGTCTCTATGTTACTTGGGAGGCTTCTTAAATAACTTAGAGATACAAGATTCAAATAACAAAGGAGATTTTATGTACTAATGTCTTCCACCATCTCAGGAAACTGTTCACACACACTCATATACATATACATATTCCCCACAGTGGTGCACCACAGTTACTACCGTGAGAAGAGTGGATTCTTATGCAGTTACAAAATAGTTGACATTATCCTGACTATGTAGCATCCTTCCTTCTCAAGGTAAAGAAAATATGGGGGGCATAGCAAGATGGCGTAGAGACCAGACATGTAATCCCTGCCCTCTCTGGTCAGACTTTTAAGTGCCTGTTTTTTAACCCTTTATTTTTAATTTTAAAATTTTAATTTTCAGTTTGATATTTTTGTGAGCCATTATGACTGCTAATGCCAAAAAAAACTAAGCCTCAGTTACAAAAGAAAATACAGTTTCGAAGTGCAGAAGAATTGGGGCTTAAATGACCTGGAACAGCCTCGGATCCATTTTTAGTGATCCCCAAGCTTCAACGATTGCCGGTGGGGACAAAAGCTAAGGTAACAGCTACTCACCACTCTCAAGATGGCGCTGGTTCAACCCATTCTGTGGAGGAAAGAGTGCACTCCCGAGAAGTCGGGAATGAGCCTGGAGGCTTGTTACAATGAACACCCCCGTTGGAATAGATGGGAGCATGGAGAAAGAGGATTGTGATGGCAGACACACAGTCTACAGCGATTGTGGGCTTTGATGGTGCCATTAATTATGGAGAACTCCGTAATTTTATGAAAAAATGGTCTGCAGGGGGGCAGCAGCGACGACCCCCTGAGGAAGTCGGGGGGGTCGTCATTGGGTGTCCAAACTCACAGCAAAATGCTACCTTTTGAAGAACAACAAGAAGAGGACTTACCTTACTCTACCACTGCACAGGAAATGGAAAGTGAGCTGGAAGAAAGTGAGTTACAACCTATTGAATTGGATCCTGCATTTCAAACTGCACTTCAGCCTGTTTACATGATGCTTGAAGGTATTGCTTCTTATTTGGATGTTATAACTGGTCAATTGAAACAGCTGGTTCACATGAATACTAATATAACTTCAGACCTAACTGTGGTTAAGGCAGAAGTTAAAGAAAATCGGGAAAAGTTTAAAAAATTTGAAGCAATCCAATACAGAAACAATCGTAAAGGTGGAAAAATCAGTTAAAGATTTAGGAGCCCGGGAAAAAGAGTTAACAAAAAAAATTGACTATTTGGAAAATCAAAGCAGAAGAAATAATGTGAAAATTGTGGGTTTGTCAGAAGGTATAGAAGGCCAAGATCCTGTCAAATATTTTTAAAAGTTGGATTCCCCATAATCTTTTCCTGATGGATTGGTATTGGAAAGAGCACATAGAGCTTTAAGAAGACCACCCCTACCTGGTCAACCTCCAAGAGCTGTGTTAGTTCGTTGTTTGAATTATTTGGACAGAGAGACAATTCTTCGACTTGCAGTTCAAAATGCAAGACAAAGGCAAGCTCCAATAATGGTTCAGAATAGCAGAGTTTTCTTCTACGCTGATTTGAGTCAAGATATTATCAGACGTCGACGTGAATTTAATTCAGTTAAAGATATTTTATGGCGTAATGGTTACAAATTTGCTTTTCGTTATCCTGCTGTGTTGAAAGTGTTTTATGGAAATTATCAGTCTCAATTCTTTGAGAGTGAGCATGAAGCAATGTTTTGTGCTAATTCGTTACCGGATGTCAGAGGACAAAGAAGAAGTCCACCATTATCTCCTAAAAGAAAATCTGATGGACTTAGAAATGGGCAAAATGGCAGAAATGGAAAGAATGGGAATGGAAAGAGTTCACCTACTCTTGAAATTAGTTCACCATCTGGACTGGAATCTCAAGGCTGATTTATTTTTTGTAATATGTTAATACTTTTGATAGGCTGGCTGGGGAGGAGGGGATTGCACTAACTTCTTTGTTAGTCATCAATCACTAGTGGGTAATCCACACTCAGTTTTTTTAGGGAGTTACTACCTTTTGGTAGTTTTTTTTGTTTTTTTTGTTATTTTTCTTTTCTCTTATTAATGAATATTATTTTTAATTGGAGGGTCTATATATGTTAATTTGAGGGTCCTATATAAAAAAAAATCTTTTTTTTTTGTTATTATTAATTTTGTGATTATTTTTGGTATTTAACAATTGTGTTAGATATGTTGAATTTGAAATTTGCTACCTTTAATGTTCAGGGATTAAACAACCCGATCAAGCATAAATGAGTTTTGGCTTACATTAAAAAGATGAAGATTGACATTGCTTTTCTACAGGAGACACATTTGAATGAAAAAGAAAGTATGAAATTGAAGAGGGATTGGGTTGGACATGTTTTTTTTTCTTCATTTAACTCCAAAGTTAAGGGAGTAGCAATTTTGATACATAAAAATTTATCTTTTGAATTACAATCAATGGAAATGAATGCAGGATGTATTCTTAAGTTGAATTGTAAGATTCTTAATTAATTTTGGACTTTACTTAACATTTATGCACCAAATGTGGATGATGAAGCATTTATTTCAGATGCATTTATGCTTCTGGGACAGGCTAATGAAAATATTCTTGTTGGAGGAGATTTTAACTGTGTTTTGGAACCTTTATTAGATAAATCTCCAAAAAAATGTTAAAAAAATCTAAAATGGCAATTCAAATTCAAGCTTTGATGAAAGATTTTAATTTAGTGGACATTCGGTGATGACTTAACCCAACAGAGAAGGATTTCTCTTTTTATTCATTTAGACGTGAATCTTTTTCCAGAATTGATTTTTTTGTTAGTATCGGCACATTTACAGGGGAAAATATTGCAATCAGAATATAAAAGTCGGGTAATTTCAGATCATTCCTTGTTGTATTTTACTTATGAAAGTTCTGAAAAAATTTGTGCAGCTTATCGTTGGAGATTTAATATGATGTTGTTAAAAAAACTGGAATTTATTGAATTTTTTAAAAAACAAATTAATCTCTTTTTGGAAGAAAATGTTAACTCTGTTCAGAGTAAATTTATATTGTGGGATGCTATGAAAGCTTACGTGAGAGGTCAAATAATTAGTTATACCTCTAAGGTTAAAAAGAATTATCTGACCGAGAGCCTTGAATTAGAAAAACAGATTGATGAATTAGAAAAAGAATTTCAGAGAGATGTGACAGAAAATCAGAAGATAGAGTTGTCTAGATTGAAATTGAAATACAATACATTGGAATCTTATCAAATTGAATGCTTGATTAATAGATCTAAACAACGGTGTTATGAATGGGGTGAGAAAGCACATAAGGTACTTACATGGAAGTTAAAGAAAGAACAGGTATCAAGGGTTATTAATGCAGTCAGACAAAATTTCACTCTTACTTACAAACCTCATGAGATTAACGATGAGTTTCATTCATTTTATAAGAAATTATATACTTCTGAGGAAAAACAGAAGAGCAGATCGATTGACTCCTTTTTATCGGTGTTGAAATTACCGGTACTAGGAGAAGAAGACATATTGGAGCTGGGGGCTTCTTTTACTGATTTAGAAATTAAATCGGCTATGTTGAAAATGCCGAATGGAAAATCACCTGGTGATGACGGGTTTACAGTTTAATTTTATAAGGTATTTTATGATGATTTAATTACAGTGTTTGGAGATTTGTTAAAACAGATTAATGAACATTATGATCTACCTGAATCATGCTCTAGTGCCTTAATTACTGTAATTCCTAAGAAGGATCGAGATCTGTTGAAGGTGTCTTCATATAGACCAATTTCTTTGTTGAATGTAGACTATAAAATAATAGCTAAAGTATTAGCGAATCGATTGGCTAAATTTTTACCTAAGTTGATACATGTTGATCAAACAGGTTTCAGATAATATTCTTTGAGTGATTAGTTTGATTAATAAATATCGACAGTGCCCTGACTATCCGATGCTGATAACTCTTGATGCAGAAAAGGTTTTTGACAGAGTTGGGTGGAACTTTTTATTTCAAGTCTTAGAGAAATTTAAGTTTGGTCCTTCTTTTATTGGTTGGATTAAAGCTTTATACAATAAACCAATAGCCAGGGTATTGACAAATAGTCAGATCTCGGAACCTTTTAAATTAACTCGTTCAACTCGACAAGGTTGTCCTTTGTCTCCAGCTTTGTTTGCGTTAGTAATTGAACCTTTAGCACAGTTGATATGACAAAATACACAGATACTAGATATGAGAGTTTTAGATGAGGAGTACAAAATTAATCTATTTGCTGACGATGTATTGGTGTATTTAACAAAAGCAGCTCAGTCACTTTTACACTTGAAGGAATGTTTAATACAATATGGATCTTTGTCTGGATATAAAGGTAATTGGGAAAAAAAGTGAAATTTTACTGATAGGTGAAGGAGATTATTCAGTTTATAAGAATATTATTAATTTGAAGTGGACTGATCGAATTAAATTTTGGGTATAAATGTGGATGTTGATTATCAATCTTTATATAAATTAAATTATGTACCGTTAATGAAAAAGATCAAAACTAATTTGATTAAGTGGAAGGATCTTCCTATAAATTTAATTGGAAGAATAAATACAATTAAAATGAATATCTTTCCACGTATACAATATTTGTTCCAGTCAATTCCATGTTTACTTAATAAGAATTTTTTTTCGAGATTTAAATAAAATGGTTAGGGAATTTTTATGGAAGGGTACATTTCCGAGAGTAGCTTTGAATAAGCTAACCTGGAAATATGCATTAGGGGGATTACACTTACCACATTTTCAGAATTATTATGAGGCAGTTCAATTTAAATTTATTAGTTTATTAATGGATTTGGAACGGCCCCCTAGTTGGGCTAAAATTGAGATGGTGAGTATTTCTGAATTTGAAATACATCAATTTTTGCTTCGATAGAATTTGACTTTATTTAAACAATATAATGTGCCTATACTAAAACATTTAATGAAGTTATGGATTAGGAAAAATAGAACAATAGGTTCTAAGGGTAAATTATTGACTTTAACACCATTATATAATACCAACTTATTCCTTATTCAATGTATAATCATTGTTTATTACATTGGAAATCTAAAGGTATAAGAAACTTGGGGGATTGTTTTAAACAAGGTCAATTTTTATCCTTTAATCAAATGAGGGAAGATTTTGGTTTTAATGAGAATTCTTTATTTGTTTATTATCAATTTCGATCCCTAGTAAAACAAATATTTGGTAGAGATATGATTTTACCTAAATTGACTAAATTTGAAACTTTTTTTGTGATTGCACCAAAGAAGGGATATATTTCATTGATGTACCAAATATTACAGGAAAGTATGGAAAAAAGGGATGGGATAGATCTAAGATTAAATGGGAAAAGGATATTAACCTTACTTTTTCTGAGGATGACTTGTTAGATATTTGTCATGATAGTGTAACTAGATTGATTTAAAAAAACATAGAAACATAGAAGATAGGAGCAGGAGTAGGTCATTCGGCCCTTCGAGCCTGCTCCACCATTCAATGAGATCATGGCTGAAAGTTCAGTACCCCATCCCCGCCTTCTCTCTGTAACCCCTAATTCCCTTATACTGAAGAAATATATCGAATTCCCTCTTAAATATATTCAATGACCCTGCCTCTAATGCCCTCTGTGGCAATGAATTCCACAGATTCACCACCCTCTGGGTAAAGAAATTCCTCCTCATCTCAGTCCTAAATGGTTTGCCTATTTTCCTCGAACCATGGCCCCGGGTTCTGGACTCCCCCACCATTGGAAACATCCCTTCCACATCCATTCTGTCCAGTTCTGCCAGAAATTTATATGTCTCTATGAGATCCCCTCTCAATCTTCTAAACTCCAGCGAGTACAATCCCAATTTGTCCAATCTTTCCTCATAAGTCATTCCTGCCATTCCAGGTATCAGCCTGGTGAATCGCCTCTGCACTCCCTCCATTGCAAGAACATCCTTCCTCAGATAAAGTGACCAAAACTGCACACAATACTCCAGGTGTGGTCTCACCAAGGCCCAGTACAGCTGCTGTAAGGTATCCTTATTTCTATACTCAAACCCTCTTGATATGAAGGCCAACATACCATTTGCCTTTTTAACCACCTGCTGTACCTGCATGCTCACCTTCAGTGACTGGTGCACAAGAACCCCTAGGTCTCTCTGCACTTCCCCATCTCTTAATCTATTGCCATTCAAATAGTAATCTGCCCTCCGGTTTGTATTACCAAAGTGGATAACCTCACATTTATCCACATTTTAGTGCATTTGCCATGTATCTGCTCAGTCCCACAATTTATCTAAATCACACTGGAGCTTCCTGACCCCCTCTTCAGTCCACACAACCCCTCCTAGCTTAGTGTCATCGGCAAATTTGGAGATATTACATCCAATCCCCTCATCTAGATCGTTAATGTAAATTGTGAACGGCTGCGGTCCCAGTACAGATCCCTGTGGCACCCCACTGGTTACCGCCTGCCACTCAGAAAATAAGCCGTTTATCCCAACTCTCTATCTTCTATCTGCCAGCTAGTTCTCAATCCTCATCAATACCTTGCCCCCAATCCCATGTGCCTTGATTTTGCATGCCAGCCGTTTATATGGGATCTTATCAAAACATTTTGGAAGTCCAGGTACACCACATCCACTGGCTCTCCCCCATCTATTTTACCTGTCACCATCTCAAAGAATTCCAAAAGATTTGTCAAGCATGATTTACCTTTTGTAAATCCATGTTGACTCCGTCCGATCCCTTCTCTGCTAGTCATATGCTCTGCTATTACATCCTTAATAATGGATTCCATCATTTTGCCCACTACTGATGTAAGGCTCACCGGCCTATAATTCCCCACTTTTTCTCTATCCCCTTTTTTAAATAGTGGGGTAACATTAGCTACCCTCCAATCCAAGGCTACTGATCCTGAGTCTATCGAGTTCTGGAAAATAATTCTTAAACCATCTGCTATCTGAATGGCCACTTCCTTAAGTACCCTATGATGTAGATTATCAGGTCCTTGGGATTTATCGGCCTTCAATCCCTTCAATTTCCCCAAGACCATATCCTTAGAGATACTGATTTCTTTCAGCTCCTCCCTTGCATTAGTCTCTGTTTCCTAAAATCCTTGGGAGGTTATTTGTATCCTTTCTTGTGAAAACAGAACTAAAGTAAGAATTTAATTGGTCTGCCATTTCCTTATTCCCCATTATATATTCCCCTGATTCTGACTGCAAGGGACCTACTCTGGATTTCACCAATCTTTTCCTCTTGCCATATCTATAAAAGCTTTTGCAGTTGGTTTTTATGTTTGCCACAAGCTTACTTTCATAATTTATTTTTGCCTTCTTGATTAATTCCTTTGTCCTCCTTTGCTGCATCTTGAACTGCTCCCAGTCTTCGGTTTGGTACTTTTTTTGGCCAATTGATATGCTCTCTCTTTGGACCTAATGCTGTCTCTAATTTCCTTTGTTATCCACGGTTGAGTCAACTTTTTTGGTTTATTTTTATGTCAAACCGGTAAAAACGATTTCTGCAATTCTTCCATTAGATCTGTGAATGCTTTCCATTGTCTATCCACCGTCAACACCCCCCCCCCCCCACATAAACACCACCCAATCAATCTTACTCAACTCCCGTCTCATACCATCATAATTCCCTTTATTTAAATTCAGGACCTTAGTCTCTGTTTTAATTTCTTCACTCTCCATGTCGAGTGAGAATTCGATCATATTGTGATCACTGCTACCCAAAGGGCCTCGTAGAACAAGATGGCTGATTAGCCCCTTTTCATTGGATAATACCCAGTCTAAAATGGCCTGCTCCTGAGATGGTTCCTCGACATATTGGTCTCGATAACCGTCCCGTAAACATTCAAGGAATTCCTCCTCCTCAGTATTTTTACTAATTTGGCTAGTCCAATCTATATGTAAATTAAAGTCTCCCATGATGACAGCTGTTCCCTTCTTGCATGCTTCTCTAATTTCTCTTTTTATGCCTTCCCTCACCTCTACATTACTATTTGGAGGCCTATATACCACCCCCACTAATGTTTTCCGCCCCTTGCTATTCCTCAGTTCTACCATATAGATTCCGCATCTTCCAAGTTAATATCCTTCCTGTCAATCGTGTCAGTCCCTTCTCTCACCATCAATGCTACCCCACCCCCTTTTCTTTTTTGACGATCCCTCCTAAATATTGTATACCCCAGGATGTTAAGTTCCCAAGCTTGCCCACCTTGCAGCCATGTTTCTGTAATCCCAATCAAATCGCATTTGTTTGTCTCAATTTCCACAGCCAATTCATCTACCTTGTTCTGAATGCTTCTTGCATTAAGATATAAAGCCTTCAGATTTGCTTTTTTCACCCTCCTTGCTCTTTCTGATTTTTTACTTACGTTGCCAAACCTAACTTTTCCTATTTTATCTTTCCTGTCCTTTGCCCTATCATATAGGTTCCATCCCCCTGCCAAATTAGTTTAAACCGCATCCAACTGCTGTACCAAACCTAGCTGCCAAGATATTGACCTCTTTTGGGTTTAGGTGTAACCCATCCTTCTTGTAAAGGTCATGCCTTCCCCAAAAGAGATCCCAATGCTCCAAGAAGCCAAAACTCTGTCTTTTACACCAGCCCCTCAGCCATACATTCATTTGTCTTAACCTTCCATTTTTGTCCTCAGTTGCACTGGGCACAGGTTGCAATCCAGAGATCACCACACTGGCGGTCCTGTTTCTTAGCTTCCGTCCTAACTCGCTGTAATCCTTTTTCAGTACCTCCTCCCTCTTTTTATCTATGTCATTGGTACCCATATTTACCAAGACATCAGGCTGCTCGCCTCTCCTTTCAGAATACTCTGGACCCGATTTGAGATATCCCGTACCCTTGCATCAGGGAGGCAGCACACCATGCGGGTATACCTATCTGGCTCACAGAATCTCTTGTCTGTACCTCTGACAATGGAGTCCCCAATGACCACTGCATTCCTCCTTACCTTTTGTACCACTGTGCCAGGCTCAGTGTCAGTGACCTGGTCACTGCAGCCAGCTTCTGTCAGGTCATCTCTCTCAGCAGCATCCAACACAATATACCTGTTGCTGAGGGGGTAGTCACAGGTGTGCTTTCCATTTTCCAGGCATTTTTTTCCCTCCCCTGACAGTTACCCATTTACCTGACACATCTGGTCTTGGGGTAACTATCTCCCTGAAAGTGGAATCTATTAATTCCTCACTCTTCCTTACCAGCCGCAGATCCTCAAGCTGCATCTCCAAATCCCCAACTCGGTCCTTAAGAACCTGCATCTTGGTGCACCTGACACAGATGTGGCTATTTGGGAGGGTGGAACTCACCAATGGTTCCCACATCTGACACCAGGTACAAAGCACTAACCCCATAGGCATGACTGAGTTAAAATAAAGCCGCTTACCTTTCTCCTCACCTGCTTTCTCCTAAGCCTGTTGAGCCACAGCCTGGAAGTCCCACTCCTTCACCACGTCGCTCGCTCGCTAGGCCGCTCACCTCCGCTCGCCGGGCCGCTCACCTCCGCATAAATGTTCATTGTGCAATGGTTAATTACAATTTTTTACATCAATTGTATTTAACACCTAAAAAGTTTTTAAAAATATGGTTTTAGTGAATCAGACTCTTGTTTTAGATGTGGTAATTCGGTTGGAACTTTTTTTCATTCTGTTTGGTTGTGTACATATACAATCTTTTTGGAAAGCAATTCAATTGTTATTGGAACATTTGTATAAGATTTGCACGAAAACCAACAAGGTTGGGTCAGATAGAGCAATGAGCTCGCTGAACACTTCTCCATTGACAACGGCGTGAAGCAAGGCTGCATCCTCGCACCAACCCTCTTTACTATCTTCTTCAGCATGATGCTGAAACAAGCCATTAAATACCTCAACAATGAAGACGCTGTTTACATCCAGTACCGCACGGATGAGGCGCCTGTCCGTGAACTACTCTTTACAGACGATGCCGCTTTAGTTGCCCGTTCAGAGAGAGCTCTTCAGCGCTTGACGTTCTGTTTTGCGGAAACTGCCAAAATGTTTGGAAAAATGTTTGCCGAAACTGCCAAAATGTTTGGCAAAATGTCAGCCTGAAGAAAACTGAGGTCCTCCATCAGCCAGCTCCCCACCATGACCATCAGTCCCCCCATATCTCCAGCGGGCACACAGAACTCAAATCCATCAACCAGTTTACCTACCTCGGCTGCACCATTTCATCTGATGCAAGGATTGACAAAGAGATAGACAACAGACTCGACAAGGCAAATAGCGCCTTTGGAAGACTACACAAAAGAGTCTGGAAAAACAACCACCTGAAGAAACACACAAAGATCAGCGTGTACAGAGCCATTGTCATACCCACGCTCCTGTTCGGCTCCAAATCATGGGTCCTCTATCGGCATCACCTACGGCTCTTAGAACGCTTCCATCAGCGCTGTCTCTGCTCCATCCTCAACATTCATTGGAGTGACTTCATCACCAACATCGAAATACTCGAGCTGGCAGAGCCTGCAAGCATTGAATCCATGCTGCTGAAGATCCAACTGCACTGGGTGGGTCACATCTCCAGAATTGAGGACCATCGCCTTCCCAAGATCATGATATATGGCGAGCTCTCCACTGGCCACCGTGACAGAGGTGCACCAAAGAAGAGGTACAAGGACTGCTTAAAGAAATCTCTTGGTGCTTGCCACATTGACCACTGCCAGTGGGCTTATATCACCTCCAACCGTGCATCTTGGCACCTCACAGTTCGGCAGGCAGCAACCTCCTTTGAAGAAGACCGCAGAGCCCACCTCGCTGACAAAAGACAAAGGAGGAAAAACCCAACACCCAACCCCAACCCACCAACTTTCCCTTGCAACCGCTGCGCGTGCCTGCCTGTCCCACATCGGACTTGTCAGTCACCAATGAGCCTGCAGCAGACGTGGACATACCCCTCCATAAATCTTCGTCTGCGAAGCCAAGCCAAAGAAATAAAGAAAGAAGATATGATCAAAATACCTCTGTACCCGACAATATTTTTGTTGGGTGAGTTGAATCCTTTGAAAGAATTGGGATTAGACAAACTTCAGATTGCTTTTATATATTTAGCTTTATCAGTAGCAAAAAAAAATGTATAGCAAGTACATGAAAAAATGCTAATGTGATTGATATTAATAGATGGCATAATGAGATGAAAACTTGTTTGGTAATGGAAAAATCACGTATGTTTTACATGATAATTATTCTGTTTTTCTTAATAAGTGGTCTTTATATTCAGAATATTTACATTTAGATTTACCTTGATTAGATTTTAGTAAATATATTTCAGTATTTTTTTTTCTTTCTTTGGCTCTCCTAAAGAGAGGTGGCTGAGCAGGGGAGGGCGGGTTCTTCTTTCTTTTTTTTCTTCTTTTTTTATATATAAATTTTTTTATCATTCATAATATGTACTTTTTTTATTGTATGTAATAACCTTGTTGAATGAATAAATAAAGTTATTTAAAAAAGGTAAAGAAAATATTAGTGTTCTTTATCACATTCTTTCCAGTGCAACTTAAGTTACTAAACCTGTACACTAATTTAAATAGTTCTTATTGATATTGCACAGGTGGCAATATGTTACTTCATAATCTTGTGGATTTGGCTCTGACTGCTAGGTTCTGTGTCGTTGGATCACATGTAGGTAACTTAGCTTAATGTGCTTCACCTAACAACTGCTGTGTTGCTGTTTCAGTATTAGTGGTTGTGGGCTCTTCACTTGATATATCTGTTACGGGGCCAGAGAACCCCAAAACCCAGTAATAATAGATATTCTCCAAGACAAATGGTTATTTAAACAAAAGTTGCTTTTAATTTTCTTTAAACATGAAAACAGGATTAAACTCTAACTTATCACTATTAACTTAACTAACATAACTTAACCCCCTTCTAATGCTAAGCGCATGTGTATGTAATGTGCATGTAAGTTCAGAAAAGTTCTTTGATTCACAGTCCAATCTCACTTTTCATTCCTCCAAGTTTACTGGTTGCAGGCATTTCTTATACTGTGCACAGAATTTAACATTTATGAAGTTCACCAGGCTTTGGTGCTCAAAAGGTAAATGGTTACTGCTCAGAAAGGTCCTTGTCGGTTTTCAGAGAGAGATCTGTTGTTCTAGGACACCCACAACTGACTCCTTGTAACCAGCCGCTTCAGTGTCTTGCCAAAGAAATTTGCCCCATCAGGGTTCTCCAGATGATAACCTCTTCCTTTCAGGTCACCATAGAATTCCTTTTTATTTAACTTATTTCAAGTGAAACATTAGACAGCCAGTCCTCTCTTGTATGAACCACAAGGGCTTTGACCAGGCTGAAATAATCACTCACAACCTGTCTGCCAAATGGGGTTTTCCACAAGCTTCCAGCTTGTCCTGTTCCAGTCCCAGTTGCTGCTGCTGACCATAGCACTGTGGCCCTGAATTCTCTCTCTCTCTCTCTCTCTCTCTCTCTCTCTCTCTCTCTCTCTCTCTCTCTCTCTCTCTCGGAGAGAAAACCTGTTCTACCCTGTTTGCTTGCAAAACCACATGACCCTCTTAGATCAGCAAGTGCCACTCCAGTCAGCCTGTGGATCTGATGAGTTCTTTCATCTGTTGCCTTTTTGTAAACAACAATCCATTAGTGAAGTCTCTTGAGAACTCTCCAAAGATTTTGCAAATGATCTTGGAACCAAACTCTCTTGCATGAGCAGAGCTCCAGTATTTTATAAAAGATCTGTTTTAAAGTGTTTGTATGTGACCTACACTAAAAAAAAACCTGCCCTAATTTATCTCCCAAAAACATATCTATAATCTGTCACATCTCACTTGATTTTGGGGTTGCAGGCTTTGGTGTTATTAAAGCTTTCTGCTTCATCACATCTTGTGTCGGCCGAAGGTGAATTCTGTTCTTCCTCAGCTGATTGCCAGAGTTTGTCTCGACAATGTATGATCTTGCTGTCGCTGCTTTTCTGATGACCTTTGCTGGGATCCATGTTTTCAACATTAGCTCTTGAATATGCACATGCTGCCCTCTGAAGAGTTCTGGCAATGTTTGTGCCTGTTTGTTATAATGCTGGCATCCTTCTTCTTGCATATCAGTCAGTCTTCTTCTGGTTTCCTCGTGGTCTTCTGGAGGATGCATTTTTCTTGGCAGAGTTGTTTTTTATTACCTGCCATTTAGAAGTTCTGCCGGGGACTTCATGCCAGCCCTTAAAGGTTTTTCTCGTAATGATAGAAGAGCTAGGTCTGGGTCTTCTTTTGTTTCGTGACACTTAACTAGTGTGTGTTTCACAGTTTGCACTTGTCTTTCAATTAACCCATGATCTTTGGAGTAGTAAGGGGATGATGTAGTGATAATAAACTCATACTCTGCAGCCACTTTCTGAATTCTTGTGACGGGAACTATGTTCCAGTGTCACATACTACTTGCTCAGGTATTCCTTGTTCTTTCTCATTTCTGAGGTAATAGTTGATGCTCTCAGGTCTTTCACCATTTTGATGAATGGAAACTTAGAGTAATAACAGGCTACTATTAAATACCACTCTTGATTCTCAGTGAATCAAGTCTGCTCCCACTGTGTACATGGCCTGGCAGGTACTTCTGTGAAAATCATTTCCTCTTTTTGTTGTGTGTTTCTGTTGATGCTTTTGGATAACTTCTTCGTCTGGATCTCATAATAGACAAAGATCAAGTGCAACTCCTGGCAGCTATCCAGGCCTAGAACTGCAGGTCCATCTGTATCTACCACATAAAATGTACAGAGGATGTTATTTCCCTTATGGCAGCCACTGATCTTAGCTCTCCCTAGCTGCTTGATCATGAGTCCACCATAGGCCGCTAATGTGACATTTGCTGTTTCCAATGCACCATCTTTTGCATACCCTTTTATTATGTTCCCTGGGAACATAATTCTAGCTGTAGAGTCTGAGTGGAAGGACATTACTTTGTGATCCAGTGTCCAGTTTATATTAAATATAATAGGCTTGTTCTGGATTGTCCTCTGTGTTTGGATCCTTGTATGCAACTCGCT
Source organism: Narcine bancroftii (assembly GCF_036971445.1). Taxonomy (NCBI): domain Eukaryota; kingdom Metazoa; phylum Chordata; class Chondrichthyes; order Torpediniformes; family Narcinidae; genus Narcine; species Narcine bancroftii. Next base: position 78,000,192 of record NC_091471.1, read on the forward strand.
TCTTTCTTTCATCTCACCTGACATCTTGTGAAGGCATATGGATTCCATGTCCAGTATCCGGGTGTCGGAGTTCTCATTGTTGTTTCCTTTTATGTGGTGGATCTTCTGCTTGACTCTTTTCTTCACTGGTATAACTTTTATTCATACAAGACTTGACATCTTCGCCCAGTGGTTTGCTTTAACATAGGCGCTACATTCAGAACCGTATGCGGGGCTTTTGTTTCAGTTATCGAAAAGGTGTTGTCTGCCGCACTTCCTGCAGGTCTTTGGGGTTTTCACTTTTCTGATTGTGTTCTTTATAGGATCAACCCTTCCTTCTCTTTGATGTGGGTGGGTCTGCACAGATAAGGATTTCATATGCATCCTCGTGGCTTCAAAGGCTCTGACTGTGTCTATAGCTCCAGCCAACTTCAAGCTATCATTCCCTATAAGAAACTTTTGCATTTCGGGATGGGCACTCCCCTCATATTGGTTGATCAACTAATTTTTTATATATACAGGTACATGATCCTTTATCCGGAACCCTTCGGGGACAGTGTGTCCTGAATTTCGGATTTATACAGATTTCAGAAAGCCCACCTGAATTGTGCTACCATATCGACCCCCACCCCCTTCCAATTGCCTGGCTGTCTCCCCCAAACACTGGTCCCTCAGCCACCCGGATGTCTCCGACTACCGCCAGTCCCTCGGCTGTCTCCCCTGACCACGGTCCCTCAGCTGCCCGGCAGTCTTCCCTGGCCACTGGTCTCTTGGCCACCCGGCAGTCTACCCCAACCGCAGGTCCCACGACAGCCTTACCCAACGGCGGTCCCTCGGCCATCTCCCCCAACCGCAGTCCCTCGGCCACCCGGTGGTCACCCCGGACCACGGTCCCTCACCCATCTCCCCTGACCACCTCCACCGGCCGTGGTCCCATGGCCGCCCAGCTGTCTCCCCCGACCGCCACCCTCAACCACGGTCCCTCAGCTGCCTGGCCACCTCCCCCGACCATGGTCCCTCGCCCATCTCCCCTGACCGCCGGACCCTTGGCCACCCGGAAGTCTCCCCCGGCCACCAATCCCTCGGCCACCCAGGTCTCCCCCGGCCACCAACCCCAATCGCTGGTCCACTGGCCACCTTTCCCAATTGCAGTCCCTGGCTGTCTCCTCCAACCGCGGTCTCTAAGTCGCCCGGCTCTCTCCCCCAACCGCGGTCCCTCGGTCGCCTGGCAGTCTCCCCCAACTGCTGGTCCCTTGGCCGCCTGGCAGTCTCCCCCGGCCACTTCCCCTGACCGCCAGTTCCCCCGGCCACCTTCCTCAACCACAGTCCCTCGGCCGTCTCCCCCGACCACAGTCCCTCAGCCCCCAGGCAGTCTCCCCCAGCTGCTGGTCCCTTGGCCACCCAGTCGTCTCCTCCGACCACCGGTCCCGCGGCCACCCGGCAGTCTCCCCCTTCCCTCAGCCGCCTCCCCCACCTGCTGGTACCCATTTGCCAGATTTTGGAGCTTTCTGGATTTTAGATGTCCGGATAAAGATCCTGTATCCTTAAATCTATATTTTGCAGCAATAATTTTTAGTCTAGTGAAGAAGTGATCAACAGTTTCATCTTGTTTTAAGCCTTGAAATTCATAGCATTTAATTCTATGATTTACCTGGGCTCAAAATGAGAAGCGAACTTTGCAAATGTCTGCTCTGATCATTTTTCTCCACCTCTATTAGCTCTCAGCTATTAAATAAGTCAAGCCTCATACCCCTGTCCAGAGAAGTATAGAACTGATCTTCTCCACTGCTGTTGCATTTTTTAAATCACTTTTGAATGCTAAATTTCCCTTCTGCTGAAACTTTATAAAAGATTTAACATTGTCTTCAGACTCCCCGTCCATCACTGGGTGAACTGCTGTTGCTCCAGCCATTGTTTTAGTAATTTTTTTTCTCTTCTTCCTCTTCGTGTTTCAATGACTTACAATCAATTGTATGGCTTTATTCTTGTTCTTTTATACCACTACCACCACGTTATGTCTCTGTGTTACTTGGGAGGTTTCTTAAATAACTTAGAGATTCAAATAACAAAAGAGACTTTACTTTCTGATGCCTTCCACCATGTCAGAAAACTGTTTACACACTCCCATATAAATATACATACGTCCCACCGTGGTGCACTACAGTTACTACAGTGAGAAGGGTGTATTCTTGTGCAGTTACAAAATAGTTTGCATTATCCTGACTATATAAGACACATCAACACACACACACACGCAGGCACACACTCCCTTTCACACACATGCATGTACATGCACACACATATCCACATTCTCACACACACACACACACACACACACACACACACACACACACACACACACACACACACACACACACACACACACACACACACACACACACACACACACACACACACACACACACACACACACACACACACACACTCATGCACGCACCTGCTGATCATTTCATCGTATCTACCAGAAGACAGTTTAGAGGCTCATGAAGTGAATGAAATATTGACAAGTTGTAAAAGGCATCAAACAGTTTACCTTGCATGAACTGATGACAGTATTTATTTTGCACTGCAGTCAGGCAGTTTATTTTGCAAGGGTGATGAATTTAGAATTCTTCTCATTGAAAAGAAACCAGCACCTACCAAAAGAGACTGTAAAATATCACACTGCAGAAGAAAATAAAATGTTCGAGTCTCAGCAGTGCTCTTCCACAATTCCAGTGTGGGATGCTTCAGCAGGGAATCTGAAGTGAGCCTTCCTTCAGCAACCTGCTCCTTTGCAGTAACATAGTACAAGGATCAAGAGCCAATCTAACCTTGCAATTAAATCCTTCATCTCCAGATCCTCTCAGACGTCACATCCGTCCTATATTGTCTATTTACCATGATGTCACTACCTTTGTTTGGATGTGGAAATTATAATGTTATATTTGACTAGTCATTAGACTATGAAATAGGTCCCTTAGGAACCAGTCCCAACTGTTTGCGAGCAAGGTTGACTATACTGAAACTGACTTTACCATATCTGACTGTGGTTTCTAAGTTGATGCATGATGGCCAATATTCTCTGTTTGAATGCAACAGCAGTGGTGAAGGATTTAAGGGCATTTGAGAGTCAATCATATTACCAAATCTGGAGTCACTTGCCAATCAAACCAGATAAGGATCATGAATTTCCTTCCATGAAGAACACGAGTGAACCAAATAGGATTTTACAATAATCTTTTGAGAAGCAACATTTAGGAATGTGGAGTCTACTTTTGTCCTGTGTCTCTGGTCATGAAGCTGAAGGATTTCTATGTCAGAATAGAATTGTCCCATAATCAACAAACAAAAGCAAATGACTGAACTAATAAATGAAAACAATTATATGTCTGACAAAATGTTTTGTCGTTTAAAAACAAAAATTAATCCCTGTTGCTAATTGTTGTGTTTGGTTGCCAAGATACAAAACTAACTCCATTGCAATATTATTCAGCAAATGGTGGGTGAAGTATCAGGCTGAATTTATTAGTTTTCATCATCACTTGAACTGTTGGGCAATTTTCTTAACTGGCTTTGGTTTACAGCCTCTTAAAATTATTCTCCCAACAGATGAATATTAATCATCTGAAGTTCAAAGACAGGCCAATGTTACAAATAAAAAGCTTTATAAAAACCTCTGGGTTTCGATCCAGGAAATTATTCATTATAAGTCTGAGAGTTTTGGCTCATCCGAAAATAATTATTGAGAAACGTCAGCTGGATCTCTAATCTTTGCTCTATGTGACAAATTAATTGCTAATTTAAAGCTCGATAATCTACTCAATAATTAGCTTTTTATATGTATCTATCTTTAGACTTCCTGAAGCTGATGTGGGATTCTGACACTTGTTATAATAAATCTACGTAATTATTTTTCTCAGCTATAGATTTTCTCAGCCAAAAATTCCCAGTCCCCCAGTGAATGAGTAATTTTCTTTGGAAGGAAGCAGAAGGTTATGGAAACAATAAGAAGCTGTAATAGATGAGTCAAAGAGCCCCCTGACTCTCCTATATTCTTTAAAACCAACTTTTACAACCCAAGAATGGCCCAGATTATCAACACTTTAAATAAATGTGTTCTTTATACCATCACTGAAAATGTAACTGTGCTGTACTTAGTTATCATTTTCATCACAGATGAATTAGCAAATTTTTTAAATCTAATTCTTGCATCCTTCCAAAAAACATACAGTATGTAATTCAATGCATTCAAGTTAAGTACATAACCATTTTAGAGGAAACCTGATAGAAATGTTCACCCACGGGCTGGAAGGGTCAGGTCATCCAGAAATATCAGTAGGAGTCTCACCCTCACTCAGTTATAATGACAGTTGACTGCCTTCCACACCAGAAAAAAACCCTGTACATTACTTGGGCCCATGGAAGGTGCAGGAATGGGACAGGACCTGTGCTGTATAGAAAAGCCTGGGGTAAAAAGCAAATGTACCTAGCGTCACTTCCATCCACAGGCAAATGATGGAACTTATTCCATGAAAAAGTTGATTTTGTAACTGCTGATTCAACATTTCAAATTTATGTTTTTTTTTGTATATGGCTTTTAAGGAATAGGAAAACTGGCTGATTACATGTCATGAAATTAGTCATTAATTATCTAGCTGAATATTGTAATAGGCGTGAGGAGATGGTTGCCTGCTCCATAAACCACTAACCAGTGTTTTTCTGGTCACCATAATGCCCTACATGATGGTATAGTGGAGTCAATTTTCATTGCTGGATCTTGACGTTATTTTGCTGAAAACCTATCAATGGAGTTAAATTCAGACACTCACACAAATGGATCACTTGATTCAAACAAATCCTAACAATCCCCTTATACATTTAACTCTACTTCACCAAAAGCTCTCATAACCACTCTGTTAACAAAATTTGCCGTGAAAATGTAATATTTTCCTTCTTATCCTTTCACTAGTGTGAAAAATTATGTTATGTTTTATATTGTGTATAGATAAGTTTTAAAAGAGATAAATTGTGGCAGGTTTTTTTAGTATAGGTCACAAACAAATACTTCACAACACAGATCTCATTTAGAATGCCAGAGCTCTGCTCAAGCCAGACAGTCCAGGAATTGACTGCCTTTGCAAAAACTTTGAAGAATGCCTATAGAGACTTTACAAGTAGGTGTTAATTGGACATGCTGTGGAGTAATGATTATTGTTTTGGAAAGCAACAGATGAATGGACTTGGAAGATTGGGTCCAGTGCTGCAGTCTGTCTGAGTGCAGTTTGCTGTTCTAAGAGGGTCATGTGGTTTTCTTTGAGTGTGTGTGAGAGAGAGAGAGAGAGAGATAGTGTGTGTGTGTGTGTGTGTGTGAGAGAGAGAGAGAGAGAGAGAAAGAAAATTCAGTTCTACAGTTCAGCAGCAGCTGCGGGACTGGAACAGGACAAGCTGGCAAACTTGTGGAAAAAACTCATTTTGAAGATGAGTTGTGATTTCTTAATTTAGCCTGGTCAAAGCCCTTGTGGTTCATACAAGAGGAGAGGACTGGCTACATAATGTTTCACTTGAAATAAGGGAAACAAAAAGAAAGAGGTTATCATCTGGAAAACCCTAATGGGGCAAGTTTCTTTGGTAAGACACTGAAGTGGCTGATCGGAAGGAATCAATTTGTATTCAACGATCAACAAATCCCTCTCTGAAAACCGACAAGAACCATGAGCATTAACCATTTAAATTTCAAGCACCAAAGCCTGGTGAAATTCATAAATGCTAAATTCTGTGAACAATATAAGAACTGCTTGATACCGGTGAGCTTGGAAGAGTGAGAAGTGAGATTGGACTGTGAATCAAAGAACTTTTCTGAACTTTTATACACATTACATACATGTGCACTTAGAATTAGAAGGGGATTAATTTAGATTAAGTTAATAGTAATAAGTTAAAGTTTTATCCTGTTTTTATGTTTAAAGAAAATTAAAAGTAACTTTTATTTAATTAACCATTTGTCCTGGTGAATTTCTATTGCTGCTGGGTCCTCTGGGCTCATAACACTGGCACTTGGATTTTAAGCCTTAAGCTACATGAAATACAATCTCACCCCATCTTCAATGTACCTTCATCTTGGAGCTTGCCCAGAAAAACCACGCATCAAGGCTGTTACAAAGAAGAGATTCATACATAATTCAACTGGAAAGGAAATTTCTTCCTTTTGAAAGCCTTGGGATAAGATAATGACTTCCCTATTTTTCCATTAATCCTGAGTATAGGATTAATGTTATACTTTAATGCATGTTTTATTTAAATACTTGTTTCAGTCATTTTCTTTAGACCTATCCTCTTCTATTTTGCTTTACAGTTCACACAAAATTAATATGTATTTGAGTCCTTCACATCAAAAAAAGATTCCAAAAACCTCTCACTTATGACAAATAATCGATCACATATAGTGCATGCTCAACCATGGAAAAAGCATTCACATGAGTCAGAATCACACAGAAGCAGGCCCTACAGCCACTGATTTTGCACTACTATCCACACTCATTTGCACTAATCTGAATCAGATCTAATTTATTGTTGACCACCTTTGATCCTTAACCTTTGTTCCTATCATTTACCACAACTCTTGGAATAATTTACAACTGCAAATTGACCTTGCTCATTTTTTGGAAGTGGGACGATACAGGAGTATTTTTTTTTAATTTAAATTTAGACATATGCATGGTAACGGGCCCTTTCAGCTTACAAGCCCATGCCGCCCAATTACACCCAATTGACCTATAACTCCCAGTACATTTTGAAGAGTGAGGAAATAGGAGCACCCAGAGGAAACCCACGCAGATTCAGACAGAAAGCATGAACCTGATGCCAGTCGCTGGCACTGTAACAGCATCATGCTACCCTGAGGAGGCAACCCTTGCAGTCACAGGGATAGCAAGCAAGCTCTGCACTAATGGCACCATAGGGCTGGATTGTATATTTACAGTATGTACACGATCATAAAGGAAATTAGTTGAATTCAGTGAGGCAACAGCTTGACTAGTTGCACCACTGCATCACTAAAAAAAACAACAGAAGTAGGTTTGATTTACTAGGAAACAACAGAAATAAGCTATTTCAGCTTCAAGAAGTAACCTATGGTTTGAGAGTTAGTAAAAACACATAATGAAAGTCATTTGTACAAACAATTAAAGCATTCCCTAAGGGATTTTTTTTAACAAATAATGTTCAGACAATTTAGACCAAAGTGAAATTTTGATAGAAAACTTGAGGTTGCCATTTTTTAATGATCAGATTATTAATTGGATGCAGACTCCATAAAAAGATCGTCAACCTGTACTGCAAGATTAACACTTTGCCTTTTGCGGATTGGGGTAGCACATCAGGAGGCAAAAGAAGTTCTTCAGAGCTCTACATCCTTTCACTGCAATTAGTGCAATAGAGCCGTGAGGTTTTTTTTTTAAGATTTGGAAAGAATTTACTGCTGTTCATTTCTGAATGCTCTAATATTGGAAGGTCATTCAAGTATACAGTGAATGCCCTACCCTTGGCATGACCTGCATGAACTCCCGATGGTTTACTGAAAGATAGCAAATGTGGACAAAACTCCAAAATTTTTCTCTGATAGAGGTGGCCAAAGTTGCTTAACTAAGAGCCATATATAATAAACTTCAGATGTTTGAGAGCCGCAAGTCATGAAAAAATATAACATATGTTTTTCTCTTGCAAGCATATTTTTGTTACAAAAATATTATATAAATACTACAAAATAAATGTATGTAAATATTTATTCATGTATTTAGTTTTTAAATTGCTAATTTGTATTTGTTTCAATAATTAAAAAGTGCAAATATATGTACAAGATATTTTCAAAATCCTGACTAATTTTCTGTGGAAATTTATGCCCAAGAAAGCAGAGGAGGCTGACTCATTAAATATATTCAAAAGAGAGTTAGGCAGATTTTTGCATTGCAGGGGAATTAAGGGTTATGGGGAAAAATCAGGTAAGTGGAGCTAAATCAATTGTCAGATCACCCATGAATTATTAAATGGTAGAGGAGGTTCGATGGGTCAAATGGCCTAGTCCTGTTCTCTTTTCTTATGTTATTATATCTGTTCTTATCTATGCTTCAGTACTGGGGGTACAGACAGAGGCATGCGCTTCATTCCTTTGTCTGAATTTGAAGTTCAGCTCCAGCCTTTCAATCTCAGTAAACTGCTGCCCTCTTAATAAAATTGCAATAAGTCATCTATTCTAGGAATGGGTGAATGGGCTACTATTCCAGGGACATAGATCAATTCACAGTCAGCTTGCATTCTGCACAAATTCTAATGGACCCCATATACTGACATGACTGGGCTGGCCATTCAGATTACATAACAGGGACATCTATTTTCTTCCTGACTTTTATCACTTATCTGAAGTGCATGCTATTATATTGAAGAGCCAGTCTCACTTGAAAGTCCTGCATGTTTTTAACTTTCTAATTCCACTGAATGGATAATTTCAGTACATTCTCAAAGGTCAGAATCAACACTTAGTTAATTTTGTGCCTATTTCTTTAAGGAAATGGGTTGTAATGTTACCATAATGACTATGATGTAATATGTTGTAATATCTGAGCAAACCAAAACCTTGCATCTCATTCTTCAACGCACCATGAAAGAGGCATGAGCTTGAGATACTTTTCTTTGAATTTTTCTTATTTTGTCTTAATTTCATCTATTTCTTCTTTTAATATCTTTAAATACAGTATGCTTTGTTTATTGATCATTATAAAAACATTAATGTGAAGTTATGCAAAATGTTTATCCATTTTATCAATGAATTAAAGCTACATAAAGCTGCATCTACAAAGTTTAGTTTATTGGATTAAGATAGTAATTCAGAATATCATCCTTAAGTTTCCTTGAAGATGACACATTTTGAAATTAAGATATATTAGAACCTAGAAAGTGTTATCTATAACCTTTGAGCTATCATTGAGTTTGCTCACTGACCTGGCTCCTAGTATATGTGAAAATCTGCTACCATAATTGTATCATGTCATAACTTCTTCATTTCAGTTGCAAAGTCATCCATTGATTCATTAGGTTGTATTAACCATAAATCTGTAACGACACTAATTTACCACATCTTAAAAACAAATAAAGAATACACTCACTCATTTCCTTCAGCACACCATGCAGTTGACTTTCTTTTATAATTCACTAGACACAACATTGCATTCCTCAACTCCCCAAACACTACCCGACAAAATTCCTCTGACGTTTCCATTGGCTCACTGCCACTTGGGTGATCTTGACACGCTCACTCTCCTCCTCCTGCATCTTAGATTCATCACCTGCATACTGATGCTTAACACAACATCACATATGTCACATCGTTTACATCATCAGCTGCGGCTGAAACCACTCCGACGAAGGCAAGTGCATAACTGCGACAAATCAAACTAAACCCTTTGCATAATCTTGCCAAGAGGTTAAAGCCTACTGGATAAGTAAACATGGGAGAGTTGGGGAGACAGGTAGGGGAAAAGGCCACTTGGGGGGGGGATGGGGGGACAGGGGGTAGGAGTTGAGAGAATGGCAAGTACTCAAACCGGTAAAAGTCAGATGGAAACAGTGGAACCAAGTAGGGGTGGAAATTTCCTGAAACTGGAAAATTTGGTGTTCATGCTGTTGGATTCCATGCTGGTGAGAATGCACATCTGCAGCCCTTACAGAAATCAACCAAAATTGAGTCTGCCAAAGATCAAGCAGCAAGATAAGGTAAATGCCTAATAGCACCATAACCCCTGTTGACTTGGAGATGAACAATTGTCAAATATAAACAACTACCACATAAATGCTGAACACTGCAACACCAATTGTGATGTTTAGCCAGAAGAATCTCTGTATTTTCATGGATTAAAAAGACATTAGATGCAACATATTCACTACTCCTGAATTCCTCATTGAGGATGATGAATAGAATATTGTGCCCGCCACAGACCTCATAAATATCAGTATCTATGTGTGCACCGCACTTTTAATGTTGCCTTCAATAGAAATGAATTTTGGTTCGATCTGTTACTCAGAGCATCAAGAGCATATAAGTGAGGATACTTTCTATCGCTTTATTTTCAAATCTATGACTTCACAAATGTTAGCTAAATTGTATTGGCAAGGCTGATGTTGTTAAGAGTTATATTTCCTCTCATATATGTCCAACATTTGTGTCTCCTCTTATGTCCATAAAAAACAATGCACATATTCAGAATCAGGATCAAATTTTATTTTCGTTCGCAAGTCATGAAATTTGTTGTATTGTGGCAGCATCACAGTGCAAACGACCTGTAGACATGTAGACGACCTGTATTGGAGGATTTAAACCATGCTTTTTGCTTCAGCTTTAAACCATGTTTTTTCACTTTTGCAGCCTTTGCTTCTGCAAGGCTGAGAACCTGCTTGTGTTTTAGAATCAGCAGACATAAGCTAAATTCCACCGAGGGGCCAGAGATGCAGTTATCTGACAAAAGGACATCTGTGTACCAAGAACATTTCCTGCTTTGGTCACAGACTGTCAGAGACCTAGCCTTGACGCAAAATATAAGCCATGGTCCCACTGCTGATGTGGGAGACTCTCCGAGAGGTGGCAACATCTCTCAGCAAGAAGAACTTCTAGAGTCCAGCCAACATCCCAGTCGGGGGAGGTGGAGAAGCTGCTACCGGTGCCCCGACAATCTACTACAAGTTGCCTCGCTTTAGCAGTTGGGACCAGTCCAGGCGTTGATAAGTATAATTGGGAAGGGCTTGCATATCAGCTTTAGAATTTGTAATAGAGATTTGTATAAACTGAAGTGTTCTCGGCGTGTGTGTCTATTTTCTTTCGGTAGCTCAAACACTCTGACCAATCTAAAACGAACAAAGTGAGAGGTACAAGTTTACCCAGGACACTACCTTATAAAATAAATGAAAATAGTGCACGGAATGTCTAAGTAAGGCAGTGTCTTTGGTTCATTGTTCACTCAGGAATCTGATGGCATCCAGGAAGAAGCTGTCCTTGTGGTGCTGAGTGCTTATCTTTAGGCTCCTGTACCTTTTTCCCGATGGTAGCAGAGCGAAGAAGGTGGTGGAGGTCCTTGAGCATAGAGGCCGCTTTCTTAAGAAACCACTTTGTCCTTGATGGAGTAAAATCTGGTGCCCATGATGTTTCAGGTCAAGTTTACAACTCTGGAGTTTTTTCTTGTTCTGAACATTGGCACCTCTGTATCAGACAGTCATGCAACCAGCAGAATGCTCTCAACAGTACATCTGTAAATGTTTTCAAGAGTCTCTGGTGACATCCTGAATCTGCTCAAATAAAGTATAGCTGCTGGCGGGCCTGTTTCATGATTGCATCAACATGGAAGCTCTGGGATAGATCCTTGGAGATATTGATAATCAGGAATTTGATATTCTTGACCTTTTCAACTGCTGACGACTTGATGAGGACTAGATCATGTTCTCCTGAAGTTCACAATCATCTCCTTGGTTTTGCTAATGCTGAGTACAAGGTTGTTGGTGTGACACCACTCAACGAGTTAATCTACTGCCCTACTCATTGCCATCAGCAAATTTCCAGATAGCATTGAAATTGTGCCTGGCCACATAGTCATGCGTGTATAGTAAATCCATCAAGCAATGAACACTAACATACCACAAAAGTTCCCAACCATTTAACAATTGACTATCTACACAACCACTTTAGAAGGTATATCTTGTGTCTTGACAAATACAGCTTCCAGAATAAGGTGGCGAGTTTGGAATAGTAATAACTGCAGAAAAGCATGGTTAGTCTTGGTTTTAATCTATGGAGACTTGATGGTTCAGAGTAATCGTGTTTTCTTCTATCCGGATTTGAGTCAGGAAATTATGTTTCAATGACGTGAATTTAATTCTGTGAAAGAATTATTGTGGAAAAAAGGATATAAGGCAACATTTAGATACCCTGCAGTACTGAAGATTTTTCAGGATGGATATCAACCAAAGTTCTTTGATAATCCTAAAGAAGCTATGGATTTTGCTCAGTCTTTACCAATTACGCAATTCCAGGAACGACGTAGTCCTCCACGGTCTCCAAAGAGGGCAGAGCTGCAAGAAGGGAATTTGATTTCTGGAAGAAATGGAAGAAACGGTGGTCGCAATGGCAAAGTTGATTAAAAAACATTTTTAAAAAATGCTTTTTAATTATTTTTGTTGAGAAGATTTTAAATAGTGATGGGAGTTGGGAGAGGGAACTGGGTGGGCACCAATTTCCAGAAGTCATCAGCTGTGTGTGAGTTATCTGACACCCAATATTTTGGGGGAGTTACCGCATTAGGCGGTTTAAACAGGAGGAGGTAATTGTGACCTCCGACCTGTTTTTTTTTTCTTTTTAATTTTTGGGTTAGGGAGTGAAGCTTTTTTTAAAAAAAATTTATATATAACTTTTTTTATTTTTTTTAGTTTTTGGTTGTAATTTCAAAGGGGAATTAAGGGTTTTTTTTTCTTTTTTTTCTTTTTTTGGGGGTTTCTTTTTTTTCTTCTTTTTTTTCTCTTTTTTTGGGGGTTTCTTGTTGTGTTTTATTGAATGTAAGAAATGTCTAAATTGAAGTTTGCTTCTCTTAATGTTCAGGGTTTAAATAATCCTATTAAGCATAAGAAAGTACTTGCTTATTTTAAAAAATTAAAAGTTGATGTTGCTTTTTTACAGGAAACTCATTTAACAGATAAGGAACATTTGAAACTCAAATGTGAATGGGTTGGGCAAGTTTTCTATTCTTCGTTTAATTCTAAGGCAAAAGGTGTGGCAATTTTGATACATAAGAATCTACCATTTCAGTTACAGAATGAAGAGAAAAATGGTGGAAGATTATTAAAATTAAATTGTACAATCTTTAATGAGGCATGGACTTTGCTTGATGTTTATGCTCCTAATGTTGAGGATACAGCTTTTGTTGTGGATATGTCTTTATTACTTGGACAATCGAACTCTAATGTGATGATTGGGGGAGATTTGAATGTGGTGTTGGAGCCTTTATTGGATAAGTACCCAAGAGTAATTAAGAAGTCTAAGATGGCAATCCAAGTGATTAATATGATGGCAGATTTGAATTTAATTGATATTTGGCGAAGAGTTAATCCTTCAGAGAAAGATTTTTCTTTTTATTCCTCGTGACATAATTCTTTTTCTAGAATTGATTATTTTTTTAATATCAGCACATTTGCAGGATAGGGTTACATCTGTGGAGTATAAGGCTAGATTGGTTTCGGATTATTCATTATTATTATTAGAATATTTGAGTTCACAAGATGTTCAGAAAGCTTCAAGATGGAGATTTAATACTATGCTATTGCAAAAACCAGAATTTATTAGTTTTTTAAAACAGCAAATTAAAATTTTTATTGGTATTAACTGTAATTCTGTTTCTAGTCATTTTGTTTTATGGGATGCAATGAAAGCTTTTTTTGTGAGGCCAAATGATCAGTTATGCCTCTAAAGTAAAGAAGGAGAGAATTAAAGAGATTGAAGACTTAGAGGAAAAGATAACTGCTACTGAAAAAGAATTTCAAAAACATGCTACTGAAATGCAAAAGAATCAGTTAACTAATTTAAAATTTAAATATAATGAATTACAAATATATCGGTTTGAATGTTTAATGAATCAAACTAAGCATAAGTTTTATGAATGGGGTGAGAAAGCTCATAAAGTTTTGTCATGGCAATTAAAAAAGGAACAAATATCTAGGATTATACCAGCGATTAGAAAGAAATCAGGTATTACTTTTAATCAAAAGGAGATTAATGAGGAATTTTGTAATTTCTATAAACAATTGTATACTTCGGAATGTAAAGATGTAACTGGAGACACAATAGATTCTTTCTTGGAAAATATTAACTTGCCACAATTGAATCAAGAAGATAGACAAGAGTTAGATAAACCTTTTACAGAAGATGAAATAGAAAGGGCAATAAGAGACATGCCGAATGGAAAGGCACCTGGTGAAGATGGGTTTTCTATAGAGTTTTATAAAGTTTTTTATGCTGATGTATCTTCTGTTTATAAGGATGTATTACAACAAACTTACAATACTTTTCAATTACCTGAGTCTTGTTCTAATGCAATAATTATGGTTATTCCAAAAAAAGATAAAGACCCTTTACAGGTTTCTTCTTACAGACCAATTTCATTGTTAAATGTAGATTATAAAATTGTAGCTAAAATTATTGCTAATAGATTAGCTCAATATCTGCCTAAAATTATACATGGTGATCAAACGGGATTTATAAAAAACAGATTTGCATCAGATAATATTTTACGGTTAATAACCTTGATAAATAAATCTAAATCTCAGTTGAATTATCCAATAGTGGTTTCATTGGATGCAGAAAAGGCTTTTGATAGAGTGGAATGGAAGTTCCTGTTCAAAGTACTTGAGAAATTTTGTTTTGGTTCTTCATTTATTGGGTTGATAAAGGCTTTATATAATAGCCCGAAGGCTAGAATTCCTGTTAATGGCCAAATTTCAGAATCTTTTAGTTTGACAAGATCTACTAGACAAGGATGTCCGTTGTCACCTGCTTTATTTGCTATAGTTATTGAACCTTTAGCACAATTAATACATCAAAATGAAAATGTTAAAGGTATGAGAGTTCTGAATGAGGAATATAAGATTAATTTATTTGCTGATGATGTTTTATTATATTTGGTGGATCCGGATATTTCTTTACCTGCAATTCAAGAATGTTTAGAAATTTATGGCCAATTATCTGGTTACAAAGTAAATTGGGCTAAAAGTGAAATTTTACCAATTTGTAAAGGTGATTATTCAGTATATAAAAATATTACAAATTTGAAGTGGACTACACAAATTAAATATTTAGGAATTAATGTTAATACGGAATTTCAAGAATTATATTCAATTAATTATTTCCCTTTACTAAAAAGGATTAAATTAGATTTGATTAGGTGGAGGTATCTACCTTTGGGTTTACTAGGGAGGATTAATAACATAAAAATGAATATTTTTCCTAGAATACAATATTTGTTTCAATCAATTCCTTATTTTTTTTAAAAAAAAGTTTTTTTAAGGATTTATATAAAGCGATTAGAGAATTCTTATGGAAGGGAAAATTTCTGAGAGTAGCAATGAGAAAATTGATGTGGGATTTTCAATTTGGAGTTTTAAGATTACTGAATTTTCAGCATTATTATGAAGCAGCTCAATTCAAATTTCTTAGTGCATTAACGAATATGGATGACCCAGCTAGTTGGGTAAAGATAGAAATGGTGGTTATTTTAGAAAAATTTCCTCATGAGTTTTTGTTTCGATGGAATAAAAATTTATTAAGAACTTATGATGTGCCAATATTGAAACATTTACTGAATTTATGGACAAGTAAACTTAAAAAATTGGGACTTAAAAAATATATATTCTGGAAGATTGCCATTATATAATAATCAACTTGTTCCTTTTACGGTCTGCAATGCCACTTTGAAACAATGGGAAAAGAAGGGAATAAAAAAATTATCTAATTGTTTTTCTAAGGGTTGTTTTTGTTCCTTTGATGAATTACAAAGGAAATATGGTATTAGTGCAAATTCTATGTTTGTATATTATCAATTAAGATCTTTTGTAAAACAGTTATGTGGTCAACATATGATTTTATTGCCTGAATCTAGTTTTGAAGAATATGTACTTTCAATACCAAAAAAGGGATATATATCTGATTTGTATTGTATTTTACAAGAAATTGATAGTAAAAAAGACTGGGATAAAGATAAGTTGAAATGGGAAAAAGATTTAGGACATAAAATAGCTGAAGAAGCTTGGATGGAAATTTGTCAGAATAATATTCGGAAATTAATTAATGCTAGACTAGCGATGATTAATTATAATTTTATTCATCAGCTATATTTAACGCCGGAGAAATTTAAAAAATTTGGTTTTAGTAAGTTGGATTCTTGTTTTCGATGTGATCAGACGGCCAATACTTTTTTGCATACTGTTTGGCTTTGTGATCGATTGCAACAGTTTTGGAAAGGTATTCAATCTGTTTTTAACAGTTTATATAATATCCATCTTGTATTAGATCCCGATATATTTTCATTAGGGAACATGCAATCATTAATCGATTTAGGTTTAGAGGATTATCAGATTTCATTTATTTATTTAGCTTTAGTTGTGGCTAAGAAATGTATAGCACTTGCTTGGAAAGATAGAAATATACTAACTTTAGATAAGTGGTATTTGGAAATGAAATTTTGTTTGACTATGGAAAGGATATCTTTTTCATTTCAGGATAAGATGTCTTTTTATAAGTTAAAGTGGACTCCGTTTGCTAATTATATGCATTTAAGTTTGATTTAAATATATGTTTAAGTGTGATATTTTAGTATTGACAATTTTTTTTTGTTGTTGTTAGAATTTTTTTAGGTTAAGTTTTATCTCTTTTTTTTGTAAGTGGGTATTTTTTTCATATATAATATTGTCAATTTTATTAACTCTTCACTCTTTATTTTTTTGGGGGGAGGGTTGGACTAATTTTAAGTTAGACTATTAATATTGTGTTACAATTAACAGGGGGGGGGTATTTTGTGTAGTTTTCTGATGTAATATTGTAATCATACCTTTTTTAAAAAATTTTCTATTTTTCTTTAAATGTAATTCTTTATTGTATTCATGTTATAAAAATTTTAAATAAAGTCTTTTAAAAAATAATCTATGGAGACTAACTAGGTTCTCTAACTGAGTTGGCATCTATAAGCTTACTAGGAAGGGGAGTGTGCTATATCAACTTCTGCAAATGCTTGACATGTAGCCATGACCAAAGAGTAACATGAGTCTGCCTCTTAAGCTAAAGTCCTGTTTGTTTTTGAATTTTCATTCATTCCATTCACTCTCAGGAGATTTCACTAGAGTCACACAATTGGATTGGCATATTGTTGAAAATATGATTATTTTGGCCAGATGTGTGACCTACTGAAATACAGGAAAGGCAAACATTGTTTTCCAAAGTGTGTGCCTGATAATTTATTGGTCAGCATGTAATAATTCAGCTTATATTCTGATTTAATTTCTAAGTCCTTGGATCGTTTCACAAAACCTTGCCCACTTCTGATAATAGAAGCTCCAACATTTAACCTCTTGGAACAGAAATTAATAATGCTCAGAAATAATAACCGAATATCTGATGAATCAAAATATGATTAGCAGTATAGAAGAAACTTTTGGATTTCTTGAACAGCCATTTCATGAACAAAGTCTGTAATAGGGCAGTTTTCTATTCTGCATAATGTTTCAATGGGTGAGAACATTGTGATACAAATCAATGATGAAGATCAAGCAAAATGTCCCTCAATGAGACAAGAATGGCCAAAAAAACAATGAGCCAGTGTTCTGTAAAAAGGCTTATGCATCAGGACCACATCAACCAATTTTGTTTCCTTCATTTTAAAGATTTGGCCATTGTTGTCAAAATCTTCATTTATCCATAGATTAGCCAGAAAGCCTTCTACACAGGATCTTAAAAGCCAAAATCAACCAGCTCCTAAAGGTCACCATTTTTTATCACCTCAGTCATTCTCTTCCCCAAGATATTAGGTCCCACAGCACTTCACCCTAAAGTCAGGCAATGCCCTGATTCCAGAATTATTCTGCCATGGATGTGGTTTGTGCCTTCAAGAAATCCAATGATTATAGGTTAATGGAAAATCTCTGATTTCCTTACTCTTCCATTACTGGATTCAACTGCAAATTGATGCATGGTGCAGTAAGAATCAGCATGGGTTTGTTTAAGAATTAATTGGAGTGCTTTATTAATTGCTTTTGCAAGCCATGTGAAAAGAAAGGAAATAAAATATCTAGGTGATTAGCACAATCTAATTTTCAAATTTACAATCATAATATCCATGAAGCAAACAGTTAAAAATAACAAACTCTATGGAATATAACAAAGTTTATATTATTAATTAAAATCCTGGCAAATGATCAAGTTCACGCTCGCGAATCAATCTCATGAATCCCACTCACCCACCTTCGGATTTAGTCAGCACAGTAACAGACCCTTCTGTCCCACGAGCCCATGCTGCCCAAATACACCTACCCCGTACGTTTTTGGAGCGTGTGAGGGAACCAGAAACCCACACGGTCACAAGGAGAATGTACAAACTGCTTATAGACTGCACTGGTTTTGAACCTGGGTCAATAGCTCTGTAATAGCTAACAGCAATGCTAACTGTAGCACCCCTACACTAACCATCCCGCACGCCCCCCTCCATGCTA
The DNA here is from genome assembly GCF_036971445.1 of Narcine bancroftii. Classification (NCBI taxonomy): domain Eukaryota; kingdom Metazoa; phylum Chordata; class Chondrichthyes; order Torpediniformes; family Narcinidae; genus Narcine; species Narcine bancroftii. Next base: position 78,018,456 of record NC_091471.1, read on the forward strand.
ACTGTGTCCTGTATCCTTTTCCCTTATCTCTGCAACAGTTTTTTTCTTTCTCATACATTCACATCAACTCTCTTGTGTTCTTGTTTTAATGTGGTACACTACATTATCTAGGAATCATAAATCTAAAGCTATGACTCCTGTATCATTTCTCCAGTATAATTTCTCCTGCCAGACAATCATTTGCTCAGTCCTCCAATTTCTGTGTGTTCACTCATGGCACTTAGAATAATCTTGAGGCTACTACCCACAAGACAACAGCATGATTGTGACCAAAAGACTGAGCTGGCAAGTCAGAGTTTGTAACATATTCCTCACTGAAAAAATGTACTTCCATTTCCTAGTGTGAACAAGACAAGAAAAAGTTTCACTAGACTCTGAATGCAGGCAGTGATAAACAGCTGTGAATGACAGTTGGGATTTGGCAACTCTGGTCATGGGCATAAGATCATATACCCTTCATAATTCTGTTGCAAACAAAGACTGCCAATGTCTGACTTTTGTCTTTAGAAGCTTTCAGAATTATTGACATGCAGGTTTATTTATATATGACCCGAGTCTGGCTTCATTTAACAGCAGAAACTAGATGCTGGGAAGTTTAAAATCCTTTAACTCCCCACTTGAAATTGCAATTTAGGAACATAGGAAGTAGGAACAGGAGTAGGCCAAAAATGGCCCATCGAGCCTGCTCCGCCATTCAATACGATCATGGCTGATCTAATTTATGACCTAACTCCACCTACCTGCCTTCTCTCCATATCCCCTAATTTCTCTATCATGTAAAAATTTATCTAACCGAATTTTAAATATGTTTAATGAAGCAGCCTCAACCACTTCCCTGGTTAGAGAATTCCAAACATTCACTACTCTCTGGGAAAAACTATTTTTCCTCATCTCTGTCCTAAATCTACTCCCCCGAATCTTGAGACTGTGTCCTCTCATTTTAGTTTCACAGCCAGCTCAAAAAACCTTCCTACATCTATCCTATCCATACCCTTCATAATCCTATATGTTTCTATAATTCACTAAAATGCTATTAATCAGTTGTCTCAGGTGTTTGACAGAAAAAGGAAAGTACTGTTTGCTGTACCAGCAGAAAGCTTTGCAGTTTCTAATGGTTGTGGTATTGGGATTTTGCCTTCAGAGCATCATCTATGAATTTATTGCAGTCAGGACAAGAGCTGCAGTCACAGGGAGGTTGTTGCAGTGAGAAGGGAACATCACTCCCAAAAAGAGGTTGGCAGGTGGGCAACTGAGGTAGAAGCAGCATAGTGACAACCTCCAGTCAGGAATTTGAGCTGTGGATTCAAGGGATGTTGATCACTGGAGAATTAACTACTAGAACTGAAATGGTTTGGCACAAAGCAAGGAGGAGTAAGGATTGTTTCATCTTGTGTGTAAGTTCTGAGACAACACATGGATGAGGGAAAAGATTCTTTACTTTAAAATTGTTGTAAGCAACACCATGAGGCAGGCCTTGAGGCTGCAAGGCTCCATTATTGATTCTGCATACTGTGTGATTGCCCCCTGCTGGCAGCCAAGTATAATTAAATGGTAAGGCATTACTAGTTGCCATGCAAACATGATCACTATCATTATATGTCCCTTTCTTAAAACAAGAGTAGCTTACATTTAATTAATATGTTTTTGTGGTTTAGCTCTGCAATTTTAACTCTAAACACCAAGAAGTTACATTTTCATTATTAACAACATTGTTAATATTTTTTAAACTTGTGTGTGTTCACATTTAAATACACTAAAACTAGAATAGTGAATAAGACAGCGCTACTTCATTCTATAACAGGAGTCTTTAAATTTGCTCAGAGTCTCTTAGGAGGATTCACATTTCTTGAAGATCTCCTGATTGATTGTCCTTGAATCTGAGTTGTGGCCTCAGACAATGTCTTCTCAGATGTGCATTCAAGTTGTTCAACTGTATCCATCTTTCCATCTACTGTAGCTGGTCCCATTTGAAGATCTCAATGATTTCTTCGTAGAACAGCACCTTCATCTGTCTGAATGGTGTATGATCTCAGGTGGATTTCACTTATGACAGTTCCCTTTTGAGTCCATATGTTTGTTTTGTCCTTTAGCCTTACTTGGTCACCTGTGTCAAAGTAATACTTTTGCTTTTCTTTCTGTTGTTCTTTGAACTTCCTCACTTTCTTCCCCTCTTTTTTTTAGGAAGTTCTCCTGAATGGGTAGGTTTGATTTTAGCCTACGTCCCATAAGGAGTTGTGCTGGTGAAATATCACACTCAAGCAGCATTGTGCGGTATACTAGCATACTTTAGTAGAAGTCTATCCACTGCCTTTTGCCTTGTTCATCAGTCTTTTCACAGTCTGCACTGATTTTTCCACTAGACCATTGGACTGTGGAAAATGAGGACTTGACGTGATATGTACAAAGTCCCACTCTTTTGCACACTGTCAGAACATAAAATGGAAAAACTGGGGTCCATTCTCTTTGAAGATCTAATTTGCCACTCCATGTCTGGAGAATATGGCTTTCATACCTATTATTACAGCATCTGAAGTGGTGGTGTTCAGTCTACACACCTCTGGATAAAGGGGGTAATAGTCTGTGACTACAAGACAGTCCTTCACTTGACATTCGAATAGGTCAGTGCCTACCTTCTGGTAAGGTCTGTGTGGTGCTGGGTGTGACTTTAGTCTATAGGATTGCTTGCTTGATATTTCTGGCATATTATACATTTTGACACTTCATTTGTTATATCATTGTTGATTCTTTTCCAGTACATCACCTCTCATGCTCTTTTCTTACATTTTTCAAGAGTACTCCATGGATCCTTTATAGCATCTCTTTTCTCAGACTTTTCAGGATAAAGATTTTTCTTCCTTTGTAGATGATGTCTTCAACCACTGATAGTTCTACCCTGCAGTTCCACTACTCTGAAACGTCAGGTGAGCAGTCCTGTTTCATATTGGGCCATCCATCCAAGATGTTTTTTCTCACTTGTCTCAATGTTTCATCTTTGTTTGTCTCTGACTTTATGAGCTCCATTTTTGTATCTGATAATGGGCAGTGCACTGGTGATCATGTCCACGAAGGCATTCACATCTTCACCCATTTTGGTGGTTGCAGTCTCTCTCGTGTCAACAGCTCCAGAAAACATGTTTGCTGTGTTCATTAGCTTACCCGGAGTGTATGCCACATTCAATGTATAGTGTTGTAGTCTAATCATCGTTCTTTGTATTCTCTGTGGGCATTCATTTAATGGCTTTTGGAACAATGCAATCAAGGGCTTATGGTCAGTCTCTACACTGATTGCTTGTCCTGACACAAATTGATGAAATCTTTCACAGGTATATGTGAGGCTGAGCAGCTCCTTTTCAATTTGAGCGATCATGTCTCCACACCTGACATTGAGCATGATGCAGACCCAATGGGTTGCCAATCATCATATTTTTGGAGAAGAATTGCATCGAGCCCACTATGTGAGGAGTCTGATGATACCTTGATGGATCTCGCTAGGTCATAAACCCTCAGGACTGGTTCCTCTGTGAACATTTTCTTTCTTTTGCTCCATGGCTTTTCATGGTCATGATTCCACTCCCATTCAATGTTCTTTTCTGTTCATCTTCTCAATGGAGCCATCTTTTCTGAGAGGTTGGATATTAATTTATCCATATCGTTGACCATTCCATTAAATCTCTGTATGTTCTTTTTACATTATGACCTTGGCATGTTCCCAATGGCAGAGACCTTTCTGGGATCTGGTCTGATTTCCTCATTGCCAATAATATCTCCTACAAATGTTAGTTCTGTCACCACGAGCTATTCAGCTTCAGGTTTGCTTTCTTTGTTGCCTCCACCACTTTACTTATTCTCTCATCATGCTCAATTCTCGTGGTTCCCCATATTTGATGTCACCCATTGAGGTGTTAACTCCATCCAGGAGCTCATCGACTATATAGATAGTTTTGTGATACACTTCAGGAGCTGAGGCAATTACGAATGGTAACCTTAGGAATCTGTATCTGTCAAATGGACTATTGAACATGCACAGTCTTGAACTTGCTTCATCCAATTTTAACTGCCAAAATCCTGATTATGCATCTAACTTGCTGAAAAACTTCGCATTTGCAAACTGTGACATGATTTCTTCATGTGTCGGAAGCTTCAAGTGTTCTCTCTTTATTGCTCTGTTTAGATCTCTTGGATCCAAGCAAATTCTAAGCTTTCCATTGTTTTTGTCCACAATGAAGAGTGAACCCACCCACTCCATTGGCTCATCTATCTTCTGAATCATGTTCAGGCTTTCCATCCCGTCCAACTCTGCCTTTAGTTGTTTTTGAAGCGCAAATGGAACTTTTCTGCATGGATGTATTATCAGTGGCACACGTTTATCCACACTGATTGCGTGTTCTCCTGGAAGGCAGCCTAGACCCTGAAGTGGGTCATTGTACTCTTTTATGAGTTCATTATAGACCTTACCTTATCTCCTTCATTTTCCACCATGAGAACTCTTTTTACCAGGTTCAGTTTCTCACTGGGTGTTAAACCTAATATGGCCTGTACATTTTTGGTACCACAATGAATGCTAGCATGTGCTCTTGTCCTTGTGTTTCACTTTGACGATGCATTCTTCTTGCATTGGTATATCAGTACCTGAATATCCTGTCACCTTCACTTTTGTTCCATACATCTTTGTTCTGGGTCTAATCTTCTTAAAATCAGACTCTGATATTACATTAATTTGTGCTCCAGTATCCAATTTAACTGAAATGTACATGTTATTCACTTTTAATCTCAACATCCTGTCTCTGTTTTCTTGTTTCAGTCACAACATCTACATAGAATTCCTCTATCTCTCTTTCATCTACTGTATGAACCTTGCTTTGTTGTATTTGATTCCTACAGCAATGAACATAATGGTTGCTTTTGTTGCATATATGGCATGTTTTACCATATCTGGACACTTTTTTGGTAGGTGTTGTGTACCGTATCGATGACATGGTTTTCGACTGTCCCTTTCATTTTTGTTCACTGGTCATGCCTCTCTTTCTACTTTGGCATTCTTTTTGTTAAATGATTTATGTTTGTTTTTGCCCACTGCATCCACATTGCAGCTAGTGTCACTGAACAGCTCTTTTGCCTGTGTTTTTACAGTTTCTGCAGCCCTACAGAGGGCTATGGCTTTTTCCAGGTCTAGATTTTGCTCTCTTAGCAGTCTTTCCCTTAGACTATTGTCTGGAATACCACACACAAGTCTGTCTTTTATCACCCAATATTTTTCTCTTTGTTATCTTCTCTTCACTGATCAGTTGTTGACTTTAATATTTTACCTTTTAAAGTATTTCCTTCTAATTTCCTTCATCCCACCTCTGAAATCATGTTTCATCTTGTATTTGTATGTGAGAGTTCTTAGACAACACATGGATGAAGGAAAAGGCTTTTTACTTTAAAGTTGCATACTGCAGCATGAGACCTACCATGAGCCTGCAAGCCTTCATTGCAGATCTGCATACTTTGTGTCAGCCCCCTGATAGCAGCCAAGTATAATCAAACAGTAAGGCATTGCTAGTAGCATTGCAAAAATGATCACTGTCAATACAAGGATTAGAAAAAGAATCTTGCTGCTAGGTGCTACGTTAGATTGTTACAATCCCTTATCATGGAAGAAAACCATTTTCCCAAAGAATAAGGAAGGCTGGATCCCCTGACACAATTACTTTCCTAACACTTCTTCCACTCTTGTGCAGTTAAGCCATTCATGATGCCACACTGTTACACCTGAATGCTGCTTGACCAGCTAAATATTTCAAGCATTTGTTTTTTTTAATTAAAATAGCACTGATAACCATAGACCAGTGGTTCTCAACCACTGTTCTTTCCAATCACATACAATTTTAAGTATTCCCAATGCCATAGGTGCTCGTGATTAGTAAGGGATTGCTTAAGGTGGTATGTGGGTGGAAAGAAAAAGTTTGAAAAACCACTGTTTTAATTGTACCTAATGAGCCAATAGCAATTTTTCTCAAGCAAAACATTTCAGTAATAATTGGGTCTAGAGTAGTGATTCTCAACCTTTCCTGCACAATCACATACCACCTTAAGCAATCCCTTACTAATCACAGAGAGCACTGATGGCATAGGGATTACTTAAAGTGGTATATGAGTAGAAAGAAAAAGGTTGAGAACCACTGCCATAGACCACGATATAAGAGCAGAAATAGGCCATTCAACCCATAAAGTCCACTCCACCATTCCATCATAAGATGATCTATTCTTCCACTGCCTTCTCCCTATAACTTTTGATACCACGACTATTCAGATAGCTATCAATCTCTGCCTTATATACATCCAACAACCTAGTGTAGATCAAGAAAATAATCAAATTGCTTAACAGAACAAGAGAAGTACAAGAAATAAGGATGATCTATAAAGTGTCCTGACCTGAAACACTGAGTGACTTGATAAGGGGTCCCCACCCTAACTATTCACTGACCATTTCTCTCCATGGAAGCTGCTTGACATGTTAAGTGCCTCCAACTTTGTTCTGTACAACAGAATGGTGGTTTTTATATCTTGAGAGCTGAAGGAAAAGGGATCAAAAATATTGTAATCCAAAGCCATGATTAAAGTGTTTGTGAGTGAATCTGGCACTTTGCATTATTAAAGATAAATTGGCCTCTGCTTTATCAAAATGTATTTTGCATCATAATGTTAAATGAAAAAAATATATAGAAGATACTGAGGTTCTATTCACTGGAATGTTGAGGTTTTATGGCTGATATGATTGAATTTATAAAGATATTAAAGATATTGGATTGAGTGCTCAGGATGAAACCATTTTCCTTATTTCAGAAGACTAGGTTCTGCCACAAAATGCACTCAATGTTCAACGTTCAGAATTACTGTCAGACCACATACCCGACATCACATACAACCCTGAGATTCTTTTTTCTGCAGGTTAGGCAGAATTATTTCTTATTGATAGTGCAAAAATCTGTACTCTAGAAAAGATGCATACAGTACTGCAAAAGCAGAGTGTGAGATACAAAAAAAATTGTTTTAGATAATGTGCAAAGTAGTTTTCTTAAATGAGTTTCTGATTGAGTTTGTTATGGTGGAGAGGTAAAAAATGTGTCTTTTTTAATCAATTAAGTTTACTTTGCGTCTTCATTCGGCTCCGAATCATGGGTCCTCTACCCGCATCACCTACGGATCCTAGAACGCTTCCACCAGCGTTGTCTCCGCTCCATCCTCAACATTCATTGTAGCGCTTTCGTCCCTAACGTCGAAGTACTCGAGATGGCAGAGGTCGACAGCATCGAGTCCACGCTGCTGAAGATCCAGCTGCGCTGGGTGGGTCACGTCTCCAGAATGGAGGACCATCGCCTTCCCAAGATCGTGTTATATGGCGAGCTCTCCACTGGCCACCGTGACAGAGGTGCACCAAAGAAAAGGTACAAGGACTGCCTAAAGAAATCTCTTGGTGCCTGCCACATTGACCACCGCCAGTGGGCTGATATCACCTCAAACCGTGCATCTTGGCGCCTCACAGTTTGGCGGGCAGCAACCTCCTTTGAAGAAGACCGCAGAGCCCACCTCACTGACAAAAGGCAAAGGAGGAAAAACCCAACACCCAACCCCAACCAACCAATTTTCCCCTGCAACCGCTGCAACCGTGTCTGCCTGTCCCGCATCGGACTTGTCAGCCACAAACGAGCCTGCAGCTGACGTGGACATTTACCCCCTCCTTAAATCTTCGTCCACGAAGCCAAGCCAAAGAAAGAAGAAGAAGTTTACTTTGATAGTTCTTTTTTTTCCAAATATCTGTTCAGCTAATAGCAAGTAAGTATTTTGGTGCAAATGTACATTGTACAATGAATATAACAATGAGCTCATTACTATTATGACTTCAGGTGAGCACACAGTCCTCACAAAGAACCTTTATTCCTTTTAAGCTGGTTTCTATTCGGAGAGTGAATTGATTGCAGCCTGAAGTCTTTGAAGTCTGGTCTTTGTCGCACTGCTGTTCTTCTGAAATTGGGAAGATGTTCGTTGCTGCGATCAGGAGGAATGGGATAGAATTTAAATAATAAATATTCTAAGTTGGATAGTCTGTGTAAAAAGATGGTTGCACCAGCATATTTTGGCTGCCTGTCATTGTATAGATAGTAAGTTTATTCCTAATTTTATGTTCAACGTTTTGGATCAACAGGTTGTGTAAATAAATAAATAGACTGTAACTATTACTACATCAATCAAAATAGCTTTTAATGGATGTTTGGGACTAAGTTGTATTGTATGGACAGGTTTGTGGGGTCCAGCAGAGAGGAAGCTCCAAGACTCGAACCACAATCACCAATCACCAATGATCTTTGTTAATTAACCAGTTGAACAATGATGCTCTCCCGTTCATGCACTCACATACTCGCGCTGACTCGCTCCAAACCGTGGGATCCATCGGAGAAGGAAGACGCTCAGTGAAGTGAGAGGCGAGAGGGGAGGATTACCTGAGTGTTAGACTCCCTGAGTAAAAATATGCCCTTGCATCATGGCTACCCTGTAAGATTTCACAGCCTCCCACTCTGGAGAATATGGAGGATTGTGGCTCTTCTCTGGTATCTCTGTGCACCAGGATACCCTGGCTAGCCTTACCTGTGGTCCTCACAGACAGTGTCCACTGTAGTGACCATAATCTGGGTAGAGAGCAGGAGCATTGCCACATGGAGGAAAATAGAGGGAGAGAAAGAATCGACTTAGTCTCTGCTGAGCTGGGACCAATTATCGGGACCAGCCAATGACAATGTATGTTCAATGAACTGTAATTCCCTGTCTGTGTGTTGTTCTGATGGCTGGCTCGTCCCTTGGCTCCACCCTCATCTACCCCAATGTAAACCCTGGTTTTTCCACTTTCCCTCAGATTTGCCTGAGGACAATTATGTCTACCGACCATTGATTGTAAGCTATTAAAAGCATGTTTGTACTTTTCACTTGTCTTTGAGTGCAATCAGTTGCATTGTAATTTTAATAGCTTAAATTTGAAGCAGGATGGAAGACCTGTTGACGTCAGGCATGCTCCAGATTGACCCTCTGTCCCCTGAGGCCCCGGAGGAATTTGACTACTGGCTGGAGTGCTTCCAGTCCTACCTGACGGCCACACAATACGACTTCAGCTTGGATAGTCTCCGCAAATCAGCATTTCTCTCTCAAGTCAGCCCCAAAGGGTTCGCTGTCATCAGAGACTGTGATACCTACTAGTTGGCCATAGAAGGTTTGAGGGCCTGCTACATGAACATCGAGCTGGCAAGGCACTGACACTCTCAATGTCAGTAGCATCCAGGTGAGTCACTGGATGACTATGTTCTTGAACTGTAGGCTCTGTCCAGAAAATGCCACTATGAAGCAGTCACAGCCCGGGTGAGAGAGAAGGAACAAATCCGGGACACCCTTGGGCAGGAGTGAGGTCGATGTACTGAGGCATCGACTGCTATAGATGGGGAAGAAAGACTCGGCCAGCACCCTGGAGCTGGCAAAAGCACACAAGCAGGCCCAACTGGGAGCTGAAAACCTCACAGGTGAAAGCGGAGCCTTTTCAGAGGACCAGTTCATTGGGGAACCAGTGACCCCTGCAGCCCCAGTGCCGACTGCTGCGGACATGTGCGACTGGGGATGCTACTTCTGTGGACAGGCACAGCACCCCCACGCCCAATGCCCCGCAAAGAACTCCGTGTGCTCAGGATGTGGTAAGTGAGGGCACTGGGTGAAGATCTGCTGGGCTAAAGGGAACCCAAAGAGGGTGACTGCATGTGCAACCCCGAATCATCGCTTGACCCATGCCTGAGTCCCGAAGTGCCAACGTCAGCCTCTTCATGCTGCTCTCCACCAGCGTCTTGTTGCACCTCATGGTGGGAAACACCACTGGAAGTGAAGCATCGTGGGAAGCCATGGCAGCCATCTTGCTGCACCTCAAGCTTGACACCACCTAGTCCTTCATTGGATCAAGATGGAGGGCAGCCATCTTGCCACACTTCATGGTCGATGCCATCTTGTCTGCCTGCTGGTCAAGAAGAGGCACACCATGCGGAGCGACAGGATTTACATAGCACTGGCATCGGTCATCCTATATCAGGCAATAACTCACCAATTGAATAATTCGACGATGGAGGTGAGGGTAAATGGACATTTGATTAATTGCTTGGTAGACACTGGCTCCACTGAGAGCTTTATAAACTCTACAACAGCTCTGCAGTAACAACTTAAGAGTGCACCCGATGGACTATTGTATCTTCCTAGCATTGCCCTTGCACTCTACGACAATCCAGTACATCTAACTATAAGGGGGGGGTGGGGATTTTGTAAGTTCTGACTGTATGTACTGAAAGATTTGTGTGCTCCTGTGTTGCTTGGCCTGGACTTCCTGAGTTTCCTTAAAAGTGTGACCATGCAATACTCTGGCCCATTCTCTCCAATCGCGGTGTGGAACAGAGTGTCCCAAAAGCCAGATACCACTTGTGGTCTCTCCACCCAAAATATTGATTCCCCCACCTACTGTTTCTGAACCTGACTCCTGATTGCAAACCAATAGCTACAAAGAGCAGATCGTACTGTGTGAGGGATCAGGAATTTATTAGAGCCGAGACACAACGGCTTCTCAAAGAAAACATCATTGAGCCCAACAACAGCCTTGGAGAGCCCAGATTGTCATGGTGAAAGGGGAAGAAAATTCCAGGCTAGTGATTAACTATAGCCAAACAATTAACCATTTCACAATCCTGGATGTGTACGCCACCTCAAATTTCAGACATGGTAAACAAAATTGCACAGTGTTGGGTCTATTCGACCAGCAACCTGAAAGCTGCATATCATCAGTTACCGATCCACTCCAAGGACCGCCCCACACAGCATTTGAGGCAGACGGTCAGCACTATCAGTTCCGGAGGGTCCCTTTTGGCATCACTAATGGAATCTTGGACTTCCAGATGAGTATGGGTTGAAAACCACCTTCCCTTATCTCGACAACCTCACCATTAATGGACAGTTTCTGGAAGACCATGACGCCAACCTCCAGAAGTTTCTCCATACAGTTAAAGCCTTGAACCTCACATACAACTCCAGTAAATGTGTGTTCCAAAAGAAACATCTGGCAATCCTGGGCTATCTGGTGGAGAATGGCGTCATTGGCCCTGACCCGGATCGAATTATTAGACCTGTTAGACCTCCCGATCACAAAGAACATGAAAGCCTTAAGGAGGTACCTGGGCTTCTTCTTCTACTATGCCCAGTGGGTCCCTCACTACATGGATAAGGCCCGCCCCTCTTAAAATCCACCTCTTTCCCATTGTTGGTCAAAGCCCAGGGGACTTTACTTTCAACTACGTTCAGAGCAATATCACAAAGGCCACCATGCATGCAATGGACGAGAACGCACCCTTCTAGATAGAAAGTGATGCCTCTGATGTAGCTCTGGCCACTACCCTTAACCAGGTGGGAAGGCTGATTGCTTTATGCTCCTGCCCCCTACAAGGCCATGAGCTTCAGAACCCATCTGTGGAGAAAGAGGATCAAGCCATTGTAGAGGACATCAGGCACTGGAGGCATTACCTGGCTGACAGAACATTTACACTGCTCACCAACCAGTGGCAGTCATGTTTAATAATGCAAAAGGGGGCAAAATAAAGAATGATAAGTTTGCTAGGTGGAGGATCAAACTCTCCACCTATGATTGCGACATAGGTCAGGTACTCCCAATGAACCTGCCAAGAGGAAGCTGAGCCTCTGCACACACCAGCCAGTTGTGGTCACTGCACAATGAGCTTTGCATAACCCAGATAGCTCATTTTGTCAAGGCATGCAACTTTCCCTACTGCCCTACACCATTGAGGACATTAGGGAAATGATCAGGTCCTGCCAGGTCTGCATGGAGTGTAAGCCACACTTCTACCACCCCAACAAAATGCACCTGATAAAGTTATCCTGCCCCTTTGAACAACTCAGTGTCAATTTCAAGCGTCCCCTCCCTTCTACCAACAGAAACGTGTACTTTCTCAACATCATCGACGAGTATTCACGCTTGCCATTCGTCATCCCCTGCCCAGACATGACCACCACCACGGTCATCAGGGCCTTGCATTCTATTTTCACTCTGTTCGGGTATCCCAGCTATATCCATAGCTACCAGGGTTCATCATTTATGAGCAAAAAGCTACGCCAGTACCTATTCATAAGGGTTATTGCCTCAAGCAGGACATCAAGCTACAATCCCCGGGGAACCGACAAGTTGAAAAAGAAAACATGACTGTATGGAAGGCTGTGAAATTTGCTCTCAAGTCCAAAGGTCTTCCACACTCAAGCTGGCAAGAAGTCCTACTCCATAAGGTCGCTCCTCTGCAGGGCGACCAACGCAATTTCTCACGAGCCTATGTTTACGTTCCAGAGGAAATCCATGTCTGGGACTACTCACCTGGCTTGGCTAATGGCACCAGGGCCAGTCCTGCTGAGAAAGTACGTGAGGAGGAGCAAGACAGACCCCCTGATTGAGAGGGTGCACCTGCTGCATGCCAACATAACGTATGCCTCCACGGCATACCCTGACGGCAGAGAGAACATCGACTCAATCAGAGACCTGGCACCCACTGGAACTGAGGGTCTGATGCCTCAAGTGTGCCAGGAACTACTGAGTACCGCACTCAGGGTCCCAGAGGAAGCTGCTCAGGAAGAGATCCAATTCACCCCATAACGTAAGCCGAAGCCATCAAGACCCAGTAACTCAGCACACAAGGGGTCCACGGAGTCCAGAAATCCCAAAGACCTCCAGAACTGTGGCGCTTGACCAGAATTACCAAACCCCCTGACAGACTCAACTTGTAAATATTTGTAAACTATTAGTTTTTTTTTAATGAATGGTCTCTGTCTTTCACCCACAGGCTCAATTCTGAAGGAAGGGGTGAATGCAGTGAACTGGAATTCATTGTCTGTGTATTATTCAGATGGGTGGCCCCTCCCCTGGCTCCACCCTCACCTACCCCAATATAAACCCTGGTTTTCCTGCCTTACCTCAGATTCACCTGAGGACTATTGTGTCTATGGCCATTGATTGTAAGCTATAAAAGCCTGTTTGTACTCCTCACTTGTCTCTGAGTGTAATCAGTGGTGTTACAGCGTGTTCAGGCTTGTGGGCAGCTATGCACTTGATTGGCTGGTTGCTGAACAGCAGGGTGTGGCTTTTGAAAAGAAGGAAATTGCTGATTGGCCAGTTGTACAGTAAGTAATCAGAATAAACTGTTGCTGGGTTGGCCAATCTTCGAATGTGCTTAAAATTCTCAACAAATATCATAAAGTACTAAAATCTATCTGACCAAGTGTTACAGTTGAAAACCTATCTTGGCTATTTTGTGTGCAGTTATGAACACCCTGATATAAAAGATTTATTATTAAGCTGGAAAGTATACAGAAAATATCCACAAAAATGTTGACAAGACTGGAAGGTTTCAGTTATAAGGATAGGCTGAATAGTCTAGTTTTTTTTTTTCCCTGGAGCATTGGAGGCTACATGGTACCTTGCGGATTCAAAATGGCAGTAGAGGGTGTTCAGCAACCACTTCGGGTCCTGAAAATGCTGAAATCCCTCATCCACTATGCTGTGTCTATGATCAGGAAACACTCACCAAAATATAAAATATGAACCAGACTTTCAAATTAGCAGATCGGATCAGTAAGATTCCGTGCAGCTTAAACCTACTGAAGCAGGGAATGCAGACTGCTGCAAAGCATGAAGTGAATCACGGAAGACGCGTGGGAGGAGATCAGAAGTGCAGTGAGAGAAGGAAGAAATGAGGAAAATGGGCTGGCAAGGGATTGGTCTGAGAGTTAACCCCTTTAGACTTGCACTCCCAAGATCTTACTATCAAATGTAAGATCAGCAGAGAAGAAAACCAAAGAGAACTGCAGGCTTTGTTGTGCTCTGGTGATTACAGAAAAGTGCCTTCAGAATCCCAGGCTCAGCTGGATGGCCTCATCTCCTTCAGGGCAGCCAGACAGGGATGATGCTGCTTCTGACAAGGCAAGGACAGGGACTGTACTTTACATCAACAAGAACTGGTCCATTAATATCTCTGTTGTGAAGACCTTTTGCTCTGCAGAGATAGAATACCTCCTGATGAAATGCAGACCCTTCTGCCTGCCCAAGGAATTGTCGGCCATTCTGATTGCCGCTGTCTATGTTCTGCCTTCGGCTAATGAGGGTGAAACCATAAAGGAGCCTTACAGTGCCATCTGCGAAGCCCAGATATCCTACACTGACAGTGCCATGAATATTGCTGGCAATTTCAAACACAGCAACTTGAAAATGATCTTACCACAGTTTCAACAGCATATCAAGTGCACCACCAGTGGAGAGAATACCCTGGATCAGGTGTACACCAACATCCCTGGAGCATATAAGCTGCACCTTGCCCTCACCTTAGTTGCTCAAATCACATATCTCTCCTGCTAACTCTGGCCTAGAAAACCAAACTAGGTCAATTCACAAGGTGTCCAGGGGAGGGGTGGAGGTGCGTACCACAGCAGCACTGCAAGACTGCTTTGAGACCATGGACTGGAGCTATTTCAGGTGGGTGGCCACCTACAACAGTCATGTAATTATAGAGCAGTACATGAGCTCAGTTACTGGCTACATCAGCAAATGCATTGAGGATGTCACTGAGATCAAATGCTTCACAACCAGGGCTAACCAGAATCTGTGATTGGATGCCAAGGTCCAGGCCCTTCTCAGAGCTGCCTTCAGCACAGGGAATAGGATGGTACTAAAATCAGCCAGAGCTGAACACTCCTATGCAATCTGGAAGGCAAGGCAAGGGTATGCACAGATAGCTGTGTGACACCGGTGACACGAGGTACAGGTGGCAAAGGATCAAGACTACAATGGATTACAAGTCAACCTTGCAAGTTAAGGACAATGACACCTCCATTCTGGACAAACTGAACATCTATGCATGATTTGGAGAAAAGAACAAGATGATGCCAAAGAAAGTTCAGAGTTCCCCTGATGAACAGGCCCCCTGCATGGCTGCAGCCAATGTGAGGAGAATCCTATCCAAGTTGAACCCACATAAGGTGGCGGGATCAGATCTGATTGGGAACTGAAGGACTGCACAGACCAATTGACGGAGGTCTTCACAGACATCTTCAACAACTCACTGCAGCAGCCATCTTCCTGCAGGGTTTAAGACAGCCACATCATTACAGTACCCTGTGGCACTGACCTCCACCATTATCAAATGTTTTGAGCATCTACTGATTGAACGCATTGCGGTGTAACACTATTGATGGAACATTGAGAAGGCCGATGATGTCATGGTGTGGGACTTCCGCATCTTGGAGAGAGAGGCTCAGGACTAGAAGGGAAAAGCCTGCACATGTAGATATTCACTGTGTATGGTAAAATAAAGCCAATTATGAACACAACTCCAGGCTCAAGGTCATTTTTATAAAGAGCGTGTCTGAACCCAACACGGCATGGTGTCAGGAGTGGAGCTTTGAGCCTACAGAGTGGTGTTGAGGTATGGTGGTAACACCGAAAAAGAGTAAAGAAGATGTTCACATTTGTGTGGACTTGACATCCTTAAATGGATCAGTGTGCAGAGAAAAGTTTATACTTCCTTCAGTGGATCAAACCCTAGGCATGCTCACTGGTGCACAATATTTTACTAAGTTGGACGTAAACATGGGATTTTGGCAAATTCCTTTGTTCAAGGATCAGCTCTTTACACATTTATCATGCCATTCAGGCATTATTATTTCAACCATCTCTTCCACCCCTGAACACTTCCAGAACAGAATGGTGACCAAAGTTACCTCAGGTCTGGAAGGAGTTGACTGCCACATGGATAATATCATCATTTGGGGGACCACGAAGAACCAACAAAACACGAGGGTCCATGTTGTTCTAGAATGAGCAGAAAAGGCAGGGTTCACTCTAAACATGGGAAGTGTGAGTTTGAAAGGAGAAAGGTGAAATTTCTGGGGTGCAATATCTCAGCAGATGGCATGAGACCAGACCCAGACAAGACAAGAGCGGTGCAGGACATGAACGAGCCAATAAACATTAGTGAGGTCAGAAGTTTCCTTGGTATGATGAACCAACTAGGGAAGCTCACACCAAACCTGGCTGAAAAGGACAGACCATTGAGAGACCTGTTGTCCAAGAAAAACCAGTGGAGCTGGGGACATGAGCAACAGAGGCTATTTAGTAACCTCAACCGGTACTTCAGTTGTATGATCCAAATAGGCAACTGTGAATGTCATCTGACGCTTCATCATATGGACTGGGAGCAGTGTTACTACAGAAGGATGGAGACCATTGGTCGCCAGTCACATGCTCAAGAAACAGAGCAATAATATGCGCAACTGATATAAGAGACATTGGAACTGACTTGGGCTTGTGAGAGATTCAACTATTCAACAGTTCGAGTTGGAGACAGACCACAAACCACTTGTGTGTCTGCTCAGTGGGCAAGGGCTAGATTTGCTGCCGCCACGGATACAGAGGTTCAGGATGAGGCTGATGAGAATCATACATGATCTCACACACACCTGGGAAGAACCTCACAACTGTGGATACGCTCTCTTGCTCCCCACTACAAGACAGAACCACGAGTGCTGACAATAATTTTTATGTAGACGGTGATGGAAAACCTCCCAACGTGCAAAAGACACCTGTCAGAGCTCCAAGAGCAACTATGCGCTGACAGTGTGTGTGTGTAGGTCATGAAATATTGCATTGGAGGGTGGCCAGACAGAAACCAGTTACAAGGACCAGTCAAACACTACTGGCAAGAGAGGGCCAAGTTGAGTGCACACAATAGACTACTCTTGCGTGGTATGAGATTAGTTATTCCTGCTAACATGTTGAACAAGGTACTCTAAAAAATACATGAGGGCCACCTGGGGGTGTCAATTGCTGGGAACGTGCCAATCAAACAGAGTGGTGGCCAGGTCTGAGTAATCAAATAAGCGAGATTGTCTTGAGGTGCAGGGAGTGCATCCAGGAAAGGACAAACGTAAGAGAACCGCTGATGCCGGGTAAATTCCCTGACAGGCCATAGCAAAAACTTGGCACAGACTTATTCACTCTTGGAGAGGACACATACTTATTAGTGGTGGACTATTTCTCTAGATTCATAGAAGTAGCACAACTCTGCCTGTCATGAATGACCGATGTAATTGTTCATTTAAAATCGATGTTTGCATAGCGTGGCAATCCAGAGATGTTAGTATGCAAAAACAGTTCACAATTTTCTGGACAAAGCTTGAAAGCCTTTGCAGTGGATTACAGGTTCAAGCATATGACCAGTAGCCCTAACTATCCACAAAAGGATGGCGAGACAGAGCGAGCAGTACAAACAGTAAAGAACCTACTCAAGAAAGCAAAAGACCCTTACCATGCACTATTGGCATACAGAGCTACACCGCTGGGCAACGGCTACAGTCCAGCCCAATTGCTAATGGGACGTCGCCTTCACATGACTCTACCAACCCTTTCAGGGAGGTTGCAGCTAGAACTCCTATACCTGCTACAACTCCAGAACGAGGAGAGGGAGAAGAGGTGTAAGAATGAGAAGCGGTATTACAAGAGACACAGAACAAGCGACCTGGAAAAGCTGGCACGAGGAGATGAGGTGTGGATTTCCGATGCAAGACACCAAAGGCCACAGTCGTACATAGTTAGTGGACCACAAGGGACACTGAGGCAGAATCACCAACATCTCGTTCCCATACTAGAGTCTCCAGGTGAAAAGCAACAAGAGCACGGGCTGGAAATGGACAGTACTACAAAGACAGGTGCACAGACTCTGCCGACTGAAACATTGTGTTCGCCTGGCATAATAAGAACTAGGTCTGGATGAGAAGTAAAGAGACCTCAGAGACTGAATCTGTAGAGACTGTAAACACCCAGAGTCAAGAAAGACTTGTGTATTGTAAATGTTGTATGTGTATTTGTATCAGAATGTGTAAATGTAACTGTAGTGGGCGAAGCCACAGAAAAGGGGGCTTCGATCGCAAAGTAAGGAGGTGTGGTGTAACACTTTTGCTGGGACATTGAGCAGGCCAATGATATCATGGGGCAGGACTTGTGCACCTTGGAGAGAGAGGCTCGGGACTAGCAGGAAAAAGCTTGCGTGTGTAGATATTCACTAAGTGTATGGTAAAATAAAGCAAGCTACAAACGCGACTCCAGACTCAAGGTCATTTTTATAACGAGTGTGTCTGAATTAACACTGAAGGACTGCACAGACCAATTAATGGAAATCTTCACAGACATCTTCAACAACTCAATGCAGAAGTCCATCTTCCCATCAGGGTTCAAACAGCCACTATCATTCCGGTACCCTCGAGGGCGACAATAACAGGCCTCAATGACTACCACCCTGTGGCATTGACCTCCACCATCATCAAATGTTTTGAGTGGTTACTGATGGAACATATCAAAGCATACCTCCCAGAAATTCTGGACCCATTTCAATTCGCCTATAAAAGAAACCATTCCACAGATAATGCTCTATCCTTCAGTTCATCTTGATTCACCTGGAGAATGCCACCCCATACATTAGGCTGCTATTCATTAACTTCAGCTCTGCATTTAATGCCATCATTCCTTAGAGGCTGGTGGAAAAGCTGTCTTCACTGGAACTCAACACCCCTCTCTGTAACTGGATCCTGAGCTTCCTAACAGAAAGACCACAGTCTGTCTGGGTCGGTAGCAGAATATTGAGCACCTTCACACTGAGCACTCATGCACCTGAGGGCTGAGTGTTCAGCCTGCTCCTGTTCATGCTACTGACCCACAACGGCATCGCCAGATCCAGCTCCAACAGTGTCATCAAGTCTGTAGCTGACACAACTGTTGTTGACCTCATCAGCAACAATAATGAGTCGCACTATAGAGAAGAGGTGTCAAATCTTGTGAAATTGTGCAAGAACATCTGAGTCTCAACATGAATAAGACAAAGGAGATAATCATAGATTTCAGGAAGTCCAGAAAAGACCACCCTCTACTACACATCAACAAGTGTGTAGTAAAGAGAGTGCGGAGCATCAAATTCTTTGGAGTTAACTTAACTAGTGACCTATCATAGCCACAACATCTCCTCACTTCTCAGGAAGACACAACAGTGAAAAGACTTCCTGAGAAGACTGAAGCAGGCAAGGCTACCGGCCACCATTATGTCAACCTTCTATACGAGCTCTATTGAGAGTGTCTTGGCTGGCTCCATCACAGTGTGGTACAGTTGCTGCAGAGGATGGATTAGAGGTCTATGCACAGGACCATAAGAGTGGCTGTAAGGATCAATGGAGTCTCCCTAACCCCACCCCCTACACACCCTCATCGACGTGATCTACCTGGATTTTTGTCTGAAGACAGCATGCATGAAATCACTGAGGATACCTTCCACCCTGCATATAGCATCTTTCAGCTGCTCCCATACGGGAGGAGATACAGGAGTATCAGAGCCAGCACCACCAAGCTGAGGAACAGATTATTCCCACAGGCAGTGAGAATGCTGAATGGCCAAATAAATTGCTGATACCAACCATCCAAGACGCTCATATGTATGAAATAATACTTATCTGTATAGATGAAGTACTTGTCTTGTTTATTTTTTTTGTTTGTCTGTATCTGTGTTATGTCTGGTCGAATGTCTGCGCGTTTTTGCACTGAGGACTGGTTGTTGGGTTGTACTTGTACAATCAGATGACAATGAATTGACTTGGCCTTACAGAGGTATTTAAAATCATGAAGGTGATTGATAAGGTGAATACTCATTTTCTCTTCCACAGGTCGGGAAAGTTCAAAACTGGATGACATAGGTTTAAGGGAAGAAATGTTTAAAAGGGGCCTAAGGGATTTTCACACAGATGGTGGTGCATATATGGAATGAGCAGTCAGGTCAAGCTGTAAATGCAAGCACAATTAAGACAATTAAAAAGCATTTGGACAGATACATGGATAGGGAAATTTTTAGCAGTCATTCATAATGGGGGCCTCAGCACAGTTAAGTAAAATCTTGTTTTCTTTTCACCTCACATAATAGAATTTTTTTTCTGTTTTTTATGGAGTTGGTAGGAGAGAATTTCAGAAGAAAACAAAACATGACTACTTAACAGGGAAGGGGCCCATAAACATTTAGCACAGTCCTAAGGAAGCCATAGCCAAAAGAACGTTGAGAATTGCTGGTTTAGAAGGATATGGGTCACATTCAGGCAAATTAGACCAACTCGGTCGACATGGACAAATTGGGCCAAAGGTCACGTTTCCATATTAATTGGCTCTAATTTGAAGACTCTCTAGACCCAAAATGACCAACTCCAAAGCAGAATAATGGAGAATATACTGCATTCATGTGATCCGACAGTTCCTGCAATGTGAGCAAATATTGAACATTTACTCACAATTTCCTCCATAAAGGGAACAAAACTCCCAGCAGGTTTCACTATTCTCTCATCATAATTCCAGCAGAAGAAACATGGAATGAAGGAATTTATTCTGCAGTTTGAGAGGGAAAAGCTTATATCAGATGTGTAAATGTGGTGGCTGAGTAAAGCCAACTATAGAGGCATGAGACAGGAGTTGGCCAATGTTGAATGGGAGGGGACCCTAGCAGGAAAGATGGTGGAGAAACAATGAAAGGAGTTTCTGGAATAATTTGAAAAACATGGGATTGTTTCATCCCAAAGAAGAATCAGCATTCTAAAGGGAGGATGGGGCAACCGTGTCTGACAAGGCAAGTCTTAGAGAGTGTAAAAGCAAAAGAGAGGACACAGAGTATTGCAGAAATTAGCAGGAAGCCGGAGAATTGGGTAACTTATAAAAACAAACAGAAGGCAATGAAAAAAATGTGAGGAAAATATTAAACATAAATGTAAGATAGCCAAAAAATACACCATTTTTTTTCAGAATATAATGAGTAAAAGAGAGATTGAGTTTAGATGAGATGTCATTGAAGAACAATAACTTGGTAACACACACATCACATAACAATTCACAGATGAATGGTAAGCAAGGGATTATCATTGTTTGTGTATCCAAGTAAGAGTTCACAACATTAGTTTCAGTCAAACATCACAAATTTTCAAAATGTGGCTCCATCTCTATCATATTCCAAGATTCCTCAGATTTTGTTCAAAACAACTTTGAGCAGGAAATTGCACTCATTAAAACTGATAGAGTCAGAGATAAATGCAGGAAAAATATCTGAATATTTTGCCAAAGGGTTTACAGAGGTTAAGACACAAACTTTATTCAGCCATTTATCAAATAGAGTAATGATGCAATGTGGTTCTGAAACTCAAATTTTAGAAGTGAAAATAACTCTTTTTTTAAAAGATAGTGAAAAAAAACATAACATACAGTATAGAAATAATCAAGAAAAGATTTTACAATAACACTCTTCCCATCCTCCCACCCCTACAGCCAACTCCCTTAAGGGGAGCAAAAAAAATATAGATTATATATATAAAAAGAAAAAATTATGAATATTAATAACATTTCAAAGTATATCTAAATGCATATATTTCAAACACGGAGACCACTTACTAACAAAAGAAGATAATTATGCGAAAATAACTCTTAAAGCAATTAAAAATCATGAAGGTCCTTGTTTCAGAGAGTGAATAAAAAAATACTAGAAATTTGTTTGGGTCTTCATCTCATTTAGAGTCTAAGTGTATGAGACATTTTTGAACATTTAATCAAGCACTAGTGGAAACTTGGCACAAACAATGAGAAACAGGAAAGTGTCATGGGGAAAATGGACAAATAATGTTTCTGGTTTGGAACCTTTATAGAGCCTAAAGTGAGAAGGGGAAAGAGCAAGTATGAAAATGGGGAGAAGCTGATAGGGTAGTGGACAAATAAAGATATCGAGGTGGAGAGACAAGTAGGGTAGTTTTCATTTAATTGGAAAGAGGTAGGGAAAGAGCAAATGAAAGCAGGTAGAGAACGGATGGAAAAAGTGGATCGGAAAATTCAAGGCTCACTCTATTGGGTTTTAGGCTATCAAGGAGGAATATAATATAATAGAAATATAAAGGACAGAATGTAGGTGTTTGGTGACATGGTCCCCAATATGTGGTTGGTTTCATCGAGCTTGAGGAGGCCACAGCAAGTACATAGAATGCAGTAGGCTAGATTGAATGAGGTGCATGGGAATCTCTGCCTCCCTGGAAGTGTTGTTTATGGTCCAAATGGAAACTAAATATTGGTTTCCTGAAGCAATGATTGAAATGTGAAAAACGTCATCTTTTATTCCTCTGGCCAACATGTGCGTGTGATGATTTTCCTTGTCAGAATTGAAAGAGACTTTGACATAAGGACCAGATGTTGAGGATCCCTTCTGAGTTCATCCATAGAGCTATAATCATTCAATGTGCAAATAAGGGCAGCAAGTGTGAACCAGAATGAGATTGGGTTTGATGCCACTGGAATGAATAGCATGGCAAACAGCGCATCACAACTTATGTCTATGTAACTACATCCAAGAAAGGGTTAACAGAGAAAGGGTTAGCAGAAGTAGTCAGGGAGGAAAGAAAGCTTAGTAGAATGATTTGCAAAGGAACAAAGAAAAAGTAGATATCCACTGCAGTCATGTAGACAAGGCAGTTTTCATTTAATTGGAATGTCAGACCAAAAAGCAAAAAAAACTGTATATGCTGAAAGCCTTAAAAAAAGCAAATGCTGCAAACAATTAGCAGGCTTCTGATGAGGGTGACTGACCTGATTTATTAACTTTATTTCTTCACTACAGATGTTGCTTGTTCAACTAACTATTTCCAGCTCTTCTCGTTTACAGTCTGGAATCTTGGATGTTTGTGTCCAAAACATGACGCATTTTAGAGTTAAAGGTTTGAGATGATCCATGAGATTCATCAAGGGTTTTTAAAAACAAAACATATTTCTCAAACTTGATTAAAGATTTTCACATGACGGATGGTGATGAGCTATGGAAGTTTTCGTGAAGATTTGACCCAAGACATTATGAGCAAAATAAATGTGCACAGAATGCAAACGTATGACAGGTTAAATGAGCGGGCGAGAAAGATGCATACAGTCACAACGTTATTTTCATTCGGAATGGGAAAGCTGGGTAATCCAATCATGATCAAGCCCTTACTATAAGATTTATATGTTTAATATGCAAACAAGTGTCATCCCATCTGTATTTTTCTGTTTATTTGAAGATGTTAGTATAGGAACTGTCAGTAAACATCAGGTGAAGTTGTTCACACAAAGCTCGGTGAAAATATGGAACTTACTCTCCTGTGAGCTGTGTGATATTTTGATGCAGTCACATATGCTTTAATGCCCATCTAATGGACTGCACGTAGTCTAGGTGGGAAGTCGTTAATGATTACCAGGAAGGCTTATGTTCAGTCTGAACAACACATGGAATGAATTATCTATTTTTCCATGGTGGATCCAATGTGGTTCTGTAAAATTAGATGTAATACCATAGGTTAATATACCTAAATAAGAGTTGGTTGGAATGGTTAGTTAGTTTTGCTGACATACGATCTCTGTTGCCTGTTTGGCACTCCCTTGAGCTATCCTAAAAGAAATCATTCAAATAATGTTTAGTATATCAGACTATAAGTATTTATCATATAAAATATCAAATGAAGGGTAAAATATTTCAAAACTGCATTTTATTTTAATATGAGCAACTTAAAAAAGGTTTCAGTTGATCCAAAGCAGTAGTGATGCCTTCGTAACCACAAACCATTTATTTTGTGCTGACGTGACATATATTGTCCTCTTAATTTAATTAAGGATCAGACAAAAATGTTCCATTTTCTGAGTCAGAAGGTTCTACATCTTTCTCCAGCAACTTGAGGACAAAAACCCTGGCTAACACAATTTAAAGTTACACAGGCTCTTCTGAACATTCAGAAAACAAATATTCTAATTTGTGTACATCAAAATTCAAGATTTCTTTATTGTCATAGAACAATACAGCATAGTACAGGCCCTCGATGTCGTGCTGATCCATTTTACATAAAATTTATCAACATTTGCTTGCCATAAAGGCACACAAAAAGGCACCACCAGCACTCACAATAAGAGAAAGGAAAGAAAAAGAGTCCTTTCAGAGACATTCAATGTCCATGGATTCATCTCCATGCACCTAGAACCTTTGCACCTGTCCAATCCATTGACGAACCCAAGCTCCCAGTTCCAAACAATATGATCATGACTTTCAGTGCCTGAAACCCATCTGGTACCTTTCAGATCTGTGGCACCCTCACAAATCCCAGTCCTTGATACCTCGTTCCCATGAGCCAGTCTACAGGAACCTGCAGACTGGTGTGAGTCCTTCAGTCACCCGTCTTTAGCAACCCGCACCCTGTGTGGGTCCCGAAGGAACTGAACCACTCAATGGTCTGTTGCCTTGGTCACCTTCCTTGTTGGGTCATCTTGCAGCCTTTCCTTCCCAATAGTGGTGGATTTTTCTCCCACCTGAAATTCTGAGCTGGTGCTCTGATCCCATAGTTTTTCATGGTCTGGTGCCGAGCATGGATGCCGCTATCTTAGATACTAAACAAAAACACTCTTAGAACCTTTAACAAGCTAATTATAGCCTTTGTGGAGCTGTCGGCACCACAACTGGGCAGGAGGACCCCATTGAGGAGCACTGTTATATACTTTGATATTTATTATCTCTTTCTCTATCTTGCATTTGTGCTCATTTAAATCTTTGCTCTTGTAATGTTTAATGAAGTAAGAATTTTGCTGCATCTGTACATTGTCCTTAAGTGTATGACAATGAACTCACATTGAAGATTGAATCCTGGCTTAATATAATTTGTTGCTTTGCCAGAACTTATTTGCATTTTCTGATGTGTGTCACTCCACTTAATGAACTCAAATCTCGAGAAAGAAAGCATTCTTGGTGTCAATCTCCATTCTGCAGTGGTAATTAAGTAATTAATGGTGTGAGAACATGAAATTTAGTTCTATTCCAGTGTATGGGGATTCCTCCTCTCTCTCGCTCTCTCACTTTTGAAGGAAATCATATGACCTCCTCCTGGCAGACTCTGCTTAGCAGTAAGCCTGTCAGATCTCTTTGAGCCCACCCACATTCTTGACACAGCTCTCTCCTGGGTTTTGCTCTTACTGATCAGGATTAGATTGTCCAAAAAGAGAAGGGTGGGCACTCTCACACCTGCAGTCTTTGATATCTCCATGGCAGTCAAGGTGTGCATGGCTCCTGTGTGACTTCCAGGGAAAGATTTCCTTTGAGAACTTTTGCAGATCTCTGAATTTTCTACAGCAACATTTCAGAAGATTTGCAAATTGAGTGAGATCCTGTCAAGAATTACACAGGCCCAATGTTAGTACTTGGTTCTGGATAATAACCACCCTATCCCATTTGGATCTGATTTTGGCACCTTCATGACTCTCTAAGATTGTGAATAGGAATTCATGCTGAACACTTCAATATTTAGAGACACCAGAAATGGACTCAATCCAGTTATTCAGTTTTTTTGCTTTCATCGTGATTGAAAGATAAGGACATTTTTAGAGGCTTCATTAATTACTGAAATTAGTAACCAGAACACAGTTGCCGAGCGCACTGAGAACTGGAGGCATTCCATCTCCAGGAGTGTCTTTAAGTAGATGTCATTGAGCTTCTGCTGCTGAACATTTTGAGAGAAGTTTAACACAATGATTATGCAGTTTAGTACAGAAGCTAGAATTCTAAAATAATGGCTGAAGAAGCTAGAAACATTTAGCAGGTCAGGAAGGATCCGACAGTGTTAAAATTTCAGGTCAATGGTACTTCATTGGAGTATTTCAGATTTGTGGCTGAGTGTTGTATGTTACATGACATTGTGTTTAAATGCTTCAGCCTCTGCTAGATAGCAAGAAATTATTTCCACTGAAACAAAACCATCTCTCCCATCTCCATTACATCACAGTTCCTGATATTTCATCAACGGCCCTAACATTTCCAATCAGGTGCATCTCTATAGATCAATGTCATCAGTTTTTTTCAGCCACTGGCAAGATAAAGATTAAATAAAATATCCAACAAATCTTTTCCATCTGTGTATTATATCTAATAGGAATAATTAAGCTACACATGTCTTCAATCATGTACTGTTTAGTGGTTTGCATACCCTTGTTCTTCTACAAAGTGTATATCCAGGAGTTCCAGATTGAGAACAGAAGGTCATTGAGATCTCACTGGGGAAGCTACATAGGGCAAGTTCTCTGAGTTGGCTACTCCTGCTCTTTATTCATGTTTTTTTAATGCATGATAAACTTAGCTGCAGACTGTATAAGCTAAATGTCTGGATTAGCTTGTCTTCCAACATTAATACCAAAAAGATGGAAAAAGTGGTCATTTATCATGTCGTCATGCAATATTCTTGAAAAGGAATATAAGGAATATGTTAATCGCGTCCTGGGAGCTATCTATATTTTCATTGCACCTACTATATATGCAGCATCTGCGAAGCTCAATTTTGTATCTGGCCTATGCCCACTGCCCCCACCCCTCCCACACATAGGTCTATGGTGAGGCAGCCTCACCACAGAGCTAAATAACCCCAGTCACATTAACTATATACATAAGCCTTGATGATAAGCTATAAGTGAGGGCTCCAGCATCGCAAGGACCACGTGAACAGGTTATCAGCAAGTGCCTCGTTCCTCATGCCACTTTGCTCAGATGAAAATTTTAATACAGGAACACTCTTGTGAAACTTTTTAAACCAAAACACTTCTCAAACATCTGAGAAAGTCACTGCAAATTTCTCTTAAATGAGAAATACAGATTGCTAAAAGTAAAACTAAACAGATGGAAAAGAAAATGGTGGATAAATCAATGTAGACATAAAAACAAATAATTTCATGACCAGACGATTACAGCCCCAAGACCACAATAGTAAAACTAAATTAAACAAGAATATCTGCAGACGCTGAAATTATAGTTTAAAACATAAAAATAGCTGAAGAAACTCAGCAGTTCCTGCAGCATTCTTTATGTTGCAAAGATACATAACCAATGGGCTGAATCACTTCATCAAAGTATGAGCAAAAACCAGAAAGGTGTCTGAATAAAACAGCATGGGGAAAGGCCGACAGATAAAAGGTCAGACGTGAATATGGATAGGAGGACAGAAAAGAAAAAAAGCTGGGGAGGATGGGGAGGGAGGTAGCTCTTTGAATGGAGAGGGAAGGAGGAGGGGAGCTAGAGGAAAAGAGACAAAGGGATACTGTAAGGGAGAGAAGAATAGGAGGGACCAATTTGAAACAGGAAAAGTCGATATTAATGCCATCTGGTTTGGAAAGTGCCCAGGCAGAATATTACACGCTGTTGCTCCAATTTGGGGGAAATAGAGGAGATACAGGTAAGGACTAAATTGGTAGTGGTAGAGGGGGAGCCATATTTTTTGAATAACGAGGACAACTCGATGATACTCCGCCACATTGACAACTACATTGGTGCTGCCTCATGCACCCAAGTTGAATTTTCCAACTGTATTCACTTTGCTGCTAACATTCACCTTGACCTCAAATTCACTTGGTTCGTGTATGGCTACAGTTCCCTAAACTACACCTCTTCAGACTGTCCCCTCTAAAGATGTGGAGGTGAGTTGGCTTGTCAGTGTGAGGAAGGTATGCAGAGAGCTTGACTAGGACACTTGTGTGGAGGTAAATTTGGTTGTCAGTGTGAGGAAGGTGGGCTGAGGGCCTGACTGGGACACATGCATGGAGGTGAGTCAGGTTGTCAGTGTGAGGAAAGTGTGCTGAGGGTCTGACCAGGGCACATGCATGGAGGTAAATCGAGTTGTCAGTGTGAGGAAGGTGGGCTGAGGGCCTGACCAGGGCACATGCATGGAGGTAAATCGAGTTGTCAGTGTGAGGAAGGTGGGCTGAGGGCCTGACCAGGGCACATGCATGGAGGTAAATCGAGTTGTCAATGTGAGGAAGGTGGGCTGAGGGCCTGACTGGGACACTTGTGAGGTGATGAGTCAAGTTGACTGTGAGAGGAAAGTGTGCTGAGGGTCTGACCAGGGCACATGCATGGAGGTGAGTTGGGTTGTCAGTGTGAGGAAGGTGGGCTGAGGGCCTGACCGGGACACTTGTGTGGAGGTAAATCGAGTTGTCAGTGTGAGGAAGGTGGGCTGAGGGCCTGACTGGGACACTTGCGAGGTGGTGAGTAAAGTTGCCATAGTGAAAATTAGAGCAAACGTTTAGCCAGTGGTGTACCCCGGTTGTGCCCAATTCTCAGCATCTCTTTGAATGTAGTTTTAATATAGTTGTGTTGTGTTTAATATAGTTTTAATATAGTTGTGGCCAATGCCACTCACCACTTGGGTGACTTTCCCAAAGTGACTCCCTATCCCTGTATAGTAAGAGTCTTTATTTTATTAGTATTAAGTATAAGTAAAGCTTTATTTGTAAGCATTGAGGAGGGGGTTAATTATGCTGGTGGCATGGTTAGTGTAATGGCTAGCACAATACTGTTATAGCTCCAGCAACTGGGGTTTGAAATTAAATTTAAATTTTGTAAATTATAGAAATTACTTGATTAAATTAAACTTTACATAATTAAAGACTACAATACTGATTTATTTTTCAAATTACTTTACATTTTGCACTCTACTTTGTCTTTTATATGATGTATTCTTACTGCTAGGCTTTGGAAGAGTGAGTCTCAGTCAACCAGGAAATTTACATTTCTGTATCTGCAACCTTTGTAGGTGCAGATAATCCCCACTGGTATATTTTAGTTTTTGTTTCATCTCGATTGTTTTTTGATGTTTTCTATATTCCTCAGATGAATGTGGCCTTGGTCATAATCCAAAATCATCCTTGGATGAACATATTGGTCTTTAGATTTTGACATATCTTAACATAATTAAGAATTAAATAGATTCCTTGAATATGTTGGCCATAGGTAAGCTGTGAGCAAAATAAATGATTTTCTCCATCTATTTTGTCTATTCATCAGATCTTCCACCTAAACTAATCTGTACCTTCTAAAACAATCACAATCCCAAAACCCAGGTTTGAGTAACTTCCTTTTTCCTGAAGAAACACAAGAACTGCAGATGCCTGAGTCTTCAGTGAACTAAGAAAAGCTGGAGCAACTCAGTGGGTCAGACAGAATCCATGATGAGAAATGGTCAGTCAACATTTTGGGATGGGACCCTTCAATTGGATCTTATGATGATGGAGGGGCATTCAGCTGGGTATAAAATTGGGAGATTATGTTAGGTGTGTATCTCTTTAGGAATTGTCCATGTGGAAAAGCGCGCTCCATTACATCAAGATAATTGGACTGACTGGAACCTATTCCACGTTCTGCTATGGCAACAGAAATATTTGCTATTTTCTTGCTCCCTGTCTCAGCTTGCCTGACTTATGACCATGATGTTTTTTTTTTGCATTGACCTCCATTCTCACAATCCCACTTGATTTTGTATAATCAGCAAACCTGTAAATATGACATTTGATGCCCACAGTCAAATTATTGATACAGATTATGAAAAACTGGGGTGCAGGCACTGATGACTATGGCAGCACCTGAAGTCTACCAACCTGAGAATGATCTATTTTTGCTTTGATCTATGGAGTTCCCATTCAGGAGTGCCAAATTGGATTAAAGAATACATAACTGATATGAACTTCTTTGTGATCCCTTTCGAATTAGAATCTCCATTTCAGTGCACTCTGGTAATGTTGTGGTTGGACCTAATTCTTCTCCAAGAAAAGCAAAAGATTGTATTTGTTATAAATATTGTATTCATTTTAATATTGTTCAAATGACATTAATTGCCCTTGTACATAAGAATCTTCTACATATCTGACCCCTTTATGGAACCATGTATGTAGAATTAAATTATCCATAGTTAGAAGATTTAGTCTATTCTTGTACCAATTAAATTATTCATTTTATACCAGATATCAACATGTCTTTTATTATTGGTGTTTCTTTTCCAGCCATAATAAAATTAACAGCCCATTTATATATAAAATCATCTGCCACTTTTTCCCCAACTTGCTGCAGTTCAATTTCTACTCATGAAGGCTTTTCTCTTCCGTCAAAGAGGGAAGTGACAAATTTCATTTGGGCCACCCAATAATATTTAAAGTTGGGAAGTTGTAATCCTCCCTTATCATATTTCCAAGTTAATTTTTCCATGGAGACTCTAGCTAACATCTTTCCATAAACATTTCCTAATTAGTTTATTCAAATTTTGAAAGAATTTCTGTGGTAGTGGTGTCGGAAGGGTCTGGAAGAGGTACTGCAGATGTGGGAATATATTGACATTTTTCTATATTAACAGTTCTCTTGCTCCCTGTCTCAGCTTGCCTGACCTATGCCATGATGCTTTTTTATCATTGACCTCTGTACTCAGAATCTCATTTGATTTGGTATCATTTAGCAAATCTGTAAATATGAAAAATAATCAAAACAGGGATTGATGATAAGACCTGGTTGAACTTATGCTATGAATGTATGACCAACATAATTAATGTGATATAGACTGTTGCAATATAATTTTTTTGCATTAGCTATATCTTACCCCACAAAAAATACATAAATTAAATCCTAGATTTTCTGATATATGTTTTAGATCTGGGGAAGAAAAGAGTAATTTTTTAACATTCCACCTGGTCATGTTCCAAATTGAAGCCCTTTTGGGGAAACTTAAGAGCTTTATTAAATCACATTATTGGGAAATAATTGCCTCTAAGTCCAGAATTGTTTCTTTTAGGATATATTACAGATGTGAGACCTAAAATGAGGCTGTCCAATTACCAATTAGAGTTTCTTCAAATTGCATTGCCAGTGGCCAGGAAATGCATTGCAGTTACTTGGAAGTCTGATTCTCTCTTGGAAATAGCCCAATGAAATACTGAAATGCATAGTTGTGTCCCCCTGGAGAAAATTAATTAATAATAATATATACATGTTTTTGTAGGTATGGGAACCCTTCTTACAAAATGTATGGCTGAGTAGTTAATAAATAAAATATTTATTTATTTTTCTTCCCTCTATTTTTCTTCCTTTTACTGAAATTTAGATAAAAATAATTCAACAAATAATCTTTGTTGAATTGGATTTCAGATCTAGATAGCTCCTTCTCTCTTTCTCTTTTCTCTTTCCTTTTCTTTCTCATCTTTTTCTTCTTCTCTTTTTTCTTTCTTTCTCCTGTTTCTTTCTCTTTCTTTTACCTTTTTTTTCCTTTTTCATCTTTTTTGTTCTTCATTAGGGGTTTGTTTGGGGTAGGAGGATAGGGGTCATATATGGAACATCTATTAATGATTCACATTTAATTACTTATCTGTGATGATAATTTGGTATGGTTTGTTGAGAAAATTTAAAAAAAAGAGAATGCCCAATAACCAATTTTAAATAGAGATCAGTTTATTACCAGAATTTTCTGCATTCTCATTTAGTTGATCATTCTCCTGTGCAGGCACTTATCAAATATACCACATCCACTGTTTCTCCTTCTACATTCGATGCATCTCTATCCCCTGTTCTGTGTGTGTGTGTGTGTGTGTGTGTGTGTGTGTGTGTGTGTGTGTGTGTGTGTGTGTGTGTGTGTGTGTGTGTGTGTGTGTGTGTGTGTGTGTGTGTGTGTGTGTGTTAGAGAGAGAGAGAGAGAGGGGGGTGCCTTTTATACATGGCATCACCATGTGGCATTGTCGCTGCAGAAAAATGCATCGGAGAACAATCCACAGGTCCACAAGTGAGGCAAGCAGGATCACTGGAGTCTCCTTCCCCCCCCCCCCATCCCCCACCATGTAAGTAATCTACCAGGATTGTTGAGTGAAGAGAGAGTGCAAAATCATTGAGGATCCCTTCCACCATTCATACAGCATCTTTCAGCTGCTCCCATTGGGAAAGAGATACAAGAGGTTCACAGCCAGCACCACTAGGCTGAGAAACAGCTTCTTCCCTCAGACAGTGCGACTGCTGAACTACCAAAGAAATTGCTCATGCTAACCATCCGAGACTCCAATTTACAAAAGAATTTGTTTATATGAATACTTGTCCTCAATAGGTATTGTTTGTCTGTATGTCTGTTATATCTGTTTGTATGTGTGCATCTTTCTGCTTTGAGGATCAGAAAACACTCATCGCACTGTACTTGTGCAATCGGATGACAATAAACCTGAATTGATTTGACCTGACGTGACTCTATCGATCCTTAATCCTCTAATATATAGTTTCTTCCCTTAAGACAGATATAAAATAGATGTTTAACACCTCTTCTAATTTGTTATTTCCCATTAGAAATCCCTCTGGTCCCTTACTGGTCCTTTTCTTTCTCACCTCAGTTAACCCCCACCAATTCCCCTCTGACTGCCTTCCTCTAGACCCGCTGAGTAGCTCCAGCACTCTTGTGCACTGTACCAGATTCCATCATCTTCAGATTTTCTTGCTTTGCTCTTTTTTAATGCTGCACTATGTTTCTTTGGTCTATCCCTTCCTGATGCACTCTGTCTTTGCCCTTTACTATTACTTCGTCATGACTTCACCCAAATCCATGTCTTGTTTTCAGCCCTGAATTTTGCCCGAATTCTACCCCTGCAAAGCAAGTTTAAACCTTCTCCAACTGCATAAGCAAGCTTGATCTCTGCAGATATTTGTGTTATTCCAGTTAAGATGGAACACATTGTGCTGTCAAAGTTCCATCTCCCACAGACACAGACTCAAATTTTTACAAATTTAAAGCCCAAAATCCTGAAAAATCCATCCACTATTCATTTACCTGTTCAATGTTCCAATTCCTGGGCTGACAGATATGTGACACATGTAGTAATCCAGAGATTCCTACCTATAAGTCTAGTGTGTAACTTTGTAACATGCAATCCATACAAATACCATTCATCTGCATCATTTTGTTTTTTGCTGAGAGGTTGGTAATGGAGAAGATCATTCCTATATCAAGAAGGACCTGAACCCCCTTCACTGAGGCCATTGTCACAGCAGGTAAATGGCAAATGCCATTGCCCTGGCCCTACAATTTTTCTCCCAACATCATCAAGACTAAGGAGCTTTCTGTTGATTTTTAAAAAAGGGAGGGAGTGAGTTCATGGACCTGTCTGCATTGAGGGGATAGATGTGTACCTTCAAGTTCCTGGAAGTCTACATCGCAGGTGATTTCTCCTGGAGCCAGCATATTGAGGCAACTATGAAGAAGGCACTTCAATGCCTATACTGAGGAGATTTAGCATGTCATTGAATACTTAATCAATACCTAAGACTTCCCTGGGCATTAACAATGCCTAAGACATAAACATAGAACAATACAGCACAGTACAGGCTCTTCAGCCCTCGAAGTTGTGCCAACCCTTATATCCCTTCCATATATAACTTTTTTGGCATTTTTGATAATATGGGAATTAAATAAATGAAAATTATTGTTGTGTAATACTAGCGTATGTATCTGAATTATTTTTTGTTTCTTTTATGGTATTTTCTCTTTCTTTGGCTTGGCTTTGCGGACAAAGATTTATGGAGGGGTATGTCCACGTCTGCTGCAGGCTCGTTAGAGACTGACAAGTCCGATGTGGGACAGGCAGGCACGGTTGCAGCGGTTGCAAGGGAAAATTGGTTGGTTGGGGTTGGGTGTTGGGTTTTTCCTCCTTTGTCTTTTGTCAGTGAGGTGGGCTCTGCAGTCTTCTTCAAAGGAGGTTGCTGCCCGCCGAACTGTGAGTTGCCAAGATGCACGGTTGGAGGTGATATCAGCTGATTGGCGGTGGTCAATGTGGCAGGCACCAAGAGATTTCTTTAAGCAGTCCTTGTACCTCTTCTTTGGTGCACCTGTCTCGGTGGCCAGTGGAGAGCTCGCCATAGAACACGATCTTGGGAAGGCGATGGTCCTCCATTCTGGAGACGTGACCCACCCAGCGCAGTTGGGTCTTCAGCAGCATGGATTCAATGCTTGCGGACTCTGCCAGCTCGAGTACTTTGATGTCGGTGATGAAGTCATTCCAATGAATGTTGTGGATGGAGCAGAGACAGCACTGTTGGAACCGTTCTAGGAGCCGTAGGTGATGCCGGTAGAGGACCCATGATTCAGAGCCGAACAGGAGCGTGGGTATGACAACGGCTCTGTACATGCTGATCTTTGTGTGTTTCTTCAGGTGGCTGTTTTTCCAGACTCTTTTGTGTAGTCTTCCAAAGGCGCTATTTGACTTGGCAAAATGTTTGGCCTGGAAGTCAGCCTGAAGAAAATTAAGGTCCTCCATCAGCCATCTCCCCACCATGACCACCAGCACCCCCCACATCTCCATCGGGCACACAGAACTCAAAACGGTCAAGCAGTTTACCTACCTCGGCTGCACCATTTCATCTGATGCAAGGATCGACAAAGAGATAGACAACAGACTCGCCAAGGCAAATAGCACCTTTTGTGGTATAAACTATACCAAATGAACACTTTCACTGCTGCTCGCAGTTTAAAAATAGGACAGTTTATTTGAGTTCTGAAAATATGCTTAAAACAGAAAATGCTTTACTTGTGTGATTTAAGAAAAAAATCTTCATACAATCCAAATAGAATACAGGAAAACCTAACTTTAATTCAGGACTTGTGGAATTGGAATTACTTGAAAAAACAAAGGAAACGATTCTTCAAGTTTTGTGGCAAAGCCAAATAAATCATATGTGAACTATGTTGGTTTTAAGAAAACTGTTCATACCACTGCACAGCACTCAAGTGCTCTACTGCTGAGGAGAAGCCAGGGGAATATGACCATGTTAACAGCTTTACAACTGTGTTTGATCATTTACTTCCAGTCTCCTATGCTCTGATTCCTCGCTAGATTATAATTCACTCAAATATGTTTGTTTTAGTTTTATGCAGAGGTATTATGTGGCAAATCCTAATACCTAGAATACAAAGATTGAAAGGATTCCAATCAAAATCAAATATTTTGCTCTCAACAAGCTCCAATTTCTAAGATAAGAATTTAGAGGTATAGATAATATACAGTAGTAATCATTTATAAACTTGGCCTATATATAGGTTGTTTAAATTGATTTACTCCCTTGAAAGATGAATTTATAGAACTATATTTTTGATCATATTTTTTGCAATAAGAATTGATAATTCCACAAATATGAATATTTTCCCAAATAATCATCAGGACACAGGACCAGACGAGTAGGCAGATTTTGGAATGGTGAAGAAATAACAGGGTTTTTTTATGGGAGACTTCAATTTGCCACATATTGACTGGCACCTAAGAGGGATAGATGGGGCAGAATTTGTCAGTGTGTCCAAGAAGGATTCCTGAAACAGTGGATCAGCTGACTAGAGGAGTGGTCATGCTGGATCTAGTACTGGGCAATGGCCCTGGTCAGGTGACTGTAAGGTAAAAACATCATGAGATGGGACCGGAGAAGGAGTCACCCAGTACTAAGGAGTAACAGAATGCAGATGTGACCTTGTACACTCAAGATAAGCTTTGCACTAACAAGAATGATGTGCAGCAGACTAACAGAGAAGGATAGCAACAGTTTATTCATTGGACAATGTCATGGTATGATAATTTACTAAGTACATATCCTGAGGTATAAAAAAAACACCACTTGCTGATAACGGCAGAATGCGCCTTCTCCAACTAACACTGTTAGTTGCAAGTGTTACAATCCGGTAATAAAGAACAAAGAACCTTGATTTCGACTCAGTCTGGTGTCTGACTCACTCATTCATGAACAAAGCAGACCTAAGAATTTGGTGACCCCGACGTGATGGGTGAGTGGACACTGGACGACGGTTTCTGTTTTTCTTGACAATCATCTCAGCCGGCTGATAAAAAGGTCCAGAGAAGCCTGTTTTAACAAAATTCGCTTTTTTAAAATCTTTATGATTGTCAGTAAGAACTGGAGATCAGACAAATTAGACGACCATAATTGAAGGTCGTCACCTGCCAGGATTGTAACACGTAAGTGGTTACAGATAAAAGAAAAGTCCTTAAGGTGTTTGAGTGACATTTGATAAGTGCTTCGCCGAAAAACTACTAGAGTTTAAAAAGTCTTTATTGTGTCGTTGCAAAGCCCAATAGAGTGAGAAGGTGGTCTATGAACAATTGGGGACCTGAGTTTTCTGCCCTAAACTGGTTATTAAGAGGAGAAATCTCCCACGTGAAGGTTGGGCTTCGAAAGAAAACGAAGGTTCAGGCTTATTGGTCTCAATTGTGTAAAAAGACTGACTTATAAATGTCCGGTAGGTATGATAATGTCTGTACACTTGAAAACTTAAGAATTTATTTCCCCAATTTGCCGTGGTGGAATACCACAGCGGACATTAGAGACCTTGAGACGACAAAAAGAGTACTCAGGAATGCCTGCCTGGTGAACAAGGACGACGACGAAAGGCTGCAAAAGCTGTGTCCGGATCAGGTAGGAGATATCAATGAAAAAGTTGACAGAATCTTAAGAGACACCCGGTTTATTCGAAGTACTTTGATAAGTTAAATGAGGGTATTCCCAGTATCACCAAGGAGATAAAGTTACGTAAATTCATAGATTGGTACAGGGAAACTGGACAAAAATATAGCCCAAAAATTTGGTTTCCTAGTTGTAATTTAACTTTCAGACCTCCTTGGAAAAACAGAGAGTGGAAGACCAGCAATCAGAGTATACAGGACAGTCTGAGGTCCACCGGAGGACCAGACTTAGAGACTGTTTCACTAAAAAATTTTTGTCATCTGGCCTGCAAAGAGACATTTTTTAAAAGCGATTTTCGTTAACATAGATCCCCTAAACGGACAAGAACCTAAATTAAAAGAGGCATTAGGAAGCGACCCCGCAGCAATGGCTGCACAGTTGTCTGCTAAGACCTTTGACCAAGTTATTAGGGAAATTAATCAGGAGTTAGGGAAGCAAAATGCCAGTAAAGAGGCATTGGAGAAACAAAAGATTCTCCGAAAATGTGTAGATCGCTGGAGGAAGATGGGGTGGTTACCCGGGAGCGCTGAGATGTTCCTGACAGGTGAGGGAAACAAAATTCTAAAGCGTAGGGTCTTAGATAAGCTGGGAGAAACAAAACACAGAAGGGAAAGGAAAAGTGCCTGTTTCCAGTTTCCAGCCACGAGGTGTCCGGGTTTGCTCTCTCCCTCCCTCCTTTCCCCCTCCCCCCTCTCTCTTCTCTCCCCCTCTCTCTCTTCTCCCCCCCTCCTCTCTCACCCACTCCCCCTCCCAATCCCAATCTGTGGCGGTGCTGCCCTGAAATCCCCAGGTGGGGCAGGGCAGAGAAATACAATTTGGTTTTAATTTTGTGCCCACAATTCCAGCTCCGCATCAAATGGGATCCTGTTTTATCCTCTCTCCCTCCCTCTTTCCCGCACCCCACCATTGTGGGATCAGGGCAGACATTGTGGGCTGACGTGTAGCTCACTCGAGGTGGGAGGGAAGGAAGGAGTGATGGTTCCCAGTGGTGGGAGACCCAATCTGATCCAGACCAGTGATCACAGGATGAGAACCTTTTAAAGGTGTAACCATGAAACAAAAGTGTTAATCTGAAGACTTTTCTCCCAGTGGGGCCAGTGCAAGGCATTTTCTCTCTCTATCTCTCGTGCTCTGTGTATCTGCCTCTCTATCTCTTTCTCTCGCTATGCTCTCTCTCTCTCTCTCTCTCTCTCTCTCTCATAGTCTCTGGATGTGTGATGTCATGTATGTACTCTGACAATAAATCCTCACCCATCACGGGACATCACCCAAACGGGACATAGAAAGGAAAATCTTTAATCGAGAGTCTGCACAAAAAAAGATGAGAGACAAGGAGATGCAGTACCGCAATGTCCTAGCTATATTCGAAGAATTTGGTCTCCCTGATAACCCACCTATTATGGCCCCTGTAGAAATAGCTTGTAGACCCCCGCCCTATGCATATGTGGAGTCACAAGGTACCCCTGACACCCCAGACGGGACCCAGGAGTCACGTCCCTTATATCCAGATATTGAAACACTGGGACATGACAGGAACATCGGGAATAGGGACACGTCAGACAAGGTACAGGCCCCTTTACTAAAAATAGAAGGGTGAATAATAGATGTCGAGACCCCCGCGGGATCCAAGATAATAGAAAAAGACTTAAAGACTCAGAAAAGGAACATGAAAAAGGTTCAGGATAATGTTAAAAACTTAAACAAAGATGTGAATGTGCTGGGGCAGACCAGCAAGGAACAAAAAGAATTAATGGTAGGTGTATTGAAAGAAATGGAAAAGATAACTACAACACTCTCAGCAGAACTCCAAGCTGGAGGAATAATAATAGGAATAAAGGACGAAAAGTGTAGTACAGATGAGGAAACGAGATACGACCCACCATGGGAGGAAAGTAGCATTAAAAAACTCAGGAGGGAGAAGAGTAGACATGCCCGCCTGGACATAGTTAGGACGAAAAAGAAAGACGTGAAACCACTAGACTCTAACCGAAAAAATTATCTTAGAGATGAACGTGAACAATATACCTTTGACTCTAAGACATCAGAACCTGACGGGGACAGTGACAGTAGTGACGAAGAGGTGTCTGAACAGGGGGAAATAAATAGATGTATTCCAAGAGTAAAAAAGGAACAGAAATCCCCAAAATTGAGACCTCAATGCCCATTGATGATCATGGGGCAGGGAAATCAAAAATATGTACCCTGGTCACGAATGGACTTAGAGAGTCTAATGAAAAAACTTCCTCCATTGAGTAATGGGGCTGGTCCATGGATTTCTTGTTTTGAGCAAGAAACGTGTCAAGAACAATTAGCACTCGCAGATGTCAGAACTATCATGATAAAAATGAAGGCAGAAGGGGCCCTGAAGCAAATATGGAGAATCCTTAGAAGCAGTAAATTGGGGGATGAAATAGAATTTGACCCACTTCGAAATAGATTTTGGGAAGCACTTAGAGAAACATTCCCTACACCCTGGACGCCTTGGTAACCCTCCAACTAAAAGAAGGGGAGACTGCGCACGAGTACCTCTCTCGAGCATGGGACTTATGGGAGACAGGGACTGGAGAAAGACCCGACCACAGCCCCCTGGGAAATGCTCATTTTCGTAATGGGACAATAAACGGACTACCTGGTCCGGTTCAAGCAAAATTAAGGGACATTGTGGGATTAGAGACGATGTCAGAGGACTTGTGGAAAAGACACCTGACACATGCACTCAAATGACATCGTCAATCAGAGCAGGCTAAGTCAGAAAGTGCATCCCAGAAGGGAGTG
Source organism: Narcine bancroftii (assembly GCF_036971445.1). NCBI lineage: Eukaryota > Metazoa > Chordata > Chondrichthyes > Torpediniformes > Narcinidae > Narcine > Narcine bancroftii. Next base: position 78,057,689 of record NC_091471.1, read on the forward strand.
GACAAGACAACCGATAAATTGATGAGAGCCATAGAACAAATAGGGATTAAACTAGCGGCCCAACAGATAGTCCCACAGGCCATGGGGCCAGTGATAAATCCGGGACCCCAAGTAAGGTATGGTTGGGAAAGACCACTAAGTACCATGTATAGAGGAGAACATACCCTATGCTGGCACTGCCAAAATCCTGGACACTACCAGCGGGACTGTCCAGAGGCTGGGAGAGGAAGGGGAAAAGGATTACCCTCTATTAGAGGCTATAGAGGAAGAGGAGGAAATTTAAGAGGACAAGCAAGGGGTAGGGGTGGACACATTGATCGGCCCCAGAAAATTGGGGGATGGCAGAGTGATCAACAAGTCCAGGCACCCCAGTGTGATGACGATATTAGGGAAGGTGCTGAATTTGATTATTGACGGGGCCCTGGAGAATCAAAAATCACGTCTCCCTGGGAGCCACCAAAAATTTGGGGGACGGTAAATGGAGAAAAAATTGAATTTATGATTGACACAGGGGCAGCGGTTACGACCATGATTAAACAGCCCCCAGGGAGCACATATTCGGGCAAAACATTATCTACAATAGGATTCTCCGGGATAAGGGAAACACAGCCCTATACAGATAACATCGACATGACATTTGGACGACAAAGGGTTAGAGCACCTGTCCTGGTTGTGCCAAGTTGCCCCATTAATTTATTGGCAAGGGACATTCTTACTAAACTGGGAATAACCATACAATGTTCTGAGAAGGGCCTTTGGTTAACATACCCAGGGGACACAATAGAAAGGGAAGGACAGTTTATAGTAATGACTCCAACCAATGCTTCAGAAGACTCTGTGGAGGTTATTATTATCTGGAGTCGACTACTGTATGATGAACCAGGCCCGGGGTTGATTAAACAGTTTTTTGAGTGGAGGGCCAGTATTCCTCAGTATGGGGATTACCAATATCCACTGGATCCTATGCATGTAACATTAAACTATACCATCCACCCGGACCAGGAGTATGAGGAGAGGTGGGATTCTCTAAAAGAAGGGAAGACAGAAATGATACATTGTCCATTTATCTTTGTGGGTAAGGAGGGAATAGCTGCTATGGTTGTCATGACAGAAGAACAAATGGAGTGGTTCTGCTTAGGAGTAGAAAGTGTGCCACATGTAACCTTGGGAATTGCCAAAGATCACCACGCCCGACAGTTGGGTCCGATGGTGAAGGAAGCGATGGGGTGTGAATACAGGCAGACAGAAATCCCGGGATATTCCACCTCGGAGGGAGGGAAATTTGTCAGACTGAATATTGAAGCATGGGACCGGGTAGTGAATGAGAAAGTAGAAAGAGACCGACCCAGAAAAGGAGAAAATATTGATCACGGGGACTCAGACAAATATCTTTCTGATCTGAGTCCACAAATATGGACAATGGGGCCTTATGATGTGGGAGCAATAAAAGGGGAGGTATTTCTGGAATTGGCCAACCCCAGGCAGAAACCGATATGGAGAAAACAATACCACTTGTCGCCCAGTCAGGAGGAGGGTATTAGAGGAACGATAGGAGGGTTAATGGAGTCGGGGGTTTTGAGGGCGGCACCAGACAGCATGTGGAACACGCCCATCATGCCTGTCCCCAAACCGGGTAGAAAAGACTGGAGGATGGTACACGACCTCCAGGAAATTAACTTTACTACCAAGACCATCGGGAGACCAGTCCCAGACCCATACGTTGCACTTAGGGCTCTGAGTCCAGAGCACGAATACTATACTGTCATTGATCTGGCAAACGCATTCTTCTGCTTAAAATTAGCCGAGGAATGACAAGACTGGTTCACCTTCACTTACCAAGAAAATCGGTACACATATACTAGATTACCTCAGGGTTATAAGGACAGTCCAGGACTGTACAATCAGGCCCTTAGTGAAATCCTAATGAAATTGAAGCTCCCGGAAGATGTTACACTGATTCAGTATGTAGATGACCTGCTATTAGCAGGGAGAACGGCACATGGGTGCCTAATGGGGACAGCGGTTTTACTCAGGGGGTTAGGTGAGGCTGGGTTTAAAGTAAAGAGGTCGAAATGTCAGATCGGAAGGAGGGTGGTAACTTTCCTAAGAAGACTCGTCGGTAAAAATGGTACGGCCATGTCTGAGGCACATAGAGAAACGATACTAGGTTATTGGAAACCTACAACAGTACAAGACATGCTAGCATTTTTGGGGCTCTGTGGATATAGTCGAACTTATGTCCCAGTATATGAGAGTTTGACCCAGGGTTTGAGGGAAATGGTCAGAGAGATAGGTCACCCGAGGCTTAAGGAACCAGTTAGGTGGAATGTAGAACGCGAGGCGGTTTTCCTGCGTGTTAAACAGGAACTGGGGAAAACGATCAGCCTGGCTAATCCGGATTATAGTAAAGAATTCTACTTGGACGTGGCTGAAACTGGGGGCATTATTTGCTCAGTTCTGTATCAGAAGGATAGAGGACGAAGGAAGGTATTGAGTTACTATAGTTGCAGACTAGACAATGTAGAAAGAGGAAAGGCCCCATGTCTTCGTTATCTCGCAGCAGTAGCTAGAACGATACAAAAAACCGCACATATTGTTCTCTGTCATCCCCTGGTTATTAATACAGACCACCGTGTCTCAGCCCTTTTAATGTCTAATGCCTTCAGCTTCTCGGCCAACAGATCCATTAAGATGGAGGACGCCCTTAAGGGTCCTCACATCACCTTCAGGTCGCCAAGGGACAACTATTCCAACATGGCTAGGGGATTGAACTCGGGATTGATGGAAACGCATGACTGTGTAGCAAGAGTCAAGATAGATTCCAAGCTGAGGGAGAAGCTATTTGAGGATCCCATGGAGGAGGTGGATTGGGAGTTATTTACAGACAGAAGTTGCCACAAAAATTCAGAGGGTAATGTGGCGGGATATGCAGTGGTAGGATGGGAGGATGATGCACCCTATCTAGTAGAGTCCTCTATCATCCCCCAACCGGCATCAGCACAATTGGCAGAAGTGATAGGGCTCATACGAGGATTGGAGCTGAGCGAAGGTAAAATGGTTAACATTTATACTGACTCTGCGTATGCTTGGTGTGCAGTCCATATTGATTCACCAGGCTGGATAAGAAGGGACTTTCGGACTGCTGCCGGACAAAACGTCCGTCATGATCTGGTTTTACGGAGACTGGTCAGGGCGGTCATGCTTCCTCGGGCTCTGAACCTAATTAAGGTGGCAGGCCATTCCCTAGAAAACACAAAGGAAGGAAAGGGAAACACGGCGGCTGACAGGGCAGCCAAACAGGTTACTGGTTATCATGAACCTATACAGGGGATGATTTTGAGGTCCCATAGCAAGAAAGAGGAATTGGAGAATAGGGAAAATTGTAGCAAGTTGAGTGACCACACAGAAAAGGAGGGAGAGGGACCCCCACCGAATATTGAGCACCAGATAGAAATACAGGAAATAGCTAGCCCAAGTGAGAAAGAGGAATGGATGAAACGCGGTGCTACACGACAGGAGATCATCTATGACAATCAGACAGTACATGTCTGGCGCTCCCCAATAGGTACGATAGTTGCCCCCCGCCAATTACTTCCGTTATTATTTGAAGAAGCACATGGGCCGACTCACATTAGCGCCACCAAAACTTATAATACGCTTAAACAACATTGGTGGAATCCCCACTTACGCGAGCACATTGACAACTTTAGAGCTGAATGTGCTATCTGCAATGGGCATAACCAAAGGATCACCTTACCCCACCCACTTTTACGATTTCCAGTACCGACAGCCCCATGGAAAGAGATCTATATTGACTATACACATATGGGTACTGACCTTAGGACAAAGGAAGGATACCGATATCTCTTAGTGGCGGTGGATAGGTTCTCACGGTGGGTGGAGGCAGTCCCAATGAAGAGGGAGGATGCGGATAGTGTAATAGGCTGGCTGACGCGAGAGTTGATACCCCGCTACGGGGTCCCCAGCAGGATATGCTCTGATAATGGGTCTCACTTTAAGAATGAGCTGATCCGACAGGTTGAAGAATACTTAGGGATCAAACACCGTTTCGGTAGTGTCTATAGGCCTGAGAGCCAGGGGCTGGTAGAAAGGGCAAACAGGACGATAAAATCTAAATTAGGAAAGGTTTTGGGTGGGACCAGGTTGAATTGGGTCGAGGCATTGCTATTAGTACTGATGTCTCTGCGACAAGAGAAGGCCAAAGATACCTTCCTGTCACCGCACGAGATTCTAACAGGTCGACCCATGCCCGGTCCAAAGACTGATCCAGCCTGGGTAAAGTTGTGGGAAGAAAGGGAAGTGGAACTGGACCATTATATGCAGATGCTGGGTAATATGGTTGCTTTAGTCTCACAACAGGTGGCGAATGCAAATAAGGAGAACCCGGACACTGAAGGAGTTCCAGTGAAGGAGGGAGATCTGGTGTATATCCGTAAACCAGGGAAAGTACATTGGACTGAAATTAGATGGACTGGACCATACACTGTCTATGACAGATAGGTCAGTAAGAATTGACAAACCAGGGGATAATAATTGGCATCATTTTGCCTTTTGCTCCAAGGCAAAACAACAAGTAGCGAGTATTGGAAAATATGATGAGACTCATGTGGACAATGCCGAGGGCCCTATGGGCATTCCTGTTGATGGGTTGCCAAACAAGCCAACAGAGTAGTTCGGATCCATGCGGGGCCAAAGTTATTCTGAAGATAGATAAAGACAAGGATAGCACCTTCCAGTTCGATCTATGCTGCACTTCTATCTCTAATAACACAGGGCCAGATGGGTCACTCACTAAGGGGCTGACAAAACTTAAGGCATTGGCGAAGGAATTAAAAGCCCAATCTGGAGTCTCTAACCCTGTTTTGTCCTGGTTACATGGAGTGTTTGGGAAATGGGGCACAACGTTGGGACAACTTTTCCTAGGATTGTTCATTTCTGTATCCATTTTTATCACTTGTGGCTGTTGTTGTATTCCATGCATTCGAACGTTGGTCACGAGGACCATTGAGAGAGCCTTTGCCAACCGCGATGAGCTGCCTCCAAAATATCAATCTCTACAAGCTACGGAGCGGGACTTTCTCACTTCACAGGAGGCGTCAAAAATTGCTGAGATCGATCCGGAGTCTGATGGAGAATGTGACGAGGAGGAGGGATTATAAAATAGATTGTAGCACAAATGTTAACTTTTATCTTAACTAATTACTAATGCTTAGAAGGGATAGCTAGTTATTTGCTTGGGGGCAAACAGGGAGAAAACTTGTAAACGGGCAATGGGATCGGGGAAACGGATGGGGGTATACGCTAAAGAGGGTTGGGGGAGCCCTCGCCCACCAGCCGAACAACCCCGTGAACAGAACCCGTATAGAGCTTGGCAATAATAGGCGAACTAATGTAACATGGTGGTAGCGTAGTCAGGGCAAGATTGTCCTCTAAAGAGGACAAAGGAGGGATTGTAAGGTAAAAACATCATGAGATGGGACCGGAGAAGGAGTCACCCAGTACTAAGGAGTAACAGAATGCAGATGTGACCTTGTACACTCAAGATAAGCTTTGCACTAACAAGAATCATGTGCAGCAGACAAACAGAGAAGGGTAGCAACAGTTTATTCATTGGACAATGTCATGGTATGATAATTTACTAAGAACGTATCCTGAGGTATAAAAAAAACACCACTTGCTGATAACGGCAGAATGCGCCTTCTCCAACTAACACTGTTAGTTGCAAGTGTTACAATCCGGTAATAAAGAACAAAGAACCTTGATTTCGACTCAGTCTGGTGTCTGACTCACTCATTCATGAACAAAGCAGACCTAACATGACAGATCCCTCGGAACATTTCCATGATAGTGACCACATCGCCCTGAACTTCAGTATAGCAATGGACAGAATAAAAGCAAAAGAAATGGTAAAAGTGTTTAATTGGGGAAGGGCTAATTATGATAGGATGAGGTAAGAACTAGGGAGAATAAACTGGGAACAGATGTTCTTGGGAGAAAGCACAGAAGTAATGTGAAAAATGTTTAGGGACCACATGAGGGGTTCTACAGAGATTTGTCCCATTGAGATGGGGAAAAGATGGCAGGAAAAGTGAACTGTAGTTGACAAAAGAGGTGAGGCAACTAGTTAAGAGGAAGAAGGAAGCATACAATAGATTTAGGAAACAAAAAATAGGAAGGACCCATGAGAATTATTTGGTAGTCAGGATGGAACAAGAAAGGACTTAGGAGAGCAAGAAGGGGGCATAAGAAGGCCTTAGCAAGGAGGATTAAGAAAATCCTTCAGGTGCTTTATGCATACATGAAGAATGGAAGGATGATGAGAGTGAAGGGAGAGCCTAATTCTCCTCCTAGCGGAGGAGAAGATTTGTTTCTGCATTCACCAGAGAAAAGGACCTTGATCAAGGTGAGGTCAGAATAGAACAAGCTTATGTGTTGAGATTATGAATGAAGAAGTCCTGGATCTTCTTAAAAACATTAGGATTGATAAGTCCCTGAGACCAGATGAGATATACCCTAAGTTGCTATGGGAAGGGAAGGAAGAGATTGTTGAGGCATTGGTAATGATCTTTGCATCCTCCTTGGCCACAGGGGACTTGGAGAATGGCAAATGTGCTTCCCTTGTTTGAAAAAGGTAATAGGGAGAATCCTAGGAATTAGAAACCAGTGACTCTTATATCAGTGTGGGCAAACTATTGGGGAGGATTCTTAAGGACAGGATTTATGAGTATTTAGAGAAGAACAGTCTTCTCAGGGTTAGTAAGCATGGCTCTGTGAGAGGAAAACCATGTTTCACGAGCCTAATTGAGCTTTTTGAGAAAGTAACAAATAAAATTGATGATGCTAGGGCAGTAGATGTTGTGTATATGGATTTTAGACAAGGTCCCCATGACAGATACTCGTTAAGACAGTCATGGTGCATGAGATCCATGGAAATTTGGTAATGTGTCTTGCCTGTAGAAAGCAGAGAGTAGAAGTGGACAGTAATCATTCTGCCTGGAGGTCAGTTCTGCAGGGATCTATACTCCTGCTCTTTGTGATTTTTATAAATGATCTGGATGAAGAAGAAGAGGGATGTGTCAATCAGTTTGTGGATTATACAAAGGTTGGAGGTGTTGTGGATAGTGTTGAATGCTGCTGTAGGTCATAACAGGATAGAGGCAGGATGCAGAGTTGGGTGGAAAAGTGGAAGATAGATTTCAATCCAGATAAGTGTGAGGTGATGCATTTTGGAAGGTCAAACTTGAAAGCAGATTACATGGTTAATGGTAGGAAACTTAACGGTGTAGAAGAAAAGAGGGATCGTGAGGTCCACATCCATAGATCTTTCAAGGTTGCCATGCAGATTGATTGGATCATATGGTATGGTATACAGGACGTCATTTATTGGGGGATTGAGTTCAGGAGCCCTGAGGTAATGTTGTAGCTCTATAAATCTCTGGTGAGACCACACTGAGAACATTGTATTGAGATAGAACCATAGAACTATAGAGCACTACATCACAGAAGCAGACCAATTTGGCCCTTCTAGTCTGTACTGAACCATTTTCTTTGCATAGTCCCACTGACTTGTACCCAGTCCATAGCCCTCAATACCTCTCCCATTGATGTACCTGTTTAAATTCATCTTAAATGTTAAAATTGAACCCACTTTCATCACTTCAGATGGCAGTTTGTTCTATACTCTGTGTGAAGAAGTTCCCCTTCATGTTCCCTCTAAACTTTTTCCCTTTCACTCTTAACCCATGCCCTTTAGTTTGTATCTCACCTACCCTCAGTGTAAAAGCATATTGACATTTACTCTGTTTACCCCCTCATAATTTTGTGTACAAATCTCCCCTCATTCTTCTACACTCCAGAGAACAAAGTCTTAACCTGTTTAACCTTTCCTGTAGCTCAGTTCATGAAGTCGAGGCAACATCCTAGTAAATTTGCTCTGCACTCTTTCTATCTTATTAATCTTTCCTGTATTTAGGTGACCGAATTTGCACACATTACTCCAGATGTAGCCTCACCAAAGTCTCATATAACTTTACCATAACATCCCAACTCCTATACTCAATACTTTGATTTATGAAGGCCAATATGCCAAAAGCTTTCTTCATAACCCTATTTACCTGTGATGCCTGTGATGCCTGTGATGGGAATTATATATCTGTATTGTCACTGTCATTGTCCCTAATGCCTAGTGTCATTTATTCTGCAAATTTTCTGATCCAATTTACCACATTGTCATCCAGATCATTGATATAGAGGACAAACAATGATGGTCCAAGCACCAATCCCTGATGAGCACCATTAGTCATAGACCTCCAGTCTTAGAAGCAATCATCCACAACTACTCTCTGCCTTCTCCATCCAGTCATTGTCGAGTCCAGTTCACTACTTCACCATGAATACCTAGTATCAGTATCTTCCAGATTAATCTCCCATGTGGGATCTTGCCAAAGGCCTTAATAAGTTCATGCAGACAACCTCCATAGCCATTCCTTCATTTAACTTTCCTGGTAGCCTCCTCAAAAAACTCCATAAGATTTGTTCAAAAACAACCTACCATGCACAAAGCCTTGTTGACTGTCCCTAATCAGCTCCTGGCTATCCAAATAATTGTATGTCTGATCTCTTAGAACACCTTCCAATAATTTACCTACTGCTGATATCAGTAGTAATAGGCTCACTGGCCTATTACTTAAAGGGTTATTTTTGGAGCCTTTTTTAAACAAAGGAACAATGTGAGCTATTCTCCAATTCTCTGGCACTATATCCAATATTTTAAATATTTCTACCAGAGCCCCTGCAATTTCTACACTAGCCTCCCACAAGGACTGAGGGAATATCTTGTCGGGCCCTGAGGATTTATCCACCCTTATTTGCTTCAAACACTTCCTCCTTATTAATATGTATAGGTTCTATGTCTTCACTGCTTGTTTTCCTAACTTAACACAAATCTGTACCTGTTTCCTGAGTCAATACTGGTTAAAAAAACTAATTTAAGATCTTACCCACTCTGATCTTCAAGGGGACCAATTTTGTCCCTTATTATCCTTTCACTCTGTATACTTGTAGAAACCCTTACGATTTTCTTTCACATTGTCTGCTGAAGCAAACTTATGTCTTTTTTTGTTAGCCTTACTAATTTATTTATTGAGCTTTTTCTTGCATTTTTTATACTCCTCGAGTATCTCATTTGCTTCATGTTGCCTATACCTGTTATATACCTCACTCTTCTTCCAAACGAGATCTCCAATATCCCTCAAAACGAAGGTTCCCTTTGCCTGCTAACCTTGCCTTTAATGCTGAGAGGAACATACAAACTCTATACTCTCAAAATTTCACCTTTGAAGGCCTTCCAATTACTGAACACATCCTTGACCGAAAACAATTTATCCCAATCCACACATTCTATACTCTTTCTCATTTCCACAGAATTGGCCTTTCTCCAATTTAGAATCGCAACCTGAGCCCCAAACCTAACCTTCTCCGTAATTAACTTGAAACTAATGGAATTATGATCACTGGACCCAAAATGTACCCCTACTCATACTTCTATCACCTGTCCTGTCTCATTCCCTGATAGGAGATCCAGTATTGCACTCTCTCTAGTTGGTACCTCTATACATTGATTTAGAAAACTTTCCTGAACACATTTGACAAACTCCAAACCATTCATCCCTTTTACAGTAAGGGAGCCCCAGTCAATATGTGGAAAATTAAAATTTCCTATTATCACAACCTTATGTTTCCTGCAGCTGTCTGCTATTTCTCTACAGATTTGCACCTCCAATTCTCATTAACTATTGGGCAGTCTATAATATAACCCGATGAATGTAGTCATACCTGTTCCTCAGTTCCATCCATATAGCTGCAGTAGATGAGCCCTCTGGTCTGCCTGCCTGAGCACAGCTGTGATATCATCCCCTTTAATTTCCCCCCCCCCCCCCCCATCCTATTGCATCTAAAGCAATGGAAGCGCTGTACATTGAGCTGCCCATCCTACCCCTCCTATAACTAAGTATCACTAATGGCCACAATGTCATAATTCCACGTGCCAATGCCCGCCCTAAGCTCGTCTGCTTTTCCTACAATACTCTTTTCATTGAAATAAATGCACCTGAGACATTTCCATAACATTGATATCCAACAGTGCATGACAAGTTCTTGTCATCTTACGACAGGAAGGCTGTGGAACCTATGGAAAGGGTGCAGAGGATGTTTTCTGGACTGGAAAATATGTTTTTATGAGGTAAGGTTAGCAAAGTGTGGTCTTTTCCCTTTGGAGCATGGACGAGAGGTGATTTTGGAGAGATCTGCACTATTATGAGAGGCAGAGAAAATGTAGACAGCCAGCAGCTTTTTTCCCAAGGTGTATGTAACAAACATTGTAGAACATCGGTAGATAGTGAAGGGAAAGAAGTTTAAGGTAGTCATGTAAGATTTTACACAGAGGGTTGTGAGTGCCTGGAATGCATTACTTAAGGTGGTGGTGGAACTGGAAAAATAGGGGCATTTAAGAGACTCTTAAACAAGCATATGAATGAAAGAAAAAGAGAAAATTTTGAGGTAGAGAGGATTTTCTTTTTTTTGGGAAGGTAGGTATATATCAGCTTGCACAACATCATGGGCCAAAGAGACTGTGCTGTGCTGTAATATTATATGTTCTATGATCCATAATTAGGTTGTTAAGGTGCCTTTAAGAAAGACTGACCATATATTACAGAATTTAGCATTCAATTCACAATTAATGTCACTCAATTCTCTCAAATGTCAGAAAGTGCTTAAAAGTCAGTTGGAGCAAGTAGATAGGTGATTTGCGGAGGTCTCCGCAGCTGCTGACCTATTATGAACACCATAAAAGTGAGGAACTGTGCAGTGGATTGGTCATTGAAGGAGTGGTTGTGGTTGGAGTGGACTGAGGAAGAGTGGTAAGGCTTTGGCTCAACAGGCTTTTGAGAGAACAGGCCAGAGACAAGTGGGTGAGTTTATTGTTCAAGACTTATTAGTGTTAATAGATTATGTTTTATGATTGTAGTTCTCTGTATTGAGTGACAGATATGGGATTCTTGGGAAACTCTGAGCCTCTCTTATGTTCAAAAGAGAGTTAGATAAGACTCTAGTGGACAAAGGAGTTAAGGGTTATGGGGATAAGGCTGGAAAGGGGTACTGATAGTAGTGATCAGCCATGATCTGTAAAATGGCGGTGCTGGCTCGACAGGCTGAAGGGCCTACTCCAGCTCCTATTGTCTATTGTCTATTGTCCCTAATGCCCACATCTGCATTAGGTGCACTGAGGTTGAGCTCCAAAGAGATTGAGTTGAGGAACTGGGGCTGCATCTTGATGACCTATGGCACATTAGGGAGAGTGAGAAAGTTAAAGATTGAAGCCACAGGAAGTATGTGGAGAACACCTCTGTGGCCAACCCTTCAGCAACCTGTTTATTGTTATAGAGAGTATTGGGGAGGATGACCTGACAGAGGATGTCCACAGGGACCAGGTCTCTAGTAGTAAGCATGGTTCTGTAGTGAAGAAGCACACAATAGTGATAGGAGATTCCACGGTGAGGAGAATGGACAGGAGGATCTGTGAGCCTGATAATGATACTGGTGTGGGAGTACTGAATGTCTCAAATTTGGTCCAGAATATTCTGAGGGAAGAGGGTGAACAGCCACAAGTCTTGGTACATGTTGGTACCAATGAACTGGGTAAGATGTCAGGAAGTCCTGAAGAGGAAATGCAGGGAATTAGGAAGGAAACTAAGAAGCAGGACCTCCAGGGTGTTAATCTCAGGATTACTCCCTGTTCCATGTGCTTCTTCTCTTCTTTGGCTTGGCTTCGCAGACGACAATTTATGGAAGGGTATGCCCACGTCTGCTGCAGACTCGTTGGTGACTGACAAGTCCGATGCAGGACAGGCAGGCATGGTTGCAGCAGTTGCAAGAGAAAATTGGTTGGTTGGAGTTGGGTGTTGGGTTTTTCCTCCTTTGTCTTTTGTCAGTGAGGTGGGTTCTGCGGTCTTCCTCAAAGGAGGTTGCTGCCCGCCAAACTGTGAGGCGCCAAGATGCACGGTTGGAGGCGATATCAGCCCACTGGCGGTAGTCAATGTGGCAAGCACCAAGAGATTTCTTTAAGCAGTCCTTGTACCTCTTCTTTGGTGCACCTCTGTCTCAGTGGCCAGTGGAGAGCTCGCCATATAACACAATCTAGGGAAGGCGATGGTCCTCCATTCTGGAGACATGACCCACCCGGCGCAGTTGGGTCTTCAGCAGCAAGGATTCGATGCTTGCGGACTCTGCCAGCTCGAGTACTTTGATGTCGGTGATGAAGTCATTCCAATGAATGTTGAGGATGGAGCGGAGACAGTACTGATGGAAGTGATCTAGGAGCTGTAGGTGATGCCGGTAGAGGACCCATGATTCGGAGCCGAACAGTAGCGTGGGTATGACAACGGCACTGTACACGCTAATCTTTGTGTGTTTCTTCAGGTGGTTGTTTTTCCAGACTCTTTTGTGTAGTCTTCCAAAGGCGCTATTTCCCATGGCGAGTCTGTTGTCTATCTCTTTGTCAATCCTTGCATCAGATGAAATGGTGCAGCCGAGGTAGGTAAACTGGTTGACCGTTTTGAGTTCTGTGTGCCCGATGGAGATGTGGGGGGGCTGGTGGTCATGGTAGGGAGCTGGCTGATGGAGGACCTCAGTTTTCTTCAGGCTGACTTCCAGGCCAAACAATTTGGCAGTTTCTGCAAAACAGGACGTCATGCGCTGGAGAGCTGGCTCTGAATGGGCAACTAAAGCGGCATCGTCTGCAAAGAGTAGTTCACAGACAAGTTGCTCTTGTGTCTTGGTGTGAGCTTGCAGGCACCTCAGATTGAAGAGACTGCCATCCGTGCGATACCGGAGGTAAACAGCGTCTTTTTTTGGAAGTAGGAAGAGGAGTAGGACAAAAATGTCCCATCGAGCCTGCTCCGCCATTCAATATGATCATGGCTGATCTAATTTATGACGTAACTCCACCTACCTGCCTTCTCCCCATATCCCCTAATTCCTCTATCATGTAAAAATTTATCTAACCGAATTTTAAATGTGTTTAATGAGGCAGCCTCAACCACTTCCCTGGTTAGAGAATTCCAAACATTCACTATTCTGGGAAAAACTATTTTTCCTCATCTCTGTCCTAAATCTATTCCCCCGAATCTTGAGACTGTGTCCTCTCATTTTAGTTTCCCCGGCCAGCTCAAAAAACCTTCCTACATCTATCCTATCCATACCCTTCATAATCCTATATGTTTCTGTAAGATCTCCTCTCATTCTTCTGAACTCGAGCGAATACAATCCTAGACGACTTAATCTTTCATCATAAGTCAACCCCTTCATCCCAGGGATCAACCTAGTAAACCTCCTCTGGACCATCTCCAAAGCCAGTATATCCTTCCTCAAATATGGAGACCAGAACTGGACACAGTACTCCAGGTGCGGTCTCGCCAGTACCTTATACAGTTGCAACATTACCTCCCTACTCCTGAATTCAATTCCTCTAGTGATGAAGGGCAACATTCCATTTGCCTTCTTAATAACCTGCTGCACCTGCAACCTAACTTTTTGCGATTCATGCACAAGCACTCCCATGTCCCTCTGCACTACAGCATGCTGTAGTTTTTCACCCTTTAAATAATATTCAACTCTTTTATTTTTCTTGCCAAAGTGGATAACCTCACACTTACTAACATTGTACTCCATCTGCCAGACCTTTGCCCACTCATCCAGCTTAACTATATCCATCTGCAGACTCTCCACATCCTCATTACAATTTGCTCTTCCACTCAATTTGGTGTCATCTGCAAATACACCACATTTTGTCCCCTCCTCCAAGTCATCACTGTAAATGATGAACAGTTGTGGGCCTAACACTGACCCCTGCGGCACCCCACTTACCACTCTCTGCCAACCTGAAAAACTCCCATTTATCCCAACTCTCTGCCTCCTGTCAGACAACCAATTTTCAATCCAGGCTAATATACTTCCCCAGACTCCACTTTCCTGTAACTTACTGATAAGTCTCTTGTGCGGAACCTTATCAAACGCTTTCTGGAAATCCAAATATACAACATCAACCTGTTCCCATCTATCCACCGCACCCATTATATCCTCAAAGAATCCTAACAAGTTTGTCAAACAAGATCTTCCCTTTCTAAAACCATGCTGCGTCTGCCTGATTGAACGCTTACGTTCCAAAAGTTTCACCATTTCATCTTTAATGATGGCTTCAAGCATTTTTCCAACTGCAGACGTCAAGTTAATTGGCCGATAATTTCCAGTCTTCTGCCTACATCCCTTCTTGAAAAAGTAGCGTGATATTTGCTGTCTTCCAGTCTGCCGGGACCTGCCCAGAATCCAAAGAATTTTGGTATATGACCACCAATGCATCAACTATAACTTCTGCCATTTCCATCAGAACCCTTGGATGCATATCATCAGGACCAGGTGATTTGTCTGGCTTTAGTCCCATTAGTTTCTCCATCATTACTTCCTTTGTAACAACTATTTTATCAAGGCCCTCCCAAATATTCGCATCTTTAACTCCATACTTGGGCATGCTGGACGTGTCTTCCACCGTGAAGACTGACACAAAATTGTTGAGGTCTTTCATGGCTTATTTCAGCATCATGCTGAAGAAGATAGTAAAGAGGGTTGGTGCGAGGACTCAGCCTTGCTTCACGCCGTTGTCAATGGAGAAGGGTTCGGAGAGCTCATTGCTGTATCTGACCCGACCTTGTTGGTTTTTGTGCAGTTGGATAACCATGTTGAGGAACTTGGGGGGGCATCCGAGGTGCTCTAGTATTTGCCAAAGCCCTTTCCTGCTCATGGTGTCAAAGGCTTTGGTGAGGTGAACAAAAGTGATGTAGAGTCCTTTGTTTTGTTCTCTGCACTTTTCTTGGAGCTGTCTGAGGGCAAAGACCATGTCAGTAGTTCCTCTGTTTGCGCAAAAGCCACACTGTGATTCTGGGAGGACATTTTCGGTGACACTAGGTATTAGTCTATTAAGGAGAATCCTAGTGAAGATTTTGCCTGCAATGGAGAGCAGCGTGATTCCCCTGTAGTTTGAGCAGTCTGATTTCTCGCCTTTGTTTTTGTACAGGGTAATGATGATGGCATCACGAAGGTCGTGAGGCAGCTTTCCTTGGTCCCAGCAGAGCATGAAAAACTCATGCAGTTTGGTATGCAGAGTTTTGCCGCCAGCCTTCCAGACCTCTGGGGTGATTCCATCCATACCTGCTGCTTTGCCACTTTTCAGTTGTTCAGTTGCCTTATATATCTCTTCCTGGGTAAGGACCTCATCCAGCTCTAGACTCAAGGGTTGTTGCTGGAGCTGGAGCAGGGCAGATTCTTGGACTGAGCGGTTGGCACTGAAAAGAGATTGAAAGTGTTCTGACCATCGATTGAGGATGGAGATCTTGTCGCTGAGGAGGACTTTGCCATCTGAGCTGCGCAGAGGGCTTTGGACTTGGGGTGGGGGGCCGTACACAGCCTTTTGAGCCTCGTAGAAACCCCTGAAGTCGCCAATGTCCGCGCTAAGCTGGGTTTGTTTGGCGAGGCTAGTCCACCACTCATTTTGGATCTCCCGGAGTTTGTGCTGAAGATGGTTGCATGCGAGACGGAAGGCTCATTTTTTCTCTGGCCAGGAAGGCTTTGCAAGGTGAGCCTGGTGGGCAGATCACTTTTTTGCCAGCAGCTCCTGGATTTCCTGGTTGTATTCGTCAAACCAGTCCTTGTTTTTCCTGAAGGAGAAGCCCAGAACCTCTTCAGTGGATTGTAGTATGGCCGTTTTCAGCTGATCCCAGAGGGTTTCAGGAGATGTGTCCATGAGGCAGTTTGCATCCTTGAGCTTTGCTTGGAGGTTTGCCTGGAAGTTTCCTCTCACTTCGTCTGACTGCAAGTTTCCAACATTGAACCCCTTTCTGGGGGCTCCATTGTTCTTGAACTTTGGCTTGAAGTGAAGGTTGAGCTTGCAGCGAACAAGCCGGTGGTCAATGTGGCATTTCGGACTGGGCATGACCCTGGTGTGGAGCACATCTCATTTGTCTCTTCCTCACACCAGAACGTAGTCCAGGAGGTGCCAGTGTTTGGATTGGGGATGCATCCAGGTAGTCTTCAGGCTGTCTTTCTGCTGGAAAAGGGTGTTAGTAATGACCAGCTGCTGTTCTGCGCAGAGCTCCAACAGGAGGTGCCCGTTGTCTTTGCACTTGCCGACACCATGCTTGTCAAGGATTCCTGGCCAGGTTTCTGAGTCTTTGCCGATGCGAGTGTTGAAATCACCAAGGATGACAACCTTGTCAGCTGTAGGGGTGGGTTAGCTGAGATTGCGCAGATCAGTGTAGAACTTGTCCTTTTCTGCTGGTTCCGCCTGACAGGTTGGAGAGTGATGTGTCGTTTGTTTTCAAGGGGGAGTTGCATGGACATAATCCGGTCAGAGTGGCCTGTCGGGAGGTTTTAGAGTTTGGAGGCAATGGAGTTCTTGACCTTGAAGCCAACATCAGATAGGCGTCGTTCAGCCTGAGGCTTGCCAGACCAGTAGAGTGTGTAGCCCGTGCCGTGCTCTTGGAGGCTGCCTACATCTGCAAGGCTGACTTTGCTGAGAGCGGCTATGGCGATGTCGAGTCTGAGGAGTTCATGTGCTATGAGGGCAGACCGACGTTCAGGTCGGTGGCTGTCAGCCTTGTCTAGCATGGTTTTGATGTTCTAGCAGCTAGCTTGAGTTTGTGTGCATCTTTTGAGGGGGAAGACGTGGATATGTCCTCGGGCCTGCGCAAAGGAGCTTTTAGGTGGAGTGCAGTGTGCGCAGTACTAGTGCCATCCTTATACCTATGGTTCGTGTGCCATGGCCAAGCAAGCTGGGATGTGGCAGTGAGGTCCTTGGGTGGTAGGTTTTATATCGGAGTGTACTTCTCCTATGCAGGTTGCTTAACTGGGCTGAAGAGGCCTGCCTCCCCTTTTAGGTCGAACCATATCTGGAGATCTATGACCACTGTCCACAAGGCTGTAGAAAGTAGGGAACATGGGGACTGAATGGGAGAACGAAGGAGAGAGAATGTCAGAAGGGTGTCCACCATGAACATGTTGGGGGAGGGAACGACTACAGGGATGGGGAAACCAGTCGGGGGCCACTCGCCTGCCAGATGGGGGTGAAATCCAGGGTGGCTAGAATCTGCACGGTGAAAGAGGCACTTCACGGATGAGCCGACTGATCCTGGGGCCGCATTCGCGGAAAAAGCGTCCTTGCCCAGGCCGCTGGCCTATATGGAGATGGTTAAAAGCCTTTCCACAGAGGAGCGGCCTAGCAATGCCGAAGCTAACATTACAGTTGCCTTTTTCCCACCACCAAAATAATCTGGAAGTTAACCTTTAGGGTATCCTGCATGAGAACTCCAAAGTCCCTTTGCACCTTGGAAATTTGATTTTCTCCCCATCTAAATAATTGTCTACCCATCTATTTCTTCTACCAAGAAGCATGACCATACACTTTCCAATGCTGTATTTCATCTGTCACCTCCTTAATCATCCTAATCTATCCAAGTCTCTCTGCAGCCTTTTGGTATTCCCAGCACCATCTCCCCATCACCTATTTTATATACAACACAAAAAGAAGCAAACCCAACCCCGAGCCCTGTGGAATACCATTGATAACTGGTAGCTAAGAAAAGATTACCTTTATTCCTTCTGACCAGCAATGCAAATATCCTGCCTGCAATTCCATGGACTCTCATCTAGTTTAGTAGCCTTGTGTGTGGCACCTTGTCAAAGGCCTTTTGAAAGTCCAAATACACAACATTTCCCCTGTTGTGATCTCTTCAAAAATTTGCAGTAGGTTTGTCAGGCATGATTTACCTTTAAGGAAACCATCCTGACTTTGACTTATCTTCTTATCCACCTCCAGATATTCTGTAATCTCATCTTGATAATAAACTTCAACAGCTTCCCACTCACTGATGTCATGCTAATAAGTCTATAGTATCCTTTCTGCTGCCTCACTCCCTTTTTAAACGGCAGAGTGACATTCACAATCCTCCAGTCCACTGGAAACATGCCAGACTACAATGATCCCTGGAAGATTATTATTAATGCCTCCACAATCTCTACAGAACCCAAGAGTGCATTCCATCCAATCCAGGAGACTTATCTGCATTTAGACAATTTAGCTTCTCAAGTAGCTTCTCTCTCATGATCTTGACCTCACTCACCTCTTCTGAGAGAGTTACGAGAGTTCATATGCACAGTGAAGACTGATCCAAAATATTAATTCAGTTCTTCTGCCATTTTCTTGTCACCTATTACAATTTCTCCAGTATCACTTTCTATTGGTCTTGCATCTACTTTGGTCACTCTTTTACTCGTACTTTAAAAATGCTTTTAGTATCCTCTTTGATATTATTTGCTAACCCCATTTCATAATTCATTCATTCCTTCCTAATCACCTTCTTAGTTGTCTTTTCTATGTTTTTAAATGTTTCCATGTCCTCTATCTTCAAACTTATTTTTGCTTCCTTGTTTGCCCTCTCACTTTCTATGGCTTTAACTTCCCTCATCAGCCACGATGATCTTATTTTTCCATTAACAATTTTCTTTCTTTTTTGGGATGTGCCTCATTTCACTCAAACTCCAAAATTTGCTATTCTGCTGTCTTCCTCATTGGTTTGTTTTTCCATTTGACTTTGGTGAGTTCCTCTCTCATGCGACTGTAATTTCCTTAACAGCACTGAAATAAGGACACATCGGATTCAAGCCTCTCCTTTTCAAATTTCAAAGTGAACTCAGTCATATTGTAATCTATGCCTCTTAAGGGTTCCTTTATCCAATTCAGAACTGCTGATCCCCTGATGGGCTCATCAGCAAGTTTCTCCAAAATCCATCCCTTAGGCATTCCACAGGCTCTCTCACTTGAGGTCCCATACCGACCTGACCTTCCCAATCTACTTTCATGTTAAAATCCCCCATAATTATGGTAACACTGTCCTTCTGACATGCCTCATCTAGTTCCAGTTGCTATTTGAAGGATCAGTATATTACTGCCATTAGTGTCCTTTTACGTTTACCATTCCTTAACTCAACCCACAAGGACTTTTACCTCTTCTGATCACATGTCGCTTTTTGCCAATAATTTAATATTATTGCTTACCAGCAGAGCCACATAGCTCTCTTTACCTTGCCTATCCTTGTGATAAACCATGTATCCTTAAATGCTCAACTCCCAATAACATCCATCCTTTGCCATGACTCAGTAATGGCCACAGCATAAAACCCTGTAACCTGTATAGCAGGATTCTCCATCTCATTTCTAATACTGAGTGCATTTAAGTGTAAGTCTTCGAGTGTATTGTGTGTCATCCCTCTAGTTATTATTTTGTCTCATCACTTGCCTGTTATCCTTGTTGCATAACATCTTCATTTTTCTGCTATTTCCTCTTTCTTTATCCCCAAACACTCTGGTCCCATCCCTCTGCCTCATTAGTTTAAACCGTCCCAAACAACTATATTAAGCTTTGCTGTCAGGATATAAGTTCCCTTTGGGTTCAGGTGTAAACCATCCTTTTTGTATAGATTATGCCTTCCCTAAAAGAAATCCCAATTATCCAAGAATCTGAAGTCATGCCCCCTGGAGCTAGTTTATCAGCCATACATTTATCTGCCTGATCTAGCTATTTATGCCCTTACTAGCCAGAATCACAGTGTGGCTTTCGCGCAAACATAAGAACTAATGACATGGTCTTTGCCCTCAGACAGCTCCAAGAAAAGTGCAGAGAACAAAACAAAGGACTCTACATCACCTTTGTTGACCTCACCAAAGTCTTTGACACCGTGAGCAGGAAAGGGCTTTGGCAAATACTAGAGCGCCTCGGATGCCCCCCCACCCCCAAGTTCCTCAACATGGTTATCCAACTGCATGAAAACCAACAAGGTCGGGTCAGATACAGCAATGAGCTCTCCGAACCCTTCTACATTGACAACGGCGTGAAGCAAGGCTGCGTCCTTGCACCAACCCTCTTTACTATCTTCTTCAGCATGATGCTGAAACAAGCCATGAAAGACCTCAACAATTAAGATGCTGTTTACATCAAGTACCGCACAGATGGCAGTTTCTTCAATCTGAGGCGCCTGCAAGCTCACACCAAGACACAAGAGCAACTTGTCCGTGAACTACTCTTTGCAGACGATGCCGCTTTAGTTGCCCATTCAGAGCCAACTCTCCAGCGCATGATGTCCTGTTTTGCGGAAACTGCCAAAATGTTTGGCCTGGAAGTTAGCCTGAAGAAAACTGAGGTCCTCCATCAGCCAGCTCCCCACCATGACTACCAGCCCCCCCACATCTCTATTGGGCACACAGAACTCAAAAAGGTCAACCAGTTTACTACCTCGGCTGCACCATTTCATCTGATGCAAGGATCAACAACGAGATAGACAACAGACTCGCCATGGGAAATAGCGCCTTTGGAAGACTACACAAAAGAGTCTGGAAAAACAACCACCTGAAGAAACATACAAATATCAGCGTGTACAGAGCCGTTGTCATACCCACGCTCCTGTTCGGCTCAAAATCATGGGTCCTCTACCGGCATCACCTACGGCTCTTAGAACGCTTCCATCAGCGCTGTCTCCGCTCCATCCTCAACATTCATTGGAGTGACTTCATCACCAATTTCGAAGTACTCGAGATGGCAGAGTCCGCAAGCATCGAATCCACGCTGCTGAAGACCCAACTGCGCTGGGTGGGTCACGTCTCCAGAATGGAGGACCATCGCCTTCCCAAGATCGTTTTATATGGCGAGCTCTCCACTGGCCACCGAGACAGAGGTGCACCAAAGAAGAGGTACAAGGACTGTTTAAAGAAATCTCTTGGTGCCTGCCACATTGACCACCGCCAGTGGGCTGATATCGCCTCCAACCGTGCATCTTGGCGCCTCACAGTTAGGCAGGCAGCAACCTCCTTTGAAGAAGACCGCAGAGCCCACCTCACTGACAAAAGACAAAGGAGGAAAAACCCAACACCCAACCCCAACCAACCAATTTTCCCTTACAACCGCTGCAACCGTGCCTGCTGTCCCGCATCGGACTTGTCAGTCTCGAGCCTGCAGCAGACATGGACATACCCCTCCATAAATCTTCATCCACGAAGCCAAGCCAAAGAAAAGAAGAATGTTGGCCCTCATTTCTCGAGGGATAGTGTAAAAGAATAGGGATGTAATAATGAGACTCTATAAAGCACTGGCGAGACCTCACTTGGAGTACTGTGTATATTTTTAGGCTCTGTATTTGAGAAAAGACATGCTGCCATTGGAAAGGGTTCAGAGAAGATTTACTAGAATGATAGAGGGTTTGTGAGGAAGATTTGTCGGCTCTTAGACTGTACTTGTTGGAGTACAGAAGGATGAGGATGGACCTCTTGGAGGCATTTTGAATGTTAAAAGGCCTGTACGTGTAGATGTGGCAAAGATGTTTCCCATGGTAAGGGAGTCTAGGAGAAGAGGGAATAATTTCAGGATAAAAGGGCATCAATTTAAAACAGATGCAGAAAAATTTATTTAGTCAGAGGGTCATGAGTCTATGGAACATGTTGCTCCAGGTGGCTGTGGAAGCAAGGTCATTGGGTGTATTTAAGGCAGAGAGTGATAGGTATTTGCTTTGTCTAGGCATCAAGAGTTATAGGAAGAAACCTGGGGAGTGGAGCTGACTGAGTGGATGAATCAGCTTATGATTAGAATGGTGGAGCAAACTTGAGGGCCAATGAACCAATTCTATATCAGATTTCAGATTTATTGTCAGTACATACATGACATCACATAAAAATGTGATTCTTTTACTATGTGTGAGGTAGGCTTACATGTAAATGAAGAACTGTAAACAGATAATGAATGTTTAAAAATAAAAGCTGTGCAATACAGAGAGAATTTTTAAAAATCTGATATCTTGTGAAATTTCATTATTTCCCAAGCGAACAAAACCATAGAAGAGAAATGTCCGTTTCCTTGGGAGAAAACATCAAAAGGTAGAATGATAGTTAGGCCGCGGTTAATATTTTATAAATTTATATGGCAAAAATAAATTCATTTAATGCATAAAGTCCCAAAGGAAAAGTGATTCATCTTCAGTGAACAAGAGGATTAAAGATTGTCTCCTTGTATCAAAGGCAAGGAAAAGGGTGATTACAGTGGGTCTGAAGCTTAAACCTAATCTGGACACAGGAGGTCAGAATCAAGATTTATCTTGAAAGTCACGAAATTTGGAATTTTGTGGCAGCATCATAAGGGCAAACATTCTGATTATGAACCATCTTACAACATTACCATAAATTTTAAAAAGATAACAGTGGACGAAAAGTAAGACAATGTCTTTGGTTCATGGATTATTCAGGAATCTGATGACAGTGGGAAAGAAGCTGTCCTTGTGCCATTGAGTGTTTGTCTTTTGGCTCTTGGACCTTTTTCCTGATGGTTGCAGAGTGAAGAGGATAGAGGCTACCTGTTAAAGACACTACCTCATGTAAATGTCCTCAATGGAGTGAAGTCTGTTGCTTGTGATTTTGCAGGCCAAGTTAACAACCCTCTGGAGTTTATTCTTGTCCTAAGAGTTGGCACCTCCATACCAGGCAGTGATGCAACCAGCCAGAATGCTCTCCACAGTAAACCTGTAGAATTTTTTGCAAGTATTCGATGACATACTGAATCACTTCAGACACTTCACAAAGTATAGCCACTGGCGAGCTTTCTTTGTGATTGCTTCAACATGGAGGCAACACTTACTCCCACACCTCCTCCCTCATCATGGTCTGTGGCCCCAAACAGGCCTTTTAAATGAAACAACATTTCACTTGTATATCCACAGGATGGATTTACTGCATCCTGTGCTCACTTTGTGGGCTTCTCTATATGGAAGAAACTGGTCGCAGATTGGCAGTTCATTTCGCTGAACACCTCTGCTCCCTCAGCCACAACAAAGACCTCTCAGTAGCCAACCATTTCGATTCTGAGTCAAGCTCACATCTGCCCATGACCTTGAGTACTGTCCCATCCTAACAACCTTCAGATTGGAGGAACAAAACCTTATTTTCTGTCTGGGCACTCTCCAGCCAAGTGGCATTAAATCTATTTCTCTGCTTTTGACTAACCAGCTTGCCTTTACTTTTCCCTCTCCTTTCCAGGTTTTTCCTGTTCTCCCCTCCTTTGCCCTTCCATCCATGTTGGGTGCTTGATTGCTGCTGTCATCTCCCTCCCTTTTCCAATCTTCTCCTACCTTATCCACTCCCCTTTCCCCCCCCCCCCCACCTCATCCTTTAGTTCATATACCCTCCTATACTCTTTCATTACCTTGATGAAGGGCTCAAGCCTGAAACGTCGGGTTATGTATTTTTTTACCTTTGCTACATAAAGGACAATGTTTGACCAGTTGAGTTTCTGCAGCTTTGTATTTTTACTTCAACCACAGTGTCTACAAATTTTCATGATTTATGGCCTGAGGATTGAGAGCATTTCAGGTCAGGAAATCATGACCAAAAAATTAACAAAAAAAGTATAGATTGTCGAGAAAACATTCAGCAGATTTTAAGAGAATTTGTAAGCAAATAGAAGGGACAAGTGCTAAACAAGAAATTCTGCAGATGATAAGATCTAGAGAAATACACAAAAGTGCTGGA
The DNA here is from genome assembly GCF_036971445.1 of Narcine bancroftii. Lineage (NCBI taxonomy): Eukaryota > Metazoa > Chordata > Chondrichthyes > Torpediniformes > Narcinidae > Narcine > Narcine bancroftii. The sequence continues at coordinate 78,081,381 of NC_091471.1, forward strand.
GAAACACAGCAGGTCACACAACATACATATGAAGAAAGGCAATCAACGTCCTTCATCAATCAGATGCTTGAATTTTTTTTTCAAAATTGGGATGTAAGTGAAAGTGGGGTTGGAGGGAAGAACATACTAACAGGTCAGAGGTAATAGGTAAAATCAGGTGAGAGTCGAGGGGAAAGAAGCTGAGAAGCCATAGGGGAGAGGGCAGAGTGTTCAGAAAGATTGCTCTCTGAGTGGTGAATGAAGGGAAGGAGGTGGGAAGCCAGATAAGAAAATGAATAGTCAAAAATTATACAGAAAATTAAAGGCTTCTTATCCTGAAACTGGTGGTGCGAGTCTTGTAACATCTATCTCTTTACTGATGGCAGCAGTGAAAACAGGGCATGTGTTGTGTGGTGTGGATCCTTGAAGATTGTTGTTGCTCTCTGACTTTATGCTCGGTTGTATTGGTATCCCCATACCAGACCATGGTGCAGCTGGTCAGCACACTTTCCATCACACCTTTTTAGAAATTTGTCAGGGTTTCCAGTGTCATACCAAACCTACGCAAACTCCTGAGCAAGTAGAGGTACTGACGAGCTTTCTTCTCCATTAGTTTGTTGGCTGCCGGAAAGATCCTGCGAGATAGTGACTCCCAAGAATGTAAATTTGCTCACCCTCTCCACCTCTGATCCCTTCAATGATCACTGGATTGTACACATCTGGTTTTCCATTCCTGACGTTTTGATGTCATTGAGTGTGAGGTTATTCAAATAAGTTTTCAATTTCCCTCCTGTACGCAGACTCATTGCCTCTTTATATACAACCCATTACCGTAGTATTGTCAGGAAATTTATAGATGGTGTTGTTGTCATACTGAATTGATAACACTGCTGTTCATCCTCAGAGGCTGAGCTCCAAACTATTGTTAATTCCTTCAAGGTGTGTGGGACCATAGGCTATGAGGTTAGGTGATGGAACCATGACATAGGGCAACATGTGCCAGATGATGGGATGAGTTTAAAGCAGCATCATGATCTGAAGGGTCTAGGTCAGCGCTCTACTGTTCTCTGTCTAAGCACTGTCATGGCAAGAGATTTCCAGGAGGAAAGAAAAGATGTTTCAAGTGCACTAAAAATGCAACAAAATATCCTCAATTCCCCTGGCCTGAGACTACTTAGTTCAAGTTCAACTTTATTATCATATATAACAAGATGCAGCAGGTATCCAGGAAGGAGCCATGTATCCAATGGCTATCAGGTTCTTTTTTATAAATTTTTCACACTATGAACCATACTGACCAAAATACACACAAACATTTCCCTCTTGAATATACTCAGTGTCATTTTCTCCCTTCCCTCCCTCCTTCACCACCCCCCCTCCCCACCCACTCAACGTTCAACCTATATGATACATTAAACCCATTAAACAATGTCATCACACAATGAAAATAAACAAGAAATTTGTGTCATCTACTTTTACATTCTGGGTCAGTTCATTTCGTTTTATTCTCCTTCTGTCATTTTAGTCGGTGGAGGTCCGCGGTAGGACTTCTCTGTTGTGTTCCACGTATGGTTCCCAAATTTGTTCAAATACTGTGATGTTATTTCTTAAATTGTATGTTATTTTTATTATAGAGCAGCACAATTAAGATACCTATCATATTTTTATCAAACAAGGGAAAACCCAGATTGGACCAGATTAGAGCTAAATAAAATAGGGGAGAAAGTACCTGAACATATATTACATAAGTGGGATGAAAAGCTGGTACAACATAGGAATTCACCAGTACTGCACCATCTGCTCAACATTTGGAAGAAGATTCACGTAGAAAGGAATAAAACAAATTATCAACTACCAAAATTAATATTGACACAAAATCAACTAATCCCTTTCACAATAGATAACCTTTCCTTTAGAGAATGGGAGAGAAAAGGGATCAAAAGAATAGAAAATTGTTTTTTGGGAAATATATTATTATCTTTTGAACAAATGAAGGACAAATACGGTATAACTCACGGTACAATGTTTGCATACTACCAACTGAAAACCTACTTGAAGGACAAATTGGGAAACAGACTGAGGTTACCAGAAGGAAGCAATTTTGAATACGTGATTACAGACACGATGATAATTAAAAGATTTATAACAAACATGTACGTCAAATTGCAAGAGAAAGAGAATGAGAAAACAAGCTGTAAACCTAAACAAAAATGGGAACAAGATCTAAACATAAAGATAAAGAATGAAACATGGGAAAAGCTATGCTCTGGAACTATGAGAAATACAATAAACACGAGGTTACGCATGATACAATATAATTGGTTACACAGGCTATACACCAAGCCCCAAAAGTTAAATAAATGGGACCCAACAGATGTTTTTGCTGTAAGAAGGAAATGGGAACAACAGTACATGCAATTTGGGCATGTGGAAAAGTTTTGGGAAGATCTAAACCAGGTATTAAATAAAATCACAAAAAGCTATCAGGTTCTTGAACCTCACCTGAATACCCTGACCAAAAATGATTCTGGGGCCACAAAAAAGGCCTGTTTGCAATGTTGAAACACCATTCTTTTTGGCACAAAATGTAACTGTGAATACCTAGCTATCTACCTAGCCTTTATCTTTATTGGTTCTTTCAGAACTGGGGTAATTTCATGCACCCCGTTGTAGATCTTGCCTATCTATTAGGCTGCAGCAAATAGAACTTCAGAGACAATATTATAATTACTGAGTATTTTAAGTCTCCCCAACGGAATAGGAGGAGGAGAGCATACAATCATCCAACCATTCCGTCTGTCCCCCCCTGTGGCAGAATCCCCAAGTCCTGCCCAAGATTCCAAAGCCATCCAGAGCGGAGAAGGAGCTGAGCCCAGATGTTCCCGAGGCTGCCGCTCTAGAGTTCCCAACACTTCGGCATATGCAAACAACAGCAAAAAGAAAACCCGGTTATCTTGTCAAAAGTGCCAGTTGAGTTTCATGGCAGGACATTGTAAATTGCACCTTTTCGACAAAAAAAATCCTCCTTTGTGCCAAAAAGAATGGTGTTTCAACATTGCAAACAGGTCTTTTTTGTGGCCCCGGGTAGATGGATTTTAAAAATGAAAAAAATCTGTGAAAGCTCAAGCGCTTCTTCAAAGGGGCGACGTTTCTGTTTAATCTTCATCCTCTGGAACCAGTCCAGGGAGAGAGGAAATAAAAATAAAATTCCTCTGCTTGAAGAAGAGTCCGTCCTCCTTGGAAGGTAGGCGGCATTTGTTATTAGTTCTGAACAGCGATCCCTTGAAGGTCGGAGAGGAACCTTGGGGGGCTTTTATTGAACAGCGGAGAGCTGGTTTAACGTGAACCTTGTGGTCCGCTGATGGTTTACTGAACTCTCGTTAGAAGAAAGACCCGGGCGCCGTTTGGAGCTCAGCCCTTGATGCGAACATGTGGGCGAAGTTGAATGCGCGGCTTCCCTCCAGCCACAGTCCATTTATATACATCGCGCGGTCCGCTCATCAATCTGAGCGCAGAGAATGTGGAGTCGGGTTGTATCCTTTGTCATCAAGGGCAAACAGGAAATGCCTGAAGATTTCCTCGTAATTCCTACCCTGACCGAGTCCCACAGAACTTGTCATCCAGCGAGTTGCAGTCAAACGGGCCAGGCAGCACTTGTTGTTGTCGCTAATTTCTCTCCGGACCGGACAAAAGAAACTTGCAAGGTTCTTGGGATCAACAGCCAGCCATGTCGCGGAAGCTGCAATGCACGGCTCACATCTTGTTTGTCGGTGAGAAAACGTGTTTAATAGCTATAGTATCTCTGGATCCCCCCCCCCCCCCCCCCCGTTAGATCTTCAAGATCTATTTCTTAATGCTATTGTCGGGCACATTGTGCAAGTTGGTGAACAATAACTTCAGCAGCTTTATTACCATGTACAATGTAAAACACAAGAAAGGGAGGCAAACGGATGCGATGATCAAATACTGTGCCAAGCTGATTAGAAGCTTATTATCAGAACAAGATGCTGCCACTTCCATCTTTCTCTTTTCGGCTGTCATGCAGTCCGCTCTTAATTCATGGTGAGTTATTGCACGACAGCCAGCTTCGGGAGCTCTATTAATGGATTTTAAATGATTGCTCCAACCCCTTTGAAACGCAGTACTGCATATCTTCCCCGGGGTTTAAATTTAGAAGTGTTGGCAAGTCGTTGTGCAGTCATTTATTTTATACAGTGGATTTTTTTTACATGCATTGATTTATTTTTTTGCCAAGAGTTGAAAATAGATTTCTGAATTCATCCCTGCATTATATTCATAAATAAATTAAAGTATTTTTAAAAATAATTTCCATGTTGTATTTTAGGTATTATCTTTCAATTGGGGCCTTGATTAAAACCTATGAGATCTTGACAGGGTGAATGTGAAGTTGAGATTAAAATCAGGTACTGTATTGGGTATTGTACAACTGTGCTGTCTCAAAGGGACCATGGCTTACTCCTGCTCCAAATTTGCTTGTTTCCATGTTTGTCCTTTGATCACAATCCAGAGAGTGGGTCAAAGTAAGGGAGCAGGAGAGCAAGTAGACCAGGGCTATGATCTTTCATGTAAAAGTCAGTGCTTAAATTCTGCTCTGAACACAAGGATAATACATAAAAGAATTTCATATTTAAGTTGAAAATTTGAGCCATTCAGAATATGATTAGAGTGGCGAATTTTATTGGCATTCTTCCTGGGGTCAACGAGAAAGCTTTAATGTAATACGAAGTTGCGTAGAAAAAGATTGTCTTTGTTCTGAGTTTGGTCATTTAACTAAGGCACTCAAACGCTTTCAGAAATGTAGAGTTTTAGCTAATATCATATTCCTGCTCATCTTCATCCTTAGAATTGCCATTGAGACAGGCATTTTCTGATATTTATCATGTTTTTCTTCATCTTCCTTTTGTGTGAACATGGTAGGAAAGTATTCAATGGTGCACAAGAAACTAAGCAGGCCATGCAGCACCCAAAGGAAGTTAAAGGCAGTTGCCTAAATAAAAAGATGGGGGTAGGGGGGAAGGGCAGAACCACTAGAGCTAATAGGTGGATACAAGTGGGAGGGTGGAAGAGAAAGAAATAGAAGCAATAGGGAGTGAGCGCAAAGGGCCAAGATTGGAGGTAACGGAAGGGGATGGAGAACTGGAGGGAAGGAGAGAGTTATAGGAAAAGAGAGATTTAAGGGAGCGGGTTAACAGAAATTGGAGGTCAATATTGATGCCATCTGATTGGAGACTGCCATACAGTTGCTCCTCCAATATGATGGATTCCTCAATTTGGCTGTACATGAGGTCATGGACAAACATGTCAGTGTGGTAGTGGTAAGTGAAATTAAAGCGGTTGGTCATTGGAAGATCCTTATTGTTGCGGCAGACAGAACAAAGGTGCTCAATGAAATGATCTCCCAGTCTCCCCATAAGACATAGGAGCAGAAATAGACTATTCAGCCCATCAAATCTGCCTCACCATTCAGTCATGAGTTGCTCCATTTTCCCACAAAGCCCCACTGCTTTAACTTCTCCCCATAACTTTTGATGCCCTGGCTAATCAAGGGGCTGCAGTAAATTACCCCTGGGGATTCACAAGTGAAGTGATACGGAGGTGAAATTAGTACACCCCAACAAAACAACATTCTCCAGTCCATGATACAAAATTTATGCAAAAACTCATAGACACACATACAAACAAACAATGCATATGGAGTACATATATACATATACAAAAATATTTAAAGATGGTTAAATAATTGAGTCTCAGTTGGTCTGTATAAGCAGTTAATGAGCCATTCAGCAGTCTCACTGTTCATGGTAAGAAGCTGTTTCACAGCCTGGTTCTTACTCTGATATTCCTGTATATCTTTCCTGATGGGAGTAGCTACTTTCAGAGTCTTTCTTTTTCAGAAATTTCAGGTGTAAAAGACTACTTCTTGTGGTCACATGGGTCAGTATCAAGGGAGCAATTGAAGGGATCAGTGGACGAGGGATTTGGGGAGGGAGCAGTCCCTGTGGAGAGGGGAGGGTAAGATGTGTGGTGGGATCCCATTGTAGGTGATAGAAATTGCAGAGGCTGGTGAATTAGAATCCTGTCCTTGTTACACCTGGAGTGAGCAAATGGGCACGTCAGATGTGCGAGAAATAGAGGAGATGCTGGTGGGGTCTGAGTTTATGGCAGAAAAGGGGAAGCCAGATTTGCTGGAGGACATCTCAGATACTTGGAATGGAAGAGCTTATCCTGGGAGCAGATGCAGCAGAGAGAGAGGAATTGAGAGAAAAGAATAGAATCCTTACAGGAAACAGGGTAGGAAGAGATGTAGTTAAGGTACACCTGTGGTTTTAACGGGCTTATAAAAGATAACTGAGATAGTTTTCCCCTGGAAAGGAAATGGTGACATCAAGAAAGGGGAGAGTGATGCCAGAGATGGATTGAGTGAATTTGAGTACAGGGTGCAAGTTGAGAGCAAAGTGGGTAAAGTTGATAATTTCATAATTGGTGCAAGAGACAGCACTGATCTTGTCCTCATTGTAACAGAGGAAGAGTTGAGGAGCCTTGCCTCTGTACATCCACATATCTAAAAGCATAGCTGGAACCCATGGTTATACCTTTGATTATAGAAAGTGGGATTAGCCAAAGAAGAAGTTATTGAGGGTGAGAGTAGGAAAAGCCAGATTTTAGTGAATGAGCAGGGAACTAATTTCCCGAGATGCTGCTGAGCAGTTCCTTTGGTCATTCAGCATTCTCACTTCTTCCCCCAGGCAATGAGAATGCTGAATGACTAACGGAACTGCTTGCACTAACCATCCTAGACCCTCGTATGTAAAAAGCAATATTTATTTATTTCAATAGATAAAATACGTTTTCCCTGCATATGTATTATTTTTCTGTATGCATGTAATATCTGGCTGTGTCTGCATGTTTTGCTCTAAGGACTGGAGAAAGCTGGTTCGTCAAGTTGCACTTGTACAATCAGATAATAATAAACTTGATTTGACTTGACTAGCATGTCTTTAAAGTTTTTTTTGAAAACCTGCAGCACGGTAACAGCCCATTTCTACCAATGAATCTGTGCCACCCAAATTACGCCAATTAACCTACACCTCTGTACATTTTTTTGAATGGTGGGAGGAAACCAGAGCTCCCAGAGAAAACCCACACAAACATGGGGAGACCATGCAAACTCCTTACAGACAGCATGGGATTCGAAGCCTGGTCCAGTCCCAATCGCTGGCACTGTAAAAGCATGGCACTAACTGCTGCACCAGCCATGCTGCCCATTTGAAGGATTTTTTAGAGAGCAATTTCTACGATTTAAACCCATCTGCAGATAGTGAAATTCCCCTGTGTTTGCTTATCCTCTTAGCTAGTTGAGATTACGAGTTTAGGAGGAACTGCCAAAGAATTGTTGAAAACCTGCTGTTGGCATTTTTTTTAGAGGTTCCACTCTCCAGGCACAGTGAACCAGTGATGGAGAATGAATTTAAGATGCTGAGTAGCTCCCACAGTGCAATTCTTTGCATAAAATCTCCCAGCGATTTACTTGAAAAATACTTCACATATATGTACTTCATTATTGACTTTGTCATTAGTGCTCACAGTGAGCTTGTTTATTATCAGTCATTTTAAATTGTTCTCTGTTGTAATTTTGAATTTGTTATTTGCAAACATTTCCTTGAATGACGTAGCATCAATTTCTTTCAGCAAACCAAAACTTCCCTTCCCTCCCCAAAACTTTAGAATGCTGTGTCTATTAATTTACACAAACATCTGGATTATGTCATAATGTCTTATGGCAACACATGCAATTTTATAAAATTGATATCTAAGTGGAATATTTGTGCAGCATTCTCCTTGCCTGTCTGAAGAACAAACATTTGTTCTTAAAAGAAAAAATGATCTCTGGACTACTCATTAGATTGGACAATGAGGTAGATTACTGTAGATTAAAAGGTGATTTAGGAAGGCTGGAGGTGTGGGCTGAGAAATGGCTGATGGAATTTAATACAGATAAATGTGAGGTGCTGCATTTTGGAAAGGCAAATTTAAATAGGTCATATACATTGAATGGTAGACAATTGAGGAGTGCAGAGCAACAAAGGGATTTAGGAGTTATGGTAAATAGTACCCTCAAGGCTGATACTCAGGTAGATGGTGTGGTGAAGAAGGCATTTGGAATGTTGGCCTTCATAAATCGGAGTATTGAATTCAAGAGTAGGGAGGTTATGATGAAATTGTACAAGGCATTGGTGAGGCCAAATTTGGAGAACTGTGTACAGTTTTGGTCACCAAATTATAGGAAAGATATAAACAAAATAGAGAGAGTGCAGAGAAGGTTCACGAGAATGTTGACAGGATTTCAGGGTCTGAGTTACAGGGAAAGGTTGTGCAGACTGGGGCTTTTTTCTCTGGAGCGTAGAAGGTTGAGAGGGGACTTGATAGAAGTGTTTAAGATTTTAAAAGGGACAGACAGAGTAAATGTGGATAGGCTTTTTCAATTAAGAAAGGGGGAGATTCAAACTAGAGGACATGGTTTAAGATTGAAGGGGGAAATTATAAGGGGAACATGAGGGGAAATTTCTTTACGCAGAGGGTGTTGGGGATGTGGAATGAGCTTCCGGCAGACGTGGTCGAGGTGAGATCATTGGTTACATTTAAGGAAAGACTGGATCGTTACATGGATAGGAGGGGACTAGAGGGGTATGGAGCGGGTGCTGGTCAGTGGGACTAGGAGGGTGGGGATTTGCTACGGCATGGACTAGTAGGGCCGAACTGGCCTGTTCTGTGCTGTAAGTGGTTATATGGTTATATAGTTATATGATTATATGGTTATAACCACAGTGCCCATTTCTACAATGCTCTCCACTAATACTCTTCCATGAAGATGATAGCATAAAGATAATCTTGGTCATTCAAACCAAAAAGAAAAGCCAAACTCTTCCACTAAAATTTTTAATCAAGGTTTTTTTTGGTTGTAAGGGTCTTTTCTAATGGATTACTATTGGATCAAATGTTTATCATGACCTGTTATTAGTAACCTTTTTTTAAAGGAAGAGATTGCAAAATAAAACTCAACATTATAAGGATATCAAAAGGCACAGAATATCAAAGCAAACACAATTTTTCATGACCTGTTTGTGTCAACCTAATTTAAAGTAAGTAAATGGAGTCCTTGGAGTAATGTTGATGCACAAAATCAAGGATAAAAAGTATAATATGGGAATTTCATCTAATACTGAAGATAATCTGAGGCACCTCAGAGAATGGGAAGATAATTCTCCCTCTCATGCTGCTGAACTTTTATCTTTGGTCTTGTGGGAAGCAAGAGACGAAAGTATGAATGCTTTTGGGGAAGTAACAGAAGATTGAAGGATTACTAATGTTGCACTTCTATTTAAATAGTGCAGCAATGACAGGCCTAGGAGCGACAGATAAGTGAGCCTTTCAGTATTTGGAAAGTTGCTGGAGGGGATTCTGAGGAACAGGCTCTACCAGCATTTTGATAGTCAGCATTAAATTGTAAATGGAAGATGGTGTCTTATGAGTCTGATAGATTTTTTTAGAAGAGTAAGCAAGAGGACAAATGAGGGGAAGGTGGTGGAGTTTGTATATATGAACTTGAGCCAAGGACTTTGGAAAATGAGATCTTCTGGATCCAAAATGAGCTGGTGAAATGGAGTCAAGACTGCTTTAGAGGAAGGAATCATAGGATACAACTACCAGAGTTTAGGGGTTCTAAAAGTAATAGGATAGGAGCTAAGATGGAAAGGGGGGTGGGTGGGGGAGAAGCAGGCAGAGTAGCATTTGAGATAGAATCATGGCTATAGAAAAGGATGTGCTGTAAAGGGAGTGTCTACTGAAACTGTGTGGGTGGAAGTCAGAAATAGGAAGGGAGCAATCACTGCCCTGGGAGTAGTCTATAAGCCCCCAAATATCCCTTGGGTCATCAACGAACAGATAATTAGGCTGATTTTGGAATGGTGCAAAAATTCCAAGGTTGTTAAGGGAGATTTCAATAGAGCAGAATTTGTTAGGTGTGTCCAAGAAGGATTCCTGACAGAGTATGGGGAACAGCCAACCAGAGGAAAGGCCATACTGGATCTAGTACTGGGTAATATATCCAATCAGGTGGCTGACCTCTCACCGGGGAGCATTTCAGTGATAGTGACTGCAATTCCCTGAGCTTGAGCATAGCTGTGGATAAGGATAAAAGCAGACAAAATTATAGTATTCAATTGGTTAAGGGATGATTATGATTGGGTGGGGCAGGAACTAGGGTGAGTAAATTGGGAACAGATTTTTTTTTAAACAGGGAAAGCACAAAAGTAATGTGGAGGATGTTTAGGGACTGCTTGTGCAAGGTTCAGGCTAGATTTGACCCACTGAAAAAGGGAAAAGATGGAAGGAAAGGGAACTGTGGTTGACAAAACAGGTGAGGCAACTGGTTAAGAAATTGGAGGAATTATACATTAGATAGAAATGGGAAGAGCTCATGAGAATTATATGGTAGCCAGGAAAGAACTAAAGAAAGGATTTAAGAAAGCACAAAGGGTACATGAGAAGGCATGTAAGATTAAGGAAAAGCCCAATGTATTCTGTGCATATGAAGAACAGAAAAATGATGACAATGAAGGTGGGACCACTAACAGATAAAGGAGGCAACATGTGCCTGGAGGTGGAAGAGTTTGGGAGGTCCTAAATGAATACTTTGCTTCTGTATTCACCAGAGAAAAGGACCTGGATCAGGGTGAGATCAGAATAAAATGTGCTGGATGATGGTGAGATTAAGGAAGTGTTGGATCTTCTTAAAAACATTGACAAGTCTTCAGGGCCAGACACAAAATACCTGATGTTGCTATGGGGAGGGAGGAGATAGCTGAGGCATAGCTCTGATCTTTGGGTCCTCCTTACCCACAGGGGATGTACTGGAAAATTAGAGAATGGCAAATGTGCTTCCCTTGTTTAAAAAAGGTAACAGGAAGAATACTGGGAAATATCAACTGGTTACTCTTACGTCAGTAGTGTGCAAACTATTGGAGAGGATTCTTAAGGACAAGAATTATGACCATTTGAAGAGATACACTCTAATCAGGATGGCTTTATGAAGGGAAGCTTTGCCTCATAAGCTAATTGAATTTTTTGAGGAGGTAACAAAAGAAATTGATGCAGATAGGGCAATGGATATGGTCTAAATGGATTTTAGGAAAAAATTTGATGAGGTCCTCCATGAGAGACTCATTCAGAAAATCATAAGGTATGGAATCCATGAAATCTTGGCTGTGTGAATTAAAAATTGGCTTGCATGTGGAAAGCAGAGAGTAGAAGTGGAAAGAAAGTATACTGCCTGGAGGTCAGTGACTAGTGGAGTTCTGCAAAAATCTGTTCTGGGACCCCTGCTCTTAATAATTTTTAAAAAAAATCAATGACCAAGATGTAAAAACAGAAAGATAGGTCAGTAAGTTCAAGAATGAATCAAAGGTTGGAGAAGTGTTGGATAGTGTTGAAGGTTGTCATAGGTTACAAATGGATATAGACAGGATGCAGAGTTGGGTGAAAAGTTGCAGATGGAGTTCGTTCCGTATAAGTGTGAGGTGATACATTTTGAAAGGTTAAACTTGAAGGCAGCATACAGGGTTAATAGTCAGAAACTTAAGTGTGGAGGAACAGAGGGACCTTGTGGTCCAAATCCATACATAGGGTGCTTGATTTCATTAATAGGAGGATTGAATTCAAGAATTGATAGGTCATGTTGCAACTCTACAAATCACTAGTGAGACTACTCTTTGAGTATTCTGTTCAGTTCTGGTCACTTCATTACAAGATGGATTCCATGCCTTATGACTTTCTGGTAGCTGTGGAGAAGGAGCAGAATTGAATGGCCAAGATATTGCCTGCATTGGAAAATAAGTCATATGAGGCAATTTTAGCAGAGTTGGGAATTTTCTCGTGGAGTGAAGAAGGATTAGAGGAGACAATAGAGGTCCACAAGATTCTGATAGATAAAGATAAGGTGAACAACCAGCACCTTTTTCCCAGGGCAGGAATAAACAAGCACCAGGGAATGTCTCTAAAAATTGAAGGGAGGAAAGTTTATGAGAGACATCAGGGTTAATTTTTTTTAATATATAGAATTGTGGGTGCCGCGAATGCCTTGCCAGGGGTGTAGTGGAGTCTAAATCATTATTGGCATTTGAGAGACTTAGATGAAAGAAAAATAGAGGGTTAAGATATAGGAATGGTTTAATGTGTTTTGAGGAATATATAGTTTAGCACAACATTGAGAGCCTGAACTGTGCTGCAATGTTCTATGATAGTAGTGGAGGGTTGCTTTTTTGTTTGGAGGCCTGTGGCCAGAGGTGTACTATAGTGATTTGTGCTGGCTCCACTGTTCTTTATAATCTCAAATGTTTGGGTTGCAATTGTAGCAGTATGCTTGGAGGGAGTGGGCAGAACTGGTGCTAACACTCTGTCTTGTGACAGCTGGACACAACAGCCTCCTTTTTCTTTTCTTTTTCTTTCTTTGGCTTGGCTTCGTGGACGAAGATTTATGGAGGGGGTAAAAGTCCACGTCAGCTGCAGGCTCGTTTGTGGCTGACAAGTCCGATGCGGGACAGGCAGACACAGTTGCAGCGGTTGCAGGGGAAAATTGGTTGGTTGGGGTTGGGTGTTGGGTTTTTCCTCCTTTGCCTTTTGTCAGTGAGGTGGGCTCTGCGGTCTTCTTCAAAGGAGGTTGCTGCCCACCAAACTGTGAGGCGCCAAGATGCACGGTTTGAGGCGATATCAGCCCACTGGCGGTGGTCAATGTGGCAGGCACCAAGAGATTTCTTTAGGCAGTCCTTGTACCTTTTCTTTGGTGCACCTCTGTCACAGTGGCCAGTGGAGAGCTCGCCATATAACACGATCTTGGGAAGGCGATGGTCCTCCATTCTGGAGACGTGACCCACCCAGCGCAGCTGGATCTTCAGCAGCGTGGACTCGATGCTGTCGACCTCTGCCATCTCGAGTACTTCGACGTTAGGGATGAAAGCGCTCCAATGGATGTTGAGGATGGAGCGGAGACAACGCTGGTGGAAGCGTTCTAGGAGCCGTAGGTGATGCCGGTAGAGGACCCATGATTCGGAGCCGAACAGGAGTGTGGGTATGACAACGGCTCTGTATCCGCTTATCTTTGTGAGGTTTTTCAGTTGGTTGTTTTTCCAGACTCTTTTGTGTAGTCTTCCAAAGGCGCTATTTGCCTTGGCGATTCTGTTGTCTATCTCATTGTCGATCCTTGCATCTGATAAAATGGTGCAGCCGAGATAGGTAAACTGGTTGACCGTTTTGAGTTTTGTGTGCCCGATGGAGATGTGGGGGGGCTGGTAGTCATGGTGGGGAGCTGGCTGATGGAGGACCTCAGTTTTCTTCAGGCATCTCACACTCAGCAGTGCCAATGGAAATCACTTGTGAACAAGTTAAGGTGAAGGTTAATCTTGGGAGATACAGAGTCCACTATCCTCCACACAATCGCTAAAGGCCATTTATTACACAAAGAAGAAAGCTTAAACCTCTTAGAGAGAGATAATATTGTAGCTTCTTCATTACTAGTTGGTATTCTAGCAGGCCTGTAGTCTTTATCAAGGATACACATTTCATTTAGCAGGGATTTATACATGGTTTGGGATTCAAAAGTTTGAAAACATTTCAAGGTTGTCATCATGAACATGCAGTGCTGCAAATTATTTATAAGATTAGTTAGAAACTGTAGATAATTAATGAAGGTAATTTTGTTGTTGCTGTTCTCCAAACTTCCCCTTTACAACTACCTCTTGGGCTTCTAGAGTTTTTGTACCAGGTTGGTCTTTCTCTCTACAGCTTCATTTGCCCATCCACCCGACCAACAGTGCCTTCCTTTGCAGCTATAATAGTCAGCTCTACCTTCCCATTTCTATATCAATGTATTCAGAATGGTTTCTATATCTTCCATTGATGGGTCCACCTTGCTGATTCCCACTTCACAGATGTATTTTTCACACTTCATGAGATGAAGCAAATAGGACTTGGTTTATTCTCCTGTACCACTTCAGCTTGATTTAGTAAGAACTTGAAGTACTGTTGGTTCAACACTTCCACAAATCCTGGCCCTGGTTTCCCCGGCTGCAGGACCAGATCAAAGTAGTAGTTGAAGTAGCATATACTACAGGCCCTGGATTTTCAAGGATCCCTGCTTTAATGTACTATGAATTATGAGAAACATTTTCATCTTTGTGCAGTGGCTGTGAGATATCACAATGTTAGTCTGCCAGCGTCACTGCACCTGGGAAACGCAGAGTGGTTCCAGCTGCATGAGGGATTATGGGTAATGAAGTCAGCCATTGCTCCCGCATTGAGCCCTCAACACGAACTACCAGGGTGACTACGAAGCAGCCCGATCAGATGCTGGAGCTGCGCTGCACTGAACTCCGGCAACACTGCATCCCTGCTGCTGCATTGGGAGTTAGATTGTGGGATGGGGGTGGGGGAAGTGAGCGGGCAATTGGACATCTGGGGCTAGGAGCGAGGAGGGCAAGGACAGGTGATGCTCCCCTTTAAAGGTGATAAAAGGCTAAAATCGCTTAGGTGTGCAGCAGCTACGAGATACAGCACCCCCATAGACTGTCGTAATAATCCCGATTATTGGCTAAAATCATTAACCTTAAATTTAACGTGTAAATAAGTTTTAACGGGGAGGGGCACCATTCAGTGTAAGTGTAATTTCTGTGCAAGTGTAAAATGTGTAAGTAAATTTTAACGTGGGGAGGGGGGCAATTTCAGTGCTTGCCATAGATGCTCTGTTCCCTAGATACACCACTGGTAATCACTGAATATATGGTGATCTGAGAAAGATGGCATCATTTTGTTAAGAATAATTAAGACCATTTCAAACATCAAAATGGAGATACAGGGTCAGTTCAGAAACCCTCTTGGGAGGGAGTGGGGGTGGCCCGCAGTCACACTTTACTCTCATTGCGCATTCCCCAGCTGGCACTTCATGCACTGCCATCACACTTTCACACTTCCCCACCCCCACCCCCACCCCCCCCCCCCCACTCACCGCGCATGTGCCAGCCTGCACAATTTAGGGCCCCTTTAAAATAAATCCTATGGGCCCCACGATACCTTAATCTGGCACTCTCTGGCTATCTCGGCCCCAGTTTCCCCGGCTGACCCAGTCTAGCATCTCACTTTCTCTTTCTCATTTTACTGTTTCTCTTACTATTTTGTTGTCCTCTTGAGTTTCCTCCTTTTCTTTTTCCCGCTGCCAACCACGTGTTTTCGTTGCCTGACATCGTTTGATTTTAACCATATATTCACCTCTGACATCCTCTTTTAGAAAGCCTATAGACTGTTCAACCTTGTTACAACTTTGTCCCCTTTGGAAATATCACTGCTGGTCGCTAGAGACACAGAGGAGCTGTAATTCATTTGAAGATGGCGCCAATCTCCCCAGAAAACGTAAATTTGACATCATGCGGACATGACTCTGGCATGAGCTTTCCCATAACCCTCCCCATCCCCTACCCCAACACCCACTTCCGTAAAAACCCTGCTGTATTCCATATGCAGCTTCTGCCACTGCTGTTATCCCCCACTGCACTAGTTTAAATTCTCCACTTTTTTTGCTGTTCTTTTCAAAGATGCCCTGGTGCCCCTCCAGCAGCATTGCACCCTTGCCAACAAGTCCCTGGCTATCTAAGTACTTGCAAATTTGATCTCTTGGGGCACCTTACAATAGTTTTCCTGCTACTGACATCTGGGTCATCAACCTATATCCTGGGTTACTTTTGGTGTCTTTTTTAAACAACAGAATAACATGAGCTATCCTCTGGCACCACACCTGTTGCCAAGGACATTATAAATAATTTTGCCAGGCCCCCTTAAATTTCTACACTAGACTCTCTCAAGGTCTGAGGTAACATCTTGTTTGGTGCTGGGGATTTATCAACCCTTATTTGCTTTAAGACAGCAAGCACCTCCTCCTCTTTGATCTGTATAGGTTCCATAACTGCTTAACTGCTTGTTTACTTACTTCCTTAGACTCTGTTCCAGTTTCCTGAATAAATACTAATGGGGGGGGGGGGGCGGAGAAAACATTTAAGATCTCTCCAATCTCTTCTGTTTCAATGCATATCTGAATACTCTGAACTTAAAATTGACCAATTTTGTCTCTTACTATCCTTTTACTCTTAACATATCTGTAGAAACCCTTTGAATTTTCCTTCACTTTCTCTGCCAAGGTAACCTCATGTCTTTTAGTCCTCTTGATTTCCTTCTTTCTTTTTTCTTGTATTTTTACACTCCTTAAGAACCTCATTTTCTCATTGATACCTCTACCTGCTATATACCTCTCCTTCTTAACCAGATCCCCAATATCCCTCGAAAACAAAGGTTCCCTATGCCTATTAATCTTCCTTTTAATCCTGACTCTCTGTCTATACCTCTCATAATTTTGTAAACCTCTATCAAATACCCCCCTCCCATTCTTCTTCGGTCCAAGGAGTAAAGTCCTAGCCTGTTTAATCTTTCCCTGTAACTCAACTCTTGAAGACCTGGCAATATTCTAGTTAATCTTTTCTGCTCTCTTTCAATCTTATTGATATCTTTCCTGTAGTTAGACAATTAGAACTTCACACAATATTTCAAATATGGCCTTACCAATATCTTAAACAACTTCATCTTTTTACTTATAAAGGCTAAGATGCCAGATCATTTCTTTACAACCCTGCCCACCTGCAGCACCATCTTCAGGGAACAATGTATCTGTATTCCCAGATCTCAGTGCCCTACCATTTTCTGTGTATTTATGTCCTACCTTGGTTTGTCTTTCCAAAATGTAGCACCTCACACTTGTCTGCGTTAAATTCCAACTGTCATTTTTTTTGTTGCCCATTTTCCCAGTTGGTCCAGATCCCTCTGCAAGTTTTGAAAATCTTTCTCGCTGTCCACAACGCCTTCTATCTCTGTCATCAGCAAACTTGCTGATCCAATTTCCACATCATCATCCAGATCATTGATATATACAACAAACAACAATGGTCCCAACTCGAGTCCCTGAATCACATCACTAATCACAGGCCTCCAGTCTGAGAAGCAACCAACCACTATCACTTTCTGTTTTCTCCCACACAACCAATTATGAATCTAGTTTGGGACCATGTCAAAGGCTTCACCAAAGTCTACAGCTTTCCTTTATCTACCTTCTTGGTAATCTCCTTGAAAACCTCTACAAGATTAACTAAACTTGACCTAGTATGCACAAAGCCATGCTGACTGTCCTTAATCAGCCCATGGCTTTCCAAATACCTATATATCCTATCTCTCAGAACTCCTTCCAATAATTTGCCTATTACTGACATCAGACTCACCAATCTATAAATAGCTGGTTTATTTTCAGAGCATTTTTTAACCAACAGGACAATATGAATTATCCTCCAATCTGTCACCTTACCTATGGCTAAGGACATTGTTCAATATATCTGCCAGAGCCCCTGCAATTTATTTCTTTTCTTTTTAATATATTTTATTGATTTGGTAGAGAGAAATATTACATGTTATATAATGTTTACATATTAATGACATGACTTTTATATAATGCAATACAGAATATGAATCATAAGTGATTTATACATTATCTTGTATACAATGCACGAATAAAGTCGAAATTCCCTTATTAAAAACGTAACCTTGTATTTTAATATTATGGCATTTTTATTGTTGGTTATCTAATTGGACTAATCTCTTCTACTTGTAATGAAAAATAAAAAAAGAAAAAGACGAGGAAAAAACCATTCTAATCTTACCCCTCCCACTAATGACAGTCACCATCAAATAATATGTAAAGAATAGAGTCCTGGCTCCCAGACATCAGACAGGAAACTCCTAGAGCATCCCCGCCTATGTATTTAAATTGTGATAATAGTCCATGAATGGGCCACATATCTTGTCAAATTCAATTGTTGATCTATTTAATGTTGATTCTAATTTTCTCCAAACTCAAGCAAGATATAATATCCGGTTCTGATTACATATGAGTTGATGGTAAGCTATCATTCCATTTCATCTGGCGATCAATGAAGTAAAAGCTACTATTTTTTGAATAGAGTTCAAGGAAATATTTTCCTCTAAAGAATAGCCAAACAAAGCAATAAAAGGTCATGGTTCCAATTTAATCCTCAAGGACCAAGGGAATATTATATCTGGCCCAGGTGATTAATCTACCTTTATTTGCTGTAAGGCAGCAAGCACCTCTTCCTCCTATAAATTTCATGATCCTTCTGTTTGTTTTCCTTCTTGTACACTATGCCAGTTTCCTGAGTAAATACTGATGCAAAATAACTGTTTTAAGATCTCCCCCATTATGTGAGGCTCCACACATAATCCTCTAGGGGACCAATTTTGTTCCTCACTATCCTTTTACTCTTAATATACTTATAGAAGCCCTTCGGGTTTACCAACACTTTATCTTCCAGAGCAACCTCATTCTTCTCTTTGCCTTCCTGGTTTCCTCCTTGAGTATTTTCTTGGATTTTCTGTTCTCTTCAATTACCTCATTAGCTCCTTGTTGCCTATACTTGCTATATCCCTCCCTCTTCTTCTTCATCAGGTTGCTAATATCCCTTGACAACCAGAATTCCCTATGTCTATTAACTTTGCCTTTAATCCTAATAGGAACATGAAAACTCTGCACTCTCAAGATTTTACCTATGAAGGCCATCCACTTGCTTAACCCACCCTTGCCAGCAAATAACATATCCCAATCCACCCTTCCTAGATCCTTTCTGACTTCCACAAAATTTGCCTTCCTCCAATTTAAAATCCCAATATGAGGACTAGTCTTATCCTTTATCATAATTAACTTGAAGCTAATGACGTTATGGTCACTGGACCCAAAATGCTCAGCTACATATTCATCTCTCACCTGACCTGATTGAATTTTCCTGAACACATTTCACAAACCAAGCCATCCAGCCCTTTCACAGTATGGGAGTCCCAGTCAATGTTTGGAAAGTTAAAATCTCCTACTATCACAACATTCTGCTTCTTGCATTGGTCTGCTATCTCTCTACAGATTTGCTTCTCCAATTCTGACTATTGGGCAGTCTAGAATGCAGCCTTATCTGTGTGGCCACACCCTTCTCATTCCTCAACTCCACTCATATGGCCCCTGTAGACAAACCCTCCTAGCTGTCCTGACTTCACACAGCTGAGATATTTTTCCCTAACTAGCAAAGCCACTCCTCCCCCTTTCATCCCTTCCATCTATCACGTCTGAAGCAATGGAACCCTGGAACATTAAGATGCTAATCCTGCTCTTTGTGCAAGCAAGTTTCACTAATGACAATAACATCTTTGCTACTTGCATTGAAATAGTGGGACCTGAGAACATTTCCACCACATGCAACCAGATGACTTCTAAAAGTGCATGCAAATTCCATTATCTTTCCCCTCTTCCACTTCTCTATCTGCTCTGTTCCCATCCCCCTGCAGATCTAGTTTAAACTCCCAAAGCAGCACTACAAACCTTACCACAAGGATATTCATCCACTTCCAGTTCATATCCAAACTGTCCCATCGTAACATCTTCCCTAGAATAGACCCCAGTGATCCGGGAACCTGAAGTCCTCCCTCCTGCACCATGTCTTTAACCACATCTTACGCTGCATTATCCTCCTATTTCTAATCTCACTTGGCACAGATAGCAATCCTGAGATCATACCCTTGAGTTCTAGTCCTTCAACTTAGCACTTAACTCCCTGAATTCTTTTTGAAGGACCTCATCACTGTTCCTACTCATGACATTGGTCCCTACATGGACTAAGACATCTGGCTGATTATCCTCCCACCTGGGAATGCCGTGAACTTGATCTGATCTATCTCAGACCCTGGCACCAAGGAGGTAACTTGCCATACGGGATTCTCAATCTCTTCCAAAGTACCTCTTATTTGTGCCCCTAACTATGCAATCCCCTATCACTACATCTTGCCTCTTCTCCTCCATTCCAATCTTAGCCACCAGACCAGACTCCATGCCAGAGACCTGATCCCTTTGGCTTGTTCCACCGCTCCCCAATACTTTCCAAAATGGTATAGTTGTTATTGAGGGGGAAGGTCACGGGGTGCCGTGCAGTGCTTGCCTGTTACCTTTCCCTCTCCTGACTGTCACCTTCCTCTTGTCTCCTTGGTGTCCCTCTAACTCCTGTCTCTCATACCTTAGCTTCCCAAATGATCTGGAATTCATCCAATGTCACCTCAAAATCCCTAAATTGGTTTGTAAGGAGCTGCCATTGGATGCTCTTCTCACAGATGAAGTTGTCAGGAATACTCTTCGATTCCCTGACTACCCACATTTTGCAAGAGGAGCATGTCCCTACCCTGGTTGCTATTCCCACTCTCTATGAAATGGAGTGCTTGCTTTGGCAGCAGATATACTAAAACTGGAATAATACAGAGGAGATTAGCATGGCCCCGCACAAGGATAACATGCAAATTAGTGAAATGATCCATTTAAAAAAATAAAATAAAATAAAATAAAAAGAATGGGGAAAAAAAGTGAGAAAACCTATCCTGACCCCCTAATGCAACTCCTGTACCCTGCTCCTCAGCCTCTGTTCACCAAAGACTCAAATTCCCATTCCCACACACCTCCCACAATGGCCACTCTGCTCTGTCCCTGCTTTACTTTCACTTGCTCCTGCTTCTGTGTAGCTTTTTCATACTGCAACTTGATTGGTCCACTGCTAATGCGCCGAGTCCTGTGAAATACACCTCATTTTAAACACTTCGCCCCAACCTTGGTGTACGTTTTTCTCTCTCTGCGACTTGATTGGTCCACTGCTAATGCGCCGAGTCCTGTGAAATACACCTCATTTTAAACACTTCGCCCCAACCTTGGTGTACGTTTTTCTCTCTCTGAGACTTGATTGGCTTGCTGATAATGTACTGTGATCTGTGAAACGCTCCACAGAACACGAGTAATGAGCAAACAAAATAGCACTGAAATAAAATGTATTAAATAGAATGGCAACTTGTGGTGGTACACCACCAGCCTACTGCAGGGCGTGACTTCTGAATCTGCAGAAGAGCACGGGAGGACAAGGCAACAACTGGCTGGCTGTCAATCAGCCGACCTGAATGGACTAAGCCCCACCCTGTCGGCTATCACTCACCCTCCGTGATATAAGCTAGATCTGGCCCTTTGAAGAAAGACTCAGAGCTTGCAACAGCATTCTCACAGCCAGCTCTGTGGAAGTTTATGTTGAATAAAGCCTGTAGAACAGACTTTGTTTTGTGTGTTTGCTTCTGTTCAATAGCTCACCACACAACTTAAAATGAATCCCAATGGTTTAAACCACCCATATAATATTGAAAATGAAATGGATAAAAATCTTCCACATTAATAATAATTGTAGGAATGTACAATCATAAAAAAACAGACAGGAGTAGAGCAAATTTTTAAAATATGGAAGTATAATCATTAGTCTGTTTCAAATTGCTTGCTAAGGAAATGGCAAGGAATTTGCAGTCCATAGAGATTGGAGACCAGCCACCAACTTCCAAACTTGAATTTTGCAACCACAACACCCAGGGGAACATTTGGGAGGAATCTCAGTTTGTAAGAACAAATGAAGCAAAAGGGTTTTAGACACCACCATATTATGCAGGTAGTTAAACAAGCAAGTCCCAGTAATAGAATAAACTTTGATTAGTGGATAAGCCTGGTGCCTGACCTTTGATGTGGCTGGAGCCATCAAAGTCTGCCAATTCTCATTATCATTTGTGGAGGATCGTAATGAACTACAACACTTTGGAATGTCCTGAAAGTGCATGAAGGAAAATAAGTGATGGTGAGGGTACAGGACCTGGGAGCTCATCCATTCTCTAAACCTTCTTTGGTTTCACTTTCCACTTAATGTAGAACAAATATGGGTTTTAGACAGCAGGCATGTAATGGCACAATCAAGAAATTTTGCCACTGCATGGGAAGTCGGAAAAGGAATGTGCAGCCACTTTGAGTCAATTCCTGCAAAGCGATTTATTCTGCAGGACCCCTACAACCTTTTGGAGGAAGCCTGCATTGTAAATTGTACCGGAAAAATTAATTGACAGTCATCCATTCTTCTCACATCCAACCACCAGGACTGTTGGACTTGCGTACTTGCAGCCTAAAAAGGCGCTCAGTATGGAAGGACCAGAGGGGCAGTAATTATGTTAATTTTTTCCTGCTGTTTTCCTGACATTGTAGTCTAAAAACTATAAAAGAGTTGTTGCATGTGAAAATAAGATTAGATGAGTTGGCAGAGAGATAAAGCATCACAAGATTTCATTACATTATCTCTTTGGCTTGGCTTCGCGGACGAAGATTTATGGAGGGGGTAAAAAGTCCACGTCAGCTGCAGGCTCGTTTGTGGCTGACCAGTCCGATGCGGGACAGGCAGACACGATTGCAGCGGTTGCAAGGGAAAATTGGTTGGTTGGGGTTGGGTGTTGGGTTTTTCCTCCTTTGCCTTTTGTCAGTGAGGTGGGCTCTGCGGTCTTCTTCAAAGGAGGCTGCTGCCCGCCAAACTGTGAGGCGCCAAGATGCACGGTTTGAGGCGTTATCAGCCCACTGGCGGTGGTCAATGTGGCAGGCACCAAGAGATTTCTTTAGGCAGTCCTTGTACCTTTTCTTTGGTGCACCTCTGTCACGGTGGCCAGTGGAGAGCTCGCCATATAATACGATCTTGGGAAGGCGATGGTCCTCCATTCTGGAGACGTGACCCATCCAGCGCAGCTGGATCTTCAGCAGCGTGGACTCGATGCTGTCGACCTCTGCCATCTCGAGTACCTCGACGTTAGGGGTGTGAGCGCTCCAATGGATGTTGAGGATGGAGCGGAGACAACGCTGGTGGAAGCGTTCTAGGAGCCGTAGGTGGTGTCGGTAAAGGACCCATGATTCGGAGCCGAACAGGAGTGTGGGTATGACAACGGCTCTGTATACGCTTATCTTTGTGAGGTTTTTCAGGACGCTGTTACATTACATTATAAGAATATAGAAAATGTCTGGATGGTGAATTTTTATGTAAGATCCTTAATTGTAGACAAACATGAGTTTCATAGTTTGCTTTCCTCTATATTTTCATTTTGATACATGGACAGGCACCATAAACTTAATATACCATTGTGATAGTACAGATTCTATCACCAATGTGTATATGTACAGATTGTAGTGTAGGATGACTGTGATTGGCTGAGAGCATAGCCATGCCTACTGGCAGGTCTTAAAGGGTTGCTCCTAGCCAGACCAGGTCATTCTGGACTGGTCGACCTACATATGATATGCTCCAATCTTCTGTCCCTTACCCTATCACTTCCTATCCCCTTCCAGATTCAACCTCTTTTACCCCTTTGATATACACATTGTATCACCCTTACTACTTTAGTCTCATTTAAGAGTCCCAATCCAAAATGTTGACTGACCATTTCCATCCATGGATACTACTGTAGGCCGCCTTTGATTCTTTCAACGCGCTCTGCAACCATATGTAGTGTAAATATTATGAGATGGTTTAGGTAACTGAGTTTCTGGCCAAATACTTAATGTCTATTGATATGCCAAACAAGAATACTAATTCCCAAACTACACATTGCTGATTAGAGAATGGATTAGTGTTATCTTCCATTAATTATAGTCTAAAGTATACAAAATGCCACTTAAATTATACAACACGGCATGTTTCCACTTTGAGATTTGGATACAAATGCTCATCTTGGGGATATACACACTTTTAACTCAAATAAACTCATTGCTGTATTTTCTGCAATTAATATAATTTAGCTGAAATTTAAAGAAGAAATCAAACAACTTGATTTCACATGAACATTTCAAGTTTTGGGGAAATTAAATTACATTTGCCTTGGATACAAGTTAAATTAATTTTTGGAAAAAGTATTAAAAGTGAGTCTTCCATTTGATCCAATGTTGTTTTTATATATAAAAATATTACATTTGCCATCAGACTGAAAACTGTAGTCAGGATCCAGACATTAAAGGTTATTGAGTTGGTCAGGAGGAGCACAAAATTAAATTATTTGCTGATGACATACTGATATATCTGACATACCCTGCGGCTACTCTGCCTCAACTACACGGGATACTGGAGAACTATGGGAAACTTTCTGGGTACAAAATCAATTGTAAAACGAGCAAGGCCATGCCACTCACCGAGGATAATTATAGCCAAATTTAAAGAAAATAGTAATTTAAAGTGGCCACAGGAAGGGATCAAATACCTAGGAGTTAATATTGATGGTAACTTGAATAATCTATGCAATTTAAACTACGCCCCTTTGCTGGAGAGAGTTGAGGAGGACCTAAAGTGGTGGATGTCCCTGCCCATAACATTGGTGGGCAATGTTAACTGCATCCAAATGAATGTGTTGCCAAGGTTCCAATATCTTTTCAAACATTGACTGTGCCGTTGCCCCGGGGTTTCTTTAAACAGTTGCTACATAAGGTTAGAAGGTTTCTCTGGAGTGGTAAGGTGCTAAGATCTCTGTGGGAAAAATTAACATGGGACTCTAGTCTAGGCGGATTAAAAATGCCAGACTTCAAAAAATATTATTAGGCAGCTCAGTTGAGATACATTGCCTCTCTCTTTCAGGGAGGAGGTGTATCATCCTGGGCATAAATTGATCTGACTTGGTGGGCAAGAAGATGGCAGAGGATTTTATTTACAAATGGGATGCCAAATTGGTGTCAGGGAAGAAGAGCAGCCCCATACTAAAACAAATGATTTGTATCTGGACCAAAATTAACCAGTATCTGAACATGGAGCTGTCACCAATAACACCCCTGACTCCCAATAAATTAATACCATTAACAGTAGGTAACAAAAATCTAGACATCTGGCACTATAATGGCATCAGGTGTTTAGGGGACTGTTACGAACAGGGGCAATTAATGTCATTTGAGCAGCTAAAAAATAAATAAGCTTTGGCAAATCATTCAACTACTACTGTCTTATCTATGGGACGTATTGGGTCCAAGTATGGCCCTACCTCGAATCAGGCCTTGATTTGAAGGGGGAGCGGTAAGAAATTTATTACAGCAACATATTGCCTGTTTCAGTCAGAGGGATCCAAATCCGGCCTTCATAGGTCGAGAGAAAGATAGAAGTGGACTTGGGAATAGTAATTGATGAGAGATGCTGGTCTGACTTGTGCCAGGAAAGCATGACCATGGACATCATTGCAAGATATAACTTTTTGCATCAATTGTATCTAACACTGCAGAAAATAAACAGATTAAAACCAGAACTCCTGGATCAATGCTTCAGATGTAGCATTGTGACCAGGACGTCTGTGCACGCAACCTTGTCATGTACCAAGGTGAGGTCATTTTGGGTAGATCTAGGCCAAGTCCTGGAGAAAATTACAGGCAAGTGATTCCCACAGAACCCAGAGTTGTTCCTGCTGGGAAATATAACGGACATAAGGCTTACAATGAAGCTGTCCATATTTCAAATCCAATTTGTGTTAATCGCATTGGCAGTGGCCAGGATGTACATTGCAGCATCTTGGAAATCTGACTCTAGTCTTAGTATCGAACGAAGGAACAAGGAAATGCAAAGCTGCTTTCCCCTTGGAGAAAATAACTTATAACCTGAGAAACAAATACAATACCTTTCGTAAGATCGGGCAGCCATACATGTGCTGCATAAACACATGACGGTGATTGGTTTCCCCATTCCTTGCTGTGATTTCCTGTCCCTCGCACTGATCCTGATCAAGGAAAGTCATGAAGGAATATCAGCCCAGAGGCCACCCACTGAGCTGCAACAATCCCCGCCCCATGTTATTTATTTTCCTGGTGTTAAAGTTTGTTGTCATTGGTTTAAATTTGAGTGAGTCGTCTTGTTTTGTGTGTTGGGGGGATGGGGGGGAGGGAGGTTGGTAGAGACACGGGCTTGTGTGAAAATATAAATAAAATATTTTAAAAAAACTAGTAGCAAATTCACAAACACGAAAATAAAGAACAAATGCGAAAAGTGACCTGATAATTATTTTATGCTTATTGTTCAATACTATCTTTTTAGCAGGAATCTGTGGGGATTAACAAACTATGTCACTGGAAACTGAAACCTGATAGATGAGAAGTTTTTATTCTACCCCTCCACCACCAGACTCCTCAATGCAAACTCAGAGTCTCATTTAAGGACACTTACTTGTGCACTTCATTGATTTTATTTTGGTTCTCTCGATATTGCACTGTCAGTTTGTTTACATTCATTATCTGTTTACAGTCCTTTGTTTACATGTTTACGCTGTGTACTTTTATTTGCACTACCAAATAGTGCTCATTCTGCTGCACCCGCAGGAAAAAGGAATCTCAGGATTGTATGTGATGTCATGTATGCACTCTGACAAGAAATCTGGAAGCAGGGACTTTCTTGGAAACTCTAAACTAAAAGTAAAGTAAGCTTTATCTTGCATTGGTATCCTTCAATATGGTGATCCTGAAGCAGAGAGGACTTACTGAGGAATCAGTATATTAAATTGTATATTGTCATGTGTGCAGAGATACAGAGAAAAGCATACCATATAAGCAGCTCAGAAAATCTTGTCTTATTCCAGTGAAATTTTGGATCCAGAAGAGAAATACACAGAAAATGGTAACAAGATTAATCATGATATATGTGCAGCTCAAGTTTTTTTTTACACAGAGAGTGGTGACTTCCCGAAATGAGCTGTCAGGAATAGCAGTGGAAACTAAAACAATGGTACCATTCATGAGGCTTCTCAATAAATTTGTGAACATGGAGGGAATGGAGAGATATGATCATGTACAGACAGAGGAGATTTAGTTTAATTTGCTGTTTGGCAGAGATATCTTGGACTGAATGGACATTTCTTGTACTATATTCTATGACAACGGTAGCAATCAACTTTAATGTTAGCATTAATATAACAAGCAAGTCAAATTTAAAATTTAAATAAAAAATGAACACAGCTTCTTGATGGGAATTCAACATGGCTCTGGTCATACTGCTGTAACAATCCTGATGCCAGACAGGTGCCCTCTCTCTCTCTGTTGGGCACTCCCTGGCACTTACTTCCTTTCAATGTTAGAACAGTTAAGTTGTGCCATGGCAGTCAAAGCAAGGTGTATCTTCAGAATACTCCTCTGGGCTTCAATTTCCAAAAGCTCTCAGACAGAATGGTTCTCTCTTAGTCCCTCATTGCCCAAGGTGGACAGGAAGTTCAATTGTAGGTGAGTCAACAGTTTTACCAGTACCTGGGCTGCTTGCGATTCTACTAGGCCCACTCCCTCCACAGCTATACTACCTTTGTGACTCCACATTCACCTACCCTAGAGCAATTATGTAATTCAGTCCTCATTCTTTCCACTTCTTTAATAACTCTCTGAAGCACTGTTAGATGATTGCACCAACTATCAATTAAACACCTGCTGGAGATCAACCAACAACTAATTAGAAATTGGGTTATAGGGGAAATAAGCACATTTTATCACCAACAACTGTACATTACTGGAACAGATGGAGTACTAACAGGTTGTAGAATTGTAGAATTCTAAAGCACAGAAATAATCCCTATGGCTCTAGTTGTGCATGCTGACCAAATTGTCCTGCTAACCTGCATTTGGCCCATATCTCTGTAATCCTTTCCTATCCATGTGCAAACAATGAGAAGCTGGAGAAACTCAGCAGATCCAGGCAACATCCATGGATAGAAATAGTCCACATTTAATGCTGCAACCCTTAATCGGGCCTAAAGAAGGAAGGGATGATATCAAGGGACAAATAAATGAGGCGGGGGGGGGGGGGGGAGAAGCTGGAGGGGTAAGAGGTGATTAGGTCTTGGATGGGATAGGTAGAAAGACATGGAGCGAGAGGTCACTGAGAGGAGCGAAGGGTTGGAAAGTAAAGTAAGAACAGGACAAAGTAGAGCTGGAAGCAGTTAATGTAGAAACATCCTTGTGTTTCATTCAAAGATCATTTAAATTATGGAAACATGAATCCTATAAATTTCTATTATTTTCTGTTCTTTTACCCAGCATAGAGAAGTCCAAAGTTAGAAAGTATGGATTTAAGGCAACAGGGGAGAGCTTTAAAAGGGACATGAGTAGAAACGTTTTTACAGAGATGGTAATGGGTATGTAAACGAGTTGTCAAAGGAAGTGGTTGAGTTATGTCCAATTGCAATCTTAACTATTTACAGCACAGAAACAGCCCAGTTCGGCCCTACTAGGATGGAGAAGATGGAAGATGCTGAACATCTTCCATCTTCTTCCTCCTAGTCCCACTGATCCACATTTGGCCCATCATCCCTCACACCTCTCCCATCCACATACCTATTCAACTTTTACTTGAATATTAACATCAATCTTGCTACTACCACCTCTG
Organism: Narcine bancroftii; assembly: GCF_036971445.1. Taxonomy (NCBI): domain Eukaryota; kingdom Metazoa; phylum Chordata; class Chondrichthyes; order Torpediniformes; family Narcinidae; genus Narcine; species Narcine bancroftii. The sequence goes on from NC_091471.1 coordinate 78,109,784, forward strand.
CCAGAAGTTCATTCCACACCTCCATCACCCTCTGCGTGAAGCAATTCCCCCTCATGTTTCCCCTAAAATGGAAAAAGCCTATCCACATTTACTCTATCTGTCCCTCTTATAATTTTGAATATCTCTATCAAATCATTCCTCAATCTTCTACGCTCCTGGGAATAAAGTTCGAGCCTGCTCAACCTTTCCCTGTAACTCAAACCCTGAAACCCTGGCCACATTCTCGTAAACCTCCTCTGCTCTCTCTCTACTGTTTATATCCTTCCTGTAATTCTGTGACCAAAACTACACACAGTATTCCAAATTTGGCCTCATCAATGCCTTGTACAATTTCAACGTCACAAAACATCTCTTGTGTTTAATACTCTGATTTATGAAGGCTAACATTACTAATTGCTTCACCACCCTATCCCCATGTGATTCAACTTTCAGGGAATTATGTACCAAGACTCCTAAATCCCTTTGTCCTACTGCACTCCTCAATTGTCTACCATTTAACGTGTATTATCTGTTTTGATTAGTCCTATCAAAATGTAGCATCTCACATTTAATGGTATTAAATTCCATTTGGCATCTTTCAGCCTACTCTTCTAACTGCCCTCTATCACCTTGTAAACTTTGTCCACAACACTGCCAATCTTTATATCATCTACAAATTTACTAATCCAATTTACCACTCTATCATCTAGATCATTAATATATATGACAAACAACAGTGGAGCCAGTACTGATTCCCTGAGGCACTCCACTCGTCACCGGCCTCCAATTCGACAAACAATTTTCCACGACTACTCTCTGGCATTCCCCCTCCAACCATTGCTGAATCCATTTCACTACTTTATCATTAATACCTAATGTTTCAACCTTCCTTACTAACCTTGTCAAAAACCTTACTAAAGTCCAAATAGACAACATCCACCGCCTTCCCCTCAACAACCTTTTTAGTAACCTCCTTGAAAAACTCTATAAGATTTATTTAGCATGATCTACCATGTACAAAACCATGCTGACTACTCCGAATCAATCCTGAATCAATAGTTGTGTATATACCATCTTTAAGAATACTTTCCATTAATTACCCACCACCAATGTCAGACTTACAAGCCTATAATTACCAGGTTTACTTTTGGATCCTTTTTTGAACAGCGGAACAACATGAACCACCCTCCAGTCCTCTGGCACTTCCCCCGTGGCCAGTAACATTTTAAATATTTCTGTCAATGTCCCCACTATTTGTTCACTAACCTTCCTCAGGGATCTAGGGAATATTTTGTCAGAACCTGGAGATTTATCCACCTTGAACATGAATTGGAAAGTTTTTGAGGAAAATGGACTACAGATAGGTAATTGGGACTAGCTCAAATAAGCAATTTGACCAGCATTGACTAGTTGGGCCAAAGGGCCTGTTTCTGCACTGTATAGCTAGATTGCTCTTTGATATGAAGGATAAATGATTAGATTGGTGCCTCAATGTTTGCAGCTGATGTGTGAAGTGAAACAACCAGACTTTAGAACTTTTAAAGGCATGCATTTGCACAATAACTTCCCCATCTTCTTCCCTGGTTGGGCAACAAATGGCATGGACAGTAACCCACTTTATAAAATGTCCTAATGCCTGAGATAAGTGAATAAAATCGAGACTAATGGGGAACAGTGGAGATTTTCTCATAGATACAGTAATAGTATTAATATACTTTAATGCACTGGTGTTTTAATCCTCAAAAGTGGGCTTGCATGTGACCTTCTGTCTCCTTGGCAAATGTATTACTAACCACAGCTGACTTCAACATTCTTGATAGTTTAAATTTTTATTTGCAAGTGACACAGCCTTGGTGCCTTTATCCAATCATTCTCAAATGGAGCCATAGGCCCCACTGGGTGTCACAGCACATTCAAGGGAGGGAGGGGAAAGGGCTAAATATCATAATTTTTCTTTGTTTTTATGTTGTCAGTAGGAGAAAAGTTAGGAAGAAACCAACTAAACTTGTCTGCTTCACAGCAAAGGTTAAGGATGGCTGCCTTAGAGCACAGCTGATACACCAGGAAAACAATCTCACAACAGAGTTAAATGCTGTCAGAAAATTACAGTAAATTGTAGTTGTAAGATTACATCTGATTTATTCCTAATGATTTTAAATTAGCCGACGTAGAAATGCAAAACACCATTATTATTCACATTGTGGATGTGCAGACGCTCATTCAGACATTAAGCTATGATGTACAAGTTTTCATTTATTCAATTCAAACATATATATTGTTCAAAGAGCAATTTTTGACAACGATGAAACACAATTAGATGTTTACATCTTAACATAACAACTTCTGTTCTGAGTGTACATCAGTCGTACTTCCAAATAATGTTTGACAAATATATGTACGGTACGTTTCGAATTATCCAAAATGTTCGGGACGGACATGTATCAATCAGTTAACTGCATTTTCTCGATATCTGATCTGCAGTCTAGTTTAAGCAGTAGAATACTTGTATTGGCCGTCGACGATCCTGACACCTCCCCACTGCTATCGCCAAACCTGCCCAGATGCCCAAGGTCCCCACTCGGATCCCCGACATCTCCCCACCGCTGTCCGTGAAATCCTAGCCCCACTGCTGACCCAACAGAGCTCCTGACGCCACAGCTGCCAACCCAAACACTGGATGCAGTCACCGACCCGACAGAGTTCCCGACGTCACGTCTGCTGACACGAACCCTGGCCCAGGCCACCGACCCACCGGAACTCCTGATGCCCTGGCTGCAAATTGTAACCTGGATCCCGACCACCTTCTCACTGGAGCTCCCCACACTTCGACCACCAGTTCTATTATTGACACAATCTGCCTACCTGCAGGAGATCTAAATACTGATGCTACTGACTCTTACCTGAGCCCTGGCCGTCCTCAAGCCGGAGCTTCCCAAGGTCCCTGCTCTGATCCCAGCCCAGTAGCATCAGCATAATACTTGTACTGCATCAGGATAAAACAACAACATAGGACAAGGGAAAGTTTTTCAAGCATGAAATAAAGTTTAATAGAGTTCCATTGGATTCAAAATGGCACTGAGTCCCACTAGAGCACAGCAGGTAAAAGAAAGTCAACTTTTTTTTTAACTTGTGATGTCATGTCGCCACTGAAAATTTTTGCAGATAACTGCTAATTTTGATAAAGTAGCTTTCAGATAATAGGAAACGTACTGTATATTTTTTATAAATTGTACATTTTTGCCATTGCTAAGGTGAAAATGATCACAACAGAACTTTAAACACCCAGTGTTGCAGCCAGTAGAGCTGCTGCTTCCTAGTCCAGTGACTGGGGTTCAATCCTTGATCTCTTCTGTTATCCCTGTCACCACTTGGTGGTACCTAGTGGGAAGCCACATCCCAATGATGCACAAACTGGCAGATTAATTGGCTACTCTCGCTCACTGCCAATGTGTCATTAAGTATAGTTGTTATGGTAGAATCTGAAAAAAATAGATTAGGATGAACGTAAATGAGTGCTTGATGGTCATTGCAGGCTTGATGGAACAAATGGCCTGTTTCTGTGCACTGCATGACTTTATCACTTGGCATACTTATTCATCGCAGAACAGAAAATCTTGAAATGAGACAATGCATGAATTATACTTCAAAGTCCTTAAGAATTTAATCATTATAATAATATATTGCCAAATGAAATTTTTTGTAAAGATATTTAATGGGCATACTTACATTATAGTAATGCTCTGTTCTTGAATTTTTTTTTGATGTTTAAATAAAAACTGAAAACCCTTAGAATTATGGAATCACAGAAAAAATGGGTCCAGGAGTAGCCTTTTGAGTCTATACCACTATTCAACGGAATTATGGCTGATCCAATGATTTCATTGTCTTACACCTGCATTCTCTTCATACCCCTTGATCTCTTTAGCCAGTAGGACCTCATCCAACTCCCTTTTAAACAGCACTGGAGATCAAGGATTGAACCCAAGTCCCTCAAAAGAACTGGCCTCAACAACTTTCTGTGTCAGGAAGTTCCACAAGATCACAGTTCTTCCTCATCTCAGTCTTAAATGACCGATCCCTTTTCCTTCGATTGTGACCCCTAGTTCTGGACTGCTATAATATCAGCAACATTCTTCGTGCATCCAATATGGCTCAATGAGATCCCTCTCATTCTTCTAAATTACAATGACTATAATCCTTGTCCATTCAGTCTTTCTTCACACATCAGTTCTGCCATCCCAGAACCTTCGCTGCCACCTCTCAATACACAATACTCAAACTGCGGCATCACTAAGGCACTATACAACTGTGGTAAGACCTCTCTGCTTTTATATTCAAAAATTCCAGCAATAAAACTTAACAAAGCTTTTGCTTTCTTCGCCACCTGCTGTACGTGCATTCCTTTCACACTCACAAGTGATCCCAGGAATTAACTATCAATCGGCCTTTAAAGTGCCTAGTGTGAAAGCAAAATCAGCTCAACGCCAGTGTCAGATTTTGTCATTTCACACCGGAGATTGATGGCCTTGACCCCTAGTACAATCCCTGGCATCTGTAGATGCCAGCATTGCAATCAGACAAGTGTGATATTGTGGGATTAAAATGACCCAAGTACTTGCGTGAGTGCAGGAACGTGAAGAAAGAAAAGATTAAAATTAAGGTATAAACTTTGCCATGGGAAAGTCACAGCGGGGGAGGAGGGCAGGGGTGGAGAGAGAGAGAGAGAGAGAGAGAGAGAGAGAGAGAGAGAGAGAGAGAAAGAGAGAGAGAGAGAAAGAGAGAGAGAAAGAGAGAGAGAGAATAAATAGCATTAGCAGACAGTTTTTAAACAGCGTGTGAAAGTTAGTAGTGCGAAAGTGCACAATTTATAAAGACTGTGGGAAAAAGCAATGGTGGATCTGAATTCCCAGAAGACCATGCAGCAGAGAAACTCCCTCTATGAATGCTCCGTGCATACAGCCTTTTCTCTCCTGCATGATATTCTGAGAGGCCAGATCCACCATTGCTCTTTCCCATAGTATTTATAAATTGTATGTGATAGTGGTACCAACTTTCCCACGCTGTATGAATTGTATGCGATAATGTTACCAACTCTCCCATGCTGTATAAATTATGCGCTAAAATGCTACCAATATTCCCACATTTAAAAATTGTCCGCTATTGCTATTTATTGCTAGCACTTACCCATGGTCCTTTATAAAGGTTTATATAGATTGGCACAACAACAACAAGGACTTAATTATGTTATAATTAGGCATGATTAATTTTGTTCAAATATAAGATCATATATCATACATTGATCAGGATTTAGGGCAGGTCCACCATCGCTCAATGTGTCATGATATCGCCAATAGAAGATAGAATAGTCCTAAGCCCGGGGATGGCTCCTTGCGAGTGTAAAAGCGTTCAGTGTCCTAGTTAGGAGTGGTCAAGTGTGAAAAGCCAAACCCCCCATTCCTGTCCCAGGACACTGAACAGCAAATTTTGTGGGATGCAAGTATGAAAGGAGCTTATGACTGATGCACCAGGACACCCAGGTTTCATTACACCTCCCTTTTTCCAAGTTTGTTACCTTTAAGCTAATATGTTTCCTGCCTGTTATTGACACCAAAGTGATAACCTCACATCTCTCTATATTAAACTGCATTTACCATACACTTGCCAATTTTCCTAATCAATCCAATTCACCATGCAGCCTCTTGGATTCTTCCTCACAACTAGCACTGCATCCCCACTTTTTGTCGTCTGAAAACATAGATATATTACATTCAATTCTTTTGTCTAAATCAGTGGTTCTCACCTTTTTCTTTCCACTCACATACCACTTTAAGTAATCTCTATGTCATCGGTGCTCTGTGATTAATAAAGGATTGCTTAAGGTGGGATGTGTGAGTGGGAAGGGAAGGTTGAGAATCACTGCTCTTGATCCAATTATTACTGAAATATTTTGCTTGAGAAAAATTGTCATTGCTCCATTTCCTCTGGAGTTATGAAACTGTGCACATAATGAGTCAATTAGATACAATTAAAACAGTGGTTTTCAAACTTTTTAATATGTCTTATAAATAATGGGGTCCCAACAGTGAACTTTGTTGAACCCCACAAGTAACTGCTTGCCAATCTAAAATGGACCCTTTTATAACCACCCTCTGCTCCCTGCCTGCCCTCCAGTTTACTATCCACGAAAGGCATTACCTCCTTTACTATTATTTCTTAACTTGCACTCCAATCTCTTGTGTGGGTCCGCCTCAAAAGTTGTTTTGAAAGTGTAAATGCACCATACTTTTGTATGGACTTGTTTGTCAACTGTTCTATAGATGTTGGAACTCTCTTGCCAAGAATGAGAAAATTTATTGTCTTAGTTTTCCTCATATTCTGCTTCTTTAGAAGTTGCAGTGGGTTTCCAGCCTGCATGGTACATAAGGATACAACTATGGCACACAACTGAAAACAAGTGGAAAAATATGATAGAACATGAGAGGTTTTACCAAGAGTTGGAAATATCAGGTGAGGCATGACTCTCATGGTAAACAAACAGAACTGTTCATTCATCTCATGCCTCCTCCCTACACTTTTCCATGGGAATTTTTTGTCAATCAAAACCATACCTTCTGTACAGAATCTGCAACTGTTATGAACAGAGATAGGAACTATGTATATCCTTAATAAACTCGATTGAAGCTTAATTGAAGAGTGTAGGCCCTGAACTAGGAAGTAATTCAATGTAAACTCAAGTATAGAAATCAAAATTTTTTAAAAAAGAAAGGAGAAAGAAAATAAATAGATTATTTATTTTAATCTGCTTATCAAATGTGCTTATAATCTGATATATTATAAGATTATTTAAATAAGCAGATTATTTTTACTTCACTATCTAATGGAATGAGATTCCTGACATATAATAGTTTATTTTTAATGTTGAAAGATTAATAATTAGGATTTACTGTGCTGTGAAAATAGTACTTGGATTGGTACTTAGGTTGGAAGAGATTGCACTTCCCAAAAAGACTGAAGCAGGTTAACTTTCTACAGGAGCTCCATCAAGAGCAACCTGGCCAGTTGCATCAGAGTGTGGTATAGTTGCTGCAGAGCATTTGATTAGAGGTCAATCCACAGGACTGGCACAGGAGCGGCAGAAAGGATCACTGGGGTCTCCCTCCCCCAACCCCCTCCCCCCACTATAGACATGATCTACCGGGATTGTTGTCTGAAGAAGGCTCGCAAAATCACTGTGCTACCCTGCACACAGCATCGTTCAGCTATTCTTGTTGGGAAAGAGGTACAGAAGATCAGAGCCAGAACCATGAGGCTGAGCAGTGGGACTGCTGAACAATTGAAAGAGCAAATCCTCTGAGATGTTACTATTTTTTAAAAATTCTATATGTATGTACCTACTGAATATGTATTGTTTGTCTGTATGCTTTGCATAAAGGACCAGAAAACACTGTTTAGTCAGGTTGCACTTGTACAATTGGATGATAATAACCTTGAACTTGAACAGTTAAGCACATATTTTTCTTGGTGAGTTCACAAGATGGGTATATACCATTGAGTGTATTTGACTGATGAAATACAATCTTTAGGAAGCCTTTAAAGGTGTAGAGTAGCACACATTGAAAAGTTGGGATTTTTGTGTTTCACTGTGAAGTTGCCATGTGAGTTCAAGGTTAGCGTTCACATTCTTTTTACAACAGAAACCAATGCAATATAAAACTTAAGACTTCAGGTCCAAAGAAAGGTCTCAGACCTGAAATGTTTCATATACTTCTCTTTCCACAGGTGCTGCTTGACCTGTGGAATGTTGGCATCTTTTCTCTTTTTACTTTAAGCTGTTAAGTCTGGTTCCACAGAACATATTAACTGATGGACTTCGGATATTTATTTGTGTAGGTAGCTCAAATGGATATAGGAACTACTCAGGAAGACTTTTAATGTTCATCCGGTAAAGATCATCATCCAGTTTGGTGACACTGAATTTTACATATGCTGATGGGCAACAGCATTGTTTAGAAGAAAAGAAATGAGTCTCAGGGAACTAATGGCTTGATTCAACTGCATTGTAAGGGAAGTGGTTTTACAATAGTTCCTTAAAAAATTATTAAAGAATTTAAAAATAATCTAATTTCTTGAATTCAAGTTTTAAGCCTTGTCAATTCCCTTTTCAACAGTGGTGTACATGGCTGCCAAAGCAGTTCCTGCATCCTGTGTTTCTTAAGGTATCATTGTGGAAATTACATCAAATGACATTCTTTGATTTATAAATGAACTATAGACATAGAATTATGAATATGCTCCAAGACAGGAAACTGCACAGGAAATAAAAGGACCACCCAATTTGTCTCTATCTGTTTAATGTTCAGTGCTTTACGAGTACTAGAAATGATGATGAAATTAGCAACCAAATCATTTGTTTGAGAGTCATTTGAGCCCTCAGCTGGCAAGAGTCCAATTTGGGTTTATTTGGCTTTTGGACATGCCACAAATTGTAAAAGGGATCAATTACAGGAAATTAAAGGGTCTTTGGTGATGAAATTTGGAAAGTTACAATGTTCTTCAGCTTGTGAAAGGACATAGATGGTATGGCTTTTCACTGTTATGCTTTTCACACTTGAATAAGGGAATGTACCACTGGTGTAGGTTGAGGATTGCAATGATGTAACAAATTCTGCACCAAAAGTTTAGAAAGAGGGTGGCACAGTTTACTGTAGTGCTGTAAGGAAGGAGTTTGTACACGGCTTTCCTCCGTGTGCTCTGGTTTCTTCTCATACTTCAAAATGTATGAGAGTTGTAGGTTAATTGGTGCATTTTGTGGCCGGAAGGGCCTGTTACCATGCTGTATGTTTAAGTTTAAAGAGGTCTCCACCACTCCTTTTGGACTTGTCACACTTGTCTTTTTTAATCTGTACCTCTATAAATCTGTTTAAATGTTCTGTGATGCTTTTGTTGATTTCAGTATTAAGAAAAATGTCTAATATTTATTTATTTCACTGCTTGCTTTTCACACAGGTATTCTGCATCTAGCAAGTTCATTCAATGTTGATATGAAAAGCCCAATGATATTTACAGGTTCACAAGGAGATATGTTTGGATATACTGTCAAACAATTTGCAAATGAAGAAGGAAAATGGCAAGTACTATGCATTTTTTAACAATTATAAAATTAACTGCTTTTGAAAGGGTGCACATTTGATCTCAGCCACTTGAGGTAAATGCACAGTAATGCAGGGGTTCTTTGGTATGTTCAGTTATATGCGGTCCAAAGAGTCACGTTCTTAACGCAGAGTTGCCACTGTATATATACACATAGTAGTTAAAGATAAATGTCTTCAATTTGAAATTGATTATATTTGAAATAGCAAGACTGGCTTTAGGGGTTTTGGTATGATGGACCAATAATATATCCTCAACAAGTCACCATCTGTAAAGACACTAACCTCTGGATAAGATAAGATTATCTGATTCTTATAATTTGGTCTACTCCAGATGTTCACTGCTGTCCAGGAGTGACAGAGCAAGAATGTAGCAAGCAATAAATGTTTATAATCTTGTACATAAATACTTCCCAATATGGGAAATGAATATATAACTAATTTCAGCATGTCAGTTATCCCTGGGTTCTTTTTTGTAAACCTTCTCTCGAACTCTTCCTAAACTAGCACATCCTTTCTTCAATATGGGGCATAAATCTGCACACAATACTCCAAATGTAGTTGGACCAATTCCTTCGAGAGCCTCAGCATTACATCCTTGTTTTTCAATATATGGTTGGAAATTCAAGTTCAAGTTTATTGTCCACTGATTGTACATATACATATACAACCCAACAAAACAGTGTATCACTGGACCATAGTGCTCATATACAGACACACAGGACACCCTACACACAAATGAATATATATGTAGTGATCCAATATAAATATATATAAAATAATTTACGAGTTTCTCAGATTGTTCATTACTCTCACTGCCCGAGGGAAGAAACTGTTTCCTGGCCAGCAGTCCTTGTTTTTATGCTCCTGTACCTCTACTTTGAAGTTAGCGTCTCAAAGTTACTATGGGCTGGATCATCCTCAATGATTTTCTGAGCCCTCTCTTAGCACTGCGCTCTGTAGATATCATCGATAGAGGGAAGGTTGACCCCAGTAAACTTCTCACAGTTTTAATCACCCTCAATCAAGATCTTTGATCTGATGCTTTGCAGTTACCATACTACACTATGATGCAACCAGCCAGAAGACTTTCTATTGGGCTCCAGTTGAACATTTTTAGAATGTAGAAGTTTTTAGAAGTAGCCTTGTCCTCTTCAAACTACACTACAAAGTGTAGGCAGTGCAGTGTCTTCTTGACTACTGAGGAGGTGTTGTGGGTCCACGATCGGTCATCTTTTAAATGGGGACCAAGACAATTTTGTGTCCCCTACTGTCTCTCTCTATGATGGACCCATTGATATGTAGTGGGCAGTAGTCCTTCGTTCTCCTGTAGTCCACAATCATCTCCTTTGTCTTGTCCATATTGAGCCTCAGCTGTTGCTCTTACACCACTTTACAAGCCTTTCAATCTCCTCTCTGTAAGCCAACTCATTATTGTGTCATACGCAAATGTGATGATTCTCTTGGAGCTGAACATGGCACAATTGTGAGTTAGCTGCATTAACAGTAGCAGGCCAAATACACATCTCTGAAGTTTTCCTGCCAAACTGAACAGACTGTGGTCTTTCAATCAAGAAGACTGGGATCCCATTGCAGAGAGTTTTAGCAAGGGTAATTTATCCACCAGCTCTATATTACACTATTAGGACAAATTTGCACAGACCCACCCATTTTCTAAATAGTTGCAAAGACTTTGAAAATGCCTCTATTCTGTAATAGTAATAGATCTATTAGAATTATATAGCTTGTATAAATCTTAAATTAAGAAATGTGTCATGGGTGAATTTGAAAGTTGTGGCAAAGAAAAAGCAAATTGCTCCCACATTATTTTGTGGATTCTTTCTTGGTCAGCAATAAAATCTGAGGACACAAAAGTTTACAAACACATGCACGCTTTCTGAGAGGATATTGTTACACAATGGGAAGTAGTGTATAATTGCAAGTGCTGAATTTGCTTGCTAATTTGTCAATTATTCCAAAGAAATTACCTTACAAGCTAAAGGATTTATGGAGAACCAAGGTTGCAAAGCTTAAGATTCTTTCTGGAAGGGATGCCACTTTTGAGGATGTTGTACAATTTTTGGAATGGCATGTGCATGTTAACACTGTACCATATTTGGAAATATTAAGGATACTTCAATCATTCCTAAAGATGTAAAGAAGTCTAAGTCATTTTCTCAACAGAAACCAAAGGGAAGTACCTTTGTTACTGCTGTGTCGATACAAGCACAGGAACAAGGAAACAAAGGAAAAGGAGGATCAGTCTGTTCAGGAAAGCAAAGATAAGCATGCTTTAGAAAGATTTTCACGATTCGAGAAAAATTTGCATGACAAGAAATTAATTTTTTAAAGAAGAATAGATTATGTTATGGCTGCTTGCGTAAAGGACACATCAGCAAAACTTGTTATAAGTGACTCAGTAGTGATATCTGCAGTTTAAAACATCTCACATTACTGCATACTCAACGAAGTAAAGTTGAAAAAGAAGTCAAACAATCTGAATCCAAGACTATCGAGACAATGAGAGAAGGTGCTTCACCTTTTGTTCAGACAAACAGTCTTACTGCGGCTGGTGACAAAACCCTCTCAATAGTTCTCGTGCAGGTTAAAGCTAAAGAGGGGAGCTTCATACTGAAAACCTATGCATCTCTTGATCCAGGAAGTACTGTATTATTTCGTACTGTTGAATCAATGAATAAACTTAATCTTCATGGAAAAAGATTACAGATCTTATTGAAGACAATGAATGATGAAAGGAACATTGAAATTTATATAGTTTCAGGTTTAGAGATTGCTGGATTGAATAGCAATGAATTTTGCGATCTTCCAAGTGTATATACTCAGAAGTCTATGCTTGTGAATAAGGAGAATATTCCATATCAGGATGATATCAAACAATGGGCTCATCTAAATGATGTTTGCTTACCTGAGATTGATGGTAAGATTGAGATGTTAATTGGATTAGATATACCAAAAGCTCTCGAACCTCTAGAAGTAATAAAGAGTCAAAATGACAGTCCTTATGCTGTGAGAACATTGCTTGAATGGACACTTAATGCACCATTAAAGGGAAAAATTAATAGTGATTAGGAAACATTGAACGTGAATGTCAACAGAATTTCAGTTCTGTGGGAATGATCTATGGGAACAACAGTTTAAAATTGTGATATTCAAGAACCTTCAAAGGAGGACAAGTAGTTTCTGGATTTAGTTTTCTGTTAAATATGTTGATGGTCGTTGCTTTATAACATTAACTTTGAAGAAAAGTGAAATTTGTATGCCAGATAATAAAATAATTACAGAACAGAGAATGCTGAATTTTAAGAGAAAATTCAAGAGAATTTTTTTCTTTCATTTGACAAATGTCATGTTGGACATGATAGCCAAGGGTTACGTAGAAAAAGGTATCAGGAGATATCTTGAAACATAAAGATGGTTTTAAAAACAAAAGGTATTTACCTTATCAGAGAGTTATACATCCACAAAAGAAGAAACTTCATATAGTATTTGATTGTGGAGCACTATTTCAAGGAGTTTCAATGAATTCTCAACTTCTACAAGGTCCAGACTTAACCAACACTTTAATAGATGTTCGGATACGATTTTGTAAAGAGCCTATTATAATTGCTGCAGATATTGAAGTGATGTTTCAAGTGAAAGTACCATCAGAAGATGGTGATTTTTTTACAATTGTTATGGTGGCATAATGGCGATTACAGTAAAGACATGATCGAATACAGAATGACAGTTCATCTATTTGGAGCAACTTCATCACTGAGTTGTGCAAAGTTTGCTCAGGAAATGTGCTGAAAATAATAAAGAGCAATTTAGTTCTCAAACTATAAGCATCATCAGAAATCATTTCCATGTTGATGATTGTCTCACTTCAGTTTTTTTCAGTAAAAGAAGCAATAGATCTTTATCAAGAGATAAAGGAGATCTGTAATAAAGGAGGTTTCTTCCTTATGAAATGGATTCACAACAGTTGAGATGTGTTGGCAGTTATTCCTGAGGTAGAAAGAGCAAAGGAGATAAAACACCTTGATTCAGATTGTGACACTCTACCTGTCGAAAAAATTTGAGGGTTTCAATAGTGCGTTCAATCTGATGTTTTCAAATTCAAAATTGTCTTGAAACAACGGCCATTAACAAGAAGTATTCTTTTAATCGTAAGTTCAATATACGATCCTTTGAGAGTCTTAAAAAATGTTTAAAGATTTGAAGTCAACAGATGCTTTAAACCTACAGATTTTGGAATTGCCACATTTGCTCAGTTACACCACTTTGCTGACACAAGCAAAGGTGGTTTTGGAACTGTCAGTTATTTAGTACTATGAAATAACCAAGAATGAGTACATTGTGGACTTGTAATGGGAAAAGCCAGAGTGGCTCCATTAAAGCCAGACACCAGACCTCGAATGAAATTGACTACTGCTACTTTGGTGAGCAAAATGGGCACTGTGCTAAGAAGAGAATTACAGAAGGAGTTAGTAGACCCTATGTTTTGGACTAATAGTACATCAGTACTTAAATATGTTAATAACAGACCACAAGGTTTCGTACCTTTTTGACTAACAGAGTTAATGAAATAAAAAAGATTTTGCCTGCTAATCAATGGAGATATGTTAAAATAGTGGATAATCTAGCTGGCATGGCTTCACAAGGATCAAAAGTTCAATCTTTTCTGAAAGGAGCTAACACTTGGGTGGTCAGTCCTCAATTTATTTCACAATCTCAAGAAGATTGGCCTGAAAATCCAGAAGAGTTAAAAGAAATTTCAATGGAGAATCCAGAAATCCAAAACAATAATGTAAATATGATTCAAATATCTAATAAAAATGATCTGATCATTCAATTAATTTGCTATCACTTTTTAATTTGAAAAAGGCAGTAGCATGGATTCTTACATTAAAAACTTGGGCCTTTAAATCATATCAAGAAAGAGAATCTGAAATCTCAAAAGAGCTGTTACCTAACAGTTGATAAGTTGGTGAAAGCTGAATTGGAGATTATTCGTTTTTGTCAGAAAAAGGTGTTTGATAACAAGATATCAAAATTGAAGAAGAATCTGAATGTTGCAAGATCAGTCATGTTTACAAGCTAAATCGTATTCTTGTAAATGATGTACTGAGAGTAGGAGGAAGTTTGGAAAAGACAATAATGTCACAAGATAATTATGCAAGATCGAAACAAGTGCAATTTTATTTGCAGATTTATTTTGGAAAAGATGGATTAAAGAATATCTTTCCTTGTTATAAGAATGACAAAAATGGTCTAAAGTGAAATAAAATTTTGCATGTGGAACTATTGTAATTATCATGGACATTTCATCACCAAGATTGCTGTGGAAAATTAAGGATACAATTTCAGACAAAATTTTCATTCTGCAAGTGCAGATTAAAACCAAGACTGGTTACTTAAATAGAGCTATTACTAAAATTTGTCTTTTGCAGGACACTGGAAATTTGGATTTCTAATCGTATACATACTATATTTACTTTGTTCATCTGTAATAGTAATTATTACATATTAGCCATTCATGCCTATTTGTAGCAGGTCAAGTGGCCACATGGCGCAGGGAGCTGAACAATCGCCTGTGTGGCTTGCCGAGCGGCCGCGCGGTGCCATGGGCCTGGTCACCACTCACTCACCTGGCCAGGGGGCCATGCATGGCACTGCAGCTGGGTTGCAGCACATTGGAGAGTCAGGTACTCATCTTCAAGATGGTGCACGACTCCCGTCATCTTACTTTAAGACACATGCCCTGCAGGTGAGCGGCAGGCACAGGGTGATGTCACTTCCAGTTCTGGTTGTCCGGGTCGGGAGGGATTTAAAAGAGGAGGCAAATTCAAATAAAATGTCTTTGCTAATACTGTGTCTGTGTATTCATTTAGTAGCTCTACTGGAGTAGTTGCTACAATTGGGGACCCTGACTACAAGAATCAGCCAAAGCTTGAATCCACAGTCAACATGGACACAGCAGCAGCAGTTCCCACAGCTGCAGTTAATGCAGTAGGCATTCACTTGCCCCTTTTCTGGGCCCACCAGCCTCGAGTGTGGCTGAAACAGATTAAGACCTAGCTCTGCTTTTCTGGAATAACAGTTGAAGATACAAAGTTTTGGAAGTTTGTTGGGGTACTGGACGCCGCTACAGCAGCTAAATTCATTGAATTTATTGGACACCCCCTTGCATAAAATAAATACATCAGGTTCCGCCACTTCCTCCTGGACACCCTGGAATTAACCAGGCATGAATAAGGCATGTGGCTTTTGAATATGAAGGGGCTAGGTGTCAGGAATCTGTCCGATTTAATGAATGAAATGCTCGCGCTAGCAATTCAATGCTTTCTTTTTGAGACCTTATTCCTGGCGAAGCACCTGGCTCACATCTCCATACCAATAGCAAACATGGATTTCAGCCATTCTCATGACATGACCTAGGAGGCTGACAGACTCTACCAAGGCAAGAGTCTGCCCACATACAGTCTGTGTTCTCGGCAGAGACATCTCCTCTGCCCTGCAAAACCACCTGTAACTGCGGTTCAAATAAAAAGGAAGAATGTACCAACAGGCACTGAGAATGGCATTTTTACCAAGAACGATGGTGGATGGAGACCCTGCAGTGACTACCACAGGCTCAATGATATAACTACACCTGACAGATACCCTATTCCACACATACAGGATTTCACTGCCCGCATGCACAATTGCTGTGTCTTTTCCAAGGTCGACTTCATCAAGGGATATCATCAAATCCTAATCCATCCAGATGACATTCCTAAAATGGCAATTATTACTCCTTTCGAGCTTTTTGAATTCCTCAGGATGCCACTTGATTTGAAGAACACCACTCAAACGTTCCAGTGCCTTATGAATGCTTTGGGCAGGGATTTAGAATTTGCATACATGTACTTAGATAACATCCTCATTGCCAGTCAAAATGAGCAAGATCACCAAAAGCATTTTTTTGTCACCTGTTCCAATGGCAGAACAACCATTGATTTTTTTAGCACATAAGATCATGGTAGAAGCTGTGTTTCCCTTAACCACCAAATTAGCTATAACCCCAGGAGGTGAGTGTGGGTGGGGGGGGGGGTGGGGGGGTGTCCATATAGCCCCATTGAGAAAGCCTGTTCTACATCATGTGGTGTGCAACCATTGAACAAAGTGAAAAAGATTTGTAAGTTCTCTGGTGGGTGAGAACTTTGCTGAAAAATGGTCATTTGCTGAGAGCCATCACAGCTGGGACAGTTGGAGATACACGGGAGACTGCAGGTGATGGAATTGGGAGCAAAACACAATCACCTGGAGGAGGTTGAGCACGATCAGTGGGAGAAAGAAAATTGTTGATAAAGGAATCCAGCTCAAAGCATTGACAATCCGATGAGTTGCTCCACTAGACTGTGTTTTACCTCAGCTGGAAGAGTTGTTTTCCTCTGCAATTTGAAACCCCAGGGTTGAATAAGTCTTTGATTCTACCATTAACGTTATTGCCGTGTCACATCATCATGACCTTTTATTTCTCCTTGCACTTAGGCTTTTGATTGGTTCTCCTTGGGAAGGACAGCCCAAAAACAGAACTGGTGATGTCTACAAATGCCCTACGTTCAAGACCAACAATCCAGAATGTGTGAAACTTAACCTGGCTGGTAAAATTAAAATATATATTCTCACATAAAAATTATAAAGCAAGAATGAAAAGTTCATTTACTTTGATCACACGATTGCATTGTCTTACAAACTGCACAATGCGTGCACCCACAAAATGGAAAATGGGTGAGTTAACTGGTTAATTTATGCCAGTACCTAAGCCTGGGAAAGGGATGTGAAACAACAGTGGGCTCCTCTCTTGAATGAAATTAAAATCACTGGTACACTCTAATGTTGAAAATCCCAACTGAAATCTCACTGCCAATTAAGCAGTTTTGCCTTCTGTCCAGCAGAATATAAAACTTCCAGCACTGGAACAGAACTTTTGCCCATTATGTCTGTACAATACCAAGTCAATCCAATCCCATCTGCCTGAACATGGTCAGTATCCTTCCATCCCCTGCCTTTTCATGTGCCTGTCTGAAAAGTTGTTATTGTTTCTGCTTCCATCACCTCACCTGAAAGCTCTTTGTGGACACTGTATGTAAAAAAAAAGACTTTTACCTTGCAAATATCATTTAAGCCTTCCCCCATCACCTCCTAGCTGTGCCCTCTATTTACATTTCCACAGGGAAAAAAGACTCGGCCTATCATATTTAAGCCTCTCATAATTTGATAACATTCTATCAGATTTCTAATTCTCCCGTATAAATAACCCAAGTTTGTTCAAGTTATCTTTATAATTAATGCTCTGCACTCTAGGCAACACTGAATGAACTCGCCAGCAGCCACTCCAAAGCTTCTACATTCTTCCTGTAGTACAGCAAATAGCACTGCACAAATTATTCTAAATGTGGGTTAACCAATGGTTAATAAAGTTACAGTATTATTTCTCAACTTTTGCCTAAGTGCAAAGAGAGGCTCTGATTACTCAGTGGTTAGAGCACTGGTCTTGTAAACCAGGGGTCCTGAGTTTGTTCCTTGCTGGGGCTTCATCCCTAAGAGGGGTGCTGGATATTTGGTGACTCTTTGTCTTTCTTGTGGTAGACAAAGTTTAAAAAATTCATGTATGTTACATTATAAATGTAGTACAGTACAACTCCAATTATTCAAAAGTGCCAGGACAGGGCCCATTTCGGATAAATATTTTTTTTCGGAGAACTGGTCATTTTTTTCAAAACAGCCCTGTAGCAACAGCATATCACTTCTAACAATGTTAAAACAACAACAAACAACAAGGTAAGGCTTTTTAAGCATTAGAATAATGTTTAATTCTCACCAAAAAAAATGCTAGTCACGGCTGATCACCAACACTTCCCCACTCATGCCGGGAGTCACAGAGCCCCACTCCTGCCTGGGAACTTGAGGTCCCCACTGCCACCGGGAGCCCAAGGTCTGCTGCTGCCACTTTTGGGAGACTGAGGTCCGCAGTCAGTTAGACTCTGAAAAAATTTTGGATAAATGAAGATTTTGGAGAATCCGATTTTGGATAATCGAGTTGCACTGTATTATGTGTCAATAATGGAACCTTTATCTTCACTTTGTTCAATGCCCAATAAAGGCCTTTTTCCTTCCACCTTTTTTTAACAATCCTATATACTGTGAATACTGGAAAGGCAAAAGAAAAAGGAAGGGGTTGCAGATTATTTGAGTTTTTGAAGCCTACAGGTACACAGTCAGATGACAAGGTGCCTTGAGATAATACTGGGCTTAAGGAGAACAATTACCCCTACCATAAAGAAGAAAACCCTGAGGCAAGAGTTGACTAATGGTTGGTGACACCTCTTCAAACACCAAAATTCCACTGCAATATAGTAGGAAGTTCAACAATCCTATCAAACACCCAACTTTCTCTTTCTTGTTCCACTATACTGCATTCACTTCAACAAAATGTAGTTATATTTGGAATTGGTGGAATTTCCATGATTAGCTTCATTAATCCAGTGACAAAAGACTTCAGACCTGCAGATGATTTGATAGTTAGCCTTTAGGTTTTGTGGCTCTTTCTGTGGGGGGGGGGGGGCATTCCAGGATTTGACACCTGTTTCTTGCTCCCATCCTTTCTGCAAGTGACAACGTGAAAGATTTTTTTCATGTTGCTTTGCTCATGTTAGTGGCAGGAGATAAGACTTGGCTCTACCACGATGATGTCCCTTCGGGAGAAGATGAGGGATTGGATCTTGAGCTAATGGGGCATATCATGTAGCTTTTGTAGATGTCAGTCTTAATTTTGATTTGATAGTGACTTCTCCTAACTCATCATTCTGTAACAAACCAAAACTACTGTCAAGATTAGTAAAACTCAATTGTAATTTTATGCATATTTCATTTTACAGAATTCATAACAATTCCTAACATCACTGAAGTAAAGGAAAACATGACACTAGGAATGTCATTGGCTACAAATCTTAAGCAAGGCTTTCTGGTAAGATTCCTATGAGACTTTAAATTATTGGATGCATAAAGATGAACAGATTGGTCAAAAATCAGATTCTAAGGTTGGATTTTTTTCCTTGCATATCCTTAAACCTCCATATATTTGTAATAAAATCTTATCTAATTTTGGATTCTGATTACATCCTTTGCTGTAGAAATCTCTTTAATAATCTCTTTACCTTATTTTCCCTACTTTACTCCTTAAAACAATGCTGTAAGAAAATACTTGACCATATGTCCTAATATTTATGTGATTCATCATGTTGTTTCCTGTGAAGTGATTCTATATATTGTTACATGAAAGAAGCTCTGCAAATGAAACCACAGGTGCACTGCATTCATTTCAAAAATTATAAGGTAATATTTCTGTTCCATTAAACTCTGGTTAGGCCATATTTGACTATTATGTTCAAAGTTGTGGTCCAAGTAAAGACATGACTTCACATACAACCCTGTGATCCTTTTTGCTGCAGGTAAGGCAAAATTTCCACTTGTTGGTAGTGCAATAAAACTATCCTCAAGAAGATATGTATACATGTAAATAAATAAAGAAGTGTAAATAAACTGACTTTGCAATATTGGTCTCCTCAATACAGGAAGGATATGGAAGCTAAGGAGAGGGGGTAGAGGAGATTTACCAGGATGGAAAAAATGCACAAATGCTGGAGAAACTCAGCAGGTCAAACAGTGCCTTTATGTAGCAAAGGTAAAGATACACATAACCAGTGTATCTTTATATTTGCTACATAAAGGCACTGTTTGACCTGCTAAGTTTTTCCACCAGTTGTGTGTTTTTCAATTTAACCACGGTGTCAACAGAATCCTGTTTTTTACCTCAGATTTACCAGGATGCTGCCTAGATTGGAGAGCATCTTATGAGGCAAGGTTAACAAAGCTAGGGCTTTTCTCTTTGGAGCGAAGAAGGATGAGATGTCTACAAGATTATAAGAGGCGTAGATAGGGTAGACAGCCAGTGCCTTTTTCTCAGGGTGAGAGTAGCAAATATCAGAGGACATCGATACAAAATAAGTGGAGGAAAGTTTAGAGAAGATGTCAGGGGTATTTGTTTTCATTTTGATAGAGGTGGTGGTGGAATCTGGAATAATAGGGACATTTAAAAGTGTCTGACCCAGTCACATGGATGCTAGAAAATTAAATGGATATTGGTGTGAAGTAGGGAAAGTTTAGTTTATTGAATAGGTTGTCACAACATCCTGGGCTGAAGGTCCTGTACTGTATTGTTATACTTTAACAGGCTAGAGGCAGCTAATGAAAGTGATGGATCCATATTCAGTAAATATTATTGAGAAGAGTGAAGAATGTTTGCAACAAGTCCAGAAGTTCACTTGGTTGCTTCTACCAATGATGAACACAATGGTTACACAATGTCACTAACAAGTGCCTCTTCACACCCTGTCCTCTTTTTTTCCGATTTCTCTGCCTCCACTGCATCTGTTCACAAGATGAGGCCTTCTGAATTCCGTCCTCCGAAAGTCCTCTTTCATAAATACACGTGAGTTTCCCCAACTGTCATTGATAAAGCCCACACCCATACCTCCATTTCCAGTGGTTTCACTCTTACCCCACCTCTTCCCCAGGTGGAGGAAGGACTGAGTCCATTTGGTCCTCACCCCACCAGCCTCCACAACCAACACCTTCTGTACCTCAGTCAACTTCAGTAGAATCCCTCCCAGCTGCCACATCTTTCCTCTCCAACCCTATCTGCTTTTTTGCGGGAATCAATCTCTCTGATTTTCCCTCTCCACCAACCCTTCCATCCCCCTTGGCATTTCCCACTGCAATCACAGAGTTGCAAAACTTAACCCTAATTTGACCCACCACACCCCCCCCACCCCATTCCCCTCCATTCAGGGGCACAAACAGACCATCCAGGTGAGGCAGAGCTTTATATTGCACATTATTCAACCTAATCTATTGCATTCAGTATGGCCTCCTCTACAAACACAGATTGGATGACTGCTTTGCTGAACACCTGCACCTGTGGATTCACAGTGGAACTTCCAGTAGCCAACCATTTCAATTCTCTTCACCATTCTTCCTTGTGTGAGTAGGCATTTATTGGCAAGAAGAAGAAGGGATTAGAGGAATGATGAATGAATGCCCATCCTCTGGCTCATGCCATTTGCAGGGTGAAGCCAAACGATAAACTTGAACAACAGATCACATTGTTCCTGGATAGCTTTAAACCCTATTGCATGAATGTAAATCTTAACCAATTTTAAATAACCCCCCCACCCCCCCCCCCCAACCTCTGTCTGGTTGCACTGGTTCCATTTATTCTTCCATTCTCATTTTTGACTCTAACATTCCACTCTCCCATGGGTCTCTCCCTCAATTTGTCTCTCCACCCTCTGCCCTACATCCTATTAATTCTTTGCTGCTTCCGAGCTTCATCTCCCTCTTCCTTTTCTTTTGTTCCCCATTTGATGTACTTTATATCACCTCTTCCTACTTTAGACTTGCTTAAGCATTAGGTGATCATTTCATTGGATGGCACAGTTGGCATAGCAGTTAGCACAACTCCTTTACAGCGCCAGCAATCTGGGTTCAAATCCTGCACTGTCTGTAAGGAGTTTGTACATTCTCCCCAGGTCTGCATGAGTTTTCTCCAGTGGCTCCAGTTACCTCTCACTGTTTGAAACATACCAGGGGTGTAGGTTAATTGGTGAAAATTTCAGACTCATGGGGCAAAATGGCCTTTTACCATGCTGTATGTCTAAATTTTTATTTTTAATTACCTGCGGCTGCTGCCTGACCCAATGAGTTCCTCCAGTAGCTCATTGGTTGCACATGATTCGAGCATCTGCAATTTTTGTGGTTCTCTGAGCAGTAAAGGTTCCTTTGCTGTTTTGTATATATCTGATCAGCTTGTACCCCTCCCTTAAAACAGAACGTAATGGTAATGTACATATCAAGAATTCTACCAAATTGATCTGAGTCTGGTGGCACATTGAAGTCACTAAAATTGAATTGACCTACAAAAACTCCCAAAACTGAAAATTTATTTCTGTATCAAAGATAAATATCTGACATTCATATGCAAATCAATTTACAATAATTTTGAATTCTTAAATCCATTTCAAATTTGTATGGCCAGTTTAATTTTTAAGTCTAAATCTATATAATGGTTTTGGTAGAAATTATTTTCAGCTTTAACAGCACACTAACCAGCTCCAAAATTAAACTGTCAACAACAAAGCCCTTTCAGGGAGCAACGCAATTTCAGAATTCCCTTGCATTAATTTTCATATTCATCAATGCTTAAAACTGTCACTATATATACACAAGGATTTTTTTAAAAAAACATACTTTAGATGAAGTGTGAATTCTTGTGCAACTCAGGTAATGACATCCCCAAATCTGACTAACTGGTTTTGTAGGTCCATTTATACAAAATTATATAGTATGTTTTCTAAATGGCATTCATCTCATGTGGTAATGTGAGCTGGGATGTGATCTTGAGGCTTTATAAAGCACTAGCGAGACCTCAGATTCTTGTGAGCAATTTTGGGCTCATTTATAAAAGGATGTGTTAATGTTAGACAGGGTTCAGAGGAGGTTCACATGGATGATTCCAGGAATGAAAGGATTATCATATGAGGAATGTTTGATGGCTCTTGGCCTGTACTCATTAGAATTTAGGAGAATGAGGAGGGATTTCATTGAAACATTTCAAACATTGAAAGACGTGGTCAGAGTAGATGTAGAAAGGTTGTTCCCCATGGTGGGAGAGTTTACCACAAGAGGACACAACTTCAGAATTGTAGGGTGTCCACTTATAACAGAGATGTGGAGAAATTCCTTTAGCCAGAGGGTGGAGAATCTGTGGAGTTTATTGTCACAGATGGTTGTGGAGGTCAAGTCATTGGGTGTATTTAAGGTGGAGATTGATGAATTCTTGATTATCCAGGGCATTAAAATTTATGGGGAGTAGACTGGGGAATGGGACTGTACAGGGGTGCAGTGCTAAATTTTTAAGTGCTGGAGCTCACCAAAAGCGGTGACAAGGAGGTGCCGGAGCCACCCCATGAGGGGCCAGAGCAGTGCTCCGGTGAGCTCCGGCAGCATTGCACCTCTTGGGGGGTGTGTATGAGAATGGATCAGCTCATGATTGAATGACAAGGCAGACTCGATGAGCTGAATAGCCTATTTTTGTTCCTATGGTCCTAAAGTCTAAATGTATGTTGTTGGATTCACTTTTGGTTTTTATATCTCTAGGCTTTAAACATGGTTGCTGACCATGTTCATTCTTTGGGAAGATCACAATTACTTATTGGTGAGAAAGTGAAATGAAGAGAAGGGAAGGGGAGAGGAAGGAGATGATGAATGTTTTACAAACATTTTAAAGTATGTTTTTTATTTCACATTCTTTATTTCAGACATGTGGGCCACTATACTCTTACAAGTGTGGAGGCTTGTATTATACTATTGGTGCCTGTTCGAATATAAGTTCTACTTTCCAAGTAGTAAACACCATCGCGCCTGCAGTCAGAGGTATGCAACAAACCATTACAATTCTATATGGTTTCAAAAGTAACTAAATTCACCCAGAAATATTGTTAAAGTCACCAGAATGACCAATTTAGGGAAAAATAACAGCCTTAATTTTCAGAAACAAAACCAAGCCCCAGACTGCTTAATCTTTTTCATTAAACATTTCCCATAATTGGTCTTGTTGGAAAATGAGTTCTGACATGAAAAGAGCACTTTTCTCAGAAGATGGATTGATTTCAAATAATAGTTAGAATTTCTAACATTAATAGTTGCTGGCAGTGAAATGATTTATATATCTATTTTCACAAGTTGAAAAATGTTGTCTTGTGACTTTACCCTTCTGATGGATTTAAATTGAAGGATGACCCAACCAGCAAAAGTGGAGAACTGAAAACATGCCAAACAACCTCCATCTTCTTGTATCATATTGTGCTGCGTAATTTAATATACTCTGTCACGTAGGCAGCTCCTTAGGATTGAAAATGTCTTGTTTTACACTCCAGTTCTGAGTTGGTTCATGAGTCCAATGCGAAAAGCAAACTTTTCCCAGATGGGGCAAAATTTGTGTGATAGGGTGAGTGGGTGGGCAGTTATAATAGCTCTGCCATTTGCACACAACGCAAGTCCATTAATGAATGAAATTCAATGGCTACTTCATCCAAAAGTAAATACCTTTTTACAAAAAAAATCATTCAAACCAAAGCTTTAAACATCTTTTCAATGCTTAAAGAAAATACATTTCAAGGGGATATGAAACACTCTGCTGCAAGTTTAGGTTGGTTTGACCGTTTTAAATATTGAACAGGACTGCACAAGGTGAGAATTACAGGGGAAGCTTCTAGCACTAATAAAAATGCTGCAAAATTTCCAAAAATTTTTCAACAACTTGTTGAAGATAGGCAGATATTTAACGTTGATGAAACAGGCCTATTGTGCAAAAAGATAACATCAGAAACATTTTTAGTTAAAAATCTCAACCAGGATATAAAGTTTCAAAAGATCGACATTGTTGAATTAGGAAGCAAAGTAGAATGGGACTTAAAACGTAAGGCTATGCTGTGTACCCTACACTAAATTGTTGTGCTTTAAAAAGGACTTGCAGTGAAACTCTACCAGTTCAATGGCATGCTAATAAAAAAGCATGGATAACCAAATAATTTAGAAAACAGGTTTGTTTTGCATTTTAGCCCAACAGTTGAAAAATATTGCAAGAATACTTTAGTTCTAAAGCACACTTGCTGTTAGATAATGTTCCAGGACATGCTACTTCATTGGGAGATACAAATGAAGATATTAAATTTATGTTTCTACCACCAAATACATCATTATTGCAACTGATGGACCAAGCAACTCTTGATCATTCAAAGCATATCATCTTCAAAGGACTTTTACACAAGCACTTCAAGCAGACCCTTGAAAATATTAAATATGTGGCAAGCAGTTACTTCCGGCAATATGCGAGCAGTTTGAAAATATCATTTGCCCCCATTGTGCAAAGGATTTTCTTGTCTTCAGTCCCATGGACAAAATAATTGAAGAGATAACTCTATTGGAAGTAACATAGGTTTCGACGTGGGTACAGAAAATGTGTGAGAATTGCTTGATTACCAGGTAGAAGAATGAAGCAAAAATGATCTTCTTCAACTTGATAAGCAACATGCATTTGAAGATGAAGACAAGGAGAGTGAAACAGCTGAAAATACGGCTAAAGAAATTGCTATAAAAGAACTTGAAGATAGATTTGAACTTGTTGAAGCTGCCAAGAATTTTTATCAAACATTAATCCTAACATGGAAAGAAGCATGGAAGTGGGCAGAAATTCAGAAAAAGTGATCACTATCTATAGGAAATTGTATTTTAAAAAATCAAAATTTGTGCGGTCAACTTTAGACAAATATTTTTCTAAGAAATAGTTTAGTTATGTAATTACAAAATAAATGAAAAATGTCATAATTATTTTTATTAACCTTAACAGTATATGTGGCTAAAAGTTGTTTGCAAAACATATTTTAGTAAGATGGATGATCTGAAAGGATGGAAATACATTGTAATTATTCGCATTGATTCTATTAATAGCTTAACTCAAATTCGTCTTATGTGAGTAAAAATTGGGATAAATTAATTACTTAAAGCTGAGGTTCATGGGCTTGAAAGACCTGTTACCATGCAGTATGTCTAAAACAGGTATCAACTGCATGAGTTTCACAATATTATTTCCACTATTAATAATTAGTATTAAATGTGATTAAATTGGAATTTATCAAGGGTATATAATGTATCAATTTTGACAATGCTGCACTGAATAGTTTTTTAATTAATTTATTTATGATGTAGATGTGACATCATTAATGATGAAATGCACTAGCGACTCATTAAAGACTAATCCATTCTCATTCCTTCCTGATTTTAGAAAAATGGCTTGAGTAGAATGATTTCTGGATTAGTAACTTAAGAGCCTGGAATGTGGATGGCAGGAGTATTTAAACTAATTCCTTTAAAAAAAAAGTGCTTTTTTTTTATAAAAAAGTAATACACTAAAACCCTTGGTATCCAGAATTCAAGCAACCAGCAGCTTCAAGCAACTGGCAAAAAAAAAATCTAGGAAAATATTTTTTTTTAATTTAAATAAATAATAAATTAATAGGTGAATTACATGTACATTTTCTCTGCAGTACCACATAAATCTCTGGTGAAGACAGGAACAAATATTCAGCTAATGGAGTGCCTTGGTCATGTTTTGCTCATAGTAGCTGTTTGAATAAAGTTCTGTGAAACAGCAATGGCTTCACCCAGGATGAAGAGCTGGTTGATGCCACTTGCTGTTAGGGTGACTCTCGTAGAGTGTCTCCTTATCCCTACTTAGTAAGAATCTCCCAGGTCAGAGGTTTTATCTGTAATGTTATTGTTAATTTTTTTGATTGCTCTGTGGAGGAGGAGGAACCTGCGATGGTTAAATGTTTTCAAAGAATGCGATTGAAAATAAAGTAAAATTCTTTAAGGTTTATATATTCATGCAAATAAAGTTTGTTCAGTGTAAGTATAGTATAATATTTTTTCTCATAAACTGTTTATTCCTGATGGAATTAGACATTGTTAGAGTAAGTCTTGAACAACCAGGAAAAATCCAGCATCTACAAATCCACAGAGGTTCCAGATACCAGGGGTTCTACTGTATTTATAATGTAACCATGACTCTATACAATTGTCAAAAATCTTAGGCCATAAGTCATAGCAGCAGAAATAATCAATTCAATCCATCAAGTCTGTCCTGTCATACAATCATGGGCTGATCCAATTTCCCATCCACTGTTTACCTATCTTCCCATAATATTTGATGCCCTGACTAATTGAGTACCTGTCAATCTCTCCCTTAAACATACTCAGTGACCTGGCCTCCACAAGTGCATGAGGTAAAAAAAAAATTCCACAGATCCTCTGGCTATTGAAGTTCCTCCACATTTTTGTTCTAAGTGGACGCTTTTCTATCCTGAAGTTGTGCCCTCTTGATCTATACTTTCCTACCATGGGAAATAACATTTCTACATCCTCTCTCTCCATGCTTTTCAACATTCAAAATGTTTCAATGAGATAACCCCACCCCCCTCACCCATTCTCCAAAATTCAAACAAATACAGGCCAAAAGCAGTCAGGCAATCATTATATGATAATCCTTTCATTCCTGGAATTATCCCCGAGAACCTATTCTGAATCCTCACTAAAGTCAGCACATCTTTTCTTAAATGAGGAGCCCAAAACTCCTCACAATACTCCATGAATTCTCACCCATGCCTTATAAAACATCACATCCCTGCTCTTGTATCTATTCCTCTTAAAATGAATGCCAGCATTACATTTCCTTCCTTCACCACCAACTCAATAAGCAAGTTTATCTTCAGGGTATCCTGCACGAGGACCTCCCCAGGTTCCTTTGCATCTTGCCATTTTCAATTTTTTCCCTATTTATAAAATAGTCGGCCTGTTTATTTTTTTCTATCAAAGTGCATGACCCTACACTTTCCAACATTGTATAACGCCTCAAACCGTGCATCTTGGCGCCTCACAGTTTGGCGGGCAGCAGCCTCCTTTGAAGAAGACCGCAGAGCCCACCTCACTGACAAAAGGCAAAGGAGGAAAAACCCAACCCCAACCAACCAATTTTCCCCAGCAACCGTGTTTGCCTGTCCCGCATCGGACTGGTCAGCCACAAACGAGCCTGCAGCTGACGTGGACTTTTTTACCCCCTCCATAAATCTTCGTCCGCGAAGCCAAGCCAAAGAAAAAAAAAAAAAATTTCATTTGCCACTTCTCTGCCTATTCCCCTAATCTGTCAAAGTCCTTCTGTAGCCCCCCTGTTTCCTCAACACTACCTGCTCCTCCACCTACCTACATATCATCTGCAACTTCAGAATCAGGATTTATTGTCATGAAGAAGTCATGAAATTCTGTGTTTTCAGCAGCATCAGAAAGTAAACGTTCATATTATAACCATCTTACAACATCACTATATATAAAAAAAAATAAGAAGAAAAATTGTGCATGAAAAGTAAGGCAGGGTCTTTAGTTCATTCAGGAATCTAATGGTACTGGGGAAGAAGCTCTCCTTCTGTTGCTGAGTGCTCATCTTTAGGCTTCTTTACCTTTTCCTTGATGGTAGCACAGTGAAGAGGGCATGGTCTGGGTAGTGTGGGGATCTTTGAAGATAGAGGCTGTTTTTTTAAGTCACCACCTCATGTAGATTTTCTCGATGGAGTGAAGTCTGGTGCCTGGAATTTATTCTTGTCCCAGAGTTGGCGCCTCCATAACAGACTATGATGCCACCAGCCAGAATGCTCTCCACAGTACATCAATAGAGGTTTTCAAGAGCCTTTGGTTACATACTAAATCTCCTCAAACACCTCATAAAATATAACCACTAGTGAGCCTTCTTTGTGATTGCATCAGCATGGAGGCTCTAGGACAGATCCTCGGAGATGTTCACACCCAGGAATTTGAAGTTCTTGACCCTCTCCACTACTGAACTCTCAATGAGGATGGGGCCAGGTTCCCCTGACTTCCTCCTGAAGTCTATAATCATCTCCTTGGTTTTGCTGATGTTGAGCGCAAGGTTGTTGTCGTTGCATCATTCAACAAGCTGATCCATTTCCCTCCTGTTCGCTTCCACATTACTGTTTGTGGTTCTGCCGACAACTGTGGTGTCATCGGCAAACTTGTAGATGGCATTGGAATTGTGCCTGACCACACAGTAATGGGTGTATATGAGTAGAGCAGTGCTTGAGGTGCACTGGTGTTGATGATCAATGAAGAGGAGACATTCTTTCCAATTCATAGTGAATGTGGCCTTCCAATCAGAAAGTCAAGGATCCAGTTTGGGGTGGGAGGAAAAAGAGAGGGCTAGAGTTTGTAGCTTCTTTGTAACACTGAGGGAATAATGGTATTGAAGGCTGAGCTATAGTCTAGGAAGAGTAGCCGTATGCATCAATTGTTGTTTCTGAGGTGATCCAGAACTGAGTGGAGAGCCAGCGATATTGCATCTGCTGTGGAGCGATTATGACGATAGGTGAATTGCAGTGGGTCCAGATCTGATCTTAGGTATGTGTGAGTTCTGGCCATGACCAGCCTCTTAAAACATTTCTTCACAATATTTATTTGATTTATTTGATAAGTGTGGACTGGTCAACCTACATGTGATATGCTCCAGTCTTCTAGTTAATAAAAGCCTTGGTTTGGATCAACAAGCCTTTGATTCTTTTGACACGCTCTACAATAAGTAAGGAACTTGTTTGATTTGTTTAAAGTGCATAGAGATGAAAATCTCAAGTTTTTACCTAATCTGGCCTTTCTGCCTCCTGTCCCACACCAATTTTATTGATTCTTTGTTGTTCAATATTGGAAGCTTCCAAATTATTGGTCCAAGAATTGAAAATCATGCCACCAAATCTCAGAAAACGATGGATTTTGAAGGGTTTCTACCCATGTGAAACTAATAGGAGAGGGTGCAAGATTAATTTAGTTGTTCATTGAAATAATTGAGTAAGCCACTCAAAAAGGTGACTAATCTCCATCTTACATTGGAAATCTAGGCACATGCAATAATCATTTGCTTTATTAGTGACACCATCCATGAATAAATGTTGGATCTACGGTTGGGGAATGAAATAGGTCAGGTGACAGATGTATGTGTTGGGCAGCACTTCGGGTCCAGAGATCATAGTGCCATTAGCTTCAATGTAATTATGGAAAGGGATAGGTCATGGCCTATGATTGAGATTTTCAAGTGAGGAAATGCTAGATTTGAGAAGATGCAAATGGATTTATGAGGAGTGGATTAGGACAATTGAAGGTAAAAAAGAATCATAAGAAAGAAATTAGAAAAGCTAAAAGAAAGTACAAAGTGGCAATAACAGGCAGGGTGAAAATAAATCCAAAAGGTTTCTACAAATATCTTAATAGCAAAAGGAGAGTGAGGGAAAAAATTGGTTCCTTAGAGAATCAGAGTGTGGAGCCAAAAGAGATGGTGGAGATCTTGAACAATTTATTTTCTTCTGTATTCACAAAAGAGAATGATATTGAAATGTGCGGGGTAAAGGAAGCAAAGAGGGTAATTATGGAAACTATAGTGATTAAGAAAGAGGAAGTACTGGAGATTTTGAAGAATATAGGATGGATAAGTCTCCTGGTCCCAACAGGATTTTCCCCAGGACCTTGAGAGAAGTAAGTGAGGAAATAGCAGAGGCTCTGACAGTGATTTTTCAAATGTCATTAGAGAGGGGCATAGTGCCGAAGGATTGGCATATTCCTAATGTGGTTTCTTTGTATAAAAAGGGTTTGAGGAGCAAGCCTAGCAATTATAGGCCTGTAAGTTTGATGTCTGTGATAGGTAAATTAATGGAAAGCATTCTTAGAGATAGTATATATAAGTATCTGGAGAGACAGGGTCTGATCAGGGACACTCAACATGGATTTGTGCATGGAAGGCAATGTTTGTCCAATCTTGCTGAATTTTTTGAAGAGATGACTAGGAATGTTGATGAAGGTAGAGCAGTGGATATTGTCTATGTGGACTTCAGAAAGACCTTTGATAAGGTTCCGCATAGAAGGTTAATTAGGAAGGTTCAATCGTTAGGTATTAATTTTGAGATAGTGAAATGGATTCAATAGGAAGGGAGTCATGTCAGGCTGGAGGCCGGTGACAAGCGTTGTGCCTCAGTGATCTGTATTGGATCCTTTGCTGTTTGTCATATACATTAATGATCTGGATGATGGGGTAGTAATTTGGATTAGTAGATATGCAGATTATACTAATATAGGTGGAATTGTGGATAATGAAGAAGGTTTTCAGAGATTGCAGAAGGATTTGGACTGCTTACAAGAGTGGGCTGAAAGATGGCAGATGGAGTTTAATGCTGATAAGTGTAAAGTGTAGGTGGAAACTCATCTTTGCATTTTAACAGGACTTCACTTCTGGCCAGCAAGTAGAAAATGCTATGATTGTCTTTGATTTTTAATTTAATTCTTCATTGTGAACCATATCAATAACAATATATACAAACATTCATAATTAAAATATATACAGTGAAATTTTCCACTTCCCCCACCCTCCCCACTCTCTATAACATAAAGCAAGAAGAAAAGAAAGAAGAAAAATAAATAAACAATAAAAGAACACAAAAAGAGAAATCCTGTTATCCAAAATTCCACACTTAAGTATTTTCGTACTTGTAGCTTATAACTTTAAGAGATGGAAGTCTGAAATCGGCAGTTTCTAATACACTCTATGTATGGTTCCCACATTTGTTAAATAAAGTACATTTGTCTTTTAGATTGTAGGTATTTTTTTCTAATGGAATAAACTTGTTCATTTCTATGTACTATTGTTGTATTTTTAAGGTTGTCTCCGTTTTCCAAGTTATCATTATGCACATCTTTGCTGCTGTAAGCGCAATCATAGTAAATCTTTTTTGAGCCTTATCTAATTTTAGGCCTAATTCTTTGTCTTTTATGTTGTTTAACAGGAAGATTTCTGGATTTTTTTGGGTATCTTCATTTCTTAAAAACTTTATTTATAAATCAAAAACAATGTAAAATCAATAAAAACAGAAGAAAAAAGATTTTTATAGAATATAATAACCCCCCCTCCCTCCCCCTCTTAGCCAACCCTCAAGGGGGGCCAAAAAAAACCCATAAAATATATACAGCATTTTAAGATATTTCCAAACCCATATATTCTAAATAAGATGACCACATTTTAACAAAAAAGAGTAATTATCATGTAAATTGTTATTTTCTCCATATATATATATATATATATATATATATATATACAATATCTCAATTCATTATACCAATATACTATATTAATCTCTACATTGTCTTTCCAAGTAATTGCTACACATTTTCATGCCACAGATATTGCCAGACAAACAAATGCTATTTGAAACTTTTCCAACCCCAAGCCAGACAACGAAACCATAAAACGCAACAAAAAAATCTCTGGATCTAATGGTAATTTAATTTTAAATAATTTCTCCAAAACCAACATGACTTTTTCCCAAAATGGTTTAACCCTATCACAAAATCAAACTGCAAGCAAAAAAGTTGCAGTACTTAACTCACATCTAAAACAAGAATCCGAATTACTAAATCCGTATTTTTTCAATTTCTCAGGATTCAAATATAACTGATAAAAAAAATTATAATTAACCAAACCATATCTGACATTAGTCAATTTATTTACCCCTTCATGATACATAACCTCCCAATCCTCTTGAGGTATAACATAAGTTAAATCACTTTCCCATTTTTTTCTAGATTTCTCCAAATTCGTTTTTTCCATAGTTTCCTGCGACAATCGATACATTTATGAAATAAAACCTCTCTTAGGTATAAAGGAAATCAAAAATTCAAATTTCATTAACTTAGGTAAACTTTACCATAATTATCCATTATCAAAGTTCTGAGTTAATAAGACACAAATAAAGAATTTACCGGTATATCAAATTTCTCCCTCAATTGATTAAAAGAAACTCTCCTTCTTCAAAACAATCCTGAATCACTTTTGTACCCTGAAAATACCACATCTTTAAATACCTATTAAACATTGAAAAAGGAATAAGCTAATTTTGATATAATGGAGTTTGAATTGATATTTACCCTTTGTTCCTATGATCTCATTTCTTTTAACCCATATCTTTAAAAATGTTTTAATACTGCCAAATCATATCCCTGCAATAAATTCAAATTCCACGTATATAAACTGATGAACATCAAATTCAGAAATACATGCTAACTCCACCTTAGCCCAACTAGGAGACTGATTAATATCCATCATTCTACTAATAAACTTCAACTGTGCAGCTTCACAGTAATTTTAAAAGTGAGGTAACTGAAGTCCACTTAATGCATATTTCCATGTCAATTTCTGTAAAACTACTTGAGCTAATTTTCCCCTCCATGAAAATTTCCTCACCAACTTATTCAAATCCTGAAAAAAATCTTTGAAAGTAAACATGGTATTGACTGGAATAAAAATTGAATACGAGGAAAAATATTCATTTTACTTGACCTATTAATGTTAATGGAAGATCCTTCCATTTAATCAATGGTATCTTAATTTTTGTAATTGTATTTAATATTCAGTTTAAATCATCCCAAAAAGTTTTCATTTTTGTACATGTCCAAATTGCATGTAATATTGTTCCAATTTCTTGTTTACAAAGGAAATACTTGTCTTTGATTTGTGATTAAATTTATATTCTCATACTTGTGAAACTAAATATTGCTATTAACTGACAAGGTTCAAGATTGATCCTAAAAATATCCAAAACTGTTTTAAAAATATCTGTCCAAAATTTTCCTAATTTGGGAAATGACCAAAACGTATATCAAAGAGGCATCACAGAATGGATTGATTTCATCATAAATTTAAGACAGTTTAATTTTACAAAAAGTGTACTCTATGTACCACTTTAAATTGAATTAAACTGTGTCTAATACATAGAGAAGAATTATTGATAAGGCCAAAGATTATGGACCAATCTTCCTCTGAGAAGGATAAATTAAGTTTGTTCTCCCATTCTATTTTGATCTTAATTACGGAACTGTCTTTATATTCAATATTTTATAATATAAAGCAAATATCATACATTTATGTACAAAATGTAGTTCAAAAACTTCATCTATAAAATTCAGATCAGGAAGACATGGAAACTGTGAAAGTTTAGATCTAATAAAATGCCTAATTTGGTAATACCTAAAAAAAAAGTGCCTATTTGGAAAATTAAATTCCACCATCATTTGTTGTTAAGATGCAAAATTTTGTTGAATTAAAAATCTTTAAAGCTTTCAATCCTTAGCCAATTCTACCCTTTAGCCTGCATCTAAAATGGAGGGCTGAAAAAGATGATTAGACAGAATCAGACAAGTGAACAAAATCCCAAGAATCAAAAAAAATTCCTGAATTGACCCAAATTCTTAGTCCCTGCCTCATTATTAAATTCTTTGTTAATATTTAAATTGAAAAAGGTAAGCATGAGCCTAAAACCATCCACATAGAAGTGTTTATAAAAGATTTCAACTTGATTTCAACCCATTTCAGGCGATTGTCTATTTTACCAAATTTCAATAATAATAAGTTATTTCTTATTTATTGCCCAATAATAAAATCTAAAATTGGGTAAGGACAATTCTGAAGATGTATTTTATTTAATCAGTTTCTTTATATATGACATAATAAATTATTCCAATGTATCAAAAAAAATAGGAATAAATATTGGTAATGACTGAAATAAATATTAAAATGTTGTTTAGATATTCGCTTTGAATTAATATGACTGATCATAGCCAAAGAAAGTGGTGACCATCTGCATTTTAGTTTATATAATATAGCTGTAAAATTTCCTGTAGAGCTTTTTAATGTTCTTAGTTATCATGATATCTAAATTGTTCTTTCACAATTTTGAAGCAGAAATTAAAAGTATAAAGCAAGAGAGTCCTTTAATGTTAACAACTCACTTTTATGTAAATTAAGTTTATAATGGCAAACTTACTAAACTGTGTAACAACAATATCTTTGGAATAGAAGTCTTTGGGCTGGACACAATAAGTAAAAGGTCATCTGCATATAAAGTTGGCCTATTTTCAATTGTCCCTTTAAATAACCTTTTAAAATCTTCATTTGCGCGAATAGCAGCAGCTAATGATTCCACTACTAAATCAAAAATCAGGGGGCTTAGAGGACAACCCTATCTAGTACCATGATATAATTTTATAAAACTTTGGTTGTTGGGAATTAGTATGAATTGAAGTTATTGGGCATGCATATAAAAGTTTTATCCATTGTATAAAAATTGGGCTAAAATTGAATCCAGCTAAGGTGGCAAACAGATATTCCCATTCTACCCTATCAAATGTTTTTTTAAGTATCCAAAGATAGAATGCATTCATTAGAATGAGTGGAAAGAGAGTATATGATATTCAACAGTCTGTGAATATTATAATAAGAATATCTATTTTTAATAAATCCAGTTTGATCTATATTTATTATTCCAGGCAAAATATTCTCAAGTCTATGAGCCAAGATCTTCATGTCAACATTAAGTAAGGAGATGGGTCTATAGGATGCACAATCCTCTGGAGCCTTTTCTTTTTTTTAGGATCACTGAAATGAAAGCCTCATAAAATGGAGGAGGTAACTTTCCTTCTTGAAATGACTTGTTCAATAGTAAACATAATTGTGGAACAAGTTGTTTGGAGAATAATTTATAAAACTCAATGGAAAGCTATCAGGACCTGGAGATATGCCTGATTGCCTTTTGGAATGCTTCTTGTGATATTACATATATATAACATATAACAATTACAGCACGGAAACAGGCCATTAGGCCCTTCTAGTCCGCACCGAACCAAACACTCCTCTCTAGTCCTACCTACCTGCACAATGACCATAACCCTCCACCTTCTTCTCATCCATATACCTGTCCAGCTTTTTCTTAAATAATAAAATTGACTTTGCCGCTACTATTTCCCCCGGAAGCTCATTCCACACCGCTACCACTCTCTGAGTAAAGAAGTTCCCCCTCATGTTACCTCTAAACCTTTGCCCCTTAATTCTTAACTTATGTCCTCTTGTTTCAATCTCTCCTACTCTTAACGGAAATAGTCTATCCACATCCACTCTGTCTATCCCTTTCATAATCTTAAATACCTCTATCAAATCCCCTCTCAACATTCTACGCTCCAAAGAATAAAAACCTAATCTGCCCAATCTCTCCCTGTACTCTAGATGCTTAAACCCAGGTAACATTCTGGTAAATCTTCTCTGCACTCTCTCCACTCTGCTTATATCCTTCCTATAATTAGGCAACCAGAACTGCACACAGAACTCTAAATTAGGCCGCACCAACGCCTTATACAATCTCAACATCACCTCCCAACTCCTATATTCCATGCAATGATTGATAAAGGCCAGCATACTAAAAGCCTTCTTCACCACCCTATTCACATGAGTTTCTACCTTCAGGGAATGATGTACCGTTACTCCTAAATCCTTCTGCTCTTCTGTATTCATCAATGGTCTCCCATTTATTACGTATGTCCTGTTCTGATTCTTCTTACCCAAAATGAAGCACTTCACACTTATCAGCATTAAATTCCATCTGCCATTTTTCAGCCCTCTTTTCTAAGCAGCCCAAATCCCTCTGCAATCCTTCAAAACCTTCTTCATTATCCACTATTCCACCTATCTTAGTATCGTCTGCATATTTACTAATCCAATTCACCACCCCATCATCTAGATCATTAATGTATACAACGAACAACAATGGGCCCAATACAGATCCCTGAGGCACACCACTGGTCACCGGCCTCCAACCTGACAGACAATTTTCCACTACCACTCTCTGGCCTCTCCCTTTCAGCCAATGTTCAATCCATTTGACTATCTCAAAATTTATGCCTAAAGACTGCACCTTCCTAACTAACCTTCCATGTGGTACCTTATCGAAGGCCTTACTGAAGTCCATATAGACAACATCCACCGCGCTACCTTCATCCACATTCCTAGTCACCTCTTCAAAAAATTCAATCAGATTGGTCAAACAGGACCTTCCGCCCACAAATCCGTGTTGAGTGCTCCTGATCAGACCCTGTCTATCCAGATGTTTATAAGTACTATCTCTAAGAACTTTCTCCATTAATTTACCTACCACAGACGTCAAACTTACAGGCCGATAATTGCCAGGCTTCCTCCTTGAACCCTTTTTAAATAACGGAACGACATGCGCAATATGCCAATCCTCCGGCACTATCCCCATCTCTAATGACATTTGGAAAATTACCGTCAGAGCCTCTGCTATTTCCTCCTTTACTTCTCTCAATGTCCTGGGGAAGATCCCGTCTGGTCCCGGAGACTTATCCACCTTTATATTCCTCAAAAGCCCTAACACTACATCTTTCATAATCAGTATATTCTCCATATTTACCCAATTTGCTTTTTTTATCTCACATATCCCAATATCCTTCTCCTTGGTGAATACCGAAGAAAAGAAACTGTTCAATATCTCCCCCATTTCTCTAGGCTCCACACACAGTTTTCCGCTCTGATTCTCTAAGGGACCAATTTTATCTCTCGCTTTCCTTTTACCATTAACATATTTGTAGAACCCTTTTGGATTAATTTTCACCCTGCTTGCTATAGTCTCCTCGAACCTTCTTTCAGCTTTCCTAATTCCTCTCTTAAGATTCCTCTTACATTCAATGTATTTTTCAAACATCTCCTTAATTCCATGCTTCTTATACCTAATGTACACCTCCCTTTTTCTTCGAACCAAGTTTCCAATATTCCTTGAAAACCACGGCTCTCTCAAACCTTTTGCCCCTCCTTTTAAGCTAACAGGAACATAAAGCTTTTGCACTCTCAAAATCTGAACTTTAAAAGACTTCCATCTCTCTACTACATCCTGCCTATAAAACAAATTGTCCCAATGCACACCCTGTAAGTCCTTTCGCATCTCCTCAAATCTAGCTTTTCCCCAATCAAAAACCTCAACCCTTGGCCCTGACTTATCTCTTTCCATAATGACATTGAAGCTGATGGCATTATGATCACTGGACCTGAAGTGCTCGCCAACACTAACCTCCGTCACTTGACCCATCCCATTTGCCAACAGTAGATCTAACACTGCTCCATCTCTGGTCGGCACCTCTACATATTGTTGTAAAAAACTATCTTGCACACATTTCACAAACTCTAACCCATCCAGCCCTTTCACAGAATGTGTTTCCCAATCTATATGTGGAAAATTAAAATCTCCCATAATTACAACCCTGTGCTTATCACAAATATCCACTATCTCCCTACAGATTTGCTCCTCTAGGTCTCGGTCCCCTCCAGGTGGTCTATAATACACCCCTACAAGTGTAACCTCTCCTTTCCCTCTCCTCAGTTCCACCCAAATAGCCTCCATGGACAAGCCCTCTAATCTATCCTGCTTAAGCACCGCTGTAATATTCTCCCTGACAAGCAATGCAACACCTCCTCCTCTTGCCCCTCCGACTCTATCACACCTAAAGCAACGAAACCCAGGGATATTCAGCTGCCAATCACATCCCTCCTGCAACCATGTCTCACTAATCGCTACCACATCAGACTTCCAAGTTTCAATCCATACCTTCAGCTCATCCACCTTTTTTACAATACTCCTCCAAACTTTCCCAGTTTTCATGATAAAGTGTAAGTAAATTCAAGTGGTCTAAAATATCCACCATCAAATCTTGTTCATTATTAAACTCAGAAGAATAAATTTAATATAGAAGTCTCTAAAAACATATTTTATTTTAAATTAAACAGTGGTTATTGTATCATCGGTGATACGTATCCCATTAAATTTTTACCCAAAATTCCTTTCAATTAAGTGGCTAGTAATTTACTAGAATTCTGGCCACGAATATAGAATTGACTTTGAGTTCTGATTATCTGTTGTTCAATTGGATGGGTGGATAATAAATCAAATTTAGTTTTAAGTTCAATTCTTCTATTATATAACTCTGGGTTTTTATTTTGCACAAATTGTAATTCAATCTGTTTGATCTGATTAATCAAATCTATTCTTTCTTTCTTGCTCTTTACATTTATACTAGCAGCATATGAAATTATTTGATCATGTAAGTACGCTTTCCTTGTATCCCATAGTATCGAATTAGAAATCTCCAGTGTTGAATTAACAATGGAAAAAAAGTACTTTTTTTTTAGTAAAATCAAAAAAATCTTTATCTTTGAATAGTTTTAAATGGCCATTTTTTTTAGTCACTGGAACATCAGGAAATTCCAACTTTTAAATTACTAGGGGAAGATTAGAAATAACTATGCCTTGATGTTCACAAGTTCTGGTGATATTGATTTACTGATTGATTTGATTTACTGATATTGATTTATTGATTTACTATTAAAAAATTTTAATAGTACTTGAAGGTCACAAAACTCATTTGTGGCCAGTTCCAAATAACCACTTACATCCCCAATTGCCTCCACTGTTGATGTATCTGCTCATAATTAAAACCATACATTTTGTTTTATTTCTTGCCAGGGATAAAAGTAAACAAAGTTTACACCAGATTCATAACACTCTACTAGTGTCTGAAAAATGTTCTACAGCATAAAATTGTGCATGTCCACTCAACTAAATATCCTATTTAAAAATTACTGCTAAATTATAACTCATTTAAAGGGAATACCAACAAAATAGTCAAGTGAAGTGGTCACAAGATGGGATCAAATACCTAGGAGTTAGAGTAGGCAACAACTTGAATAATTTATATAAATTGAATTGCACCTCCTTGCTTAGAAAGATTGAGAAAGATGAATAGAAGGTTGGCCTTTCCTATCACACTGGTAGGCAGTGTCAATTGTGTTAAAATGTTGCTGAGACTTCAATATCTCTTCCAGACTTTGCCTGTGGCATTCCCCTGAGGATTCTTTCAAAACGTACACTCACATATTAGAAAATTTATTTGAAATGGTAATGTAGCCAGGGTCTCCATTGAGAAATTAACATATAACTACAGTCTGGGTGGTATAAAATTACCAGACTTTAAAAAGAAATACTATTGGGCAGCCCAGTTGAGGTATTTGATGGAGAAGGTGTACCATCCTGGTCACAAATTGGGCTGGCCACAAAGGGCGAGATGATAGCAGGAGATTT
This sequence comes from Narcine bancroftii, assembly GCF_036971445.1. Taxonomy (NCBI): domain Eukaryota; kingdom Metazoa; phylum Chordata; class Chondrichthyes; order Torpediniformes; family Narcinidae; genus Narcine; species Narcine bancroftii. The sequence goes on from NC_091471.1 coordinate 78,149,649, forward strand.
TAAATGGAATACTAATGTTCCTCAACATGGTTATCCAACTGCACGAAAACCAACAAGGTCGGGTCAGATACAGCAATGAGATCTCTGAACCCTTCTCCATTAACAATGGCGTGAAGCAAGGCTGCGTTCTCGCACCAACCCCCTTTTCAATCTTCTTCAGCATGATGCTGAAACAAGCCATGAAATACCTCAACAATTGAAGACGCTCTTTACATCCGGTACCGCACGAATGGCAGTCTCTTCAATCTGAGGCGCCTGCAAGCTCATACCAAGACACAAGAGCAACTTGTCCGTGAACTACTCTTTGCAGATGATGCCACTTTAGTTGCCCATTCAGAGCCAGCTCTTCAGCACTTGACGTCCTGTTTTGCGGAAACTGCCAAAATGTTTGGCCTGGAAGTCAGCCTGAAGAAAACTGAGGTCCTCCATCAGCCAGCTCCCCACCATGACTACCAGCCCCCCCACATCTCCATCGGGCACACAAAACTCAAAACGGTCAACCAGTTTACCTATCTCGGCTGCACCATTTCATCGGATGCAAGGATTGACAACGAGATAGGCAACAGACTCGCCAAGGCAAATAGCGCCTTTGGAAGACTACACAAAAGAGTCTGAAAAAACAACCAACTGAAAAACCTCACAAAGATTAGCGTATACAGAGCCGTTGTCATACCCACACTCCTGTTCGGCTCCGAATCATGGGTCCTCTACCGGCATCACCTACGGCTCCTAGAACGCTTCCACCAGCGTTGTCTCCACTCCATCCTCAACATTCATTGGAGCGACTTCATCTCCAACATCGAAGTACTCGAGATAGCAGAGGCCGACAGCATCGAATCCACGCTGCTGAAGACCCAACTGCGCTGGGTAGGTCACGTCTCTAGAATGGAGGACCATCGCCTTCCCAAGATCGTGTTATATGGTGAGCTCTCCACTGGCCACCGAGACAGAGGTGCACCAAAGAAGAGGTACAAGGACTGCCTAAAGAAATCTCTTGGTGCCACCGCCAGTGCGCGGATATCGCCTTAAACCGTGCATCTTGGCGCCTCACAGTTCAGTGGGCAGCAACTTCCTTTGAAGAAGACCACAGAACCCACCTCACTGACAAAAGACAAAGGAGGAAAAACCCAACACTCAACCCCGACCAATTTTCCCTTGCAATCGCTGCAACCGTGTCTGCCTGTATCGCATCGGACTTGTCAGCCACAAACAAGCCTGCAGCTGACGTGGACATTACCCCTCCATAAATCTTCATCCGCAAAGCCAAGCCAAAGAAAGAAGAAGAAAGAAGAAAGAAGAAAAGAAAGAAATTGTTATCTGGCAAAAAAAGTGTCCCATACTAAAACATGTCATTATTATTTGGAATAAAATTAATGAGTGTATAAGAGTAAAAGTGGGACTCTCTCCAAAAAAAAATGCCCCTGACTCTGAATAGGTTAATTTAATTGAGAGTAGATAACAAGATCCTGGACACCTGGGGCCAGAAGTGGATCAGGTCTATTGAGGACTGTGACAAGCAGGGTCAACTAATGTCATTTGGAGCATTTAGGAATAAATATGATTTATAAAATAAGAAATTTCTCTGCTACCTTCAGATAAGATCTTTCTTTTTTTTAATTTTTTTTTTATTTTTCACACTATGAACCATACTAACCAAAATACACACAAACATTTCCCTCATGAATATACACAGTGTCATTTTCTCCCCTTTTCCCCCTCCCTTCCCTCCCTCCTTCCATAAACCTCAGAATTCAGTTTGTTCCTGCTATCAGCAATTTCATCATCAATAAAGATATCTGCCAGTACCTGTGGCAGCCATGTATGCCCAGGCCACAGCAACACCACCACCATGTTTCACAGATGAGCTGGTATGCTTTGGCAGTTACTCTCTGCCTCCACACTTTGCTCTTGCCATCACTCTGCTACATGTTAATCTTGGTCTTATCTCTCCAAAAGACTTTTTTTTTCAGAATTCTTCAGGCTCATTTAAATACTTCCTGACAACCTAATCTGGCCATCCTATTTCTGTGGCTAGTTAGTGGTTTGTATCTTACAGTGTAGGCTCTATTTCTGTCCATGAAGTCTTCTGCGGACAGTAGTGTGATGGATTATATCATATTTTATATTGTATATAGATATGTTTTTGAAGGAGATCGATTGTGGGGGTAGTTAGGTCACAAACAAACACTTCACAAAACAGATCTCATTTAAAATGCCAGAGCTCTGCTCAAGCCAAACAGTCTAGGCTCCGAGTGCCTTTGCAAAAACTTTGAAGAATGCTTATGGACACTTCACAAGTAGTTGTTAATTGGATATGCTGTGGAGTAATGGATTATTGTTTTGAAAGCAACAGATGAATGGACTCAGCAGTTTGGATCCGATGCTGCAATCTGTCTGGTTGCCGTTTGCTGTTCTAAAAAATATAATGTGGTTTTGCAAGCAGGGAGAGAGAGAGAGAGAGAGAGAGAGAGAGAGAACTGGCTTCTGCAGTCATGGCAAGCTGGCAGCTTGTTGAAATGCCATTTTGAAGATGGGTTGTGAGTTCTGAACTCAGCCCGTTATTAACCCTTGTGGTCCATAAAAGAGGAAATGGCTGGCTAGAGTGTTTCAACTGAAATAAGGGAAACAAAAGGAACTCTGTGGTGACCTGCAGAAGAAGAGGTTATCATTTGGAAATCCCTGATGGGGCAAGTTTCTTCGGCAAGACACTGAAGTGACTGATCGGAGGGAATTAGTTAATGTGTGTTCAACGAGCAACAAATCTCTCTCTGAAACCGGCAAGAACCTTCCTGAGTGGTAACCATTTAAGTACCAGAGCTTGGTGAAAATTTATAAATGTTAAATTCTGTGCACAGTATAAGAATTGCCTAATTCTGGTGAACTTGGAGGAGTGAGAAGTGAGATTGGACTGTGAATCAAAGAACTTTTCTGAACTTAGAATTAGAAGGGGGTTAAGTTAATAGTAATAAGTTAAAGCTTGATCCTGTTTTTTTATGTTTAAAAAAAATTAAAAATGACTTTTGTTTAAGTAACCATTTGTCTTGGTGAATTTCTATTGCTCCTAGGTTTTGGGGTCCTCTGGACCCATAACGGTAGTCATTAATGCTTCCATACCTGGCTCCTAAAGAGAGTTTCTGATCTGTCAGACAGATGTTTGGAAATTTTTTTCACTATATGATAAGTAATCTTCTGTCATCAGCCGTGGAGGTCTTCTTTAGTCTACCCATACCTTTACGATTACTGAGCTTACCAGTACAAACTTTTCTCTTAATGATTTTCCAAACAGTTGTTTTGGGAATCCTAAGGTTCGGGTGATGTCTCTTCCTGTTTTATTCATGTTTTTCAGCATTATAATGGCTTCTTTGATTTTTATTGGCACAACTCTGGTCCTCAGGTTGAAAAATTTATAACTACAGACTCCCAAGGTGTTCAAAAGCTTAGAAGCAAACCTAGTTGCATCAGGGTCCCTTCTGTCATTTAAGAGAAGGTTGGATGTGTGTGTTTACCTCTCCATAAATCTTTGTCTGCGAAGCCAAGCCAAAGAAGAAGGATGTGTACATGGAGGTGAGGGGGTCGGAGGGTTATTGGCGGTGAGCGGGAGGTTTGAGTTAGTGGAGTTGTTCTAGTAAACCGGTGCGGACTTGAAAGGCCAACATGGCCTGTTACCGCTCCATAAATAGTTATATAGCTCTCGTATACCCGCACCAATGAAGCAATTAAACACACCTGAGTAATCACAAACATCTGTGAAGCCAAATGTCCTCAACATTGTGCCCTGAAAAGGGAGAACTATGTATAAAATGTGTTATAATTTCTAACTGGTCAAACCAATATTATACAAAAAAATCTGAAATGTGCACTTTAATTACGTATGGATTGCTTGATTGCAAATTTAAAACCATGGAGCGCAGGGGCAAATAAAGGAAATAAGTGTTTTTGTCCCAGACATTATGAAGGGCTCTGCATATCTTCTGTAGTGGAGTGATACAAAATATTTGTTTACTTCATCTTTTATCTCCTCATTTTCATTCCCACACATACTTTGAATGAAATTAGCATTCACTTTCTTAACTTTATTAAACCATCTCAAAATTACTTTGTGTTTTAATAGTTTTGGCTGATTTTATATCTTCATCTAATTATCCATGCTAATTGATCTTTCGGTTATTATTTGCTTCTATTTATTCTGTTTAATCTTCGTACTTTGCTTTTTCTTTCAATCTTTAACTTTTTCAGTTATCCATAGATCTGAAACATTTTGCACAGTATCAGATCGAGTATGGCCTATTCTCTGGTTGGCTTCACACATGCCTTTCGAATAAAACTATCCTAAAGACTCACTTCAAACTCTTCAAACAGGCTTATTTGACCATCTGATTTTTGCAATCTACCGGCAAATGAAAATCCTCTGATTATTGTTGAATCTATCCAACAAGCTCTCATTAATGTTTCTGACCTGCGAACCCGTACATCATTTTGGTTTCTTGTTTTTATTTTTCCTCATGGCCATCCAGGTGGATTCTACATCTAGCTCATGGGCACTGATCTTCCCTATCTACTGTATAAAGAGAATTATTAATTATCACCACAACTTTTTCACATGTTCCATCTACCTGTCTGCCAATGGGGCAGCATATAATGAAGCAGTCAGTGCAAAGCTATTACAGTGCAGGCAGTCCCAGGTTAAATAAGTGTTCCATTATCTAGGTTTGTCTTTAACTCAAATTTGTATTTAAGACAGAATAAGTACATACGATGCTTATTTAGCATCAGTTAGGGAAATGTTTGTCTTACTATAGAGCATATTTAGTATATATTTACCTTTCAATGCAAATAAAACACTTCCCAACTCTAAAACATCTTAAACAGAATAATACAGTACATAATAATGCAGTACTGTACATAAGGGAATCTAAGATCGATCTCTAAGCAAAACAATTAAAAAAACAATCCAAGGATGAAACAGGAGAAGTGAACCCTTGGATGTTACACGATGGCAGCCAGCATTCTTGGAATGGCACACTGGTAGCAGAAGAAAACATTTAAAATTCAAGATCCATTGGCAAATGCTATCACTTTGAGTTTTAACAATTCTAGTTTGGAGTACAAATTTTTATCTCTCATAAGCATGCTATCTACCAAAATTAGCAGATAAGAGTTTTATTTGGGTGATTTACAACATGGAAAACTGGAGCCAATTTATCTATCTGATTCAGAAGTTATCCAATCCAGTGAGGGGGGAGGGGTGGTGGTGGAGCGAGCAGGGAGTGGGAGGGGGAACTGTGTCAGAATGGCGAGCGGAACAGAGGAGGAATGATTGAGTCTGAGCGGCGAGCGACTGCGTCACTTTATTCAATCACCTTCCACAACTTTTTCTACACCAATGGCACACTTTGTAGGAGTATGTGGAATGTTAACAAAATGATTGGTGGCAGGAGACCAGCTACCAATGTCAGGAGAAAATTTCTGATTTACCATGTTGTTAAGGAGATACTCACCAAGAATATATGAATTCCTTCCAAAAGAAGTAGGGAAGAAGAGTTGATGGAAAAAAAAACTAATCGAACAGATTTGCCAAATGTAACCAAGTAAAATGAAGATAATTTTGTATTTCCAACTCTACAAGAACCTCTTACCTCTCAGCAACTGATATTTGATATTAATGTAAAACTCTATCTGAAATGGTTGGGTCTGGGCCGATATTAAATAAACATTTTTTTTAAGTACTGTCATTTTGTTTTAAATCAGCCCAGTAGCAACAGAAAATCATTATATCAATGTTTAAATAACAACAAACAAGATAGGAAAGATTTTTAAGCATTAAAATAATGTTTAATTCTCACCAAAAAATGCTGGCCATCACTGATCACTGAGACCTCCCAGCTGCCACTGTCAATCCCCCTCCGACTCATCCCCACCATTGCCGCTGATCCCCGGGAAGGCTTCCCAGGTAGGTAGAACACTCACTGGTGAGTCAGCGGGCTCCTGTCTCCGCAGTCACTGGAGCTCCTGATCCCAGAGTCCCAACTCATAATCCTCCACTAGGCCTATCTCAAGCGCACACCAGGGAGTCCGGTGAGCGTGTGCGGTAGTAGGCCGAGGGAAGGTTTCAGAGACAGCATCAGGAGCTCTGCTGTGCTGAGGAGGGAGGGAGGGAATGGCACAGAGCCCAAGGTTCCTCTCTTGCCCAGGATACCTCTCTCCTTAATGATGCTATGACAAGGGATTCTTTCAACTGCTTGCAGCTGGGAGACAGCAGCATGCAGTTTGAAAGGGAGAATTGGAGAGAAAAGTCAATAGGGGAAGGTAAAGAAGAAATGGAAAGAGAGAGGGGAGGGAGTTACCTGACACAAAGATAATCATCATTATAATTTCACGTTGAGTGAATCTTTTCTTCAACCTGTGAGATCAGTTCGGCTCCGAAAAAATTTTGGAAAAATTAAGATTTCTGATCTGAGGATTTCGGAAGATCCAATTTCGGATAATCAGAGTTCTACATGTATTTGTCCACAAGGAGTATTTTGGATGCATAATGCTGGTATTTTAGATGTTAAACTTGGTGCCTTTGTTTTTAACGTTTCCCTATTTGCTTTTGTATGTGTTGCACTGCATAGAAGCATTTTCCACTTTTTGTTCCATATACAACATGCTTGTCATTTTCAAATTGTATCCCTATTGATATAGTACTGGTGTTGTAAATGTTATTTGATCTGAAACTGTCTTTACAAAATATACTGTGTTCTGTATTTGCAGCTTGCAAGACTCGACTTGACATTGTGATTGTACTTGATGGTTCCAACAGCATTTACCCTTGGTCCAGTGTTAACAACTTCCTCATCAAACTTCTGGAAAAAATTGAAATTGGGCGTGAGCAAACTCAGGTTAGTCAGAGGCTTCCAAAGTCTTGCTTATTTAATTCCCTATTTGATTGAACCCTGGGAAATGTTCCCTGGTGTCACCCGCAGGGATTCTCGGCTCACATCTAGAGTTCAGCTCCCTGTTAGATGATCCCTGTTAGGTGATCTTGGTGAAATCCAAAATGAGCATTAGATACAAGATTTAAGATTCTTTGTATCATTAAGTGCACAAAATATACACAAAAGTTTTCCCTTTATTTGTCCTGAAAGGGTACATAACAAGGCACCATCAATACAGTGTCACTGTTCAAGAAAAGAAAACAAAACAAAGGCGAGTTCCTTTGAAGTCATCAAGTGTTGATGGATCCTCAGATTTCAGACTTACTGTTACATACAACCCTTAGATTCTCTTTTCCTGTGTGTGAGGCAGAATTACCATTCATTGGCAGTAGAGAACAAAAACCAACTCAGCGTACATATGTAAACACATAAAGAAATGTAAACAATCTGTGCAATACACAGAGAGAAAAGAATCAATAAAATGCAGAAGTAGAGTCCATAAATTAGTCCCTGATTGAGTTTGTCAATGAGGAATCTGATGGTAGAGGGATAGCAGCTGTTCCCGAACCTGGTGGTGCAAGTCTTATGGCACCTAAACCTCTTTCTTAATGGTTTTGTTGTTCGTCCTACTTAGTCGAAGATGACCATGGCTTCAAAGTCAAATGGAAGATTGGTGATTGGTGAGGCTAATCTGGGCCTTGAAGGCTCACCCACATATGGGTGGGTGCTGTCATTGCAGTGGATGCTGCTTGGGCCTTGCGCACAGCACGCTTTTGTTGTGCCTCGATGATGCACCTGACTTCAGTTGCACGGGCTCCTGAGGTGATCTTGCTGCACCAAGCTGGATGGTCGAGGGCAAGTGTCTCCCACATGTTGATGTCGACATCCAGGCTTTTGAAGGACACTTTGAGATAGTCTTTGTAACGCTTCTTCTGCTCCCCATCTTAGCACTTGCCCTGACACAGTTCTCCGTATAGCAGCTGCTTAGGCAATCGGCTGTCTGGCATTCTGACCACATGTCCAGCCCACCTGGCTTGGGCTTTCAGCAGGAGGGTGTTGACACTGCAGAGCCCAGCTCGTTCCAGGATTTCTGTGTCAGGGACTTTGTCCTGCCACCTGATGTGGAGGAGTCTGTGGAGACAGCTCAGGTGAAAGTGGTTGAGCTGTTTGGCATGTCTGCTGTAGTCACAGTCTCGCTGGCATAAAAGAGGGTGGTAAAGACCACTGCACAGAAAACCTTCAGCTTGGTGGTAAGGCTGAGTCCTCTCCACTCCCAGACGTTCTCACGGAGTCTCCCAAAGGTGGCGCTGGATTTGGCAATCCTGTTGTTGACCTCAGCATCTATGTTCACTGTGCGAGAGAGTATGCTGCCCAGGTAGGTGAGGTTATCAACTGCCTGGAGGTTTTGGCCCTTCACCGTGATGCGTGGCTGCTGGTATGGCTTTCCTGGGGCAGGCTCGTACATAACTTCAGTCTTTTTGGTGCTGATCGTGAGACCAAAGTTGTCGCAGGCTTGTGAGAATCCGTCCATTTCACATTGCATCTTTTGCTCTGCGCAGTCATCGGCAAACATGAAGTCTCTGATGACAGTCTCTTGCACCTTTGTAACTGCCTGCAGGCACCTGAGGTTGAACAACCTGCCGTCAGTCCTGTACCTGACGTGGATTCCTTCTTCGTAGTTACGGTAGGCATCTATCAGCATGGTAGAGAAGACCATACTGAACAGAGTCGGGACAAGAACGCAGCCTTGTTTGACGCCATTTGTCACTGGGAAGGGCTCCGACTTGTGAACAAAGTGTGCTGAATGGTGTGGATCCTTGGTGGTCGCTGCTGCTCTCCAACGCCATGTTCCCTGTAGATGTTCTTGATGGTGAAGAGCATTTTGCCCATGATGCCCTGGGCTATGTCCACTAACATTTGGGGAGCTGCCACCTCTCCCAATACCACTACCTCTGTGCCTCTGTAGCCTCATGGCCTCCTGTCTAATCTATGATGTACTCGACCTCGAGTCACCCAAGTCACCCTCCTCGTCCCCTAATTTGGAACCCCTGAACCAATAGTAGCTGTCAGCACCCAACCCCCTTTGGAAGCCTTGTTTGTCATCAGCACCCTCATAAATAGAGGTTCTGATATATAGTTCCCACAAGCTGATTGCCTGTGGTGTAATATAAGACCTTCGACTGCAAGTCCTGCCCTGGGCCACTGCTCTGGTCTACTCTGTAGGGTCCCCTCCTAGGCTTCTCCATCTAAGGAGGGGGAAGTTCTCCCACTCAGATGCCCTGCACTGTCTCAGTCTGAAACCCTTGAATTACTGCTATCTTTGGCACTACACTCTGTTGTCATCAATGTTAAAAATTCCCACTACCAGTCTCACTCTATAGGCAACTTAAACATATACAGAACCAGGAGGTGGGATCATTGGGCAGTCAGACCCCATGGAAGAGAACAAGAAGACATGTCTCTGTTCCACTTCTCTTCTGGGGTCGACTCCAGCAGAAGTGTCACCATCTTGACTTAGGGCATAGGTTTTTGGTAAATGCCACTGATGCTCCATCAATAATTCCAAAAGACTGGAAGTTATGCAAAACCGACAGGCTTTTATTTACAATAGAATTGGTTGACTGTCCTGAACTGGGGAACGGGCTGTGGAACAGTCATCTTTATTCAGGAGTCTGTGTATGGAGTAACAGGTACAGTCAGCCAATGGGTAAATATACAGACAGTGGTTTACCACATGTGAGCCTTGACTAAGTGAAACAACCTGGTGACGGAGGCAGAGATCATTGTGGAAGACTTGTAAGTGCTTTGGCACAGGTTCTGTTGGATAATGCATCTGCGGGTTATTGAGTTTCCCAGGCCGATACAAGATATTGTAATTGTAGGTGGAAAGTTAAATTCTCCATATCAATATATTGTTGTTTTTGATTTTACCTCGCTCCTGATTAGTGAACATGAACATTGGTCGATCAGCAAGTTAAATGGTTTGCCAGCCAGGTGGTGTGTCCAGTGCCATGCCGCCTTGACAATGGCTTGGGCCTTCTTCTTGACAAAAGAGTGCCAAGTTTCAGGGCCCTGGAGGATGCAGGAAAAAAAGCGATGTATCTGTCTGCCTGGTTAACTGTGGCAGCCAGGGCGAAGTCGGATGCATCTCCACCTGGAATGGAATGGATTCATCCACAGAGTTTATTGTAGCCTTGGTGATGTCTGACTTGATGCAGTTCAAGGCTGCACGGACCTCTGGTGTTGGGGAAAAGAGGTGGATTTAACAAGGGGGCCGGCCTTGTCCCCATAGATGGGGTCCCAAAGGACATAGTAAGTGAAAAAGCCCAGGCACCATTTCAGGCCTTTGAAGCTGTGGGGGAGGGGGAAGTTCCAAAAGTGGGTGTATGTGGTCAGTGTCGGGGCCAATGACTCCATTCTCAATGATGCAGCAAAGGATAGCAAGGCAAGTGGAGCGAAAGATGCATTTATCTTTATTGTACGCGAGGTTGAGGAGTCTGGTGGTGTGGAGTAATTTTTGGAGGGTGGCGTCATGGTCTTGCAGTTCATGGCCATAGATTGTGACATTGTCCAGATACGGGAATGTGGTCTGCAGCTCATACTAATTAAGGTCCTGTCCCTGGCACTGTACCATCTTTTTTTGGTGGTGATGGGTTTACAGTCAGAGATGAGGTTGGCAAACAGCGGTGGAGGGGTGATTTTGAGAGTGGAGAGTCCGCAGGTCATGCACACTGGCTGAAGATAGTAGGTGGGGGAGGGGGGGAGGCTGAGGGATAGTTGCCAATAGAGTGCAATGTGTGGTTTAAAAACTACTGGTTACAGACAGTGAGGGGGGATGAGGCCCATCGTACTCCATTGTCACACGTTTAAGGTGACATTGAAAGACCAGTCCCAGTAGCACTTCAGCGCATAGCTGTGACATCACTAGGAGTTTGAGGTCTTTGTAGTCTGTACCCTGCACGGTCAGGGTCACTATGCAGTACCTGTATAGGACTTTGAGGCCAAGGAGAGAATTTGGCTTACTAGCCTTACTAGCTAGTAAGGCTTACTAGCCTTACTAGCCTAGTAGTGCTGGACTGTGTAAAGGTTGATGAAGCTCTCTGTCCTCCCACTATCAAACGGGAAACTCATCTCATAGCCATCAATGAATGTCCATCATTGATTTGGCAAGTTGATGAGGACTACCTTGGTCCATCATGACGGAGGCCATGTCAGGGTCACTGCCTGTCGATGCAGTGGAGTGTTTGTGTTTTTTTTGTCAGAAGATGGTGACCTCCACAACTTGGACGTGGCGCTGCTGGGTCTTGGAGATGGCACTCAATATGGAGCCCCCATGACTCATGCGTGGTGCTGCTAATTCCCGGGGATGGTGGCATCCAAGATGGCAGCCCCATGGCCTGCATGTGGTCCTGCTGGGTGGAGGTTGAGGCATCCCTTCACGTAGTGCCCCTGGAGCAAACTTCATCTTTCGTTGGGCAGCATTTCCTTGGGTGCTTGCCCAGGCCAAAGAATTAACACTTTGGGTGCTCATGGAGTACAGTGGCCATGGTCGGGTCACTGATGGGACATGGTGATGGTGGTGTTTAGTGCTCATGGAGTACGACTGCCGTGGTCGGATTGCTGGCAGGACGTGATGGTGGAGGCATGCTCCAAGTTGGTGGCACCCGGGGCAACCACGAAGTGGCCGCATTTTCAGCTGAGTAGGGCTCCATGTTCTGAAGGACCACTTCCTGTGTGCCTGCCAATTTGACCATCCTCCGCAAGTTGAGCTCACCTTGCTCTAATTGTCTCTGATGGATGTAATTGGACCTGATGCCTGCAATATAGGTGTCTCTAATCAAGTCCTCCATGTTCTCTGCGACCCTCACAGCATTGCAGTCACAGGCCCATCCAAGGGTTTGCAGGGCCTGGAGGTACTCGGCATTCAATTCCATGGGTTGCTGTTTTCAGGCCACCAGAAGATATCTTTTGTAGACCTCATTTACCTTCCTCAGGTATGGGCCTTTCAAAATGTCCATCACCTCCAGATATAACATGCAGTCCCTGATCATTGAGTACATCAAACTACATCAGTAGTTTGTCATTCTCTAACCGAACAATGGCTGATGATGCCTCCAGGAAGCAGCACAGCCAGCATTCGAAGTTGGTAGAGGCCTCAGGCGATTGAGGGTAAATTTCTAGCTTCTCTGCTCCATTGTCAAAATTTATTTGAATAAAATTGATGCATCATCAATAACTCCAAAAAAACTGGAAGTTATGTATACATGACAGGTTTTTATTCACAATAGAATGGAGGCATGCCCATGATGGTCGACTGTCCTGAACTTGGGAGGGGACTGTGGAACAGTCACCTTTATACAGGAGTCTATAAGAGGAGCCACAGGTAGAGTCGGCCAAATAAATATCCAGACAGTGGTTTTACCACAGCCACGTGGTGGCAAAATAAATGACTCTTTCTATCACTTTGCTGATGAGTAAAAGTCAACAGGTTAGGAAATAGTTGAGCAGATTGGATTTATTCTGTTTTTGGTGGACATGACGTATCTGATTATGACAAGTTTTGCTTTAAATGCTGACATATGAAATACCTGTTTATATTTCCTGCATTGGAATGAAAGGAAAACCTTACATTTGTTTGGAACATTTTAAACCATCTCAAAGCTCCACAAGCAAATAAATATTTTTTTGAAGTATCATTAAGGTGGTGAATCAGCTGAGTTTCATTTGTAAGGTCTGGTGAGCTGAAATAATTTAATGATCAGGAAACCTGCTTCAAAAGCACTGGTTCAGGATTATACATGAACTGCAAAATAAGAATGAGCTCACCTGCTCTTCACTAAATCAGACCTTTGAGTTCAACGTAAGAGGATAGATGAGACATGTTGTTGACGCCACCTTCTGATGTTTCATCGCTCTCTGTACTGACTGCAGTACAGACTATGTGATAGTCGCATTCCTGTCAAGGTGCAACCAAGCCACACGGTACAATTCAAACAGACTTTATTCGAATAATGCTAGCAGGAATGAGCAGCTATTAGTGTTAGGTAGACAAGGTCACCTCACTAAGATTGAACATCATATATTTAAATGTATTGTTACAACTTATGTTTTACATTTTGCATATCCTCTTCCTAGAGATAGTTGTCTAGGAATGGTTTGTCTAGATGGTTTGTTGTCAATCATTTATTCTTATGTACAAGTCATAATTGATTACGTTTTTTGCAGCCTTTGACAATTTACATCGCGTCTAACAGGTCGTAACTCAATCAGCTGCACTTGGGCAGGAAACCAATTTATGAATGGGCTGACTTTTGACAGCTTGTTGACTCGATTGGTAGTCAGTTGTGTTAAAAATAGGAGGCAGGCATCAGGATACCTGGAGCCTGGGGGTTCTGTAGAAGAAGTGAGAATTGATTCCTGTCTGGGAGATTTGTTAGCTTTAAACATAACCTGTTCTCTGGAAGCTTCTGACTGAGTTAAATTTATGCTGGTTTTCTTATCAATGATTTTTGTAGCTATCTTATAAACACTACTTTCTACATTTCTACAACTGTGATTAACTGTTCTGGTTTCTGAAACTGAACTTGAAGGTATGGCCTTCTGGATCAGCTGTCAAGCCTGAACTGTGATTGACATCACCAAATAATGTGGTACCAAATTCAAATATTATAATCTATCCATTGCTGGAAATAAATACACAAGTTACACTGGTTTTCAATGTTGTTCACCTTCCGTAGTCCCAACTAGCAGTCGCTGGAGATTGCTTCTTTCCTTTCCTCACCCAAATTCCTGACACTAATGATATGATCTAAGCTTGAACATTGCATTCCAACTGCAATAACAGAAGATGATTGAATGGAAAATTGTCGGGGGGTGGGGGGTGACATGTGTGATGCCATAAAGAGAAGACATGAAGAGACACCTCCCCCTGGCAGAACTATTAAAAACCCATCTTTAAAGTTATAAATTTTTTTCAAAAAATATTGGAGATATTGCTGATATATTCTAGAAGCAATTATGAGGAAAACAAAAGCACAAGCAGTTAAAAAGAACGATTCCTAAACAGCTATCAAGTACAGAAGAATTTGGGCCTACATTCAAAGTGGAGCCTCTGGAGTTGAATCCTCCTCATCCAAGGCCGCAACGGCAGTCCTCTGGTAAGATTCATTCCACTCTGGCCCCGACTTCACGCTATATTGAGTGTGGCCCAGGCTGCAGTGATCCTGGGCTGACAAGAGGGTGGGTTCGTACTCATAGTTGGGTTGAAATGATCTCAGCATCAACAGAGGAAGAAGAAGGAGATACTGGAGGACTGGAAAAGGTAGGGAGGAGGAAGAAATTATGATATACAAGGGTAGGCCCATAGTTAAACAGTTTTTAATAAAGTTTAAATCTGACCCCCACTATTCAGATCGAACTTCATAAATTGATATATCTAAACAGATTGAAAATGCAATTCAGATGGGTCAAGGTTTTTCATCTATGAAGGAACAACTTGCTGCCATGAAAGGGAAAATATCTTCTATTAAGTTGGATGTGACAAAGTGTCTGAAAGTGATGGATAAAGTGCAAGATAATTTTAAGAAGATTGAAGAGGATTTTTATGATTGTAAAGTTGATGTGGAACAATGTAATGAAAAGATGGGACAAATGTAGGATTCATTTACTGGCTGGGAAATTCAGAGAAGTGATTTAATGAAGAAAATTGATGCCTTGGAGAATCAAAGTCGAAGGAATAATGTTAAAATTGTTGGTCTCCTGGAAGATTTTGAAGTTCCGGATCCTGTTCAATTTTTTCAGAAGTGGATTCCTGATGTTTTGGGGAAAGAGTATTATCCAAATGGTCTGGAACTGGATAGAGCTCATAGAGCAATAAGTTAAGGAAACCTCTTCCAGGTCAAGCTCCACGTTCTATCCTAATTAGATGTTTACGCTATCAAGATAGAGAATTGATCTTAAGAGTCACTGCTCAGAATGCGAGAAGCAATCAAGGCCCTTTGGTAGTTAAAAATAAGTCTTTTTTTATGCTGATCTGAGTCAAGCTGTTATTAAGCATCGTAAAGAATTTAATTCAGCTCAAGCTCTTTTGTGGAAGAAAGGATATAATTTTTTTTTCCCAATATCCTGCTGTACTTAAAGTTTTTTATGGAGACTTTCAATCCCCGTTTTTTAGTGATGAAGCTGAAGTTCTTACATTTGCTCATTCTTTACTGGATAATAAACAGGTGTAAAGTCAAGAAAGGTTTCCTCAACAGCCTTATCTAGTTCCAAGGAGGAAGAATGGAAGGCGAGAGAAGGAATCTCAGCAGTTTATTGATGTTGATGATGATCAAGTCAATAGTGATTTGGAAGAAGCATATCATACTTCAAATGATTTGTTCATTATTATTTTTTGTTCTTTTTGGGGAAGGTGGTTCAGCTACTGCTCCTTCTGAAGTCGTTGGCCACTTTGTGGCATTGGTCACTCTCATATAATTGAGGGGGTAATACAGTATTTTTTTTGTTTGGGATTTTTTTTATATATTGGGGTTTATTTCTTTTCTTTTTTCTTTGAGGAGATCTTTTGGTCCTTTTTGTGTGGTTGCTATGGTGAGGTGCTTCACCGTGTGTGGTGAGGTTGCTTTTGAAATGTTTTGTAATGATGGCTAATTTAAATTTTGCTACTTTTAATGTTAACGGGCTTAATAATTCGATTAAGAGAAAAAGAGCATTGGCGTAAATTAAAAATTGAAGGTTGATGTTGCTTTTTTCAAGAGACACATTTGACTGAGAAGGAACATCAGAAATTAAAAGAGTTAGATTAAATTGGGTTAGACATGTTATAGCATCTTCATTTAATTTGAAAGCAAGAGGAGGTCCTATTTTGATTAATAAAAAGTTTTTTTTTTAATTGGAATTGGTTATTGAGTTAGTAGGTAGACTTTTGATTGTTAATTATAATTTTTTTTCTGAGTGCTGCACTTTAATGAATATTTATACCCCTAATATAGATGATGAGGAATTTATGTTGAATTCTTTTCTTAACTTAAATTAGGCATATGAAAAAATTATGGTAGGATGTAGTGGGTGCACAGCACAGTATTGCGAACCACCACTGTCAGTTCACAGACTTACGTGACACATCACGGGCTAGCAGTGCTGGGCACCAAAGTACAGCGAGTGGATCAGATGAAGCCCCTGCCTAAAGGCACGGGGCGCTAATGGCTAATAGCTTTAACCTGCTGGTCCTGTGGTCCAGCAGTTGTTCACTAACGAGCTCATTAACAGGCAGGGAATAAAAGGTCTGTGTATGTCTGCATAAACCTGTCTTGAGTTGACCACCTTTGTGTGTGTTTGCCTATATTCAGTAGCATCTACCATAGTAACTGCTACAAGTTGGTGACTCTGAAGTTAAGATTCAATGAATTTGAATCATTATGAAAAAGGAGGACATTTCAACAACAGCGACATCTGCCGCCCCCACGGCAGTTAATGCAGTTGGGCTTCATTTGCCTCCTTTCTGGACACATCAGCCTCGAATTTGGTTTCTTCAAGCTGAAACCCAGTTTCGTCTTAGGGGTATAACAGTGGAAGACACAAAATTTTGACATGTTGTGAGTACATTGGACCTGGCCACTGCATCACAAGTAAGTGAATTTATTGCTCATCCTCTGGCAGCAGACCAGTATACCAGGTTCTGCCAGTTTCTTCTTGACACATTGGAACTTACTAGACATGAGTGTGGCATGCATCTTTTGAACATAACATAACAATTACAGCATGGAAACAGGCCATTAGGCCCTTCTAGTCCGCACTGAACCAACACCCCTTTCTAGTCCCACCTCCCTGCACAATGCCCATAACCCTCCATCTTCTTCTCATCCATATACCTGTCCAACCTTTTCTTAAATAATACAATTGACCCCGCCGCCACTATTTCTCCCGGAAGATCATTCCACACAGCTACCACTCTCTGAGTAAAGAAGTTCCCCCTCATGTTACCTCTAAACCTCTGCCCCTTAATTCTTAACTCATGTCCTCTTGTTTTAAACTTTCCTCCTCTTAACGGAAATAGTCTATCCACATCCATTCTGTCTATCCCTTTCATAATCTTAAATACTTCTATCAAATCCCCTCTCAACCTTCTACGCTCCAAAGAATAAAGACCCAATCTGTCCAATCTCTCCCCATACTCCAGATGCTTAAACCCAGGCAACATTCTGGTAAACCTTCTCTGCACTCTCTCCACTCTGTTTATATCCTTCCTATAATTAGGCGACCAGAACTGCACACGGAACTCCAAATTAGGCCGCACCAACGTCTTATACAATCTCAACATCACCTCCCAACTCCTATATTCCATGCAATGATTGATAAAGGCCAGCATACTAAAAGCCTTCTTCACCACCCTATTCACGTGAGTTTCTACCTTCAGGGAACGATGTACCGTTACTCCTAAATCTTTCTGCTCTTCTGTATTCCTCAATGCTCTCCCATTTACCACGTATGTCCTATTCTGATTCTTCTTACCAAAATGAAGCACCTCACACTTATCAGCATTAAATTCCATCTGCCATT
Organism: Narcine bancroftii; assembly: GCF_036971445.1. Classification (NCBI taxonomy): domain Eukaryota; kingdom Metazoa; phylum Chordata; class Chondrichthyes; order Torpediniformes; family Narcinidae; genus Narcine; species Narcine bancroftii. Next base: position 78,167,123 of record NC_091471.1, read on the forward strand.
TTTCAGCCCACTTTTCTAAGCAGCCCAAATCCCTCTGCAATCCTTGAAAACCTTCTTCATTATCCACTATTCCACCTATCTTAGTATCGTCTGCATATTTACTAATCCAATTCACCACCCCATCATCTAGATCATTAATGTATATAACGAACAACAATGGGCCCAATACAGATCCTTGAGGCACACCACTGGTCACCGGCCTCCAACCTGACAGACAATTATCCACTACCACTCTCTGGCCTCTCCCTTTCAGCCAATGTTCAATCCATTTGACTATCTCAAAATTTATACCTAAAGACTGCACCTTCCTAACTAACCTTCCATGTGGTACCTTATCGAAGGCCTTACTGAAGTCCATATAGACAACATCCACTGCGCTACCCTCATTCACATTCCTAGTCACCTCTTCAAAAAATT